>NC_134875.1:40484795-41147795 GCF_049852395.1 Peromyscus maniculatus bairdii | reverse complement strand
CCCGCCAGTCCCACAGCCACTCAGACCCAACCAAGTAAACACAGAGACTTATATTGCTTACAAACTGTATGGCCGTGGCAGGCTTCTTGCTAACTGTTCTTATAGCTTAAATTAATCCATTTCCATAAATCTATACCTTGTCATGTGGCTGGTGGCTTACCGGTGTCTTCACATGCAGCTTGTCATGGTGGCAGCTGGCAGTTTCTCTTCCTCAGCCTTCTGCTTCCCAGAACTCTCCTCTCTCCTTGTCCCACCTACTTCCTGCCTGGCCACTGGCCAATCAGTGTTTTATTTATTGACCAATCAGAGCAATTTGACATACAGACCATCCCACAGCAAATAGCCTTGAACTCATTGGCATAGGAAAAGACTTCCTGAACAGAACACCATTATTGCAGGTACTAAGTTCAACAATTAATAAATGGGACTTCACGAAACTGAGAAGCTTCTATATGGCAAAGGACACTATCACTTGGACAAAGTGGCAGGCTAGAGAATGGGAAAAGATTTTCATCAATTACAAATCTGATAGAGAGCTAATATCCAAAATATATAAAGAACTCAAAAACTTAGGTATCAAGAAAAAAATAAACCAATTAAAAATGGGTACATTATCTAAACAGAGAATTGTCAGAAAAGCACATTCAAATGGCTGAGAAACCCTTAAAGAAAATTTATTATCCTTAGTTATGAGGAAACTGCAAATCAAAACTACTTTGAGATTACATCTTATACCAGACAGAATGGTTAAGATCAATAAAACAGGTGATATCTTATGATAGATGTCCCTCAATAGAAGAATGGATAATGAGAATGTAGTCCATGTACACAATGAAGTATTACTCAGCCATCAAAAAAAATGAAATCATGAAATTTGGAGGTAAATGAATAGAACCAGATAAAAACATCCTGAGTGAGGTCACCCAGAGGCAGAAAGAAAAAAATTGTATGCATTTGCATATATGATATTATCATATATAACATTATATGATGTGATATATGATATGATTATATGATATTATATTTGATTATATGATAGTATATGATATTAGCTGTTAACAAAGCTTAGGTATAGAGTAAGTGACTAGGGGGACAGATAGATCTCCCTAGGAACGGAAGTAAAACAGATAGTTATGGATGGTTGGGAAAGGTTGGGATGGGAGGATGTGTGAGTTTTTGTTTTATCTTATATATTTTATTTTATTTATCAGTGTGCCTTAGAAGTATCTTTCTAGAAAGAGACAGGAAGGGAGTGGATCTGGATCAGAGGGTAGGTGGAAGGAACTGGAAAAAGTAGTGTGTGGGAAAAGTAATCAGGATATATTATGTGAGAAAAAAATAAAGTTTCAATTAAAGGAAAATATATAAACTACAAAAAAAAAGAAAAAGAAAAGACAAAAGAAAAATGAGCTGAGAAACCATAGGCAGCTAGCCAGTAAGCAATGTTGGTCCACAGCCTCTGCTCCAGATTCTGCCTCTAGAGTCCTATCTTGAGTTCCTGCACTGACTTCCATGGATGATGAACTCTAAGTTGTAAGATACAAAACATGCTTTGCTCAGCAATTTGATTCTGGTCATGTTTTTAAATGCAAGAAATAGAAACTCTAAGACAGCCTCCAGACCACCTCTCCTGATGGAAACTTCATATTCTAGTAGCTCCCCATTCAGGGACAGAACTTGGAGAATACTCCTTATAGAGGCTTCAACTTGCATTGTGGACATCTCCCTCATGGCATCATCATTTTCCACTAACTCCTCAGTAAAGAATAAGCCCTGTTAGCTTCCCCATGGCATCATCAACTGCTTATAACTCCTCAGTAAAGAATAAGCCCTATTGAGCACCTCTCCCATGGCAGTTTCAACTGCTGTAACTCCTCAGTAAGGGGTAGGGCATGGATAGCACCTCCCTATCATAGCTTCAGTTGCCAATAGAAAATCAGTAAGGGAAAGGGCCTGTGAAGCACCTCATCTTTGACAGCATCAATTGCCAAAGCACCTCAGTAAGGCATAGGGCCTGGAGACACATTTGATGGCAATTTCAAATGCTAATAATTTTCCAATAAGGGGTAGTGCCTGGAGAACACATCTCACATGGCAACTTCATCTGTAAAAAGATATATAGGAAGGTATGAGCCTGTAGTTGCTAGTGTTTTTTTCAAATCAACATAAGCCAGATTCACCTGAGAAGAAGGAAATTCAATTCAGAAAATACCTCCATAAGATTGGCCTGTAGGGGCTACATGGGTATTTGTAGCTCAAGATCCTGTGTGATCCTCAGCTTGTTGCATGATGCCCCCCCAAAAAGGGAGGAGATGGAGTTAAACCACCCCCAATCACTGGAAGATTTGGAACCTCACTGAAAATTGGTATTCTTGGATTATCAAATGTTGGGAAGTAGACCTTCTTCAATGTTTTAACCAGTAGTTGAGCTTCCACAGAGAACTTACCATTCTGCACTATTGATCCTAATGAGAGTAGAGTGCCTGTGCCAGATCATTGGTTTGACTTTCTTTGCCAGTATCACAAGATTCCTGCTTTGCTCATTGTAGTGGATATTGCTGGCCTTGTGAAAGGAGCTCACAATGGACAGGGCTTGGGGAAGGCCTTCTTATTTCATGTTAGTGCCTGTGATGGGATTTTTCATCTAACACATGCTTTTGAAGATGATGATATTACACATGTTGAAGGAAGTGTAGATCCCATTCGAGATATAGAAATAATTCATGAAGAGCTTCAGCTGAAAGTTGAGGAAATGATTGGGCCCATTATAGATAAACTAGAGAAGGTGGCTGTGAGAGGAAGAGATAAGAAATTAAAGCCTGGGCCGGGCGGTGGTGGCGCATGCCTTTAATCCCAGCACTCGGGAGGCAGAGGCAGGCGGATCTCTGTGAGTTCGAGGCCAGCCTGGGCTACCAAGTGAGTTCCAGGAAAGGTACAAAGCTACACAAGAGAAACCCTGTCTCGAAAAAAAAAAAGAAAAGAAATTAAAGCCTGAGTATGATATAATATGCAAAGTTAAAACCTGGGATCAAAAGAAACCTGTACTCTTCTATCATGACTGGAACGACATAGAGATTGAAATGTTGAATGAACACTTATTTTTTACTTCAAAACCAATGGTCTATTTGGTTAATTTTTCTGAAAATGATTATAGAAGAAAGAAAAGCAAATGGTTGATAAAAATTAAAGAGTGGGTGGACAAGTATGACCCAGGTCCCTTGATCATTCCTTTTAGTGGGGCCTTGGAACTCAAGTTTCAAGAATTGAGTGCCAAGGAGAGACAGAAGTATCCAGAAGTGAACATGACACAAAGTGCTTTGGCAAAGATTACTAAGGGTAGATTTGCAGTACTCCAGCTAGACTACTTTTTCACTGCAGGGCCAGAGAAGTGTGTGTGTGGACCATCAGGAAAGGAATGTAATCATTGTGGCATTTTGTCCTGTGTTCACTAACAAAGCAAGCAAAGCAAGCCAATCACAGCAAGCGTGAAAACATCATTCTTCCATGACCCCTGCTTCGGTTTTCGCCTCAAGGTTCTAGCTTTAAATTCCTATAGTGCCTTCTACAGAGAGTAGACTACAAGCTATAAGATGGATACTGCTTGTGCTGGGTAGAGGTTTCTCAGTGTGGAACAAGTTAAAGTCATCTGAGAGGAAAGAACCTCAATTCAGAAAATATCTCCGTAAGATTGACTTGAGCCAACTCACAGAAAATGTTCCCGATTGATCGTTAATCTGGGAGGGCTTGGCTCCTTTGGGAGCTATTCCCTATGGCATTTGTACCTGGGCAAAATGAGAAAGCAAGCTGAGCATGCTATTAGCAGCTAGCCTGTCAACACTGTTCCTCCATGGTCTCTGCTTCCGTTTGTGTCTTCAGGTTCCTGCCTTGAGTGCCTGAACTGACTTCCACAGATGATGGACTCCAAGCCAGGAGATTAAATAAATTTTTCCCCTAAGTTGATTTTGGTCATGATGACTATCCAAGGAATCCTAAGACAGGGCCTAAGGTCACTTCTCCCACGGAAGGTTCCTAGGCTAGTAGCTCCTTAGTCAGGGATGGAACTTGGAGAACATTTCCCATGGCAGATTCTGCTAACAACATCTCCTCAGAAAGGGATATGGCACCACTCCCATGACATCTTTAACTAGTACTAACTCCTCAGTAAGGGATGAGGCCTGAAGAGCACCTCTCCCAAGGTTGCTCCAACTGTCAGTAACTCTTTAGCAAAGGGTAGAGTCCCAAGAGAACCTCCACATCACGGATTCAACTGCCAATAGCTTACAATTAAGGGACAGAACCAGGAAATCCCTTAAGCATAGAAGATTATACTGCCTTCAGCTCCTTAGTAAGGGAAAATTTGTGGTAGAGCACATACTCATGAGAGCTCATATGGCCAGCAACTCCTCAGTATGGGATACGGCCTGGTAGATCATTTCCTTCAAGGCAGCTTCATCTACCAGTATTTCCTCAGTGTGGGATATTATCTGCAGAGCATTGTCCATAGCAGATTCTACTAACAACATCTCCACATAAGGGATGGGACCTGAAAGGCATCTCCACTCATGAGAGTTTCATCTCCCGTATCTCTTCAGTAAGAGAAAGGACTTGGAGAAATCCTCCCATGGTAGCTTCAACTACAAACAGCTATCAAGTGGGGGATGGGGCCTGGAAAGCTTCTCCTCCATGACATATTAACTGCCAGTAGCGCATCTTTAAGGGCTAGAGCCTACAGATCACCTTCCCGGCAGCTTCAACTGCCAGTGTCTCCTACGTAAGGGATAGGGAGGTCTTGAAGAGCAGCTCCTCACTGCAGCTTTATGAGTTCCTCAGTAAAGGTTAGACCTGGGTGGAGCACCACCTCACATCACAACTTCAACTGTCAATCGATCTCCAGTAATTACTGTGCACAGGAGAGCTCTTCCTCATAGCAGCTTCAACTGCCAACATCTAAATAAAGGATATGGCCTGTGGAACACCACACACATGGCAGCCTCAACTACCACTAACCGCTCAGTAAGAGACAGAGCCTGCAGATCACTTCCCCCACAGCAACATCAACTCCCTTGAGGTTTCCAGTAAGAGTCAAGGCATGGTAGGGCTCCTACCCCAAGTCATCTTGAGTTGTCAATAGGTTAACAGGGACAGGGCCTGAGGACCACTTCCAACATCAGTGCTAGAAGATTCTGCTGAAGGTGATTTAAGATTAAAGACAGGATAATTGTAAAGAAAATGACATTTGGAAGAATTAAGAATAGTAACAAACAGGATTGACTGGGGCAGGGGGAAATACACTAGACAAGAAGTCTACTATCCATACTTGCTAGAATAAAATATGGCAATGAGGTCATGACTAAAGGGTGTGACTGGAGAAATGAGAATCTCTAGACATCACAAGCAGGATAATATATCATTGAAGTACAAAGAGATAGATGCAGTGAATTATTATTCCAGACGTTTGCTTCTAACACTTGTCCAAAACTCTGAAATGGATAAGGTGGCCTCATTCTGATGTTGTCTGCTCCCCTCTGATTCCTCTGGCTGCTCTGAGTTATTTCAGTTTTATCTTTTTCCACCTCCTGAAGATTTCTGCCAGAGGGAATGCAGGAAGAAGTCACTTCTTCATTGCTAATTTCACTGGGTCAACATGTATCACCCAGTCTTCCTGACCCTGCATTTCCAGCACACACTGTGCAAATACACCAATCAGTCAGTATAAGCAGACGGCATTATGTCTGGCTTAGGGGCAAAATCACATTGTCCTAGGCATTCAGGAGCTAATGTCTCAATAATGGCATCTGTATTCAAGGTAGCCATGTAGTGATGAAGAAGATTTGAAGGGCAGTAAGTCCACAGTCAATTTTAGCTGTGGGATATCGTATATTTTATTACTTTTTCATTCCATCTTTTCTTTTACTATGAGACATTTAAAAATATTTTATTTCATTACTGTCTCATACAGAAGGAAGATACGTATAAAGATAAAAAGTCTATACCATGATACAGAATATAAATAAGCTTATTGAGAACTTAGTTATAAAACAGAACAAAAATGAATTTTGAAATTTGGAGGACATATTTCAGTCAGAATCATACTTAAGAAAAAATATCTTTTGATTTTCAATAGCACTAAGTAGATAAAGTTGCACACATAGGCAAATATTTCACATATACAGAATTGGTGACATAGACACTTCAGCCACATTAGAATTCACTTGAACTTTGCAGTCTGACACCTGAACCCAAGTCATCATACATGCTGAACAAACATAGTACCATTGAGTTACACCCCAGCTCCAAACCCCATTTTTACTAATGAGGTCTGTGAATAAATGAAGTTGAGTCTCAGTAGATTTTCATAGAGCTCCCATGTTTTTCTTTATTTGGGGGGGGGTAAATGACAAAAATTCCAACAAGCTACATTTTTGGTTCTCCCTAGACACCTAGGAAGATGAGGATTTATATGGATGAAATAATCCATACATTTAATCCTTCTCTTCAACAAGTCAAAAGGGGAAAAAACAAAGACTACTGTTAACCACACAGCATAAAGTGATATATGGTGAAATGCAATTAGGTTGGAAGGAAATGACTGATCAGAAATCAACTCCTTTTGTTCTTCCTGTAGAATATTAAGTGCATGGGATCATTCATTTGAAGTCACATTGTTGTAGTATGATTGCAGTTCCAGAAGAAAAAAGCTTTCTTGGGAAAACAGTTTCTTTTTTCTTTTCTTTTCTTTTTTTTTTATAATTAAACGTGTTTATATTTTAAATTATAAAATTGCAAGCTTGTTTATAAACTTAAACTCCATATATTAGCACTTCATGATACACCTCATAATCTTCTTATTGAATTATTTTAGACCATATGAACAGTTTTTTCCCCATTATTTTATGCCACGATTCTTTGAGGGAAAATTGCTATTATCTCTCCTTAAATTCTGGCAGCATTGATTTTCTTACTAGTAATTTTTTTAAATTTTATTTTATTTTACAATACTATTCAGTTCTACATAACAGCTACAGATTCCCTTGTTCTCTCCCTTCCTGCCCCCCTCCCCTTCCCCCCAGCCCACCCTCCATTCCCACCTCCTCCAGATCAAGGTCTCCCCCGAGGACTGAGATCGACCTGATAGACTCAGTCCAGGCAGGTCCAGTCCCCTCCTCCGAGATTGAGCCAAGCGTCCCTGCATAAGTCCCAGGTTTCAAACAGCTAACTCATGCAACGAGGCCAGGACCTGGTACCACTGCCTAGATGCCTCCCAAACAGATCAAGCCAATCGACTGTCTCACCTATTGAGAGGGCCTGATCCATTTGGGAGCCCCTCAGTCTTTGGTTCATAGTTCATGTGTTTCCATTCATTTGGCTATTTGTCCCTGTGCTTTATCCAACCTTGGTTTCAACAATTCTCGCTCATATAAACCCTCCTCTTTCTCACTAATTAGACTCCTAGCGCTCCGCCCGGGGCCTAGCTGTGGATGTCTGCATCCAGATTCCTCAGTCCTTGGATGGGGTTTCTGGCACAACTATTAGGGTGTTTGGCCATCCCATCACCAGAGTAGGTCAGTCCCGGCTGTCTCTCGACCATTGCCAGCAATCTTTTGTGGGGGTATCTTTGTGGATTTCTGTGGGCCTCTTGAGCACTTTGTTTCTTCCTTTTCTCGTGTGGTCTTCATTTACCATGGTCTCCTATTCCTTGTTCTCACTCTCTGTTCTTGATCCAGGTGGGATCTCCCGCTCTCTTTCCCTCGACCCTCGCCCTTCATTGCTCCCACTCATGTCCAGGCTGTTCATGCAGATCTCATTCATTTCTCCATCATTGGGTGATCTCTGTGTCTTTCTTGAGGTCCTGAGGAAAACAGTTTCTTATTCCAAACTACAGAAGCTAATTCACAGTAGGGCAAGCAAAAATAAAGGCTTATTAAAAGGAACCTGTCATGTATACTTCCTGGAATTGTGAGAAATGGAAACCAAAACTCAAGGAAACCAAGAATCAAGATAATTTCTCACTCTCAGCCCACTTTCTTTTCTGTACCATCTTGTGATGCATACTGCTTTTGTCCCTCAATGATTCTATTTTATGTTTTCTTTACAGACCCACTTTATATTCATCCACCTAAAGAAGATAATCAAACTACTATTTCTAAACTAGGACTGATGAGATGATAAAAGGAGAAGAAATGCATTTTATCCTCTATATGTGCCAAAGATGGCAAGAGCTAGAAGACACTTTCTGGGGGAACAGTTATACTTTGTGGAAAAAGCTGAAATCCCACAGATCCACTTGCAAAATCTGCCTATTCCACAAATTAACACTGTACACATTCAGTAAAATTTGTTTTGATTTTTTCGATTCTCTAAAATATGGACACCAATATTTATCTTGCTGATATGCTATGCAAATCAGTTAAAGTAAAATTATGACAGGACTTGTCACTAAGTAGAAACTCAAGAATGTATTACTATTGTTTATTATGTTGTTTCTTTGCTATCAATTTATTATACTTGTCTTAGTGTTATTAGTATGTTACAGATAAGAATCCTCTATGTAGGGTATTTGATGAGGATGGTGACAAGAGTTAAGGATTCTTAAAGTCCTAATTCTTTAGTGTTCTTTTACCTTTAGCTCAGAGATGTCTCAAGTCTCCCTTGGAGCAGAGTTGCAGAGATAGGGGGACATTTAAAGAATGTTCAACTCATCATTCTTTTTGTACACCTAATGGGGATTTTAAGAAAGGGAGATTGATCTCTGCAATGACTAAAGTGTTGGATTATCTCCTTGTGAAGCACTCTCTTCTCTGGATTTCATAACACCATACATGCCTAATTTTCCTCCCAGCTCCTCTCAGTTTCTTTGTTGGTTTCCTGTTGTCTGTCTATCCTTTAAATCTTGGTATGTCTTAATGATTGTTTCCCTCTTTTCTTTGAGTCTTTTCAATCATATTTGTTCACAGTCCTACCTATATTTATGACCTCCAATTTTATATTTTTAATTTCTGAATTTTTTTATAGATATCCAAAGAGCAACATGTCAAGTAATCAATCCTTTCCCTTGTTATCTCTGCAAAGAATCTACCTTCCTTCTCCTGTGTGTGCTCTTTTAGTATGTGTACAACAATTAACCTACAAGGCCAAGCAGAAACGTAGGAATTGTTATTGACTCCTTTTTTTCCACTGTTACCATGTTTCTACCCCTAATTCCTTTGGTCCCCAAGACCTGTGAGGACTAGTCTAGGATAGTTATCATCTCCTGCCTAATCATTTTAATCACCTACTAACTTTTCACCTTGAACAAACCATCAACATTTCCTATACTTCCTCTGTAACCTGTCCCAACAGATCTTGAATACATTTTCAAGGCAGACTCTTACACAGTGTCTGGGTGGCTTCCCAGTTCTCCCTGTTTTTCTGTACTACTCAGAAAAGCATACCTTTTCTTTTTTCTTTCTGTTTCTGTTCCAATTGTGTTTTCCAAAATACTTTGGGCTTCCTTAATCTTTTGGTAAAGCCCATCTTCTCACCATGTGGCAGACCCCCATGCCAGCTTAAATCAAGCAGTATGTGTTTTTCTCCTTCTCTACTCCATTCTCCTCCATACATGATGTGGCCAAGAGCTCGGTTTGCCTCCTTCCTTGGGGTTCTTCTTTTAAACCCTAATAAAATTGTCCTCAAACATATGAAAAAGCTTAGCAGGTAAAGGAACCTACCTGATGACCTGAGTTCAATCCCTGTGATCTACATGGTGGATGAAGAAAACTGACTTCAGAAAGTTTCTTCTGACTTCCACACATGCTGTGGCACATGAATCCCCTCCCCAATATTAGTTACAAAAACTCACCTTGATGGGGTTGGGGATTTAGCTCAGTGGTAGAGCTCTTGCCTAGCAAGCACAAGGCCCTGGGTTCGGTCCTCAGCTCCAGGAAAAAAAAAACTCACCTTGAAAATAGCAGGTGTCCCTTAAAGAATCATTGGTTACCATCTGCTTGTTTCAGGATAATGTCTTAACTCCTTAAGTGGTTTACAAAATTCTGATCAAATTTTAGTTTCTTTTCCAGATTTTCATTCTTTCCTCACCCCATTCCCTGAATTTTCTGTTCTATTCAAAACAGTGTTAATTGTTCTTTCCCTAGCACGAGATCCAGGGTCTGGCATGTTCAGTGCTCTTTTTGAGTGCATGTATACCAAATGAGCAAATCAGGTATGATGTATAGGGAGCTTGGAACTTAATTTGAAGCATTTTCCCTATAATCTTGTTTTAGTTATTCACTCCAGAGTTAATATTACATTTCTGTGCTTCCCACTCTGCCCTACCTAGGCTTTCCTGCTTTGTCTTGAGTATGCTTCAACACAGAAATGGTTGTCTGCCTTTGAGTTTCCAGTTCAAGGCTCATTAGACTGCATTGATCCATTCCAATCAAATGACAGTGAAGAGTGAGTCCAAATTCAGGTGATGAAAGCACCTCACTTCTTCGATCAATCACATTGTTATATATTCTTTCCTATGTCTTGTGAGTTAGATAGGAAAAGAAATGAAATCATCCTGAAATGAACCAATCTGTGGTTCAACTTGACCCAGAGCATGTGTAATCCTGGGAGGGCCTTGATGAGAATTGTCTTCTGGACTCTAGTTCAGGGATCTCAGTGTGTAGAAATCAGCTTTCCTTACACTTTAGTTCTGAGACTTGCCACTGTGAACATATGTGAGAACTAATGGCTTTGTTCTTTCTATTGTAAGAGTTTAATGATCTTGCAAATTATTGATTGATTGCATATTATATAACTTCTTATCGGTTGAAAATATGAAATAGAATAGACTTAAAACAGCATTTGTTTTTTTTTTCTTTCACAGCCCATTTGGCATGAGTCGCAATTATGAATATTCGTGACAATGCTGGCTGCTAACTGGCCTGCACTGGTCACTGCCTCAGTTGCCTCACCTTCTGACTTCCTCCTCCTTCCTTCCCTCCCTCCCCTCTCTCCTGTCCTCCCTCACTTCCTCTGCTATTATATAACATCATCACTCCTGCATTATTTTATCCTGCCTTCTTTTATCTTCTTGCTGTTGTTTCTCTATCTGATGAATGGTATATTTGTGTGCGTGCATTTGCGTTATGTGCATTCATGAAAAGAAACAAAATGAGAAAAAATAAGCTTTGTGCTTGTTGGAAATTTCAAGCTCACTTGTAGTATTTTTTCCTCGTTCTTGCACACAAAAAGAACATAAAATCTATCATGAGTTGAGCTCCTAGGAAGTTCAGAGACCAATTGGATTCTCACATGAGCTACTGGAAGCTCAGAAATGTGAAATGACTCACATGAGCCAGACCACAAATATGTCATTTTTATGTACAAAGGATATAATAGATGCATGAATGTGCTGGACATACATTTTGAGGCAAAGCAGATCCGAGAAGAATGGTGAGATACATACAGATTAAAGAGCATGTAAATAGCTTTAAATGCTCTGTTTCAATTTAAACTGAAGGAGGGAAGTATAACAAAATTCCCCTTAGAGTATCTCAAATACACTCTCCATATTTGTTGTATATTGCTCTCATACTTTCATAAACTGTTAAATATGACCACATTTACTGTTTGAACTTCCCAGGAAGGCTTTGAGCTTTATTAAATATACTGAAAGCATCTAAAGAATGAAATAATAAATGTGTATGTGTAATGATGATGATGTCTAAGCACATATCTGCTTAGTGTTCACTTTCACTGTTGACTGTGCCCCAGTTTGGTCACAATTATGCATGAGCCATGATAGAAAAGAATCAGAATCCTCACTTATATTAAAGTGCTTTAATACCCTAACACATTGCAATAAGAAAGTTCCAAGAAGCAATTTATTATTAATTCACATTATATAATACATTTAATGTACACATAATCCCTGTCATCAGAGTCTCTCATGTGAGGCATTATTTTTATAACTATTTGCAGCATTACACCCAAATCACTAATGACTGTTGTAGCAGAGAGATTAAATGATGTGGGCAAGGTCATCTGTCAGTTTATATAGGAGCAAACCTAGAAACATCATGGTCATCAACATGATTAAATATGGTAACAGCTCTTCTCTTTTCTGAGATATTTCTTACAACTCCATGATCTGTGTCAGCTTTATTTTAAACAGAAAATAAAGAGTAACTGAAGTTTAAAATAGAACCAAATGAGAAAATTCTAATGCACAGTGGTAAATGTACTCTTTATAAATAACCAGTCTTCAGATTTTTTAAAAGTCCCTTTTGGCATGGGATTAGCAGTTCTTTGAAATCCTTAGATAACATAATTCTTCTGTCAGCCCTATTAGATCACATGTTTTTTTTCCTATTCAGCATATAATATCACTTTTATTTTACCTAGACTGACTAGACCATCAAATAAAACAGATTCATCAACACCTTCTTGATGGATGTGCTTGTATGAATGCTAGTTATTTTTAACTCTTCTTGTATGTAGATATTTTCTCTGCTGTAGGGTCTCATTGATATGGGTTGAGGTACTAAAGTTAACACACAATGTGTAATATTGGCACACAGGGCCTATTAAGAAGTGATTAGTTTGGAAGTACAATACCATCATAAATGCATTAGTTATCAGAGTTTTGTTCCCTCTTGTTTTCTTGGCCTTTTGTTATCTCTTGCCTTCCTGCCTTCCAACATAGTATGACACATTAAAAAGATGCTGCCACAGAGATATTGGACTTTGCAGCCTCCAGAATGGTGAAAAATAAATTTCTTTACTTATAAAGTACACACTGTGCAGTATTCTTTGACAGCAATACAGAATGGGCTATGACACTCATTTGAGTCTTTTTCAAGATTCTAATGCAAAGATTTCCTTGCTTCTCCTGTAATTTAAGCTTTTATCCCTTACTTGCATTTCTACCTAGATTTATCATAGTTGTAAGTTCTCTCTCATCTTAAATAATACGGGAACACTAAAAACAAAGTGTCACAATTCTGGATATTGTTTCAGAAACCTTGTTAGGACCTTCTCTGTTTAAAATAATGACAGAAATAACTATGTGCACTCAATTATCTCAATTTTGACTTTTCTATTTATTCTTTTTAATTATCTTTGTAAAAATGTTTTTGTTCTGGCCAAAGAAAAGAATGGCTTTAAATTTCTTATCCCAAATTAAAAAAAAACTGTTTAGTGTAAATATGAGAAGAATAACATTACTAGCTTTATAAAAGTTGGGAGTCAACAAAACAAGAAAATACAGGGAAAGCTCTTATAGCACCAGATAATGAAGGACAAACTTCTAATAAGTCTTTACATTTTATCACTACTACCAGCTACCATTACCATAAATCTACTTGTCTCCTTACAGTGCCAGACCTGATAAATTTCTTTATCTTGTAAAAGATGTACTTGTTCTTTTCTACTACAATGCTTTTCCTGATTTTTCTCCTATCCTTTTGGCCATTCTCTCATCAATATATTATTCTTCAATATGCCATTTTTTTTTGCTGACACTATTTTTCTCATTAAATTTTTTGTGGTTCCTTTTTTTGGGATAGCTACTATGTAGCTCTGTGTATGCGAAATCCACAAGAGTCTGTTTAAGGGGTATCAGGGTATTATTAAGATATGAAATGGAGAAATACACTCATGAATACAGGATAACGTAAACCCAGGTGCAGAGTCCTTGGAAAGCTGGAGACTGATCACACACTGCTTCATGCCACTTAACCCTGTCTTCACCACTCAAGAGAGCATACCACTCAATTCCCTCCACTATTAAGGGGTCACATAAGCAGACAGAAAGCCCCACACCAGGGTTTATACACCGAAAGCCATTGATGGAACGAATTTCCACAACTCTTACCTTTTTTTTTCTAAATAAGAAGGTTATAAACCTAATAAAAATCTATATACAATAAGAACAATTATCAATTATTATCCAGGAGAAAGAAAGGGTGATAACATAACCTATCCTGAAGGATCTAAATCTTGAGCCTCAGATGATCTTAGCTGAGATAAGAGAGTATTGTAACTATAACTAGCTAGCCTCAGCTCCACCAAAGACCTGAGAAGGAAAATCACATTACCTGAGTAACTAGGAAGTGCAAGGAAGCAACTTCTGAAACATGTAAGGAATGACAGAGACTGCCTGGACAGTCAGCCAATTTTTCTCTGCAATGTTGGAGCATCCAATTTGGCTACAGGCCTATATCTGACAGACCTTTTTCAGAAACAGGAACATTTGAAAGACTGTCCTACCCTGTCTTGGCAAGGTACAGCAAGCATTTTTCCCCGTGTCCTGCTTGTCCTGATTAGACAGCATGCTTACTGTCACCAGTAGAGGCAAGGGCAGTTCTTTGCCCAACAGGCCATTTACACCAAGAAGAAGACAAATATAAGGAGTGTCTTCAATGCCTAACATCCACTCAGGAGTAGAATGGTCCTGCCAAGAGCAACCATGTTTCACATCAACAGAATTCTAAGTTATTAAAACATTTCAATGCCATATTCTCTAGCTCTATGAAGCATTTAAAGATTATCTACCCATCTGACATATGTCTTTGTATATCTAGAAAGCCTAACTAACATGACTGTAAGTAGGAAAAGTATGGGTTATTATTGACCTGTAATTCTTATCTACCTAAATAGTATAAAGACTAAAGCTTCACATTATAAAAGTAAACAATCTGTAAACAGATGTGTAGTATAGGGACAATAACCTCAAAGTTGTAACAATATACAAAAATATCTTAATCAAAGGTAGAAATGTAGAGTACAGTATGACAACAATATCTTTAATTTGTATCAATATACAAAATATCCTAAACAGAGGTAGAACAAACATACAGTATGACAAATATAGTTTTACATTTGTATCAATATATAAAAATATTTTAAGCAGAAGTAAGAATGTATGTACAATATGAAAAATATAGTTTTATATTTGTATCAATATACAAATTATCTTTTTTTTTTTTTTTTTTTTTTTTTTTTTTTTTGGTTTTTCGAGACAGGGTTTCTCTGTGTAGCTTTGCGCCTTTCCTGGGACTCACTTGGTAGCCCAGGCTGGCCTCGAACTCACAGAGATCCGCCTGCCTCTGCCTCCCGAGTGCTGGGATTAAAGGCGTGTGCCACCACCGCCCGGCTATACAAATTATCTTAAACAGGAATATAAAAATAATTTTACAATATACAAGAATCCATGCCAATGTAAATTATCTAAGCTGATAGTTACTAAATTAGTTTACAGCTCTGGCTGTCTTGGATCATTTAAAAATTTTAATTACATTGGTTTATTTATTGTATATATATATATATATATATATATATATATATGTATATGCATGCTATGGTGTACATATGAAGTTGAGTGGAAAGCTTGTCGAAGTCGGTTCCCTTCTACCATGTAGGTCTGGGAGATTGAACTTGATAGATCATCAAGATTCCTGGAGCCATCTTGACAGCCATATTTT
Source organism: Peromyscus maniculatus bairdii (assembly GCF_049852395.1). Taxonomy (NCBI): domain Eukaryota; kingdom Metazoa; phylum Chordata; class Mammalia; order Rodentia; family Cricetidae; genus Peromyscus; species Peromyscus maniculatus. The sequence continues at coordinate 41,132,346 of NC_134875.1, read as the reverse complement.
TCTTGTTTTATGCTCTTTCTGGATGACCTGTTCCCTGTATCATACATTTCACTTTCCCTCCACTCAGTAGTTTTTGTCATTCACAAGGAAAAGTAATGAGTAGGAGGAAGAAGCAACAGTAGTAGAGAAGTTGGAAGAAAAATAAATGGAGGAAGATGAAGGTCTGGACACAACAAAAGAAATTGGAGAAAATGTTTCCCAAAAGAAAGAACTGATGGGAGAAAATATGAAATTAAAATGGATTATGTATGATAAGTGCTGAAGAAATCATGGTGAGGTAATCCAAAGTCTGTTTAAAAAGCCAATAAATGTCTCAAATGCACACCACTGTTACTGAACTCCCTACGTAATGACAAAACTAGTAGTTTAATGAGTACTTGGAGAAAAATTTATAGTTTTCTGAAAACTTCTCAAGAAAATTGATGATTTGTAAATTAACTGTGAATTCAACTTAAAAGCAGAGTAGAAGTACCTGTGGAGGAGGAGGATGGGTCTGTCTTTGGGCATACATATGCCAGGGAGGGTCATAGCTGTAGCATATGATGGACTTAATTTTGTTTTTTGATGATTCTTCATACTGATTCCAGAGTGGCTGTACAAATTTGCAATCTCAGCAACAGTGATGAGGATTCCTCTTTCTCTCCAACACCACCAGCTTCTGCTGTCAGTTGTTTTGTTGATCTTAGCCTTCAGACTGGGCTGAGATGAAACGTCCAGGTTTTTTTAAATTAGCATTTCCCTAATTGCTAAGGATGATGTCTTAGTTGCTTTTGTTTTGCTGTGAAGAGACACGATGACCAAGGCCAAGTATTTTAAAAAGGATTTAATTTGTGTCCTTCTTACAATTCAGAGGATGAGTGCATGGTAACAATACTTTTACCTCTGGAATGACTGATATCTGTCTACATTTGCCAAAACATAGAGTGAAGATTTTAAGAAGGTAAGAACATAGGTAAATGGGAAACAGCTACAGATACTACTCAAAACAATGAAACAGTGTATATAACTTTAGACAATAGGTTTAGAAATAAAGATTTATTAAAACATATGTATGTTTATGACTAAATGTTCAAATAATCATTTAATGGTCTTGAAATACCTTTGTATGAAGTCAATATAAGCACAGCAATTTATTTTTCAAGGGCATATAAATATTGTAAGAAGAAAAACAATCTACATAAGATGTGCTTTTGAAAACAACCACTAACATGAGAGCTACTTGATAGTATGAATGCAAGTTTAACAATTGAATAGGTCAATGTGAATGAACACATTGACAAAAATTAAAAATACACTCAGTTAAAGGTACTACAATTTCTGCTGGGTCTATTCCTGCTAATTGACAAAGTGTCAATTTTCCTTTTAAAATCAAGTCAGAGATCTTTTCCACATAAGTTTTTAATTTTTTACTCTGTTTATTTGGTAGAAATATCCATTCCAATATAATATCTTCCCTCTACATTAAAATTCCTGTAAGAGAATGCCTAGAGGGTAAAATAATAAAAATGTGATCCAGCTTTGGATCGGCATGATCCACGTGTCCTTCCTGTACTTTCTTTTCTACCAAGGCCAATTCTTTCTCAGCTTCAGGTGATAATTCTCTTGGACTATTTTACTTTAACACTGAATGAAGCATTAGTTCCTTTGGGCCAGACAAGGAAGATCTGAGGCCAGAGTGTGTTGGGGGTTACTCATTCCTCTTCTTCCTCATAACAAGGAGGACTTAGACCTATCCCCCTCATGCACAGGTAAGCAGAGGACCTTCACTTTCCAGTCAGATGGGGGATGTAAGAAGGCCATGTCAAGTAAGAGGATTTTCTGAGCACATCCTGAGTAGAAGGGCCAGGTTAGAGAGCCCCGAGGCCAAGAAAGAAAATAAAACATTTTCTTCAAAGAGGAAACATTAGAGGCCCCTTAGGAAAAATGAAAAGCCTTGAGGCCTCTCTGTCACAAGGTGAAACCCTGAGGTATGTGGGCAAAGGTTTAGGTCTAAATCCCTTTGATAAGAGTGAAAACTTCCTGACAATGGTGTGCAAAATCAGAAATTTCCATAGCCTTTGGGCTTAATGTGAATGTCTCTGACCATCTTGCACATTGCAAGGACCAGACACTGCCACCTCAGCTACCACATCTTCTTGACAGCAGAAAATGTCCCTATCATGACCATTGGGTACCCTATGGCCTCATGACAGCCCGAGCCACACAAAGATTTGGACCATCCTGGCCTCTGTTCCACAAGAGGGATTCTACCCAGCATCCAGTAGACCCTCAGCCCTGTAGAGTTACCTTACCCTTCTACCAAGACTTTGGCTATCAAATCATACCTCTGATTCTTCCTCATGATAGCTGCACACAGTACCTTTGCCCCAGTGAGTTCTGTCCTTCTCTTCTGAGACCCTGTCCAGATCTGTTCTTTCTGTAATCCAAGAGTTTTCCACCCCACCTAGAGCTCCACCTGCCAAACCTCTCTCCTCTGGTTCTGTTCAGAGCTTCTATGTCATTATTGTTCCACTTGGTCTCAATGCCCCAAAGCTCATCCAGTCCATGAAGGCTTAAGCCAGTTCCACCCTAAAGCAAATTGTCTCATACATATCCACGCTAGTACCTAGAGAAGAAAGCTGCTCCCAGCTTTCACCACAAAAGGCTGATGTTAATCAGAAAGGCTTTCTTAATCAGAAAATGCTGCCCAAGTTGTAGAGGAAAAGCCAAGATATTGGGCTTATTTCTGAATAAGGAACTTACAACAGCCTTCTAATCTCAGGGAACGTTGTGGAAGGAGGAGTCAGAAGCATGTAAAGGCCAGAAGATATGGGTAACTGCTGTGAAAAAAAACATTTTCTAGTCTCAGTACAACTATTGAATTACTCACAACTCCATTAACTGAACTGAGGTCACAGAAAAGAAGCACCAATAAGCATGACGGAGTCGCTACCGGGACCCCACATTTTACCTCTGAAATACTGGATTATGGTGGATTCTGGGTAAGAGGAACCACTGTCTTCAGTTGTGTGCCCATTGCTGAGCCCACTAGACTCTGACAGATATCTGAAAACCCATGGTCACACAGAAAACCCTGCTTAATTTCAAAACAATGATAATCATGAATGTGTTATAAGATCATGACAAGGCTGGGTGGATAGGGTGTCTTAAGGAGCTAGAGAGTGAGAGTGGCCAGTATGTATTGTTTACAGCTGTAAAACTATCTGGAAACAAACTTCATAAAAATATTCAAAACCAGAACTAGAAGCCAGTAAGTATCCTGGAAAAGGCTGTTGCAGAAACCAGAAAGGGAAGAGTGAGACCAAAATCCAGAGGGGACTGCACTGCAACAGAACCCACTCCATTGATGAGAGTGATAATTCACTCCTGAAAGTGAGTCTTCATAACTCTCTCCCTCCAATTAGGCCCTACTCTGCAGGGAAAAACATTTGGGATCAAATTTCTTACATATGAATTTAAGCATTCCATTCAATGAGTAACAGGGGCAATAGTGCTGATGTCATGTACACTTGACAATAAGAGTTTAAATAATCCTTTAAGTAACCTTTTAAACACAACATTAGGATTGGTGATTTGGCTCAGTGGTAATTGCAGCTGTTCCAGATAAACTGTGTTAGAACCCCAAGATTCACATGGTAGAAGAATAACAAGACTACACAGCATGTACTTCTCACTTCCATGTATGTCATGGCACATGCACACTGCACCAACACACTAGATGATAGATAGATAGACAGACATAGATAGATAGATAGATAGATAGATAGATAGATAGATAGATAGATAGATAGATGATAGATAGATCGATAGATAGGTGATAGATAGATGGATGGATGGTCGAACAGACATGTGGACACACGGATGGACAGATGGACGGACAGACAGACAGACAGATAGATATAGATAGATAGATAGATTAGAAGCATACACATATACACACATATACACACACATACATACATGATAGATGGCAGAGAGATAGATGTAATGATAAACACTAAGTCATGGTGTCCTTCTTTCTCATACTCACACTGAGCATAGTTTTGTTTCCCAGTTTTGGAGGCCTGCCCTTTTCTGAAGATAAAGGAGGAGTGGATGGGGGAAAGAGGGAAGGTTGGGGTGAGTGATTGGGAGGAGAGGAGGGAAGGAGGTGAAATTAATCAGGCTGGAAAAAATTAACTAATTAATAAAAATAAATTTAAAAAAGAACAGTTTAACTAAAAAAATACATAAAGACTGGACATTCAAACTACAGAAACATATACAAAACACTGAATTTCTTGTTCAATGTCCATTTGATTAGTAACTGGGATTTCCTTTGTTTCTGGCTATTTTCAGTACTTATACATGGTAACTCTTATGTTTTTGTTTGTTTTTCTACTTTTGAGAGGGCTCACCACCCAGTTCCCAAATCCCAAATAAATCACACACAGAGGCTTTTTTTTTTTTGGTTTTTCTAGACAGGGTTTCTCTGTGTAGTTTTGGTGCCTGTCCTGAATCTTGCTCTGTAGACCAGGCTGGCCTTGAACTCACAGAGATCCACCTGCCTCTGTCTCCCGAGTGCTGGGATTAAAGGCATATGCCACTGCCGCCCAGTTCAGAGGTTTATTCTTAATTATGAATGCCCAAACTCAGCTTATCTTGTTTCTTGCCAGCTTTTCTTAAATTTTCCCATATGTTTTTGTCTCTGGATTTTTCCTGTTCTCTTACTTCTGTAAATCTTACTCTTACTCCTTGGCTTGCTGTGTAGCTGGGTGGCAGGCCCCTGGAATCCTCCTCTTCTCTGGCTACTTCTTTTTCTCTTCTCCCAAATTTCTCCTTCTATCAATTCTCTCTGCCTGCCAGCCCTGCCTATCCTTTCTCCTGCCTTGACATTGGCCATTCAGTTCCTTATTAGATCATCAGTTGTTTTAGACAGGCACAGTAACACAGCTTCACAGAGTTAAACAAATGCAACATAAACAAAAGTAACACACCCTAAAAAAGTATTCCCCAACACTCTTCCTTACACTTCATTATTGCTTCAGTTTATTACTGTGTACTTCTAATTGGTACAAGACAGCAAAAATTCTGAAGGTATTTATGCTGCTGAAGATTTTAAGTCTAAGACACATCAATAAAAAAGAATCTTTCGAATGACATCAGATGAAATTTTCTGCATGTGTTACAGTTGTGTAGCTTGGTCCAATTGTAGAACTCTTGACTGTGGGAACAGGAGCTATCTCAATACTTTCACAGGCTTTTGGAACCCAACTCCTCATTCTGGGTTGCCTTGCCCAGCTTTGGTTGCATGGGGAGGTGGTTAGCCTTACTGTAACTGGATATGCTATGTTTTGTTGATATTCATAGAAGACCTGGCGTTTCCTGAACAGAAACAAAGGAAGAATAGATTGGGAGGGTGGGAACAGAGGGGTTGGGGGAAGACTGGAAGGGGAGGCTGTGGCCAGGATGTAAAGTAAATAAATAATGAATTTATTTTTAAAAATAGTCATTAGGTGGAAAAACTTAACACATCCCAGGAAACAGTTTTGCACATAAGATATATTTTCATGTGAATATTTTGCTTAAAATGATTGCTTGTAAAATAGAATTACATAGCAGTATGTCTTTGAAACAAACAGGTGGGAGATATGCATACATTGTGATTTTCAAATAGAGTAGAACATGTTAAGCTTTTAATCATTTGGCTGCTGGATTTTAATGCCAGTAAATGATTAGCATAACAAGAAAGTATCAAGATGTCCTCTTCTAAACTTAAAAGAAAGCAACATCACTGAGAAGAGAACAAGAACAATCAAAACAACACCAACACAGCAACCATATCATCTGTGGCATCTTCAGGAGGATATGCAATAATCTGAACACTGTTCCAAGAGCGTGGCTGGTGTCTATGGCTTTTTCAGCCTCACAGGTTGGTGTTCAGCCATCCAGGTCTGGGCACTAAAGTTGGGACCACTCCATTTCTGATGTTCTGATAAATGCCCTGAGGACTGATAACTATTGTTCCAGCCTCTCCCTGTTCCTCTTGAGCTCTGAGACCTCAAACCTGAGGGCAGAAATGTTATATTGATGAGCTTGAGAATCCTCAAGGCCTCTTTGTCTACATTATGTAAATGTGATGTCTCTTTGATCAGAGTGGAACTGTTGGACGCCTGCTTGGTCAAAAGGTAAAACCAGAGGCCATTTGGATAAGATGTTAGTATAGACGTCTTACATAATGGGAGAGGAAGGTCTGAAGTTCTGTTGGCCGGAGGTAGAGGTGGATACTCCATTAGTCAGAAAGAGTATGTCTGAGACACCCTTGGTCAATGGGAACACTATTGAAGGCCTCATATTCATACCCTGAATGCCCCACAACACTAATCAAAGATGTACAACTAGGGATCAATGGGTCAGAGGTGAGAAGTCTGAGGCTTGCCAAGAGGCATGGGTAAGAAATGAGAACTCAAGAGCCCTGGGGGAAAATCCAAGGACCCAGAGTCAGAAGGGAAATGTTTGAGGGCATCTTGGAGAGAAAGCTGAAATCTGAGGACTCACCAGGTGGTGGTGGTGCACGCCTTTAATCCCAGAACTCAGGAGGCAGCGCCTGGCAGATCTCTGTGAGTTCAAGGCCAGCCTGGGGTATAGAGTAAGTTCCAGGAAAGGTGCAAAGCTACACAGAGAAACCCTGTCTCGAACCCCCCCCCCCAAAAAAAAAGAAAAAGAAATCTGAGGCCCCTTTAAAGAGATAGATATTGGGCTGCATAGAGGTAGAAGTGTGCATACCCACTCCTTGATATGAGATCAAGGTCCCAGCTCACCTGATGCGCTGGAGCACATTCCAGGTACTGCTTGCTTTATCAACTTCCAGCTCTTTGTCGGAGACTGGAATATCTATCCACTATAGTGAATACGTGGCAGGGCAGGCAGCAGTCTGAGATTTTGTCCAAAAGTCTATATGACAGTCTCAAGCTGGTCCTCCTTCTTAAGAGTATGTCCAGCTGCTCAGGTCTAGGTATGGATGATGGAGGCCACATTATATTGTTTTCTGCCTAAAGGCAGTGGACTTTGGTTCTAGACCCTACTTGCTACTCTTGGGCTCTGATACTTTAAAACTACTTGGACTGGAGAAAAAAAATGGGTGAAGAAAAAATGTTCTAGGATCACACATTTGTATGGAGAATGTCTGAGGCCCCTGAATCAGAGGAGAACAACTTGAGGCCCTCTTTGGGCAGAGGGTATATTTGAAGACAACTGGGGCAGAAAGAGAAGGCCTGAGTACCTCCCTGGTAAAAGAGAGACAGTAGATTGAAACTCCTTTGGTTACAGTGGAATGATCTGAGACCCAATTACAGAGACCCAGTAAGTCAACTCCCACAGGGGCATATTCAGGTCTGAGAACCCTTTGGATATTGGTGGACTGCAGCTCTATATTAGACCAGCCAGGTATGAGAATCCTTTTTCCAGAAGACAAATAGTTGGGATGCACTTGGGGAGATGGGAGAGTCTAAAAGCCACTTCAGTAAGAGAGGACAATCTCAGACTTCTTTGGGTAGGTGGGGAATATCCAATTTCCCAGTAGGCAGAAAAGGAATTTCTTTTATCACTTTGAGAGCAGGTGAAAGATTCAAGACCCTTTAATATAGAAAGATGAGGTAGGCACTTCCCAGTACTGAATGGAAAAGTCTCAACCTCTCTTGGTTATATGTCTGCTGGCCTATTGGGCAGAAGCTGAAGGTTGAATGATACCTTGAGAATTATAAGAAGTTCCAGGCACTCACTCCTTCATCAGCACCAAACTTGAAATCACACTGTAGATTACACATCTTCTCAATGTCCATGTCAGGAATGTCAGCACTCTCAGAAGTCTCCCGAGGCTGCAAGGCAGTAGTTTTTGACTCTGTGTCTTTGTCCAGTATATATCCATCCACACATTCCTCTGCATGTAGGGCAGGACTTCTCTGTCTAAGGGATCACCAGAATGAAGACAGTAGTCTGAGTTACCATCATCTCTTATGTTCAGGGACCTTGGTCCATAGTGCTGTAAGATCTCTTGGAACAAAACTTTCCAGGCCACCCAAATTATAAGTTGAGGTATGAAATCCACTGGTCAGATGGTGAATATGTGGGATTTCCTTGACCACACAAGACAGGTCTGAGGCATTCTTTATTGATGTGAATATCTAAATCTATGTATATAAGAGAGGGGAAGGACCCTGGCACTTTGGACAGAAAAATAAAGACGATTATGCCCTTCATTAAAGAAGCAATGTGGCAGACTCCATGGGAATAAGGGGAAATGCTGATGCACCCTGGGCATAAGTGGAATTTCTGAGACATTTTGTGCAAAGGTGAAGGTCTATACCTATTTGCCAGATGGGTAAAAATCTCTGGCTATGTTCAATCAAATAGGAAAGAGCATTTCCCATGGGGCATAAAGTAAATATTTTGTGGAGCAGAGGAATGTCCAGAACTGCCTGGTCAGCTTCCAACTCTTCAGTATTTAGACTGTCCGTATCTTTTGTGGGCTGTGTGGAATGCCAGGAAACAATCATTGCATTGTTTTCCAGCAGGTTGGATGGTTACCCTCAGTCTAAGAAGTCTTTTGTCAGATGAGATAAGCCCAAGGCCCCTTTGTTCAAAGCAGTCATGTCTTAGATTGTACATAGCAGGGAGAAAGCTGGATGTAATCCTAGATGGCTGGGAATATAGCAGGCATACACAGTCAATAGAACAAGATCTATGGACCTCTTACAAGAGGTGGTGAGCCTGAATCCTCCGTTGGAAAAAGAGGACATTTTCAGGCCAACTTGAGGATTGGGAAAAATTTCTTTTCCCCCTAGACAGTCTTTGTGAGCAGAAGTGGAGTGTCTGAGGCTCCCATGTGCAGAGGGAGAGGACCTGAATCCCTCCTATGAAAGAAAGACATTTTTAGACCTCTTGGAAAGAGGGTGAGAATTTTGGGGCCACTGAAACCAAAGGACTAGTTCTAATGTCCTTTTCAGATGAGGTGTTAGAGGTGAGATATATTTAAGTAGAAGTGGAAGGTCTGAGCTCTTCTTCTTCTCAGAGGGAATGATTGAATCCTTGGTCAGAGAGAGAAAATTTTGAAGTCCTTTTTTTCCTGGAAGTTGAAAGCCTTGGGGCCTTAATTATGTAGAGGTGCTCTCTGGCCCCCTCAGGCATGCAGGTTAGATATGAGGCCCTCTTGGTCACAGAGTGTGTATTTGGTATATAATGGGCAGAAATTGATGGTGTTTAGGAGCTAAAGACTAAATCAGATGTAGGGAGAGTAGCAAAGTCTCCAAACATGTAGGGAGAAGGGATTATCCTAGCCTACCTTGTGCAGTGGAGGAAGTACTCCATCACAGTTTAGAAGATTCACATCTTTAGGCATGCTGGCAGGCCTGGTAGCAATCTGAGCATTCTTCATCAGTCATAATTGGGAACCTCAGGCTCTAAGTCCTCTTAATATCAGCTACATTGGTGTGTACATGAAGGATGCTGAAGGATGTGACCTCTTCATTTTAGTGACTAGAATGAAGGACAGATGACCTAAGTTTCAGGTTCTGTCAAGTCAAAGCAGAGCAAAGTGAAATCCCTTGGGTCACACATGTATTTTTCTAGTGGCCATGGTTAGAGGAAAAAGATCTGAGGCCCTCCATTATAGGGATAATTTGGAGGTCCACATGTACATGGGGGATGCTCTGATGACCCGTTGATCCTGGTACCCTTGGGTAAATGGAAATCCTGAGATTGCTATAGTAAAAGACAATCATTTCTAACAACCCTCCTTGGACAGAGAGGGAAGTTCTTGGGTAATAGCAGAAAGGTCTGACAAGAACTTTAATCAAAGGAAAGCTCTGATAACCCTTCATCAATAGGGCATGGTGTGTGATGCCTTGAGAATAGGGACAGTTTGGGGAGCCCATATTCAGAGGGGAAACTTCTGAGGTCATTCTGAACTGTCTTGCTTAGAGAGAAAGCATCTTGCCATGTTTAACCAAACAGCAAGATCCAATCACTCCATTGTCCAGAATGGAAAGGCCTCGCTTACCTTGGGTGCTGGGAGAATGGTGTGGTTCTGTATCATATGCTTCCAACTGTTCTTCCCAGCTCCCATCATCCATATATTATATTGGCTATTGGGAAGGGTACAAGAGGCAATTACAGCACTCTTCCAATAGGATGACTGATTGTCTGGACTTTGCTTCATCAAGGTTGTATTGATTTGTGCTTATCTATGAATGAAAGATAGGAACATTACATTTCTAACAACCATCTTCTGGGCATATGGAATAACTATTAATTTTAGCTTTCTCTATTCTGTCGTCTGATCTAAACCTAGAATCTTGTAAGGTCCCATTGGTGACAAATGTGTTTGCCTAGTAATCTTGGTTACAGGGATTGGCACTAAGGTAATATGAGTTCAAGGGTCACATGTAAGGTGCACTTTGAAGGCAGGGAATTGTCTAGGGAATTCCAAAGATCAGTGGCTAGATCTGAAGCTCCATTGAGTATAGAGTGAAGGAATGAGAGCCCCTTGGCCATGGGAGTCAATTCTGAGGTCTCATTCATCATTGTGCTTAGGCCAGACACTCATAGGCAAAAATGGCATCTCTGTAGTCTTTGTGGTTGAAAGGAGGTAATCACACCCCTCCTTTGCACTACACTGAATTGCATGTGGGCAGATCTTATTCTCACTTATACAGAGTGAGTAATGTAAGAAATACTTGGTCTGAGCCCTCTTTAGTCAGAGGGGAATGACTTAGGCCTACTTGCAAAGAAACTGAAAGTTTGAGGGTCTTTTCCACAAAATGAGTACTTGAGACCACCTTGGGGAAATGGGGAAGGTCTGCAGTAGGCTTTGTCCTAGGAGGGAGGTTTGACATTCTCTTCAACTAAGTAAAAGGAGTGAGGTAACTTGAAAAAAAGGAAGCACTGGGCACCTTGTCAGAGAGAAAACGTTGACACCTGGTTGGGCAAAGGTTTGAACTGGAAAACCGCTGGAGAGAAGGGAAGTCCCATTTACAGTTCTGTTGAAGGTGAATGTTCCTGATACCTTATTCGGTGAAGAAAGGTCCCATCACTGCACTTCAGCTTCCAACTTTACTTTAGAATTTCCAAATCTTCTGTTGAGTCTCAGAGAGTTTGGGAGGCAACCAGTGCCTTCTTCAAAGAGCCTAGATGACTGTCCCTGGTTAGGTTGCCTCTTCTTTCAGTTTGTCTTCATAGTCCATGTCTGGGCAGCAATGATGGGGCCTCCTGATTTCTAGTGATTGGATTGAATAGAATAGCATAGCATCCAGTCTCTAATTCTACACTTAGGAACTGGACCCTCAAACCGGCATGGAGCAATGCATTTCCCTAGCCACCAAAGTCAAAAGTGAAAGCTTTAAATCTCTCTTATTTGCAGTAGCCTATGTTGGAGGTACTTTAAAGACTTAAGAGGATGCTTGAGGATTTGTGAAATAATAATACAAGGTATGATGCAGTGTTATTCAAAAGAGCATGTCTAATGCCTCCTTGGGAATAAAAGGAGTGCATGAATTTCCTTGGGTCAAAGACAGTGGTTCCTATTCCCCTTTGAGCAGGTGGGTAATGTCTAAGACCACATTGTTAATGGGGGGAAGGATGAAGGCTCAGTATGACAACTTCAATAAACAAGGAATATGTGAGGTCTTGTGGGAACAGTGGAGTTCTGAGATCCTCTTCTAGGGAATGGGAAGTCATGAGAACACCTTCTGCAAAGGAAAAATCCTGAACATCTTTGTTCATAGAGAGGAAGCCCTCAGCCATATTTGGTAGAATAGGAATATACAGTTCACCCATGGTCAGAAGGGGAAGGTCCCAGGCTGTTCTGGTTGATGGGAAAAGGTCCTGGCTCTGCCTCACTAGCTTCCAGCTATTTTTCCCAATACAAACACATATACCCTGTGTGAAATCTTTGAGAGTGTAAGGCAAATCTTATAATAATTTTCCAACAGGATAAATGGTTATGCAAGCGTTGATGTTTCCTCAAGGTGTGTTCAGTTGAACATATCTGTGAATAAAAGATAGGAATAGCGCATTTTTGATAGCCAGCTTTTGAGGCAGATGACTTGAAAGCAGATTTCATCTTTCTATCTGCTGCCTATGAAATAAAAGCAGAAAGTTGTGAGGTCTCATTGGTCACACATGTGTTTGTATGTCTATCTCCATCAGAGGGGTAAGCTCTACAGCAATCTTAGTTAATAAGGGAATGTGTGACATCATCATGGAAAGAAGGGAAACTCTGATGGTTCTTTAGATGTAAGGGTTGACCTGAAATGCCAAAGAGCAGAGGGTAGAGGTCTGAGACATCCCTTGGATATGGGGGACAGTTTTGAATGTCCTTTCAATAGAGTTTGATTTCCCAGATCTCCTTTTACAGAAACTGGATGTTTGAAATCCTCTTGCTGGATGGAGGTATACAATTGGCCCACAACCTATTGGGAAGATCAGGACTGTCTGGCACTTGGTTGTATAGAGTGATATAATACACTCTTGGTCTGACACCCCTTTAATAAGAAAAGAAGACTCAGAGTCACTTGGTAGGAATGGGAATATATAAGGACCATGTAACACAAAATAAATATTTTAGGCCCCATTGGAAAAATGGCATTTAGAACAACCTTAATCTTAGGAGAGTTCTGACATCCTGTTCTATGTACTCAGAAGGAATAAGCTACTACTACTACTACTACTACTACTACTAATAATAATAATAATAATAATAATAGGAAAAGTGGAAGCTCTGAGCCCTATGTAAGAGAGAGGTCTTTTGAAGCCCATTGAAAAAGGAAGACAGAATTTCCTTTGGGCAGAAGGTGAAGGTGCCATATACACTTCTGCTGAAAGTGAATATCCCTGGTACTCTATACAGTGGAGAAAGTTCCCAGCATTGATCATGAGCTTCCAATTCTTATTCAGAGTTTTGTATCTTCATAGTTTGTGTTCATTCTGGGAAAGACAAGGCATCAACAACTCATGTCTTCAGCTAGATTGTTTCCTGCAGTTTGTGTTCAGCTGTCCAGATCTAGGCAGAGATTTTGAAGTCATTCCATTTCTACTGACTGGCCTAAAGGCAGATGGCATGGGTTTCTTTGCTGTGATTGCTAAACTTGGCCAATGGGACCTCAAACCAAAGTGGACTGGTGCCCCATGTTTATAGAGAGTCTCTCATAGACCTATGCCTGATCAATTCAATGTGAGACCCATTTGGCCATATGTGGGGAGATGTCAGGCCTCATTCTTGAACAGAAGAAAATTTTGGGTTGGTAGGGTTAGTAGGAATGAGCAGAACAGTCCTAGAATACTTCATGCAGAAGATGAAGTTCCCACGTTACCTTGGGAGTTGGGTAAAGGTGCAGGCAATTTCTTATCAGGTCCAAATATCCTCACACTACAGAATACTCATGTGTTCTGGACTCTGAGCCTTGCTTGCCAGCACTCAGAGCATTTTTTCTCTTATAGGTTGGTTGGTAATCCCTGGCTCTGTGTCTAACACAGCCTTTCATCAGCAGCCCAGGCATGGGCAAAAAAGATGGGACCGCTCCATTTCTGGTGAGAATCTTAAAAGTAGAAGGTGATTAATCAGGGATCAGATTTCACAGTCATGTCTCAGAGTATCAGCTCAGGGTGATCTGACATCCCTTTGGTCATTTGGGAATGCCTGGCCACCAGGTCAGAAGCGAAAGACTGAGACCTCAGGGGAATACAGCTGAGGTTTCTGTGGATAGAAGTGGTTTCTCTGAGGAAGCCATTGTCAGGGAGTGTTGATTTGAAGTGTACTTCAGAAAAAGATGAACATCTGAGAGAGTTTTCATGTCACTGGCCCAGTCTGTATTCCCTTAATCATATGAGTTTGTAAAGGTCCCCTTGAAATGAAATGGTGTGTCTAAAGTCCTCTTGTTCAAGGAAAGTAGAATGTAGCCAACTTCCTTGACAAGGTATTACATCAGAGGTTTTTCACTGTATCAATATTGAGCCTCCAGTTTATCTTGGACTGAAGGCCAAATTTGGGACCCATTTATTAAGAAGAATTTCTGAGACCCTCTCCATAATATCAGGAAGTGTGTGCCCCCCTCACACAAAATGAATGTCTAGGTTTCCTTTGGACAAGCTGGAAAAATGTGGGTCTCCCTTTGTTTCAGAAGGAAGATCGGATATCTCCTTATCCAAAGAGAGAAGGATTGAGTACCTTTGAAGAGAAAGGAGTTTTTGAAGCTCATGTGACAGGGGAGATGTGGTCAGAGTGTGAAAATCCCATACAACTCTGAACAAAAATTAAATTGACTACCATACCTCATAAGGTGCTAGCATTCTCTCAACTTCTAACACTTCTTCACAGTTTAGGATGTCCATATCTTTAGCTGAATCTGCAAGAGACCAACTTCAGTACCAGGATTCATTAGCAGCTTGGGTAGGAGGCCCAGTGTGGTTGACCTTAAGAATTGTGTTCAGCTAACTAGAATTGGGTGGAACTGATGATTCCACACTATGACAGGTGATTTTACTCAAGGAAGTGACATGGGTTCCACATTTACTTGCTCTTCTTCTGTCAACTTTAACCAGAGTGACCAATGCCCCTTGGTCAGAGGTGAAATATCACATGTGCCGTTGCTCAGATAGGAAAGTTCTGAGGGCCCTTGGGGCCAAAGGGGGGATTTTAAGGCCTAAGTTCTCAGATCAAAAAATAATAAGGTTTGGCAATGGAAACACATGAACTATGAACCAAAGGCTGAGGGGCCCCCAACTGGATCAGGCCCTCTGAATAGATTGGCTTGATATGTTTGGGAGGCATCTAGGCAGTGGTACCAGGTCCTGGGCTCATTGCATGAGTTAGCTGTTTGAAACCTGGGACTTATGCAGGGACGCTTGGCTCAATCTGGGAGGAGGGCACTGGACCTGCCTAGACTGAGTCTATCAGGTCGATCTCAGTCCTCAGGGGAGGCCTTGCTCTGGAAGAGGTGGGAATGGGGGGGTAGGCTTGGGGGAAGGGGAGGGGGCAGGAAGGGAGAGAACAAGGGAATCTGTGGCTGTTATGTAGAACTTAATAGCATTGTAAAATAAAATAATAAAAATAAATAAAAATAAAAAATAATACGGTTTTGGAAAAGAGAACAGTCCCAGACCTTGTTGGGCAGAGGGGAACAACACTGCTTACCTTCTTTAGAGGAAGAAGGTCCAGACACTCCCTAGTCAGTCTCTAAGTCTTCAGTGAACTCTAGAAAACCTTATCTCTGAGGACTCTTTGAGGCTTGACAGCAATCCGAGGGTTCTTCTGACAAGTGTGTCACAGTCCCTGGGTCTGTTCCCTACTAAAACTCAAGACAAGCTGCACAGGTGTGGACATGGAGGACAGTCACCTTTCTGGTGAGCAGTTTGAAAATAGATTGCATTGGATGCAGGGTGAGGTTTTTATTCTTCTGCAGTGTGACTTCAATCTAGAGTTCCATGAGGTTTCTTTGGTGATCAAGTGTATTTCCTAGCCACTCAGGTCTGAGAGAAAAGTTCTAGTCTCTCTTAGTTGTGTGATAGACCAGAGTCAGCCATGAACACAAAGAGAAGTTCCTATGTTTTCTTGGTAATAGGGTCTCAGTCTCAAGTACCAGTCAGCAGTGCAAATATTTGAGACACACCCTTCAGTCACAGGGTCAGGTCTATAGCCTTTTTCATCAAAGGGGGATGTCTCAGACCACTCCAGTACAGACAGAGTAAGACTAAATTTTCTTGTTCAAAGAGGGTATGTTACAGCAGCCCCGCTTTTACATATCTTGAAAGTCAGAGGCTTCCATGTTTGTAGGAAATAAGACTAAGGTGCTCTTCAGAAGATGTTCCAGTGAGCTGTAAGATCCTGAATTAGTGAGATAGTTTCTTCGAAGGGGCCATATCTAAGACTTGATGGAGTTATTAGCTGAAGGCCTGAATTGTCCTGGTTCTGGAAGGATAATTCTGAAGCCCCATTGTAACTTTGCCGAAATTCTATGGCGAATTGATTTTATAGGGGTTGTATTTGTGGCCTTCTTGAGACACTAAAGAGGTCTCAGGCCACTTGCTTCTCAAGTTATATATTAAGGCCCACTTCAGTCACTGAGAATGTGTGGGACATCTTTGTTCTGAAGTGGTAAGTATGAGGCCCATTTGTCAGCTAGTGAATGTCTGAGGTTCCATGGTTTCAAAGGAAAGATGTGTCAATATCCCTTGACAATTAGTGAATGTCTGAGGTCCCCTGGTTCTCAAAGGAAAGGTGTATCAATATCCCTTGTCAATTAGTAAATGTCTGAGGTCCCCTGATCTCAAAGGAACGATGTTTCAACATCCCCTGAACACTGGGGAATGGCTGAAGCTTTTAATGTTGAGGAGGTAGATCCAAAACCCCCTTGAGTTACTGGTGGAAGTTGTGAGTTACCTTGTTTCAAGACAGATAAGATTGTGGCCACCTGGGCCATTGGGGAAGATCTGAGATCCTATGGTTCTGAAGGACAGATCAGAACCCACCTTAGTATATACAACAGTTTGAAGACCTGTGGTTCTGCAATGGTAGCTGTGAAGCCTGCTTGAGAATTAGTGGAGTGCATTTGGCTTCCTGACTCAGAGGAGATGTGCCTGAGTACACTGCAAGCCCCTGAAACAATTTGAACTCCACTCCAGACATTGGGGAAAGTATGAACCAGGAAGCCAAATGCACTTCACTAACTCTCAAGCAGGCTTCAGACCTACCACTTCAGAACCACAGGTCATCCAAACTGCTGAACCTCTTGAGATGAACATCTTTAGAACTTTTATTGGGCAGGCTTGTAAGGTCTGAAGCCTCCATGGGCAGAATGACTATGTTGGGGGCTTCCTAGGGCAAAAGTTGAAGTTCTGACCCACTCTTATTTATGGGACACATCTCTGAACTCCCTTTGGTTACAAGGAGCACATCTGAGGCTCATCTTGTTAGATGGGGTATGCTTGAGGCTCTCTCTTTCAGATTGAAACATTCTAAGGCTGCCTTGAACAGGGTGACCATCAGAAATTCTGAGACCCCTTTGGTCCCATTGAGAAGGTCTGATACCTGCTTGGGGGGAGAGGTTAGAACTCCAGCTCCGTTTTTGCCGTGGGATTCTTTGGAGACTATGTGAGATTGAATGTAAATACCTGTGGCCTCCTAGGACAGAAGGGTCACATATGGGGGCCCCATATTCATATTGGAAGGCTGTGCCTGTCCCTTGATAAGAGAGGGAAGATCTCAGGTCCCCTAGTTGAGACAGTATGTCTGAATTTCCCTGGGACAACAGGGAATGATGTGCCACTCGCTTTTGGAACTGGTGAATATATGAGTCCCCATTGGACAGGATACAAGCCCTGAGCCTCTTTCTGGCACTAGTGGAAGGTTTCTTTCCCTCTTGGACAGAAAGAGCATGTCCAAAGCCCTCTTTGGTAGAAACAAGGTGTCTGACATCATAGATTTGGGGTGATGAGGAAAGTATGATACTCCCATTGGGATTGTCACCATCTATAGATGAGTTGAAGATTCCTTGGAATGCAGGGGAAATTTTGATGACTTCTTGAGTATAAGTAGCATCTCTGAGTCTTGTCCTGGTAGTAGTAGAAGTAGTATGGCTGAAAGTCCCATGGGAAGAAGTGGAATGTCTGAGATTCTCTTCATGAGAGGGAGTAGTTCCCAAGCCCCCTTCTGTACAGATGAAAGGTCTTATGTTCTTTTGGGGAGTAGGCTTTGGTTTCTGGTTCCTTTTGGCAGATGAAGAATATCTGAGCCAACTTTTTGACAAAGAGAATTGTTTACAGCCCTCGTGCTCTGGGTAGGAAGCATGAACATCTGCTTTGTCAGAGGGGGCCTTTTCCAGTTTAGATTTGGTAGATTTGGAATGTTGAGGAATGCCTTGGGGAGCTAGAGAACTTCTGCGGCCCTCCTCATGAGATTGTGAGGATCCGCAGTCTCCCTTATCAGAAGGAGAAGTGGTGAGATTCTCTTTGGGCTCAGTTTTAAGCCTTACACCCTTTTGGTCAGAAACGGAATCCTTGCCCCCCATTTTGGAAGAATGGTGAATTTTTAAACCCCCATCTTCTGATGGGACAGATTTGAGGCCTGCTTCTTTAGAAGGATTTCTTGATTTTGTTTTCTCTGATTTAGAATGTATGGAGCCACCTCATGGAGAGGGAGAATGCCTGAGATCTTCTTTAGGTAGGGAACTAGATCTGAAGCTCAATTCTGATGATGTTGGGGGTAGAATGCTCCTCTGAGGAGTAGAGGTAGGACGTGAGTCTTTTTGGGCATACACTGTAGATGTGAGCCTACCTTTGACAGAAAGAATAGATCTTAACCTATCAAGTTCTAAAAGGGAATATCTGATATTCCCTTCAGGAAATGGGACATGTCTTGATACATTTTTTTGTACAACTGGAAAGTCTGGGGCTTATTTTCGGATAAGAGCAATGCCTTGGGCAGTCTTCATGAGAAGGAATAGGAATGAAGTCACCAGGTGCATAAATGGACAGGCCCAGAATTTCTTGGGTAGATGGCATAGGTTTTAGAAGCCCTTGAGCTGCTTTGGGGTTTTTCAGAGTATCATGGACAGATGTCAATGGTCCCAGATTTCTTTGATCTGATACTGAAGGACCCAGAGCACCTTGGTTAGATTTCAAAAGTTCCAGAGCCCCTAGTACAGATGGAAAAGATTCTAAAGTGCCTGATGTTGATTCTGAAGTTTTACAAATATTTTTGGTAAATGACAATGTTTCAATTGTCTCTGGGGGAAATGGGGAAGGTTTCAGAGTCTGCACACAAGGAAGTAGAAGTCCTAGAGAATTTTGGGAAGGTGGTGAAATTTCTGTAATCCTATGGGTAGAAGATGGTATTTCTAGAGTACTTTGAGTATGTGGTAATGTTCCTAGTGTCCCCTGGGAAGATTGAGAAAGTCCAAGATCTCTTGGGTCAGATGAGGACTGTTGTAAGGGCTCTTCATCCAAACAAGTGCCTGAAGCCTCTTGGGATGACAAGGAAGTATCTGGAGACCCTGGAGCGGATGATGAATGTCCAAGAGATTCTTGTGCTGATGTAGACAGTCCCAGAGCCCCTTGTGTAGACAATGCATTTCCTAAATAGATTTTCTGAGGTGGTGAATCTTCTGGAGTCACCTTTTGAACCAAAGACACTTCCTGTAAACCTTGGTCTGTTAGTGAAGATGTTATAGGCTCAGTTTCAGATGAGGCAGATTTCACAGACCTTTGGTCAGATAGAGAATGTGCTGTGGATATTGCTCTATATAAACAAAACACTGATGGCCAGTGACCAGGCAGGAAGTAGGTGGGACAAGGAGAGAGGAGAATTCTGGGAAGCTGAAGGCTGAGGAGGGAGACACTGCAGCCACCGCCAGGACAAGCAGCATGTAAAGACTCTGGTAAACCACCAGCCATGTGGCAAGGTATAGATTTATAAAAATGGGTTAATTTAAGATAAAAGAACAGTTAGCAAGAAGCCTGCCATGGCCATACAGTTTATAAGTGATATAAGCGTCTGAGTGATTATTTTATAAATGGATTGTGGGACTGTGGGGTTTGGTGGAACCTGGAGAGACGCTCTCCAGCAACAAGAATGTTCAACAGTTTCCTGGGAAAATGTTGGTGATGCCAGTATCACTTTATCATATATAGAAGGGTCCACAGCACCTTGGGCAGATGTTGAGAGTTTCAGTGCCACGAGGACAGATGCCAAAGTTTCTAGGGACCATGAGACAGATTTTAAAGTTCTGGGAACCTCTTGGTAATATGGAAAAGGTTCTGATATCTCTAGTTTAAATTGTGAAGGACTAAGAGTCCTCTCCAAAGGAGCTTGGATTCCTAGAACACTTTGAACAGATGATGCAGACTCTACAGACTCTTGGGCAGATGATGGTGTTTCTCTAGCAGCTTGGGTAGATGGTGATGTTCCTAGAGTACCTTCTGAAGATTGAGAATGTTCACAGTATCCTAGAGCAGATGAATATGCTAAAGCCTCTTGGGCTAAAGAATGGCCAAGATCCTCTTGGGAAGCTGTGGAAGTTTCTGGAGACCATTGATCAGATTTTGAACATCCTACATACTCTTGTGTTGATATGGAAGTTCCAAGAGCCCCTTGTGCAGATAGTGAATCTCCTAAACCCCCTTTCTGAGATGGTGAAGGACCGAGAGACCCTTGGGAAGATCTAGGCAATTCTGGACACAATTGGGCTGATAACAAAGATTCCAAGGTCCCTGGTACAGATGGAGTAGGTCCCACTGAACCTTTAGAAAATGGAAAAAATTGTAGAGTTTCCTGGAGAGATTTTGATAATCCCTGAATTGGTTGGTCAGAATTACAAGGGCACACAGCACCTTGGGCAGATATAGAATGTCTCAAAGAACCTGGGAGAGGTGACAAGGTTCCTAGAGTCCCTGATGAAACCATTTGGGGAGATGGCAAATTTTGTGATGTCTTTTGAATACGTTGGGGAGGTCCCAGATACCCTGAGGAATGAGACTGAAGTAGTAGAGTACCTTGCACATCTAATGAAGCATCTATGGTTCTCTGGATAGAAGGTGATATTTCTAGACTAATGTGGGAAGATGGCAAAGTTTGCAACATCCCCTGGGAAGAGGGAGAAAATCCAACTCCTGGGACAGATGGGGACTGTGCTAGAGTGTCTTGATCATAAGAAGGGCCTAGCACTTTGTGGGAAGATGTGGAATTTTCTGGACACCCTTGGGCAAATGATGAATGTCCTAGATACTCTTTGCCCTGTGAAAATTGGGAAGGTTCTCGAGTTCTCAGAGAAGGAGACTTGAGTCTAAGATTGTCTTGGGCATATGGCAAAGGTTCTTTATTCCCCTGGCTAGCTGGTGAAAGTTACATAGCCACTTGGGCAGATGTTGATGTTCCTAGAACACCCTGGGCAGATACAGAAGATCCTAGAGACACTGGAGTGGATCGTGAAGATCCCAAATCCCCTATTGAGGAGTTGGATATTGTTAGATCTCCATGTGTACATGTAGAAACTTTCAGGGTTCCCTGTGAATACAGGGAAGGTCCTCCAGCTTCTTGGAAAGATAACAAAGGTCCTGAACTCACTTGAACAGATAAGGAAATTACCAAAGGCCCCAGGGAAGATGATGTAGGTCCTAGAGTCCCTTGTCCAGATGAAGATGTTACCATGAACCCTTTTGAAGATATAGATCTTGAAGAGTCTGAAGCAGATTTATCTGTTTGTTGAACCCTTTGGTCAGACTGCAAAGACTCAGCACGTTGCTGGAAATAAACAGAAGGTCCTAGAGTACTTTGTGTATGTGTGGACAGACCCAAAGTCCCTTCTACAGACAGGGAAGGTTCCCAAAGGCTCTGGGAAGAAAGGAAAGGACTTAAGTTTGCCTGGGTAGATATGGAAAGTTTCAGTGTCCCTTCATCAGATACAACATGTCCTGGGGTAGGTGTAGAAAGTTTGCATGCACCTGGTGCAGATGATGAATATCCTGGAGTCTCCCAGGGAGGTGGCAAAGGTTCTAGAGACCTTTGTGCAGTTATAGAAATTCTCAGAGACCCTTGGGCAGATTTCAAAGTTCCTACCATATTCTGGGCATGGTGGGTATATCCCTTAGACCCTGACATAGATGGTAAATGTGTTACTGTGCTCTATGGAGAGGTGTAGTATGAACCTGTACCTTGTGTATGTGAGGAAGTGCTTGAAAGCCCTTGGGCAGGTGGAGGATATTCTGCAGTCCTTTGTGTAGATGCAGACAGTCCCATAGTCCCTTGTGTAGATAGGCAGGAACTTATAGCTCCTTGAGCACAATGAGAAGTTGCTTGACTGCCTTGTTCTAAAGAGGAAAGTCCCAGGGGCTTTGAAGCAAAAGGTAGATATATGGAAGTCCCTAGAGAAGATAAAGTCTCAAAAGACTCTCCTACATGTGACAATTGCCTATGACACCTCTGTGCAGACTGAAGTGTTCCTAGAATGTCTGCAGAAGAATATAAGGACTCTAGAGTTCCTTTGAAAGATGCTGAAGGACTCAGGGTACCCTGGGCAGATATACTGTGTTCTAGAGGCAAATGAGCAGAGAACAGAGATGCTGGATCACTGTGGGCATTTGATGAAAGTGCTCTAGGTACTTTGTTAAAAGAGGAAGCATCTCTAGGACCTGGACACATGAAGAGGAATGGACTGGTTCTAGAGTCTTTTGAAAGGTTTTGAAAGAGCTTTGCACAGGTAAAGTTCCCTCTGCAGCTGTGGAGAGTTCCTCAGCCCCTTTAGAAGACAACAAATGTCTTAGAGTCTCTGGAGCAGTTAGAGACTGTTCCTGAGTACATAGTGCAGATGGTGAATGTTCTACATCCACTGGTGAAGCAAAAAAAGATCCTTGAGTTTGCTGGTTAGGTGAGAAAGGTACTGTATCACCTGGGGAAGATACTGAACCTTGTGAAGTATGTTGGGCAGATGGAAAAAATCTTGGAGCTACCTGGGAAGAAGTTGGATATTTCAAAGCACTTTGAGCAGATGGCACAGTTCCTACAGTTTCTTGTGCAGGTGTGAATAGTTTTAGAGACCCTTGGGCATATAGGGAATGTCCCTGAGCCTCTTGGACAAATGGCCAAGATCCCAGAGTTCCTTGTGTAGATACAGAAATTACCAGAGGCACTCAGCCAGGTGGACAAACTGCTAGTTCCTTCTGGGCACTTTGATTAGATCCCAGAGTCACTGAGGTAAAAACTGGATGTTCTTCAGTACCTTGTGCAGATCTGGGATGTCCCAAAATGGCTTTGGCATAAAGGGAAGCTTTCCCAAGCACCTGAGTAAATGGGAAAGGTTCTAGAAAGCCTTGTGCTGAGGTGCTCAGTTTCAGAGTCTCCTGTGTGTATAGGCAAGATCCAACACTTTTTGGCAAAGATGGGAATGGGGTTGGAGTTGCTTGTGTTAGTGGGGAAAGTCTAGGAGTCATTGGAGCAGGTATCAATGTACTTGTAGTCATTGGGACACATGGAGACATTCCCAAAGAATCTGGGACAGAAGACAAATGTCTATGTGTACACTGGGCAGACTTGGATGGTCCCAGAATCTCTTGGGAAGATGCTGAATGTTGTAGAGACTGTTGAGTATATGGCAAAGGACCCAGAGTTTCCTGAGTAGATATGCAAAGTTGGGTAGACAGAAAATGTGCTAGATCCCTTGAGACTGATAAAGGAGATTCTTGAGGTCCTTGGTCATGTTGTAAATATCCTGTAGTCCCTGAGGGAAATGGCGAAGGCACTGTAGTTGCTTGGACAGATGATGATGTATCCTCAGATTCTAACATGATAGACAAGTGCCCTAGCTTACTTTGGAAAGATGCTGGTGGTCCCAGAACTGATGACGATGTCAAATGTTCTAGACACCCTGAGCTGAATGAGAAAGAACCCAGTGTACTCTGGATAGACATAGAATGTTCCTGAGGCCCTTGGTTAGATAGTAGAGATGGCCGAGGTCTTGGAGCAGATGGAGAGGATTCCAGACCACCCATGGCAGAAGGAGAATTTTCCACAGGTTCAGAGTTGGATGGCAAAATTTCAAGAGTATCTTGGGCAGATGTCAGATGTCCATGAATCCCCTGATGAGTTAGGGAATGTTTAAGAGCTCCTATGCTAGGTGGCAAATGTTCTAAAACATCTTGGGCACATTGAAAGTGTCTTTTAGTCCCTTGGGAAGATGATGGGTTTATCAGAACCACTTGAGCTTGTTCCAAAGGATGTGTGGTCCATTTTTCCAATGTGGATGGATTTGGAGCTCTTTGAACAGACAGAGAATGTCCCACACCCCCTTGAGCAGATGGCAAATGTCTGAGAGTTCCTTGTGCAGATAAGGAATTCCCAACAGGATAATGGTCAGATATCATAGATCCTGGAAACCCTAAGACATTTGTCAAATGCCTTGCAGATCCTGGGGCACATGAATGTGTTCCCACATCCACTTCCATGGATAACCATAGTCCTAGGGTTTTCTAGGAAGACAGGAAAGGTGCCATATCACAGAGACCAGACTGAGAATGCCCTGGAGTTCCTTGTGTGGACTTGGGAATTTTCATAGCCTCTTGTGCAGATAGGGAATGCCCCACAGACCCTTGGGCAGAGGGCACAGGTGCTTTCCTCCCTTCTGAGGATGAGGGACTTCCCTGATGCCATTGTCCAGATGACATCAAATTTAGGGTACTTGAGCCATATTGAGATAATTCTAGAACTCCATGAGCATGTGGCAAATGTGAAGGAGTCTCTTGAGACAACGCCAAAAGGACCAGAGGCAGTGGAGCTGCTGGAAGGAATCCAAGAGCCATAAAGCCTGAAGGGGAAATTTCCTGAGCTGCTTGTGCAGAGTGCAAATATCCTAGCAGTTCTTGTGCAGATTGAGAAGTTGCTATTTTTTGGGGGAATGGTAACAAAGATCCTAGAGCCCCATAGATAGATGGTGAAGTACCAGCAGACCTATGAGTAGATATGAAAAGATCCAGAGGCCTTTGCAAATACACCAAAGGCCTTTGCAAAGACATCCCAGGTAAACATGAAAAAGTTTCCAGAGCCCCCTGAGAAAGAGGGGCATGTCATAAAATTCCTTGTTCAAATGAGGAAAGTCCCAGATCTCCTGGGAGGTGGGGCAAATGTCTTAAATAACTTAGTGAAGATGGAAAACTGTCCTGGGTCCCTTGGGCAGATGGCAAAAGTTCTATTTTTCCCTGGGCAGACTGGAAACAACACAGAGCTCCTGGGGCAGATGGTGAATGTACTAGAGATCCTTGGCCAGGTGGTGATGTTCCTAGATACTTCTGCTTAGATGTTGATGGTACTGGGGGACCTGGAGGGGATGACAAGTATTCTGCATCAAGAAGGCAGGAAGCAGAAGGATCTTTAGATGCTTTGGAAGACATGGGAGTTTCCTTTTGGACTAATGATATAAGTCCTAGTGTTCTTTGCACAGATGTGGACTTTCTCTCAGACCCTTGAGCAGATAAGGAAGGTTTCACAGTTCCTAGTTTATATTTGGAAAGTGACAAAGCCTGTTGGGCATGTGGAGAACTTTCTGGAGCCCTTGACAGAGATGGAGACTGTCCCCAAAGCCCTTGGACAGATGGTGATTGCTGTAAACCCTTTTGGACAGACAGAGAAGACCTTTGAGCGTCTTGAGAAGATATGGAATGTCCCAGAGACCCTTGGGTAGATTGGCAAGATCCCAAAGTCTTGTGGTCAGATGTAGAACACTCCAGGGTCTTTTGGACAGATATAGGGGATGTGGGACTCACGTGAGGAGTACATGTAGCTCTTGGTGTTTCTTTGGGATCTTGAGAAGATGCGCATCCCCCCTTTGCATTAGGGAGAAGGTTGAAACTGTATTTCTCAGACAAGGAAATACTTAAGTCCCCTTGGTCAGAAGGATCAACTGTCAACCTCTTTTTGGTAGACATGAGATGCCCTGGGTCCACTTGATTAGAGGGATAATATCTAATATTTTCATCCTTAGAAGGGATATGCATAAAAACCTCTTGTGTGGATGGGGAAGATTGTGAAGTATCTTGTTTGAATATGGTAGATACTAGGGCCCTTTGTGCAGATAGGGAAGATCTTTGACCCTCTGCTCTAGATGGGGACAATCCTGGAGTCCACATGACAGATATGGAAGCATTCAGAACCCCTGGGGAAGATGGTGAAGGTGCTAGAGCCCTTGGTGTGTGTTGATAAGGCCCAAGAGTGCCCTGGGCAGACTCGGGAGTTCCTACCACCTCTTGTGTATATGTGGAATTCTCTAGGGTCCCTTCTGAAGAGGGAAAAGGTCCTTGAGCCCCTGGTATAGATGTGGATAGTTTTGTTTCTGCTTGGGCATGTATGGGTGGTATGAGGCTCACGTGGGAATTAGTGGACTGGCTTAGGCTCCTTTGGGCAGTAAGGGAAGATCTGAACCCATTTTTTAATAGTGGAGGACATTTAAAGCCCCCTTAGTTTAATGGGGGGAAGTTATGAATTTCCCTTGATCAGAGGAGGCACGACTCAAGATCGCTTCAGCAGAAGTGGGTTGCTTAGGGCCCTTTTGGGGAGAGGGTAAATGTCCTCGACTGTCTTCATTAGAGGGAGTAGCTCTCCAGCCACCTTTGGCAGTTGTCAAAAGTGTGAAAGTCCCCTGGGGAGAGGTGGTGGGATTCAATCCACTTTGGGAAAATGAGAAATAACTGAGTCCCCCTTTTGGAGAAGGTTTGGAACCCTCTTTGTCTGATGGGGCCCACTGGAGGCCCCCTTGACCAGAAGGGCCTTGTCTAAAACTCTTTGGGGGAGAACTGGAATGATTGGTGACCCCTTGGTTAGAGGATGGACTTCTGAAACCCCTTCTGGAAGAGGGGACATGTTTGATTTTCCTTTCAACACAACTGGGAGGTCTCTGGGATGCCTGGGCAGATGTGGAATGGCCCATAGCCCTTTTGTCACATTGGGGTCTTCTCAGAACCTCTTGGGTGGATAGGGACAATTTCTGAGCATCTTGGGAAGAAGGGGAAGATCCCATAGCTCCGTGGGTAGGTGGGGAGGGTTGCAGGGCCCCTTGAATATGTGGCGAAATTACCAGTCCACGTTGGTTAGTGGGAGAGTCAGCAGAAGATGGCCCAGGCACTGTGTTATCTTTGAATTTTTCACTAGCATCTCCAGCACAGTGTCCTGAAGATGTTGCACTTACTCTGGTGTCCGATTGGTCAATGTCCATAGGTTCCTCAAACACAGTAGACATACTCAGGCTTCTTTGCACCTTCCCAGGTATGGGTCCAAAAATGGAGGCCACTCTTTTTCTGGTGGCAGGCTGTAAGGCAGATGGTCTGGGTTCCCCGCTCAATGGGTTACTCCTGTACTCAGGAACCTCCCGCGAAAGTGGAACTTTCCCTCCCTTGTTCTCTTTCAGCTCCTTTATTGGGTTCAGGGTTTTCTTACTGGATGTACTCTTTGTAAAAGCCCTAAGACTCTGCAGGCTATCTGCAGTCCACAAGTAGTGGACTTTGAATGTTTTGTCCTCATAGGACTTCTGGCTCCTGAACTTGTGTCTAGTCAGTCGAATCACCCCTGGAGGTGCAAAGTCCCTTGGGCCTTTGATGCTGGTCAAGTGCTTCCCCCATTTGGGTGAGGTGTCCTCATCCCTTTGGGGGACACTGAAGGGGGTCCCAGGCAGGGGAGGCTGGGAAAACTGCGGTCTATTGTCAGAGGGTAACGTCCGGGCTGAGGCTTGCTGGCCTCTCTCCATACGTCTGGCCATTTAGCCAGTAAGATAGTTGAACAGGGAAAAGGGAAATGGGAAATTGCCCCTCTCAAGGGCCAGCGAATGTACTTGCCAATGGTGACTCATGGCAAGGGGCATCTAAGCAGTATCCTCTCAGAGAGGCTCTCCTTTCCCAAGAACTGCAGACATATCTGGAAGAAGCACACAGAATTCGAGTGACAGTTGGCCTCAGGAATCCAGCAACGTTTGAGAGGGGCCCTTAGAATGGCTGTCCTCGGGCCTGCACTGGCCAGTCCCGAGCTGCCTCACCTGGCCGTTCTGCATGCAGTAGCAGGGCAAACCTCCAAGTTTTCTCCCTTAGGTTCAAAAGTGCTAGCTAGTCTGGTGCCCACTGTCAGCGGCCATGATAAGGACTGTTGAAGGGGCACCATGATTGGGAAAGGCTAGTCTTGTGCCCCCTGTCAGAGACTGTAACAAGGATTGTTGAATGGGCACCATGATTGCGAAAGGCAAGGAGTGCTTGGGAGACTGTGCTCTCAGGTCCCTCTTGCACCAGGATGGTATCTGCTGTCAGGAGGCCATCAGTGTTGCTGTGAGGTCTGATGGAGCCTCATAACTGAATGAGAAAAGGTGATTCAGACCCTTGCTCCTCAGAGACTGTGCGGGCCAGCCAATCACTGCTTATTGTGATAGGAAAAGAACAAGTAATAGCATTTGGATAAAGCAGAGGATGCCTGGAATTGATATTACAAATGGTATTCTGCATTTTAAGGATGGCCTATCCAGGGATTTTCTAGCTAAATTTGTGCCTTCTGTGAAAGTCTTCCTGTATGCTGAAATACACCTCTAGATTGCTTAATAATACTTACTGCAATGTTCTTATTATGGAAGTACCTATTATACATAGATATTTATTGTGGGGACAATAAGGAGAAGAAAAACAATCTTCTTTGAGTACAGATGCAAGTTGTTTTTCCAGTACTCTTATCTGCTTTTGCTAAAGTTCACAGATTCAGAACGCGCGCGCACGCGCGCGCGCACACACACACACACACACACACACACACACAGTTGGACTTCTGAATGCAGCCCCTGTGGCCTTAAACAATTGCTCTGTCTGTCATGGTTTACATGTTGGGTCCTGTAACATTTACATATTTGGATTGCTTTTGGAAGGTCATATACTTCCCCTGAAGGCACAATATGGCTAATGGTTCATATTAGTGGCTCTGCATGGGCCATTCACTTTTATTCCAATGACACAGTTGTGGCAGAGTTGAACAGAATGATTTTTTGAAACCCTTAGTCAAGTTGATTCTTGGAAAGGTCATGTTTATATGGCCGCTGACATACTCAGAGAGTGTAAATTTAAGGATATAGATGAAGAAGTTATCTTACTGATAGAGAAACTTGGTTTGCTTGTTGCACCTTTTACCAGTTTTCCTTTGAGCAGTTTTTGTTGTTGATGGATGAAAGGCTTTTGTTTATTTATTCCAGTGCTGTATTTGTTTTTCTGAAGGCCTTCTGTTTCCCTTTGCCTCCACAGACACTCAGGCTTGCATCATTCAGAGGCACTGGGGCACTTTCCTGTCCTCAAATTATCTTCCTGTGCCATTGCCTTAGTGATTTGGCACATGCTTTCTCCTTGGAATTTCTGAACACTTCACAATGCTTTCCATTGTTTAGCCCCAATTTATGCCATTACTTTCAATTTTAAATGTATCTATTTCCAGGAAACCCATTCCTTCCCTACAATCTGGGATAAATTGACTTCTTGTCTAATTTTATAGCTCACTGTGTTTATCTGCCTACTAGAACATATCATAACTCTCATAAACCTTTAATTAACTTATCTGAATTTCTTGTTAGTCTTTTGAGGTCCTTGAAAACACTGGATTTGCATATCATCATAATGCTGCTAGGCATGAAAAACTTGGTGTAGGGTAAAATGGACAGGAAATATGAATATCAATTCAGATAACATACACTTTTTGAGAATTAGCTTGGCAATTCTTTTTTATTTTTAAGTTTTTTCTTTTTTTATAATTAATTTAATTTTACATATTAGCCATGGATTCCCCTATCCTCCCTCCTCCCGCCTGCTCCTGCCCACACCCCAATCCACCCCCTATTTCTACCTCCTCCAAGGAGGCAAGGACTCCCCTGGGGATTCAGCTCAGCCTGGTAGATTCAGCTGAGGCAGGTCCAGTCCCTTCCTCCCTTCACGTAGGCTGAGCAAAGTGTCCCAGCATAGGCCCTAGGTTCCAAACAGCCAGCTCATGCACTAAGGACAGGTCCCGGTCCTACTGCCTGGGGTCCTCCTAAATAGTTCAAGCTAATCGACTGTCTCACTTATCCAGAGGGTCTGATACAGTTCCATGGGGGCTCCTCAGCTATTGGTTCATAGTTCATTTGTTTCCACTAGTTTGGCTATTTGTCCTTGTGCTTTTTCCAATCTTGGTCTCAACAATTCTCACTCATACAAACCCTCCTCTTTCTCACCAATTGCACTCCTGGAGCTCCACCTGGGACCTGGCCATGGATCTCTGCAGCTGCTTCTATCAGTCATTGGATGAGAGTTCTATCATGACAGTTAGGGTGTTTGGCCATCTGAAACATCATAGTAGGTCAGTTTGGGCTTTCTCTCGACCATTGCCAGTAGTCTATTGTGGGGGTATCTTTGTGGATTTCTGGGGACCTCTCTATTACTTTGCTTCTTCCTATTCCCATGGGGTCTTCATTTGTCATTGTCTCTCTTTCCTTTTTCTGCCTCTCTGTTCTTGACCCAGCTGAATCTCCTGCTCCCCTAAGCTCTCTTTCCCCCCAACCCTTGCCCATCATTAACCCCCCCCCATGTCCAGTTTGCTCATGTAGATCTCATCCATTTCTCTGTCATTGGGTGATCCCTGTGTCTTTCTTAGGGTCCTCTTTATTAGGTAGCCTCCCTGGATTTATGAGTAGCAGTCTAGTCATCTTTTGCTTTACAACTAGTATCCACCTATGAGTGAGTACATACCGTGTTTGTCTTTCTGAGTCTGAGTTACCTCACTCAGGATGATTTTTTCTAGATCCATCCATTTGCCTGCAAACCTCATGATGCCATTGTTTTTCTCTTCTGAGTAATACTCCATTGTGTAAATGTACAACATTTTATTTATCCATTCTTCAGTTGAAGGGAAACTAGGTTGTTTCCAGATTTTGGCTATTACAATGCTGATATGAACATAGCTGAGCAAGTGCCCTTGTGGTATGATTGAGCATTCCTTGGGTATATGCCCAAGAGTGGTCTAGTTGGGTCTTGGGGGAGATTGATTCCCAATTTTCTAAGAAAATGCCATATTGATTTCCAAAGTGGCTGTACAAGCTTGCATTCTCACCAACAGTGGAGGAGAGTTCCCCTTGCTCCACACCCTCTCCAGCATAAGCTGTCTTCAGTGTTTTTGATCTCAGCCATTCTGACAGGTGTAAGATATTATCTCCGAGTCATTTTGATTTGCATTTCCCTGATGATTAGGGTTGTTGAGCAATTCCTTAAGTGTCTTTTGGCCATTTGAGCTTCCTCTGTTGAGAATTCTCTGTTTAGCTCTATAGCCCATTTCTTAATTGGACTGTTGGGCATTTTGATGTCTAATTTCTTGAGTTCTTTATGTATTCTGGATATCAGCCTCTGTCAGATGTGGGGTTGGTGAAGATCTTTTCCCATTCTGTAGGCTGTCATTTTGTCTTGTTGACAATGTCCTTTGCTCTAAAAAAGCTTCTCAGTTTCAAGAGGTCCCATTGATTAGTTGTTTCTCTCAGTGTCTGTGCTACTGGTGTTATATTTAGGAAGTGATCTCCAGTGCCAATGTGTTCAAGACTACTTCCTACTTTCTCTTCTACCAGGTTCAGTGTAACTGGATTTATGTTGAGGTCTTTGATCCACTTGGACTTAAGTTTTGTGCACAGTGACAGATACGAATCTATCTGCAGCCTTCTACATGTTGACATCCAGTTATGCCAGCACCATTTGTTGAAGATGCTTTCTTTTTTCCATTGCACAATTTTGGCTTCTTTGTCAAAAATATATGTTTTTAGGTGTGTGGATTAATGTCAGGGTCTTCAATTCAATTCCATTGGTCCACATGTCAGTTTTTATGCAAGTACCAAGCTGTTTTTATTACTGTAGCTCTATAGTAGAGCTTGAAGTCAGGGATCGTGATGCCTCCTGAGGTTGTTTTATTATACAGGATTCTTTTGGCTATCCTGGGTTTTTTGATTTTCCATATGAAGTTGAGTATTGTTCTTTCCAGCTCTGTGAAGAATTTTGTTGGTATTTTGATGGGGATTGCATTGAATCTATAGATTGCTTTTGGTAAGATTGCCATTTTTACTATGTTATTCCTGCCTATCCATGAGAATGGCAGATCATTCCATTTTCTGACATCTTCAATTTTTTTTCAGGGACTTACAGTTCTTGTCATACAGGTCCTTCACTTGTTTAGTTAGAGTTACCCCAAGGTATTTTATATCATTTGTGGCTATTGTAATGGGAGATGTATCTCTGATTTCCTTCTCAGCCTGTTTGTCAATTGTATATAGGGGGCTACTGATTTTTTTGAGTTAATCTTGTATCCTGCTACATTGCTGAAGGTGTTTATAAGCTGTATGAGTTCCTTGGTCTAATTTTTGGGGTCACTTATGTATACTATCATGTCATCTGCAAATAGGGAAAGCTTGACTTCTTCCTTTCCAATCTGTATCCACTTGATCTCCTTATGTTGTCTTATTGCTCTGGCTAGAACTTCAAGTACTATATTGAATAAGTATGGGGAGAGTGGACAACCTTGCCTTGTTCCTGATTTTAGTGGACTAGTTTTGAGTTTCTCTCCAATTACTTTGTTTGCTGTTGGCTTGCTATAAATTGCCTTTATTATGTTTAGGTATGTTCCCTGTATTCCTGATCTCTCCAAGACCTTTATCATGAAGAGGTGTTGGATTTTGTCAAATGCCTTTACAGCATCTGGTGAGATGATCATGGGTTTTTTTTTTCTTTCAGTTTGTTTATATGGTGTATTCTGATGGATTTGCCTTTATAAATCACTTGGCCTTTTTCCTTTACTACTCTTAATATTCTTTCTTTATTCTCTACATTTAGTTGTTTAATTATTATGTGGCGAGGGAACTTTTTTGGGGGGTCTAGTCTCTTTGAAGTTCTATAGGCTTCTTGTATCTTCATAGGCATTTCCTTCTTTAAGTTGGTTAAGTTTTCTTCTATGATCTTGTTGAATATATTTTCTGTGCCTTTGAGTTGGTGTTCTCCTTTTCCTATCCCTATTATTATTAGGTTTGGTCTTTTCATGGTGTCCCAGATTTCTTGGACATTTTGTGTTATGACACTTTTGGCATTGGTATTTTCTTTGATGAATCTATTTCTTCTTTTGTATCCTCTACACCAGAGGTCCTCTCTTCCAACTCTTATATTCTGTTGGTTATGCTTGCATCTGTGTTTCCTGTTCATTTACTCAGATTTTCTATTTCCAGCATTCCCTCTGTTTGTGTCTTCTTCATTATTTCTATTTCCCTTTTCAGGTCTTGAACTGTTTCTGTTACCTGTTTCTTTGCTTTTTCATGGTTTTCTTTAATGGATTTATTGTTTTTTTTTGTTTTTTACTTGTCTTTTCTTCTAGTTTTTTTTATAGATTTCTTTCCATTTTTGTTTGACTTTTTCTCATTTTCTTTATTGATTTCCTCCACTTTTTTGTTTATCTTTTCCTCAATCTCATTTTTTCTTGAAAGGCCTCTGGCGTCTTCATGATGCTATTCTTAAGGTTGTTTTCTTCTTCTTCTTCTTCTTCTTCTTCTTCTTCTTCTTCTTCTTCTTCTTCTTCTTCTTCCACCTTGTAATGTTCAGGTCTTGCTGTTGGAGGAGGCCTAGGTTCTGGTAATGCTGTATTGCTCTTTATGTTGTTGTATGTGCTTCTGCCTTGATGTCTGCCCATCTCCTCATCTAATAGGTATAGGAGGTGACTGTGTCTGAGCGAGTTGCTGTTGGTCCACTCTGTGTTTGTTGTGTCTGTGTCTCAGGGGGCCCTTCTGGGTTTAATCCTAGCTCTTGGTCTGATTGGAGCAGGCAGCTTCTGTGTCTCAGGGAGCTGCTCTTGGGTCAACCCAGGCTAGTTGATTCTGTGACTCATGGATTTGTCTTGGTCTAGATATCAGGGTTCTTGGTCCAGTCAGAGCTGGCAAATTCTGCATTTCAGGAAGCCTCTGTTGGTCCAATGAGATGTGGCAAATTCTACTTATCAGAAAGCCATTCTTGGTCTAATCAGGGCTGGCAGATTCCCTGTCTCCTGAGTTTACTCTTGGTCCAATGATGGCTCTGTCCAATGAGAGCGCCCTCTTTCTCTGGGCTTGATAGGAGCTCTCTGGGCTGCATGGGAGTTGGGGGTTTGTCTCTGAGTCTCAGGAAGTGTCAGGGGTCTCAGGCAGAAGGGTGTGGGGGCAGGGTGCATAGATTGCATGGTCTCCTGGGAGGTCTTGGAGAAGGGGAATCTTCCCACGGGAGCCTTGCCTGCTGGCCAGCAACTGGGGCCAGGTTGGGCGGGTCTTCCCCCGGAATGGCTGGGGCCCAGGGATGGGACCCAGTGGCAGGCCTCACTGGGCCTGCCGCTTGGCAATTCTAAAGTCAGTGCAAAATAGCTTTCTAAATTTAACTTACAATGACTATATTTAGTTCAGATAATCAATCAAAGATAAATAGAATAGTTTATACATACATGAATGACTGCTCTAAAATGGTAATAATAAAAGATTTTACTTTGTTCAACTACAATAACTTCTATGCATAGTGAATTTAATAAAGAAAACATCTATTTGAATAGTATATTTTGTAGCATTTAACTCATTCATTAACATTCTTTTCTAAAGAGTTTATATTTTATTCATTCTGTCAGCATACAAAGACATGAATTTCACTACTGCACTTTCATACCTATGCTTTTATTGATTATTGTTATTATGTGTGTAATGGGAATGACCATTGTTGTCTAGGTGAGTGCCAAGTTCATTTCCTGGCATGAGCAACAAGTGTATGACCAGGAAAGACAGAAGGCCAATCCTCACAGAAAACAAAATTAATAACTTATACATTCAGGCTGGGATAACCTTGAGATAGGAAGTCAGTTAAACAGAAGCTAACATGGATGTTTCCTAGGGCCCCTAGGTCCTTTCCTTTCGAGTATTAACCCTGTCTAGATACCCAGCCTTGTGGCTTCCTGCTATTTCTCCTGGCAGGTTCTTCTGGGAACAAGAAGCCTTAGTTTTCCCTTTCTACTTATGTTCATCTAACCCCACCTCGTGTGTGTGTGTGTGTGTGTGTGTGTGTGTGTGTGTGTGTGTTATGGGCATGAATGTGTAGTGTGTCCATATATGTAGGGTAGGTGCACATGTGAATGGGTGTACATGTGTATGTGTTTATGTGCATGCAGAGACCACATGTTGATGTTGGGTGTTTTGGTGACTCTACAGTTTATTTACTAAAGTACTGTGTGGCTTGTCTAGCTAGCTATCCTTTCCCTGGGTATCACCAGTTTCCAACTTTCTAGAGTATAGTTGGGCAGCCACACTTACTCACCACTTATTTGGGTACTGGGGGTCTGAACTCTTGTTCTCACATGTGTGTGGCAACTACTTTATCCATTGAACTATCTCCCAGCACCTATTAATTTTTAATGTTATTTTCTTTATTTCTTTCTCAGCACAATCTTTGCTGACATACAAAAAAGCTTCTGATTTTTTAAATGTTGATTTTGTATCCTGCTGAACATGTCTATACATGAATTTTCTGCTGAAGACTTAAGTACAGGATTATACTATGTACAAATAGGGATAATTTGACTTCTTCCTTTCCTATTTGTATCCCTGGTGGAATGAAAACTGGTGCCACACTGAATAAATCAGTACATATGATTTCAAAAATAAAAAAAAAATTATTATAAGACCTAGCTATAATACTCCTGAACAAATAATCTAAGAAACCTAAGTCTTACCTCTGACGTATTTGCACATCCATGGTTTTTGCTGCAATGTTCACAATAGCTAGGGAATAGAACCATTCTTTTCTCTTATGAGATAAGTAGATAAAATGTAGTATGCATATAAATAGAATTTTATTCAACTGAAAAGGTAGATGAAAAGGTGACATTTGGAGGAAAATGGATAGAACTGGAGATTCTTATGTTAGATCAAGAGGCATAGATTTGGAAAGAGAGAACTACCATAGGTTTTCTCTCATGTGAATTTGAGATTTAATTTTTATATGTTTGTATGTATATGTGTGGTTATGTGAGGTAGGCCATAAAATAAGAAAATGAAGTATGAGAGGAGAAAAGAGATCTCCAGGGGAAAAATTAAAAAGTATAATAGAATACATAGGGCATAAAAACATAAAGAGATGCATACTAGTTTCTCTTTTATTGCTGGGATAAAACACCATTATCAAGGCAACTTGTGGAAGGGAGAAGTTATTTTCCTTATGATTCTAGAGAGATAAGAGTCCATCATGGTGGGAAAGAATGGCAGGAAGCAGTAGGCATGGTACCAAGAATAGGAGCTGTGAGCTCACGTCTCCAACCACAAGTTGGATTCTGAGAGACTGACCCTGACATTGTATGAGTCTTTCAGCTTTCAAAACATGCCCATAATGACATATATCCTTTAACAAGTTCATACTTCCTAAAACACCCCAAACAGCCCCCAACTGGGGACCAAGTATTCAAACACGTGAGAATATAGGAGACATGTCACTCAAATAACCACAGGATGGCTACTGAAGGAAGCAATGAACCAGTAGAAGGAAGTCATGGGATCTGGGATGTCAATACAGGAGGATCAACAATATGGAAAAGGACAATGGAGAGATGGCTTAGCAGTTAAGGGAACCTTCTGCTCTTCCAGAGGACCTGGATTTGATTTCCAGATCTATACATTGGCTCACAATTATTTGTAACTCCAGTCCTTGTGGGATATGGTACCCTCTTTTGACCTCTGTAGGCACCAGGCATGTATGTGGTGCACAGACATATGTGCAGATAAAATGCCAGTACACATAAAAATAAGGAAGGAAGGAAAGGGAGTGAATGAAAATGCCATAACAAGTTCTCACTTTGCATGCTAACTTTTAAGCCTGGTAAAGTATGTGTATTGTTCAGCATCTGTGTGTTTGTATAGTTTCTGTTCTTTTCTTGTTATTGACTTATTATATGTTTATTCCCACTATATTTTATGAAATAAGCTGTGTTTATTGTTTGTGTTCATTAAGACTTAATTTGCACAAAAAGTACCTATATGTTGTATATTTTAGAGGAGATTCCATGGGGTGCCAAGAAGAATGTATATGTCATAACCATTTAATAAAGTATTCTGTAGGGATCTATTAAGTCCAGTCGATGTATGTTCTAGTCTAGCTCTGATGTTTCTTTATTAACTTTAGTTCATATGATGTGATGTTTTATGTGGATTGTCAACAGGACTAATAATGAAGAAAAGGAGCCTGTGAAGGATTATCTAGATAAGGACTAGATAAGGTATGCTTGTCAGGGATATTTTGATTGGCTTAACTGGGTTGGGAAGACTCATCCTAAATGTGGGAGTCAGCATTTCATGGCCTGGGGTCCTGGACTGAATTAAAAAGGAAAAGGAGACCTGAATAGCAACATTCATCTCCCTCTGCTTTCTGATTGTAGATGCACAATTATGAGCTATCTAAAGCCCCTGTGGCCATGGCTCCCTGCAATGATAGACTGTACCCTGGAATGGTGAGCCAATACAAACCCTTCATTTCTTTTGATGCTTTGTCATGATATTTTATTACAGAAACCAGACAAGTAACCAGCTCAGATAACCTATCTAACGATGAGAATGAGGAACTGAAATCATTGATTAGTGTTACAAGTGGACCTATAGGACTTTTTCTTTAGTGTTTATTATATGAAATTGGGAGTCCCAAGATTTGGTATCTATATGTTCATAATAGTTACATATACTTGGTAGATTAGTAAAAGTTCACTTTACTAAACTTTATCTACTGTTTTTTACCTATTCTTGCTAATTTTGATTTGAAGTCTACTCTATCATATACCAAAATAGCTATATCTGCTTGCTCTCCATATCTACTCAGTCAGTAGCTAGTCTTCTATCCTTTTGCTCCTTGTCTATAAGTAAGTTCTATTTCTTTTATATATTCATTTAATTTTTTTTAGTTTATATACCAACCCTAGTTCCCCCTCCCTCCTCTTCCCCTGCTCTCCTCACCTCCCCACCGCCCACCTCCCATCTATTTCTTTGAGACAACTAGACAGTTGATTCTAGTTTCAATTCTGTAAGCTACTCTTCATCTCTTTACTTATGATTTGCACTCATTTATATTTAAGTTATTATTTAGAGATGTTTAAGAGTTCTTGTGATTTTGTTGATTCTTTTGGATTGTTAGATTATTGTTTCCTGTTTCTTTTTATCTTATCATTGGGGGTTTACTTCTTTCCTGTGTTGTACTTGATGGGTTTCTTCATGGTTCTTCCTTGTTCATGTACTCCTCCAATAAAATTATACTTTCTTCATGATTTAAACTATCATCATCCTCTATATGTTTGTCTTGAATGTCCTTATTACTTTGTAAGTAATAAAAGATGTCCCTTCTTGTTGGTAGTTATTCAATTTAAGAACTTCAAAGATGATCTGTGCTTTTCTAGCTGTAAGGGTTTCCAGTGAGAGTTTTGGTGTTACTGGGATGTTTCTGTCTTTGTATTTCAGTGTTTTGTTCTGTTTTCTGCTCTACAGCTCTTGATATTCTCCTTGATTGTATTTTTGAAATCTTAAGCATGCTATGCTATGGAGAGGTTCTTCTCTGTTCATATCTATTTGGAATTCTAAATGCATCATGCATTTAATATTCATTTCTTTATCTAAACCTCAAAAAATGTCTGTTTTAATTTCATTGACCACATTCTTAGTGCCTATAATTTTTAATTCCAACTTCTTCTTTTAACACTTGGATACTTAAGGTTTTGTTTATCTTTTTAAAAAATTAAATTTATTTGTGTATTTTACAGCCTGGCCACAATTTCTCTTCCCTCTCAGTTCTCCCCCACTCTGTTCCCACTGCCCAATCTACTCCCCCTCTGTTTCTGTCCAGGAAAGGACAGGTCTCCCATGAGTATCAACAAAACATGGCATGTCAAGTCGCAATAAGACCAAGCACCTCCCCATGTACTAAGGTTGGAAAAGGCAATCCAGTATGAGGAGTAGTTCTCCAAAAGCCAGTAAAATAGTTAGAGACAGCGCCTGTTCCCACTGTTAGGAGTCCCACAAGAGGGCCAAGCTATACAACTGTAGCACATGTGCAGAGTACCTAGGTCAGTCCCATGCAGGCTCCCTGGTTTTTGGTTCAGTATCTGTGAGGCCCTATGAGCCCAAGTTAGTTTATTCTGTGAGTTTTCTTATTGTAATCTTGACCCCTCTGGCTCCTATAATCTTTTCTTCCCCTCTTCTGCAGGATTCCCCAAGCTTTGCCCAATGTTTGACTGTGGGTCTCTGAATCTGTTTCTATCAGTTGCTAGATGAAGCCTCTCTGATGAAAATTGGGCTAGGCACCAGTCTGGTCACAGGAGATGGCCAGTTCAGGTCACGTATCTGCTATTGCTAGGAGTCTTACCTGGGGTCATCCTGTAGATTCCTGGGAGATTCCCTTGTGCCAAGTTTTTCCCTGACCCGGAATTGCCCCCCCCCTTTCTTGTAGTCTCTTTTGGTACTCTCCCCCATACACACAACCTGATTGCTCAGGTTCATATTCCCACCTGCCCTCAGTCCACTCACAAAGTATCTTCTGTTTCTCCTTCCCAGAGAGATCTTGATGCCCCTCCCACAACCACCTCATGAACCCTCCTTTTTACTTAGTCTCTCTGGGTCTGTGGATTGTAGCATTGTTATCTGTTGGGGCAAAGTTACATTACATTTGTTTATGCTGCCTTTGTTAACAATATAATGATGTGTTGCATTTGTTTATATTGAATTTGTTTAATTATGTAAAGACGTATTGCTATTTCACTTTGCGTGCCTAAGGCATCTGATTGATCTAATAAAAAGATGAATGGCCCATAGCTAGGCAGGAGAGGGATAGGTGGGGTTGGCAGGCAGAGAGAATAAGTAGGAGGAGGAATCTAGGCTCAAAAAGAAGAACAGAAGAGAACAAGGGGAAGGATGCCTGGGGCCAGAAGCCAGGAAGCCACCAGCCAGCCAGACACAGAGACAGCAGGAAAGTAAAATAGACAGAAAGGTAAAAAGCCCTGAGGCAAGAGGTAGATAAAGAGAAACAGATTAAAATGAGAGCTAAGACAAGGCTGAACATTCATAACTGGTAAGAAGTCTTTATGTCATGATTTGGGAGCTGGTCAGTGACCCAAAAGAAAAGCCTGACATAGTTATCCTTTACTTTATAGCTAATATCCACTTATGAGTGAGTACATACTGTGTTTGTCATTCTTTCTTAAAAAGGTTTATTTCTTTATTATGTATATATTATTCTGCCTGCATGTATCCCTGCAGGCCAGCAGAGGGCACCAGATCTCATTACAGATGGTTGAGAGCCACTGTGTGGATGCTGGGTATTGAACTCAGGACCTCTAGAAGAGCAGCCAGTGCTATTAACCTCTGAGCCATCCCTCCAGCTCTGTGTTGTCATTCTTGGTCTGGGTTACCTCACTCAGGATGATTTTTTCTAGTTCCATCCATTTGCCTGGAAGTCAGTGTGGCAGTTTCTCAGAAAACTGGAAATCAATCTCCCACAAGACCCAGCTATACTACTCTTGGGTATCTATGCAAAGGATGCTCAATCATTACACAAAGACACTTGCTCAACTATCTTCATAGCAGCTTTATTTGTAATATTCAGAACCTGGAAGCAATCTAGATGTCTCTCAACCGGGGAGTGGATAAAGAAAATGTGGCACATTTATACAATGGAGTGTTACTCAGCTGTTATCTTATCTTTTATTACATTTTATTTTTGAGTTCCTAGACATCATTTTCGTGCTTTTTTGTTTGTTTGTTTGTTGGTGTTTCTTGTTGTTGTTTCTCTTTTGATGTATCTATGTAGTATTTTTTTTTTACAGGTGTAAAATGCAGGATCTATCCAACCCATCTGCCCTTTCCGCTGTTCCTTCACTTTCTGTCTTTCTGTAAGTTCTGTCTGCCTCTCTTGTGACCCTCAGGCATCTTACCATAAGGCAGCACTTGAACCACAATGGGTCAACATGCCCCGCCACCACCCCCTACCCCGACCAGCCCAATTCCCACTCTCCCTTTCACCTGTGACACTTAAACCCCATGGAGGGCCTTATGTTGAACTGGACAAGCAGAAACCCAGACAGCTATCTGGAGTATTCTAGGTCTGAAGGAGGAGCCTCCTCTTTCTCTGTACATTTCCTGTCTCATGGGAGCTAGAAGGCAGTTAAGAAAGGGAGCTGGAGACTGTCCAGGGGCTCCCCTTCCTGAGTCTGTGGAAGGCCCTCATGAGACACGAATATTCTTAGTGTCCAGATAACACCCCCATCAGCACAGTGATCTCGGCAGCTGCTCCACAGCACCAACTCACCCATTGAGACCAGAGGTAATGTCACCAGCTTAGCCATCCTGTCAGCCCTGGTTTTCTGGGATATGGATGAAAAGACAATTTGAAAACAATTACTGAGATACATAGAGAGAGTCTGGCCACACCCCTTTTGGCTCTGTCTGTTTCACATGGGGTTTAGGAACAGTCTGTTTTGGGATTGTTCTGGTGGCCCTCTCTTCATTTCTGAAATGGAAAAAAGGGGAGCAGGGGGAGGAGGGTGATCGAATCCTATCAGTGACTCCTGAACCAACTTGAACCTGACTTCTGAAGGCTGAGAGCTCCTCTTGGGTTTCCCCTCTTTCCCGCCTCCATTCCTACTCCTAACTCGGGGCACTCTGGAGGTGAAGCCTGTCCACAAAGGTAGGCCTAAAAATGAGAGCAGCTTGGAAGCCAGATGGGTCAAAGTTCTGAGGCATTGGGTGATCAGGGATGGGTCCTTCGGGGCTCGAGTAATAATCCCCTTTCTCTCCCATACACAAGAGCTCCGTTTCCTCCTTCCTATTTGCCTTAGCAGGCACTTGCAATATTATAAGGTTGAATAAGAGGAGGTCCGACCTCAGGGCACCCAAAAGTTGGCCTCAGCCTGATGCCCCTCCGGCCTTAGCCAGTGCGAGCCTTGCAGATCTGTGCCACTGCAGCTAACTAGATGTAGTATTTCTTTAAACTTGTAATTCATCCTGGGATTCTTTCTTGTGCTTGGTTGAGTCACGTTGTGATCCTCAATATTTTTCATTTTGTTATTGTTGTTGTTTAAAGTCAGTTTATTTGTTGCTTTCCCTTTCATGTCACTAACTTCTCATCTATGCTGATTAATTTTTACTCTTTGTTGTAGACGAATTTCTAAATGGTCTTATTAAATAAAAAACACAGAGCCAAATATAGGTGTGAAAGGCTTAGAGAGATCAAGGAAATAGGGAAAGACACCAGCCAACCTTACCTCACCAACACTGCAACTTCCAAATGCGAGTTACTTCCTGCCTACTCACGCTATATCCCTTGTTGTTCTGCCCTCTCATTGGCTCTCTTAGCCCAGTGACATCACTTGCTCTTCCTACACAGCTCTGTCACTTTATGTCTGTCTGTACAGACCTCCAGGTCTCTATGGTTGGCACTGGGATTAAAGGCATGTGTCACCATGCTTGGCTCTGTTCCCTGGTGTGGCCTTGAACACACAAAGATCCTGCATGCTAAGTGATAGAATTAAGGGCGTGTGCTACGGCTGCCTGACTTCTATGTTTACTTAAAGTGGCTTGCTATTTCCTCTGATCTCCAGGCAAACGTTATTTATTAAAGCACAAATAAAATATCACATTTCAGCACAAATAAAATAGCACCACACACTGTGGCTGGCTTTCCTCAACAGTTCATGAATCTTCTTTCAGGCCATTTTTCATTTTTATCAGAACATTTTTGAAAAGTATATCTGGAATTTCATCCATTTCAGTATGTATGGGTTCAGTAATTGAGGTGTTAATATTGTTTGAGAGAGTCATGTTAACTTGTATTCTCATGTTTCTTGTGTTTCCATGTTGTGATTTTTTTCATTTGTTGGCTTGCATGTCTCTCCTTATTTTGTGTTCATTTAGAGGAAAATATTTTTCTAGCACAGCCTATTCTTGAAGGTTGAATATCCAGTACTATCCAGTGAGGAGAAAACAAACTGCTCTAATAAGAATATTAAACCATATACAATATGGAAATACATTAAAAATTGATTGAAACTGAGTTTCACTTGACAAGATCTAAAATCATCCTGGAGATGGGCTTCTGTGTATACCTGTGTAACAGGTGATTTTGATTTCATTAATTGATGTAGAGAGAGACATTTTTGACGCTCAAGGAAAGTTTTATTATATCTTAAAAGAAAAAACTTGGTTTGCCAAGATGTGAATACCAACATCAGTCTAAAGGAAGATAATAGATGTGGGGAAGAAAACAGCCATGTTCTTTGACTTACTGGCATGAAGGTCGACCATGGGGCAGCCTTCTGGTGGAGAGTTTACAGAGAAGCTCCAGAGAAAGACTGTAATCCCAACATATCAGAAAAAGCACACTTTGATTTTTGATCAGCATCTGAAAGAAGACAGAATAAAGGAAAAGGAAAAGTTGCAAAGTTAAGAGACTCAGAAAGTTGAGCAGACCCAGTGAAAGCTCATGGCTTCTAGGGTTATAGAAGTTGTGTGGAAATTGTGGTTAGGAACAATTCAGTACTCTTTAAAAGAAGAGTTATTATTCTCCTATCTCTGTAGTGTTGCTCAATGAGAACCCACCTTCCAGAGGGGTAGTCCTGTAGTCAGGTCAATGACACTGTATCAGTTACTTTTGCTTGCTGTGATAAATACCATGACCAAAAGTGACTTGTAAAAGAAAGAGTTCATTTTGGCTTAAAGTTCAAGAGAAAGAGTCCATAGTAGCTGAGAAAGCATACTCACAGATGGACAGATTGGGAAGCTCAGAGATCACATGATTGTCCACACTGTCCAAATGGAAGTTTAGATCTCCACCCAAGTCAGAGATTCTATTCTCTTTGCCAGAAGGATCCTTTATATCTACTCTAACATTCCCCACTCTGAAGAGGTAAACTTAAAATCATTTAGGAACCAGATCAGTGATCAGATCCCCTAAACACTTCTTGCATCTCTGGCCTCCAAAAAGGAGAAAGCTACCCCAAAGACCAAGCAAATTTGTGCTCTTTTGCCAAGAAAGAAACTACTTAATTTCTTCTGGGGTCTTCATACACTAAACTGCTTAGCCAATTTCCACCCCTTGTTCACTGTTCTCTCCCCCAAAGAGATACCTCTAACGGTTAGTATAGAACTGGGGTAATGACTAATCTGGCTTCCTAAGATGAATGGGAGCATTAGGTATAGGAATTGTGGTACTCCTCTAGTGGGCTTCTCTTAAAGATCACAAAAGTACATGGGTAGATTAATTTGTATAGTAGCCAGGAGAAAGAAGTAGAGGAAGCCCTTGACTAATGCCTGGAAAGAGATGTGTATAAGTCAAAGCAAGAGTTATTAGCAATACAGGCCCTCACAGAGAATCAAAAGGAGCCACAACAAGGGATATTTTTTTTTAATGTCTGAGTCAAAGTCCACTAGAGTATCTTAAAAGGCTTACCAAGGCATCCCTCTATTTGGATCTTTTTTTTTCCGCTTTGTGTTTTGGCCTCCAAGAATGGATTTGAGAGTTATGAGCCCAGGGTCTGCTTTTAGGAAATTTGATAGTTGTTGGAGTAGCTAGAATCACAGTGTGAGGTCCTTCCAAATAGTTTCTGAAGTGGGAGGAAAAGAAGAAATTCAACCATCAATCAAATTTTAGGTTAAAACAATAATG
Organism: Peromyscus maniculatus bairdii; assembly: GCF_049852395.1. Taxonomy (NCBI): domain Eukaryota; kingdom Metazoa; phylum Chordata; class Mammalia; order Rodentia; family Cricetidae; genus Peromyscus; species Peromyscus maniculatus. Next base: position 41,088,138 of record NC_134875.1, on the reverse strand, counting down.
GGCCTGTGTCTTTTGGCTGCAGGTAGGTGCTGCAGTATTGAATTGAGCCAAGATGCCAAGTCTTATATCCGAGCAGTGTTTTCCTTATCAAGGAAAAAATCATTAGTAAGAGCTACTTGTCTAAATAATTTATCATATGGATTTGAGTCTAAAGTCTGGGGGTGGGGGTAGGCCCCTGGACATATCAATCATTTTAATCTGTGGTTATAACTTCCCAGTGAGTGCTTAAGATCGTACCGATGACAAAATTAGCCATTCTTATTTTTCTTTCAAGGCCAGTTAGGATCTTGTCCTTAGGGTCACTTGGGTTAGAAGGAACCTCTGGGTCTTCTACTCTCACTTTTTATCAGTTGTCCCATCTTCCAAAAATAAATAAAAAGCTTGACTGCAGCTTTGCCTGGAAGCATTGAAGAAATGTTGTCCTCTAGGTTTGTCTTCCTCTTTGTAGACTTGACACCAGTTAGAATTACCAGATAGGCTCTCCATGATTACTCCAAACAAGAGAAGAGGGGACTTGCCAAAGTTGCAGGCCATTTTGAGTGATGTCCCACAGTTACCTGGAAGCTAGCTGACTTTGGAGGACAGGGAGGAACATATCATCCTTTTATTTCCTTTGATCACATTAGTATAGGTCTTCAAATATGATTGTTGAGCACCCAGAGATCAGTTACACATGTCTGTTATTTTTAACCATTGTGCAATATTTGGATAAAGCTTGGGCAAAACTAAATACTTTTAAATGAACCTTGACTACACATTATTTTCTACTCTTAGCCAGTCCTTGTAACTATTACCAAGAGCAGATATATAACTCCATTGATAGAAGTAGTAGAGATTTGATAACAATGTATTGACCTTTGTCCTTAGAATTAGATTTAATATCATACACATATCATCTCTAAATCTCATTTTATGTATGTTATATAGCATACTCAGAGCTTTGCAACTCTCTTAGTCCTTCATGCTTTTTTCACCATTCTAGAAGAAACATCCAGCTTTCTTAATCTTTATACACAAATCCTTCTTTGCTCAAAATATTTTTATTCTTATATCCTTCTAACATTCATTTTTCCTACTTCCTGGTTACCTTTAATTTTATTTTTCATACCATGAGATACAGTAAGAAAAATTTACCATCTGTTGTGAGAATTTTCTCTCTTATGGGACTAAGCAATAGGAAGACTCATCTTAATTAGGGGATGTGCCAGTTCCTGGGGAGAGCATCTCAGAATATATATAAGGTGAAGAATGTGAGCTGATTGCTAACTTGGATTTGTCTCATTGTGTTCCTGAATGTGGATGCACTGTGACCAGATGCTTCAGACTCCTGGTGTCTTTACTTCCCATCTATGATGGACTGAATTAATGAAATATGAGCTGAATAAGCTATTTCTCTCTTAACTGTTTTTATCCATGCATTTTTATCACAACAGCAGAAAAAAACAAGACAGAAACTTACTAAGACATCACCATTGTCTGTTAGACAGAAAATATCAAAATTAGTGGAAAATGTGTTATTCAGTTAAATATTATGTAAGATAAGTATGGAAATAGTTGATGAATGATATAAATGACAGTGAAAGGGAAGAAATAGAAGCCTCCCTGACCAACAACTCATAAACCACCTCACACAGGGGACTGAGAATTTTGTTTGATTAACCAAGACTGCTAGATATAGCATCATCTGGCTGTGCAGGACACCTGCCTTCTCCCTTCTCACTATTTTTAATACACCTGCACACACACACACACACACACACACACACACACACACACACACACAGTATTTTATTTTTGAAGATTTATTTTATCCTTTAATTGTGTGTTATTTGTATCTCCTTTGTTTCCCCTGTCCCCCAATGCCTATCCTTACTGGAGCCTTTATACCCCACTCTTTATCCTCTCTGCTTTCACAAACTTAAGACATTCCCCCAATGATCTTTTTCTAATTCAGTGACTTCTACAGCTGCTCTACATTAAATTTATCAAACAAAGATTTGAAGCTAGGCTCAATACATAAGAGAGCATATGAGACATTTGTCTCTGGGCCTGGGTTACTTCATCCAGCATACCTTTTACAGTTCTACCCCTTTTACTTGCTTATTTCATAATTTCAGTTTTATTTACAGTTGAATTGAATTCCATTGTGTATGCTCACAATATTCTCATTATTCATTCATTTGTTGGTGGATTTCTAGGCTCATTCCATTTTCTAGCTTTTGCGACTAAAGTATTATTAAGCATAGATGATCAAGTGTATCAAGAATAGGCTATAGATTCCTTTGATTATATGACCAGGAGTAGTATAGTGGGGTCATATGAGATATATATATATATTTCTAGCTTAAAAAATTACATGGCTGTTTTGCCTATATGTGTATCTGTGCACCACATGTGTGCCTGGTGTCAACAGAGGCCAGAAGAGGGCATCAAGTTTCCTGGAACGGGAGTTACAAATAGTTGTAAGCAACCATGTTGGTGCTGTGAATCAAACCTGGATTCTCTTAACCACTGATCCATCTCTCCAGCCCCCCTATTTATAGCCTTTTGAGGAAACTCCACATTGATTTCCATAATGGCTGCATAATTCTACATTCTCACTAACAGTGAATAAGTGTTTACTACTGATGTTTCTCTAAACTAACATGGCACCAAACTCTAGTATAAATATTTGTGTTTATATCCAAATATAAATGTTAGTCTCATCTTTTCTCTTAACTAACATGACACCAAACTGTAGTATAAATATTTGTGTTTATATCCAAATATAAATGTTAATCTCATCTATAATAGAAGAAACTTCACTTTGTAGCTAACAACAGTGATTGTTCATGGTTCTACAAAATGCTTAGAATAAATTACAATTGAGTTCTCAGCCCTATAGGACATATATGCCATTCCTTATAAGGCTCCAGGAACACTGCCCAAGAGGAGCAGAAAGAATGTAAGAAATGAAAGACGTGAAGAAGAGGTGTGGATGCTATCTTCAGGGCAGGACACGGCCATTATAAATATGATCTCACATCACCAGCAGAAGCCTATATTGGGACTGCAGAAGACTGGACCTATCATTGATGGACAGAGCTTAACGTAGTCCTTACCCCTTCTTGCAGAACTATTAGCAGCTGATAGATTCTTGGGGGAATGCAGTTATTGTCTTCAGTTTTGTGCCCAACAGATTCCAATGAATAGTTCTAAACCTGTGGCCACACAGATGGTTCCAGTTATAATCAATGGGACATGAAAAAAACAAAAAAGATGAATTTTAAAGGGACATGTAGTGAGGAGGGGAGGATGATGGAATGGAAGGGGTATAAGATTGTGAAGGCCAAGTAAACAAAATGCAATATATCCATGTATGAAGTTAACAAAGAACAAATTTAATCAGTAAAATATCTGATAACATATTCCAGTGACTGCAAGTGTCAGTGTACTCTTAAAGCAGAATAATTAATATGCAATCAACTCATCTTCAGATGAGTAAGCTTGAATATCTCTAGGCAAATTTCTAAACAGTCTTATTAAATAAGAAACACAGAGCCAAATGCAGGGGTGAAAACCATAAAGATCAGAGAAATAGGAATAGCCACCAACTAACCTTAGCTTACCAAGTCGTCATAGCTTCCCAAGAGAACCAGCTTCTTCCTGTCTAACCTGTGCCTTTTTTGCCTTGCTGTTCTGCCTTCTCATTGGCTCTTAGCCCAGCCACCTCACTTCCTCATCACTGTCTGTCTGTACAGACCTCCAGGTCTCTATGGTTGGTACTGGGATTAAAGGTGTGTGTCACCACACTTGGCTTTGTCCTTGAACACACAGAACCTCTGCCTGCCATGTGATCAGATTAAGCGCATGTGTTACCACCATGCTCTGATCTCCAGGCAAACTTATTAACATACAAATAAAACATCACCACATTTCAACATGAATAAAGTATCACCACAAATATCTTCTTTGTCAGAATTTAAAAAAAGAAATGAAAAATAATTTAAATTTTCTTGGAGTTTAAGGTAGAAATGGAGAAATATTATTGAATTTACCTTCTAGCATTTCAAAAAATTCATTGAACTTACTGTGTTATAATCAGGTGAGTGAAAAACAGATACCCTATCAAACAAGTGTAAATGCTTGTAAGAAGAATGAGAACTACCAGGCTTTCATAAAAACCTATACTCCTGCACTCAAAACTTAGTTGTGTTATGTGAAGTTTGTCTGAAAGTGAAGGATAAGTCGGTCCTTTTTAAGCAGCAGAAAATTTTATAGTATGAGGCAGAGTATGAGATGCTACAGTATAGATGTGGGGATAGGGTTCAGGCCTGATGCTTTTAGAGAGCATAAAGAATGTTTGTTCTGCCCAAGAAATGGCTCACTGGGTGGTAGTAAGAAAGAGTAATACAGAGGTGTGATGTGGATATCTCTCTGTATAAATAAAACACTGATTGGCCAGTAGCCAGGCAGGAAGTATAGGTGGGACTAGCCAAGAGGAGAGAGGAAAAGGAGAGGAAGGCAGAAAAAGGGGACACCAGCTGCCATTCAGGGAGTATCATGTAGAGGCAACAGGTAAAGCCATGGAACACGTGGCGACATATAGATTAACAGAAATGGGCTTAGTATAAGAGCTAGACATAAGCCTGAGCTAATAACCGAGCAGTTTAAATAATATAAGAGTTGGTGTGTTTATTTTATAAGTGGGCTCCAGGACTGACGAGGATTGGCAGGACCCAGAGAGAAATTCTCCAGCTACAAATGGCACCCAATGGGTTGGCAAGAGTTTCCACCTAAAACCTGAGAAAAAAGATTCTAAAACAGAGCTAAAAACAGTTTCTAGTTGTCTCTCTAAAGTTAGCAGCAGCCTGCGTGTTTAAGCTACTATGGCAGTTTCCTGGCGTGTGCGCTTGACCTGCAGTATGGCAGGAATGAGGCCTCTACAAGTGGCCCATTAAGCTGAGTGGTGGATTTAGCCTTTGCTAGTACAAAACAAAAAAAGAGGTTTCTGGGCTACATGCTGCTTTGATAAAAACATAGACCCACTATTTCTGAGTTGATGGCTCCCAGAGCTGGAGGAAAACATACCACAGCCATGTTGGGAAGCTAAAGTGGGCTGAGCCAGCAGCCACAGTGCTGTTGCTGTTTCAGTCTTAGAATGCTGCAGTTTAAAACAATAGGTTCACAATAAGGCAGATTCAGATGAAAAAAGACTTTAAATGCTTTACATTGTGTGTAAAAATGTACATAGGCTTAAAAAGAGAGAGAAAAAGCAATATATACAGTTATATAAAGAAATATATAGTTTTAAAAATAAAGTATTTTAAAGAGACAGTAAAGGTAGTATAAAAAAAGCCATGTAAAGATGGATATTACACAGAGAATCTGGATTGTGTTGTCTTTGGGATTTTTAACTGCAGAAAAACATTTGATTGTAAAAGCTGTTGAGTTAAACAAATACGTAAATTTTAAAGGTACCTTGACTTCAAAATTTAGATAAAAGGATGTGTTGCTTTCGAAAAGAGGCTCTGCTTTTGTTTCCACAGAAAGCCAGAGGCTATGGATTTGTTCCAGATTAAGATACATCAGGTTTGACCAGCCAAGACCCCCTGAAAGGTCTCCCATGACACCAAGGCCCAGATGATCCAACATCCAGAACGGTTTCAAGGTAACTGGCTCAGACAATACACCCTTACGGACTACTCCATAATCCTAAATTTTTCTTTGTGTCCCCATAAGATACAGTGGGCCCTTCCAGCAGGAAGTAGTAAGAAAAGCTGTGCCCAAATTTCCAAATATACCAAGCTGGCTTTGGAGATGGAATTGGCTCACTCCCTCTCTAAATCCAGGCATATTGCTAAAAGAAAAAAAAAAGGTTAAAAGATTCTTGTGTCCCAAATCAAAAGAACCCTCTGGTGTGGGACAGAAAAAAAAAACAATATTTTTATTTAAAACAGGTTGATTATAAATACAATCTCTTTCTAAAGAAGAAAAGGCGATATGATATAGATATATAGGATATAGAGATGATAAAAGGGTAAATTGCTGAACCTATTTTAAAGAAAAACAACTTGTTTAAAATGTTTTACATTGGTATAGATTTTAGTTTATTGATACAAATTTAAAGTTAATTTTGTTATACTGTGTGTATATTTCTATTCTTGTTTAAGGTATTATGTTTGTACAGGTCATTTAAAATTGTAATGGATAATTAAGAAATAGATTAACAATTAGTCATCTATGATAATCATACTTGTAGCCATGTTAAGTCTTATAGGTATACATAGATATATTTCAGATAGATAAGTAATCTTCAAATATTTCAAAGACCTACAGAATATGGTATTTAAAATGTTTTAAAAATTTAGACTTTCTGGACAGTGAGACATGTCTACTCCTGGCAGCACTGGATTTACTTCAGAGAGGAGGATGGGCATCGAAAATACTCTATATAGAGTTTATCTTCACCTTGGCAAAAATAGCCATTTGGGCAAGAAACTGTTCTTGCCTGTACTGCTTGATCAACTGGACCCATAAGAAGGTAACCACTGAACTTTGCTTGGCAAAATGGTCCTTCAGGTTCCTGCTTTGCAGAGGAAACTGCCAGACATTCTACAGGACACTGAGAAAAATGACTGAGAGACTCTAGGACTGTGGGTTGAAGACAGATGCCCCAACTTTACAAGAGAACTTTGAAAAACTATCCAGGCTGCCAGCTGTCTCTGTCTACTCCGCAAAACTCCTGAAAGTTGATTGTATACTTCTCCCATTTCTCAGGTAGTACTATATCCTTCTGAGTTCTTTGATGTAGTTGAAGACTAGATAGTTATAATTTCCTCAGTTATAATAAAAGATGGATTAGATATAAAACCTTAGACTCACAAATATAAGATAGATAGGATATCTTCTTTAATATTATAACTGTAATTCTTGCTTGATTATTGTTTTGTTATATGTAATTTTACTATGTTAAAGTTAAAACCTTCCTTTTTTGAAAAAGAAGAAAAGGGGAAGTGCTATAGATATTGCTCTGTATAAATAAAACACTGATTGGCCAGTAGCCAGGCAGGAAGTAGGCAGGACTAACAGAGCAGAGAGAGGAAAAAGAGAGGAAGGCAGAAAAAGGGGACACCAGCTGCCATTCAGGGAGCATCATGTAGAGGCAACAGGTAAAGCCACGGAACATGTGGTGACATATAGATTAACAGAAATTGCCTTAGTATAAGAGTAAGAGCTAGACAATGGCAGGCCTGAGCTAATGGCCAATCAGTTTAAATAATATAAGAGTTGGTGTGTTTATTTTATACGTGGGCTCCAGGACTGGCAGGGCTTAGCAGGCGCTGGAGAGAAATTCTCCAGCTACAGAGGTAGAGGAAGGAAGTGGAAAAGTGACAGTAATAGACTTGCACGACTTTGAAATTGTATTTAATGCTGATGCCCTCTCTTATTCTACACTCCATAGGTTCTATGACCTGAAATGAGAATATTATCATTTCTATGGTAGCTCAGATACATGAAGAATTAAACAGGTGCTTGTAGGGTATCATAGTAAGTGCTGTGGCAAGTACCTCAGCCCATAGCCACCTCCATGTCAGACTCAAAGTCCTCTCTTTCCCAGTTGCTGGCAGTTAACTAGCCCACAGCTTCCATGAGAGATGGCCTTGAACAAAAACTATCTCATATCATCCCAAACTGCAATTCTTCTCTAATATGACCTTGTAGTAAATGACTAGTCAGTATGATATATTAATGGCATGACCCCTTGTCACATTTTATAACTTGGAAAAAAATCTAAGCTCTGTAACTCCCCATCAGATAAATGAAGGCTTTCAAGAATACATGACAATTCAACTTTTCTCAATTCCCAATCCTTTCTACCTGACTTTCCTCTCACATTTGTTCTTCCTACTCCTAATTAGACTTCAAGAAAGCATACTGCTATCTCAAGTTCATTTTCCAACCTATAAAACTTAATGAGAATTTCTTTTACAAATCCGTTTTTGTTTGGAAATAAATTTCAAGTTTTAAACATCTTCTTGTGGGGCTGGGGGTGATCTTTTGACTTGAAGTCCACTTGCTTCTATTTTGGGAAGATACACTGTAGAACTAAGGTATCTTCTCTCAGCACATGTCGTCATTTTATATTAATATGTAGGATGACCTTGTTCAAATTGCCATCAATGGAAAGCACTGAAAATGTTATCCTTATCTGTTGCCAGGTATAAGTAGTTCCTCCATGCCATGGCAATAGGTATTTATTTTCTTATCCACATGTCTTTTGAGTCATCCCCTTTACTCCTTTCCAATGCATGTCATAGTAATAGCCACAATTAAATTCAAAGTTCAGTATTAAAGTGATGTAAAATGTGAAGTTTAATAAGAAGTTGTCAGCAATTGAATCTTCTTAGTATCCATGTTTCAATTATTTCTAAGCCTTCCCTTTCATTTCCTGCCTGTTTTTTACAAGTACTTACAAAAGACTTGACTAACATCTCTTAAAACTTGTACTAACAAGAGTTCTAAGCATGTCAGCATCAAGAAAAACATGCAGGAAAAAGAAGTAATAAGAGAAAATGAAATAATACTTCAAGTAATTGCAATCCAGAAGCTACACAGCAATTCAATAAAATATGAAACTATAGAAACAAAACGTGCATGTAATTCCTTCACCATGTTGTTGTACAGTGGGGATTATGACGTTGTAAGAAAGAATATGTGTTAATTAGAGATCTAGGGTGCTTTTCTTTCTGTGTATGTGATGATATAAGATAACAAAGATACACCAGAATTTCTCCTATAGGGATCTGTGGTCTTAAAATTATTTCTAATTCTTATTTTTAAAAGGCATGAAGTCCAATTTTGTCAAGCAAGCTAAATGGGAAATTTGATTTGAATTCACATTAGGTTTTATATGATTATAGTCCATGTCATCATCTTGTTTCTATTTGTTTTAGCAGGAATTCTATCACTGAGAAATTCAGCATGTCAGGAGTTAAGCTAATTTCATTTTGAGCACCAGCCTGTTTGGAGTTTAATTGTTGTTTGTTAGCCTAAAATAACTACATGTAACAAAATGATAATTTATTGAAATATGACATGATCTAGCATGCAGATAACTCATCAGGTTTATTTGTGAGCTTAAATCTATGGGAATCAGCTATCAGGTCAGATGGTGTGTGTGTGTGTGTGTGTGTGTGTGTGTGTGTGTGTGTGTGTGTGTGTGTGAATGCTAAAAAAGAGATACCAAAGTATTGGCAAGTAAGATTATCTAAGTGAGAACACCCACACTCCCTAGGTGTAATGATAAGTGTGGGTGCTTAAATTTCATGTTCTTAAGATTGACACTGGGAAAATAATCTTGCTCATATTTTTCATCTGTAATATAGCACAGAGAAATACTTTCAGTCTGAACTCTCAATGCAGTGTAGGGGACCGAAATCCTGTGGCATTAACTCAAAGGAATGGTAGCTTAAGTAGAGCAGAGAAACATAAAGGCTGGAATATATGCATATTCAAATTACCCATCTGTACTATCTACTTACACTTGAGGCATTTTTGCATGCTTATTACCCAGGAACATTTTAATGAGGTACTCACTTTCAGTACCTGAGCTAAATTGCTTCTCTCAAAAGAGTGTTTGTGACATGATTCTAAAAGAAAAATGAGAAATGGATGAATATTTTTTCATAAGTATATTTCAGAGGAATTGGAGTCTATGAACCATCTCAGTGGATGTAATTCTATTTTTGGATAACATGTAAGATTAATGCATGCCTCAATAAAAGGTGATACTTTAATTAGAAATGAGTAATACAAATAAGGTAAGAAAATTAGTTTTTGTTATGTTGATATGAAAATTATGAAATGATAAATAATAAGGTACAATAGTATAAATAAAAATAAATATGTATGTCATATAAATTTCCCAATTATCTTCTGCAAGAAATATACCAATAAATTTTTCAGGGAAGCCAGAACATTAATTAAACAATTATGTATGTATTAAATTATATATTTAAAATAAGGAGTAAAGAATTTTTAAATCTTACCTCAGCAACAACCATACTGATCTTGCCACAAGAAGAAATATGACTTGAGCAAAATGTGAGCATAAATTTTCATAATGATTATCAATCTATGTACAATAAAAATAAATCTATATAAGAAATATATTGAGGCATCAAAGTGAGAGATTTGCAAACATTTGTATGATTTATGCTTTTGTATGTTAAATCACAATGCACAGACCTCTAAGACTGTTTATGAACACAGGAGATAATTTATGACACCTTTTGAATGAAAGTTGTACTCATTATATACAGATTTTTTTCTTTCCTCATTTTCATGCAAGAAATATTTTCTGTATGATCTGTTATTTTTCTTAGTTCATTTTCTGTTGTCATAACTGAATACCACAGGGTGCTGAAGAGTTCTTTAACATGAGTTCTGAAAACTTCAGAGTCCAAAATTATAGTTCCCATATATGCTTTGCACTAGTCACAGGCCTTCTTATGTCACCATGATATGGAAAAGGCATCATATGGAGAGGAAGAGCCACAAGTCCCATGGTGTTCTTCTCTTGTGATCTTGTGCAGTTCAATTTGGCCCATTGCCAAAAACTATTATTGTATATGGTCAAAGATTAAATTTTAAGGATGTGCATTTTGGGGAGATACATTCCAATGATAGCATAAGATGACCGGTATTCTTAGTTCCTCAGGTGTGATCTAAACATAAACCACTTTACTTTTGACACATCACATTCCTTGGTAGTTCTTCCTGTATTGAGCTTTCTTTTTATAACTGGTACCCCATTAATATTCTGTCATCACTACCTAGTTAACACTGAAAGGTTTTATCTCCCACACATCATAAACATGAGTCTGGGGATTAAAAATGGACCCATGAATGTTTGGCAGAGGCATCTAAGTCATAGCAATTTTACACTGATGTGATCTAGGCCTTAGTCTGCTTTGTCAGATAGATATTTGTAGCTATAGTTTTCCTGCCTTGCCCACAGTCAGGACAAATCTTTGTCAACCACCAGTCCCACAGCCGCTCAGACCCAACCAAGTAAACACAGAGACTTATATTGCTTACAAACTGTATGGCCATACCAGGCTTCTTGCTAACTGTTCTTATAGCTTAAATTAATCCATTTCCATAAATCTATACCTTGCCATATGGCTCGTGGCTTACTGGCATCTTCACATGCTGCTTGTCCTGGCGGCGGCTGGCAGTGTCTCTTTCTGCCTTCCTGTTCTTTCTTTTCTCCTCTCTGTTAGTCCTGCCTATACTTCCTGCCTAGCCACTGGCCAATCAGTATTTTATTTATTGACCAATCAGAGCAACACATTTGCCATACAGAATATACAACAGCAGATATTTGAAAAGTATTTCCTTGAATACTTCTATGTTTGAAAAGTGGATGATTTTTATTAACTGATAATGATGTAAAAAGCAAAAGAAAAGGAAAAAAAGAATTACAAAGCAGGCACAATAATTAACAAGATAACAATGGTAAATTCTTTCCATATTAGCAGTGTAAGCGTAAATGAATTGAAATATTTATGTGGAAGATACAGTGGCTAAGTTGATAAAAATACAAGATCTAAACATATGCTACTGAAAAGAAACTCAGTTTAGATATAGTGACATACACAGGTAAGAGATAAAAGATATAAAAGAGCAGGTATAGTACACTTCCATTAGACAAAATAGACTTTTTAGTCAAAATCTGTTGCAAAAGAAGGGAAGGTAATCATATAATGATGAAATTATAAAATATTCAGAAATGTCTAATAAATACACACATTTATATATCCAATATCAGAGAACTCACATATTTAAAAGAAATATTGACAGGTCTGTAGGAAAGGTAGATAATACATTAATCGTGGACTTCCAGTTGTCCACTTTTAAAAATGCATACAATGTCCAAGTCAAAAATTATTAAAGAAGCAACCATGAAAAATGATATTGACTAAATGAGCATAGCAACAGATGGGGAACATTTCACCAACCAATAGAATTCAAATTCTTCTCCAGACCATCTGGATTCTTCAGAATAACACATATTGGGTCACCAAACAAGTCTTAACAAACTTACAGAAACTGAAATCAGAGCAAGTAATAGAATGAAACCAGAAACAACAGAAGGAAATTGGATGATTCATGACTATGTAGACATTAAGCAGCACACCATTGACTTACAAGTCAGTCAGAGAAGAAATCCAAAGGGAAGTTAGAATGTGTCTCAAGACAAATAAAGAGAAAACACATCGTAACACATATGGGAGGAAGCTACAGCGGTATTAAATCTTGTTGTAGTGATATGTGACTACAATTAGAAAAGAAGAAAAATGGTAAATTGCTGACTTAAATTTATAGAAGAAACTATAAGTAGAAATTAGGCTCACCCTAAGCAGGAAGAAGGAAATGAACGAGATTAGAGCAGAACTAAAATAGGGACAAAAGCCTGAACCAGCCATTTTCTATATCAAGGCAAGGCTTCATGGGGAGGGATTGGAAATCAGGGAGCCTACATAGAGCCTAAGTCTGAGTAACTTGGTATTCATGTGGGATTCCTAACACTGGGTGTGGTCACTGACTCTTTTGACTGCTTATAGGACCCTTTTCTCCCTAATTGCCTTGCCGGCCTTGATGTGATGGCATGTGCCTGGTCATATCATGCTGTGTTTGGTTGATGACCCTGAGAGACTTCCTCTTTTCTGAGGGGAAACAGAGGGAAGGTGGATCTGGGAGAGATGGGAGGTGGAGGGGAGAGACAGGAGAGGAGAGGGAGGAGAAGCTGTAGTTGGGATGTAATATATGAGAGAAGAATTTTTAAAAATTCTTTAAATAAAAAATAATGAAACTATAATATTTCATTTGCATTTATAAATAAAACTTTTTATGTATTTATAATGACAACATGGTGTTCTGATGTATATTCTCAATTGACTGCACCAGGCACTTTAATTTGCATTATCTCCCATACATGCATGTATGTGTGTGAGTGTGTGTGTGAGTGTGTGTGTGTGTGTGTGTGTGTGATGAAAACATTGACAAATCTACTTCACCCAATTTTCAAATGCACAATATGCTAATTGTAGTTATTATATTCAACAGATTTCTGGAATTTATTGTTATTGTCTAACAGAAATCTTGAGTTCTCCAGAAAGTGTCCCTCTTGTAGCATGAATCTTAGAAGGTCTTATTAATAAAATCAAACACAGAGCCAGGTATTGGGGTGAATGCTGAAAGATCAGAGAAACAAAACTAGCCACAGCCACCTCACCTTGCCAATTCCTCAGCTGATCCTGTTTCCTCAGACTGGATGCCTCTGAGTCCTCATCCAGAATGAATCTCAGCTGAACTGCTAAAAGCCTAAAAGCATAACCAGTTCTAGTTCCTGGTCCTCATGCCGTATATACCTTTCTCCTTCCTGCCATCACTTCCTGGGATTTTAAAGGTGTGTGTCACTATGCCTGGCTGTTTCCAGTGTGGCTTTGAACTCACAGAGATCAAGATGGATCTCTGCCTTCGGAATGCTAGGATTAAAGGTGTGTATGTGAGAGACACCATTTTCCGGCCTCTATATCTAGTGGCTGTTCTGTTCTCTGACCCCAGATAAGTTTCTTAGGGTGCACAATACTTTGGGGAATACATTATCAACACACCCCCTTCATCTAGGTCTCTAGCAAACAGCAGTTCCTTTTGTTTTCTCAAGTTTGATATTTATTTAGGCTCCAAATATAAATGAGAACATGTAGCATCTATCCTTCTGTGTCTGATATTTTTCACCTTAAGAGTCCTTTAGGTTCATCTATCTTGTATAAAATAACATAACCTTATCATAGTGGCTGACTATCAGTACATTGTAGATGTATTTGGAGACATAATATCTGCCAAGTTTCTTTATTCTTTCTTCTGTTGCTATGAAATTTGATGAAATTCTTATTCTCAACCATCATGAATGCTTCAATGGGCCACAGAGTGCAAATATTTCTTTGACATACTAAGTTCCTACCTTTTACTCATGGGATTAGCAGGTTATATGGTGGCTCAAACTTCTTGAAGAACACCCATACTATTCCCAAGGTGCTCATATGAATTACACTCTCATCATGAGTCTGCCAGGACACAAGGTTCCCTTTTCTTCACACCCACAGCACTTGTTATATATATTTGATAATAGACATTTTAAGGTATGTGAACTGATATCTCATCTTGTTTTTAATTTGCTTTTCCTCAGTTAAAATGTGGAACATTCTTATTTTTGTTGGTCATTTGCACATGTCTCCTTTCACAAATATGTGTTCAGATTTTTTGTCCATGTTTAATTGGGTAAATTGTTTCTCATTTATTCAAAAGGTTTTCTGTAGTACCTTTGTGAAATTTTTGGTTGTAAATTGTGGTGATATTTATTTGTGCTTTAGTAAATAAAGTTCACCTGGAGATCAGAGGAAAAAGGTCAGCCATTATAAGAAAACAAAGAAGTCAGGCAGTCGTAGCACACACCATTAATCCTATCACTATGCAGGCAGGATTTCTGTGTGTTCGAGACCACACTAGGGAACAGAGTTAAGCATGGTGACATGGGCCTTTAATCCCAGTATCAACCATAGAGACCTGGAGGTCTGTACAGACAGACAGAAAGTGACAGAGCTATGTAGGAAGAGTAAGTGACATAGTTGGGCTAAGAAAGCCAATGAGAGAACAGAACAGACAAGGCATATAAACATGAGCATACAGGAAGAAGGTCTCTTTGGAAGCTGTAGAGTTAGTGAGGTGAGGTTAGCTCATCATTTATCCTATTCCTCTGATCTTTCTTTCAGGCTTTCACTCTTGTATTTGGCTCCATGTTTTTTACTTATTAAGACTGTTTAGAAATTTGTATACAGTAAATCTTCAGGTGTATTACTGTTGTCACAAATGATACGACTTTAGTAATAGTAATATGCTATTGAGCATTATTTGTATATATGTAGATATATACCCTTTTAAATACCCCTTCATTAGTTGACTGTAACATAGTTTCTTTGCATTTCTTTGCTATTATAAATAGTCCTTGAAGAATACAAGGAATATTTTGCTTATAGATACTTATTTCACTTAAGTATAAAACCAATAATGAAAGTTTTGGCTCATGTGGTTATCTCTCTGTCTTTTGATTTTTTTAAAAGAGCTCTATTCTGTTTTTTATGACATTATATCTGTAATTGTTTGAATGTTCACTAAAAATATTCTGTTTTCTTTTCTCCACATTCTTGCCATTACCTGTCACACTCTAACCCTTTCATAGCATCCATACCAAATGGATGAAGTGCCATCCTCCTGTAGTTTTTACTTCATTTCCTTGGTGATTGTTGATGTTGCACATTTTTCATACCTCTAATGTCTATCTGTATGTCATCTTTTATTGAGACTGGATATCATGTAGCTCCAGATGACCTCAAACCCCACAAGTAGGTGAGGATGGTTTTTGATTCTTCTGTCTTTATCTTTTAGGTGCTTGGGCTATAAGCATGGATCACCATTCCTACCCAAGTCTCTGTGAGTATTAGGCAAGTGCTCTACCAACTGAGCTACATCCTCAACCTTCTGTACTAACTTTTGAGGAACACTATTTAGATTTTTCTGCCCACTTCTTTTTTGTGTGTATTTATTTGAGTACATATGTACAGGTCCATGTGTTGTATATGCATGTCTGTATGTTGTAGCTAGAGTTTTCCTGCCTGGCCCACAGTCAGGACAAATCTTTGTCACCCGCCAGTCCCACAGCCGCTCAGACCCAACCAAGTAAACACAGAGACTTATATTGCTTACAAACTGTATGGCCATACCAGGCTTCTTGCTAACTGTTCTTATAGCTTAAATTAATCCATTTCCATAAATCTATACCTTGCCACGTGGCTCATGGCTTACCAGCATCTTCAGATGCAGACTGTCATGGTGGCAGCTAGCAGTGTCTCTTTCTGCCTTCCTGTTCTTTCTTTTCTCCTCTCTGTTAGTCCCGCCTATACTTTCTGCCTAGCCACTAAGGGGCCAATCAGTGTTTTATTTATTGAACAATCAGAGCAACACATTTGCCATACAGAACACCCCATAGCAGTATGTGAATGCACAAGCACATGTGTGTATTCATATGTGGAGACTAAAAGACTTTTTTGTACACTGTGAAGATGTGTTTTTGCTAAAGCACCTTCTGATTGGTTAATAAAGAGCTGAACAGTCAATAGCTAGGCAGGAGAGGATAGGCAGGACTTCCAGGAAGAGATAGGAACTTGGGAAAGACAGGTAGAATTTGCCAGCCAGAAATGGAGGAAGTTGGACGTATGATACTGAGGAGAGGTAACAAGCCATGTGACAGAATGTAGATTAATATAAATGAGTTAATTGAAGTTATAAGAGCTAGTTGGGAACAAGCCTAAGCTAAGGCTAAGCTTTCATACTTAATAAGATGTCCCCGTGTCATTATTTTAGAGCTGGTGGTACAAAGAAAGTCTGGCTACATTTGGCACCCCACATTGTTGTTTTTTTCACTGGCACAGTGGCTGCACTTTAATCTACTGCTGTTTTAGCCAGTAACTGCAGTTACTGGCCTGCTTCTATGTCCCTCCAGATCTACCTCCTGCTGCTGCCACCAAATGCAGTTTTTAACTATCATTCTATTTACCAACAAATACTTAGGAGTCAGGGGCTAGAGGTGAAACCTGCTAGCTCAGAGAGATTGAGGAGCAAATAGCTGACCCTCTTTGCTGACATGTCAGAAAAGAGCACCTCTTCCATTGCTCCAAACCAAAAAAGGACCACCATACTCATAGTCCCTCCCTACTACTTTTTGTGTCTATCCATTTTCCATACTCCCTCTGACTCATTATGATTACTTTCTGTCAACTAGTTGCTGCCTCTGCCTCCTGACTCAAGGGTTCACTGTGTGGTCATATATCATGCAACAATTGAGTAACTTCTCATTATTGTCTTTGAAACAGGGTCGCTTATGGACCCTGGAGTTCTCTAACTCAATTACGGTGGTGGATAGCAAGCTCCAGTCATCCCCTTGTCTCCAACTACCTAGTGCTGGCGTTACAGATTTGTATGCACATGGATGGCTTTTCATCAGTATTGGGTATCTGAACTTGGGATCTTCTGCTTTTGAGAGTTTGTTTGATTTAGGTTAATGAAAATAGGAAGACCCCCCCCTTAAATGTGGGCATGAAACCTTAATGTCCCAGACACAGGAATGTCCCAAGGAAGAGATTTTGTGTTTTGTTCGCTTACTATCACCTCTGTTGCTGGTGAGCTTATGTGTATTGCTGCTGCTGCTACTGGAACTTTTGGTAGCACCCTTTGCTAACATGAGAACCCAGCTTCTAATGGGGACTGAAGAGTGTAGCTTCTGGGCCTTCAGTGTCATGTTGGGACAGCTGAGTCATCAAGCTCATGGACAGAGAAGCTTCCTAGTTATCAGCCTTTCCAGTATACACAGTCATTCATTTTTTATTAAGAAATTTTTTGTTCATTTTACATGCCAATCACTCCTTCCACCCCTCCAACCTCCCCCTCTCAACTCATCCCCATTCCTTCCTATAAGAAGGTAAGGCCTCCCATGGGGAGTCAGTAGGGCCTGGTATATTCAGTTGAAGCAGGTCCAAGACCCTCCCACTGCATCAAGGCTGTGTGAGGTGTCCCACCATAGTAGTGGGCTCCAAATAGCCAGCTCATGCACCAGGGATGGTTCCTGATCCTACTGCCAACAGCCCCTTAAGCAGATCAAGCTATACAATGTCTCGCTTATGCAGAGGGCCTAGTCCAGTCCCATGGAGGCTCCATAGGTGTTGGTCTAAATTTCATGAGTTCCCACTATGGTGGCATTCTATTTGTACTGAAATGTGATTTTAATTGTATGTTAATAAATAAAGTTGCCCAGGGGTCAGAGCTATTAGAGACATAGCAAGAGTGTGGCGATGGTGGCACATGCCTTTAATCCCATAGATTTCTGTGTGTTCAGGGATACAGCCAGCATTGGAGACATACGCCTTTAAGATCTGGGGGGCTGTACATACAGACAGTGATGAGGCAGTCACGTGTTTGGGTTTACAACCAATGAGAAGGCAGAACAAAAGACTATGAAACGACTTACACACAGGAAATAGCTCTCTTTTGGGAAACTAGGAGCTCGCAGGAGGAAGGGTGAGATTTTAGCTCTGAGCTCTGACTCTCGGCTTTCTCTTTTACATTGGTTCTGTGTTTCTTATTTAATAAGATGGTTGGTTACATCTACATCCCACTAGTTTTGTCTTGTTGTTTCTGTAGGTATACCCATCATGATCTTTATTGCTCATAGAATCCCTCTTTTCTCTCTTTGACTGGACTCCTGGAGCTCGGCCTGGTATTTCTACAACCCACAGCTCCAGAGAAGCTAGCTAATAAGGAGGACCCAAAGAGGGACACATGGATCTCCCTGAGAAAGGGAAATAGATGAGATCTCCATGGTTAAACTGTGGGTGAGGGGTAGGCAATGGAGGGTAGGGGATGGGGGATGAGAACATAAGGGAACTGGATGGTTGAGCAGGAACAAGGATGGACTGGGAAAGCAATGAAAGAGATACCATGATAAGGGGAAACATCATGGGGATATTGAGAAACCAGGTACTAGGGAAGTTCCCAGGAATCCACAAGGATGAACCCAGGTTAGACTACTAGTAATAGTGGAGAGGGTCCCTGAACTGGTCTACCTTAGTAATCAGATTGGTGAATACCCTAACTGTAATCATAGAGCCTTCATCCAATAACTGATGGAAGCAGATGCAGCAATCCACAGGCAAGCAAGTCATTCTTTTAAAAGGTGATTCATTCACATAGATGCTGTGGGATGTTCTGTAGGTCCTGTGGGAGCCCATTCTCAGGTTCTTTGTGGCGTTACCCAGCAGGTCCGTATAGAGGATGATTAGGACCATGGGCCTGAGTGCAGGTGTTTGAGATGGTCTGCACTTGGCTGTGCTGGGGGATGGTCTGTATGCTCTGATTGGTTAATAAATAAAACCTGATCGGCCGTGGCTAGGCAGAAAAGATAGGTGGGACTAACAGAGAGGAGATATAAAAGGACAGAAAGGCAGAAGGAGACGCTGCAGCCGCCGCAATGACCAGAGAGGCTGCAGCCGCCGCAATGACCAGAGAGGCTGCAGCCGCCGCAATGACCAGAGAGGCTGCAGCCGCCGCCATGACCAGAGACACTGCAGCCGCTGCCATGACCAGCAGCATGTGAAGACGTTAGTAAGCCACCAGCCACATGGCAAGGTATAGATGTATGGAAATGGATCAATTTAAGATAAAAGCACAGTTAGCAAGATAAGGACAGTTGGCAGGAAGCCTGCCACGGCCATGCGGTTTGAAAGCAATATAAGTGTCTGTGTTTACTTGGTTGGGTCTGAGCGGCTGTGGGACTGGCGGGTGACAGAGGTTTGTCCTGACTGTGGGCGAGGCAGAAAATTCAAGCTACATTTGGCGCCCGAACTTGGGGCTAAAGAAAAAAAGGGTTAAAGAAAAAAAAGGGAAGAAAAAAAAAAAGGGACTAAAGAAAAAGGACAAATGAACAGGGATAAAGGCCGGTGTTATGAAAAAAAAAAATACTAAAGACAAAGTCCCTTAACCAAGAGGCGCTCCAATAAAGTGTGATCTGAGAAGAATCCTCGCGTGGTGGTAAAGAGGATTCAGAACTCAACACACGGAGCGGTGACGTCGGTAAGTTCTCCAGGAACGGTGACGTCGGTAAACGCCCCACAGTTCCTAATTCTCTCTCTCAAATGAGCGGCAGCCGCCGGTTTGAGTTACTGGCGGGTTCCTGGGGCTTGGAAGAGAGAGGAAAAGGAACATAGACAGTTATATAAAGAAATAGAAAGTTTAAAAAAATAAAGTCGTTAAAGAGAAAGTAAAAGTGGTATAAAAAATAAGCCATGTGAGGATGGATATCACACAAAGAGTTTGGATTGTATTGTCTTTGGGATTTTTAACTGCAGAAAAACATTTGATCGTAAAAGATGTTGAGTTAAACCAATATGTATATATTAAAGATATCTTGACTTTAAAATTTGGATATAAGGATGTGTTACTTTGGAAAGGAGACTCTGCTTTTATCTCTACAGAAAGCCAGAGGCTATGGATTTTTTCCAGATTGAGACACATCAGGTTTGATCAGCCAAGACCACCTGAAAGGTCTCCGATGACACCATGGCCCAGATGATCCAGCATCCAGAGTCGTTTCGGGGCAACTGGCTCAGACGATACGGTCTCACGGACTACTTCATGATCCTAAAATTTTCTTTGCATCCCCATAAGATACAGCGCCCCCCTCCAGCAGGAAGTAGTTAAGAGAAGCTACGCCCAAATTCCCCAATATACCAAGCTGACTTTGGAGATGTGTAAAAGTTAAAACCTTCCTTTTTAAAAAAAAAAAAGAAAGGGGAAGTGCTGTGGGATGTTCTGTAGGTCCTGTGGGAGCCCATTCTCAGGTTCTTTGTGGCGTTACCCAGCAGGTCCGTATAGAGGATGATTAGGACCATGGGCCTGAGTGCAGGTGTTTGAGATGGTCTGCACTTGGCTGTGCTGGGGGATGGTCTGTATGCTCTGATTGGTTAATAAATAAAACCTGATCGGCCGTGGCTAGGCAGAAAAGATAGGTGGGACTAACAGAGAGGAGATATAAAAGGACAGAAAGGCAGAAGGAGACGCTGCAGCCGCCGCAATGACCAGAGAGGCTGCAGCCGCCGCAATGACCAGAGAGGCTGCAGCCGCCGCAATGACCAGAGACACTGCAGCCGCTGCCATGACCAGCAGCATGTGAAGACGTTAGTAAGCCACCAGCCACATGGCAAGGTATAGATGTATGGAAATGGATCAATTTAAGATAAAAGCACAGTTAGCAAGATAAGGACAGTTGGCAGGAAGCCTGCCACGGCCATGCGGTTTGAAAGCAATATAAGTGTCTGTGTTTACTTGGTTGGGTCTGAGCGGCTGTGGGACTGGCGGGTGACAGAGGTTTGTCCTGACTGTGGGCGAGGCAGAAAATTCAAGCTACATTTGGCGCCCGAACTTGGGGCTAAAGAAAAAAAGGGTTAAAGAAAAAAAAGGGAAGAAAAAAAAAAAGGGACTAAAGAAAAAGGACAAATGAACAGGGATAAAGGCCGGTGTTATGAAAAAAAAAAATACTAAAGACAAAGTCCCTTAACCAAGAGGCGCTCCAATAAAGTGTGATCTGAGAAGAATCCTCGCGTGGTGGTAAAGAGGATTCAGAACTCAACACACGGAGCGGTGACGTCGGTAAGTTCTCCAGGAACGGTGACGTCGGTAAACGCCCCACAGTTCCTAATTCTCTCTCTCAAATGAGCGGCAGCCGCCGGTTTGAGTTACTGGCGGGTTCCTGGGGCTTGGAAGAGAGAGGAAAAGGAACATAGACAGTTATATAAAGAAATAGAAAGTTTAAAAAAATAAAGTCGTTAAAGAGAAAGTAAAAGTGGTATAAAAAATAAGCCATGTGAGGATGGATATCACACAAAGAGTTTGGATTGTATTGTCTTTGGGATTTTTAACTGCAGAAAAACATTTGATCGTAAAAGATGTTGAGTTAAACCAATATGTATATATTAAAGATATCTTGACTTTAAAATTTGGATATAAGGATGTGTTACTTTGGAAAGGAGACTCTGCTTTTATCTCTACAGAAAGCCAGAGGCTATGGATTTTTTCCAGATTGAGACACATCAGGTTTGATCAGCCAAGACCACCTGAAAGGTCTCCGATGACACCATGGCCCAGATGATCCAGCATCCAGAGTCGTTTCGGGGCAACTGGCTCAGACGATACGGTCTCACGGACTACTTCATGATCCTAAAATTTTCTTTGCATCCCCATAAGATACAGCGCCCCCCTCCAGCAGGAAGTAGTTAAGAGAAGCTACGCCCAAATTCCCCAATATACCAAGCTGACTTTGGAGATGTGTAAAAGTTAAAACCTTCCTTTTTAAAAAAAAAAAAGAAAGGGGAAGTGCTGTGGGATGTTCTGTAGGTCCTGTGGGAGCCCATTCTCAGGTTCTTTGTGGCGTTACCCAGCAGGTCCGTATAGAGGATGATTAGGACCATGGGCCTGAGTGCAGGTGTTTGAGATGGTCTGCACTTGGCTGTGCTGGGGGATGGTCTGTATGCTCTGATTGGTTAATAAATAAAACCTGATCGGCCGTGGCTAGGCAGAAAAGATAGGTGGGACTAACAGAGAGGAGATATAAAAGGACAGAAAGGCAGAAGGAGACGCTGCAGCCGCCGCAATGACCAGAGAGGCTGCAGCCGCCGCAATGACCAGAGAGGCTGCAGCCGCCGCAATGACCAGAGACACTGCAGCCGCTGCCATGACCAGCAGCATGTGAAGACGTTAGTAAGCCACCAGCCACATGGCAAGGTATAGATGTATGGAAATGGATCAATTTAAGATAAAAGCACAGTTAGCAAGATAAGGACAGTTGGCAGGAAGCCTGCCACGGCCATGCGGTTTGAAAGCAATATAAGTGTCTGTGTTTACTTGGTTGGGTCTGAGCGGCTGTGGGACTGGCGGGTGACAGAGGTTTGTCCTGACTGTGGGCGAGGCAGAAAATTCAAGCTACATTTGGCGCCCGAACTTGGGGCTAAAGAAAAAAAGGGTTAAAGAAAAAAAAGGGAAGAAAAAAAAAAAGGGACTAAAGAAAAAGGACAAATGAACAGGGATAAAGGCCGGTGTTATGAAAAAAAAAAATACTAAAGACAAAGTCCCTTAACCAAGAGGCGCTCCAATAAAGTGTGATCTGAGAAGAATCCTCGCGTGGTGGTAAAGAGGATTCAGAACTCAACACACGGAGCGGTGACGTCGGTAAGTTCTCCAGGAACGGTGACGTCGGTAAACGCCCCACAGTTCCTAATTCTCTCTCTCAAATGAGCGGCAGCCGCCGGTTTGAGTTACTGGCGGGTTCCTGGGGCTTGGAAGAGAGAGGAAAAGGAACATAGACAGTTATATAAAGAAATAGAAAGTTTAAAAAAATAAAGTCGTTAAAGAGAAAGTAAAAGTGGTATAAAAAATAAGCCATGTGAGGATGGATATCACACAAAGAGTTTGGATTGTATTGTCTTTGGGATTTTTAACTGCAGAAAAACATTTGATCGTAAAAGATGTTGAGTTAAACCAATATGTATATATTAAAGATATCTTGACTTTAAAATTTGGATATAAGGATGTGTTACTTTGGAAAGGAGACTCTGCTTTTATCTCTACAGAAAGCCAGAGGCTATGGATTTTTTCCAGATTGAGACACATCAGGTTTGATCAGCCAAGACCACCTGAAAGGTCTCCGATGACACCATGGCCCAGATGATCCAGCATCCAGAGTCGTTTCGGGGCAACTGGCTCAGACGATACGGTCTCACGGACTACTTCATGATCCTAAAATTTTCTTTGCATCCCCATAAGATACAGCGCCCCCCTCCAGCAGGAAGTAGTTAAGAGAAGCTACGCCCAAATTCCCCAATATACCAAGCTGACTTTGGAGATGTGTAAAAGTTAAAACCTTCCTTTTTAAAAAAAAAAAAGAAAGGGGAAGTGCTGTGGGATGTTCTGTAGGTCCTGTGGGAGCCCATTCTCAGGTTCTTTGTGGCGTTACCCAGCAGGTCCGTATAGAGGATGATTAGGACCATGGGCCTGAGTGCAGGTGTTTGAGATGGTCTGCACTTGGCTGTGCTGGGGGATGGTCTGTATGCTCTGATTGGTTAATAAATAAAACCTGATCGGCCGTGGCTAGGCAGAAAAGATAGGTGGGACTAACAGAGAGGAGATATAAAAGGACAGAAAGGCAGAAGGAGACGCTGCAGCCGCCGCAATGACCAGAGAGGCTGCAGCCGCCGCAATGACCAGAGAGGCTGCAGCCGCCGCAATGACCAGAGAGGCTGCAGCCGCCGCCATGACCAGAGACACTGCAGCCGCTGCCATGACCAGCAGCATGTGAAGACGTTAGTAAGCCACCAGCCACATGGCAAGGTATAGATGTATGGAAATGGATCAATTTAAGATAAAAGCACAGTTAGCAAGATAAGGACAGTTGGCAGGAAGCCTGCCACGGCCATGCGGTTTGAAAGCAATATAAGTGTCTGTGTTTACTTGGTTGGGTCTGAGCGGCTGTGGGACTGGCGGGTGACAGAGGTTTGTCCTGACTGTGGGCGAGGCAGAAAATTCAAGCTACATTTGGCGCCCGAACTTGGGGCTAAAGAAAAAAAGGGTTAAAGAAAAAAAAGGGAAGAAAAAAAAAAAGGGACTAAAGAAAAAGGACAAATGAACAGGGATAAAGGCCGGTGTTATGAAAAAAAAAAATACTAAAGACAAAGTCCCTTAACCAAGAGGCGCTCCAATAAAGTGTGATCTGAGAAGAATCCTCGCGTGGTGGTAAAGAGGATTCAGAACTCAACACACGGAGCGGTGACGTCGGTAAGTTCTCCAGGAACGGTGACGTCGGTAAACGCCCCACAGTTCCTAATTCTCTCTCTCAAATGAGCGGCAGCCGCCGGTTTGAGTTACTGGCGGGTTCCTGGGGCTTGGAAGAGAGAGGAAAAGGAACATAGACAGTTATATAAAGAAATAGAAAGTTTAAAAAAATAAAGTCGTTAAAGAGAAAGTAAAAGTGGTATAAAAAATAAGCCATGTGAGGATGGATATCACACAAAGAGTTTGGATTGTATTGTCTTTGGGATTTTTAACTGCAGAAAAACATTTGATCGTAAAAGATGTTGAGTTAAACCAATATGTATATATTAAAGATATCTTGACTTTAAAATTTGGATATAAGGATGTGTTACTTTGGAAAGGAGACTCTGCTTTTATCTCTACAGAAAGCCAGAGGCTATGGATTTTTTCCAGATTGAGACACATCAGGTTTGATCAGCCAAGACCACCTGAAAGGTCTCCGATGACACCATGGCCCAGATGATCCAGCATCCAGAGTCGTTTCGGGGCAACTGGCTCAGACGATACGGTCTCACGGACTACTTCATGATCCTAAAATTTTCTTTGCATCCCCATAAGATACAGCGCCCCCCTCCAGCAGGAAGTAGTTAAGAGAAGCTACGCCCAAATTCCCCAATATACCAAGCTGACTTTGGAGATGTGTAAAAGTTAAAACCTTCCTTTTTAAAAAAAAAAAAGAAAGGGGAAGTGCTGTGGGATGTTCTGTAGGTCCTGTGGGAGCCCATTCTCAGGTTCTTTGTGGCGTTACCCAGCAGGTCCGTATAGAGGATGATTAGGACCATGGGCCTGAGTGCAGGTGTTTGAGATGGTCTGCACTTGGCTGTGCTGGGGGATGGTCTGTATGCTCTGATTGGTTAATAAATAAAACCTGATCGGCCGTGGCTAGGCAGAAAAGATAGGTGGGACTAACAGAGAGGAGATATAAAAGGACAGAAAGGCAGAAGGAGACGCTGCAGCCGCCGCAATGACCAGAGAGGCTGCAGCCGCCGCAATGACCAGAGAGGCTGCAGCCGCCGCAATGACCAGAGACACTGCAGCCGCTGCCATGACCAGCAGCATGTGAAGACGTTAGTAAGCCACCAGCCACATGGCAAGGTATAGATGTATGGAAATGGATCAATTTAAGATAAAAGCACAGTTAGCAAGATAAGGACAGTTGGCAGGAAGCCTGCCACGGCCATGCGGTTTGAAAGCAATATAAGTGTCTGTGTTTACTTGGTTGGGTCTGAGCGGCTGTGGGACTGGCGGGTGACAGAGGTTTGTCCTGACTGTGGGCGAGGCAGAAAATTCAAGCTACATTTGGCGCCCGAACTTGGGGCTAAAGAAAAAAAGGGTTAAAGAAAAAAAAGGGAAGAAAAAAAAAAAGGGACTAAAGAAAAAGGACAAATGAACAGGGATAAAGGCCGGTGTTATGAAAAAAAAAAATACTAAAGACAAAGTCCCTTAACCAAGAGGCGCTCCAATAAAGTGTGATCTGAGAAGAATCCTCGCGTGGTGGTAAAGAGGATTCAGAACTCAACACACGGAGCGGTGACGTCGGTAAGTTCTCCAGGAACGGTGACGTCGGTAAACGCCCCACAGTTCCTAATTCTCTCTCTCAAATGAGCGGCAGCCGCCGGTTTGAGTTACTGGCGGGTTCCTGGGGCTTGGAAGAGAGAGGAAAAGGAACATAGACAGTTATATAAAGAAATAGAAAGTTTAAAAAAATAAAGTCGTTAAAGAGAAAGTAAAAGTGGTATAAAAAATAAGCCATGTGAGGATGGATATCACACAAAGAGTTTGGATTGTATTGTCTTTGGGATTTTTAACTGCAGAAAAACATTTGATCGTAAAAGATGTTGAGTTAAACCAATATGTATATATTAAAGATATCTTGACTTTAAAATTTGGATATAAGGATGTGTTACTTTGGAAAGGAGACTCTGCTTTTATCTCTACAGAAAGCCAGAGGCTATGGATTTTTTCCAGATTGAGACACATCAGGTTTGATCAGCCAAGACCACCTGAAAGGTCTCCGATGACACCATGGCCCAGATGATCCAGCATCCAGAGTCGTTTCGGGGCAACTGGCTCAGACGATACGGTCTCACGGACTACTTCATGATCCTAAAATTTTCTTTGCATCCCCATAAGATACAGCGCCCCCCTCCAGCAGGAAGTAGTTAAGAGAAGCTACGCCCAAATTCCCCAATATACCAAGCTGACTTTGGAGATGTGTAAAAGTTAAAACCTTCCTTTTTAAAAAAAAAAAAGAAAGGGGAAGTGCTGTGGGATGTTCTGTAGGTCCTGTGGGAGCCCATTCTCAGGTTCTTTGTGGCGTTACCCAGCAGGTCCGTATAGAGGATGATTAGGACCATGGGCCTGAGTGCAGGTGTTTGAGATGGTCTGCACTTGGCTGTGCTGGGGGATGGTCTGTATGCTCTGATTGGTTAATAAATAAAACCTGATCGGCCGTGGCTAGGCAGAAAAGATAGGTGGGACTAACAGAGAGGAGATATAAAAGGACAGAAAGGCAGAAGGAGACGCTGCAGCCGCCGCAATGACCAGAGAGGCTGCAGCCGCCGCAATGACCAGAGAGGCTGCAGCCGCCGCAATGACCAGAGAGGCTGCAGCCGCCGCCATGACCAGAGACACTGCAGCCGCTGCCATGACCAGCAGCATGTGAAGACGTTAGTAAGCCACCAGCCACATGGCAAGGTATAGATGTATGGAAATGGATCAATTTAAGATAAAAGCACAGTTAGCAAGATAAGGACAGTTGGCAGGAAGCCTGCCACGGCCATGCGGTTTGAAAGCAATATAAGTGTCTGTGTTTACTTGGTTGGGTCTGAGCGGCTGTGGGACTGGCGGGTGACAGAGGTTTGTCCTGACTGTGGGCGAGGCGGAAAATTCAAGCTACACATAGATACAAAACTTCTCATAAAAGCACCACTTTAGCACAATCAAGTGGGACTCAACCCATAAATGTGCAGATGGTTTAACACACACTACCAGTATTGTGTCATGTAAGCCAATCTAATCAGTCCTCTTTTAATATATATTCATTCTCTTGGTTTTGCTCCCCTACTGAATCCTGACTAATATAAGTGTTTTATAGTTTCACTATCAAGATCTGTCACCTTAAGTTAGATTTATTCATAAGTATTTTGTTTTTATAGCTATTATAAATGGGTTTGTTTTCTTAATTTTTATTCATGATAACTCAGCATGCTAGGTATTTGTATGCTTATTTTTCTCCTACAATTTAAGACATCAGTTTATTAGCTTTAATAGACTTATTGTGAAGTATTTGGGGCTTCAGCAGTGTAAGATCATGTTACCTGCAAGCAGTAGCAAAGTGGCTGCCTTCTATTTACATTGCATTGACTTATTTTTCTTGGCTGATTACCTAAAGCTTGTAGTACTATATAATCTGTTAAAGATTTAATCTTTATTACTCATTATTGGTCGGGTAAGGTTTCTATTTCTTATTTTATTTAGTTAAGATGTATGGATGTGGAAATTTGTCTATTTCTTCTAAGGTATCACATTTCCTGATATATATTTGCTTATGACAACATTTAAATTTCATTTGTATAACTGTAGTGCCAGTTATAATGACTCCCCTTTGACTTATGTTGACACTTATTTATCTTTTTCTTAGAATAGCTAAAGGTTCATTAATTTTGCTTATCTTTTCAAAGAACCAGCATCGTATTTCATTGGTGTTTAATATCTGCTTCTGTTAGTAAATATTTATTACATATATTTATAGGTTTTACCATAATGTTTCCATTCATGCATAAGATGCACATTGATTGAGCAAATAATTCAGCCTTCTTCCAACCCCAACCACAATTACTACTCTAACTTTAGCTTGACCTTCAGTTGTTGTTGTATCCACATATGAAAGAGAAGACACAGTACTTGTCGTTCCATGTCTGGCTTATTTTCTTTAATGTAACGTCCTTCAATGCACTCCATTTTTTCCAGAAATGCCAGGAATTCATTAATTATTGTGGACAAATAATATAGATTTCTGTATATATGCTATATGTTCTTTATCAATTTATATTTTGATGGGCATTTGGACTGATTCCATAACTTACCAATTCTTAATACTGGCACAGTAAATGTGAATACAAAAGCATTTCTTTGTATTTATGCCTAGGAGTGAGACAGCTGGATCATATGGTATTTATACTTTTAATCATTTGAGGACTTTTGTACTGTTTTTCATAGTGGTTTGCTTAGTTTACATTCCCACCAATATTGCATGAGTTCATTTTTATTCTCATATTCACTGGTGCTTGTTATTTTTTATATTTGTCATTCTACATGGTGAAAGATGTGATGCAGCATTGATGAACATTTCCCTGTTGAATAATGGTATTGGGTGATTTTCAAACTTTTGTTGGTTATTTGTACTTAATCTTTTGAGAAGTATATGTTCAAATGATCTGGCTATATTTAGTTGTATTAATTGTTTTTGTATTATTTTAGGCAATATTATTTACTTTGTCTCCCATGCTTTCAGAAAAATCATTGCCTTTATCAATATTGTGAAATGTTCCTCCCGTGTTTATTTTCAGAAATTAAGGATTTGGCGTCTTTTATCCATTTTGAGTTTCCTTTGGAACAAGAGTAAGTGATAATATCACTATTAACTTTCAATCTTCTGCATGTGGGTATTCAGTTTTCACACCATTATTTGTTTAAGAGACTTTCTTTTCTTTGTTGTATGTATTAGCACCTTTGTACAATTGTACTTAGGAGTGTGGGGTGGTGGTGGTGTCTATATATATATATTACAACAATTAATAAAAATGGAGGCCATGGATTTGAAAAAGAGAAAGGAGGGGCAATAGGAATGACTGGAGAGAGGAAAGAGAAGAGGGAAATGATGTAATTATATTATAATCTTGAAAAACCAGTAAGTTTGAACAAATCAGCTGGCTGTAGAGTATGGGCTTATTGCTTGGATTCATTCTGCCCCCATCAGTTTGCTTTTATGCTACTACAGTGCTGTTTTGATTACTGCAACATTGCAGTTTATTTAAACTTTGGTAGTGTTATATCCCCAGTGTGTTGGGTAGTTTGAGGGGATCAACATTACTTTAATTATTTAGTCTTTTTCCTCCTATAAAATTTTTAGGATTATTAGTCTATTTCCTTGAAGAATAAAATGAGAATTTTATGGAGATTATATTGAATCTTTAGATTATTTAGGACATTTATTAACATGTTAACAATACCAATTTTTCCAAATCTATGAACAGATGATTGCTATTTATTCATTTCTCTAATTTCTTTCATCAATTTTTGTATTTTCCTTGTACATATCTTTCAACTTTGGTTAAATTTATTCTAAATTGCTTTGATAGTGCCATACATACAATTACTTGTTAAGTTATTTTTCAAATAGTTTGTTGTTAGATTGTGAAAATTCTTCTGCTTTTGAATATTGGCTTTGTATCCTTTGACTTTTATTGATTTTTAAAAAGTCAATTCTGACCATTTTGAGTGGGAGATTAAGTTATCAGCAAACATGTGATTTTGGTTCTTCCTTTCCTGTTCCTATGGCTTTTATTTCTTTTTCTGGTATAATTTCTCAAGATATAATATCTAATGTTATATCCAACAGAACATTAAAAATATCACTCTGTGATAAACATGGAATTTATTCCTGCCATTCAAATTTTAGCTGGATAAAGGATAAATGTCACATAATTGTGTTAACCACAAATGCAGAAAACAGTTGACAAGATCTCAAATCTTCATGTGTTAAAAACTCTCAACAAATTAGGTTTAGAAAGAATATTCCACACCATCGGGGTTCTCTATGATAACCCCAAACTAATATACTCAATGGGGAAGACTCAAGGGCTTTCTCTTGAAAATAAGAAAGAATCCAAGGATGTCCATGCTCATCAGATCTTTACAACAAAGCTTTGACTTTTTAAAACATATAAACACATACCATTTACATAGTTATATTGTGGAATTATGCCAGTATACACATATAATAGAGAATTAAAGACTAGTACAATTTTTAATAAGGAACATAATGATTAGTTAGTGAAAATTCCTGTGTTACAAACTGGATTTTTGTGTCCTCTTACCATTCATCTACTGAAATCCTAATCCTGAAATAATAGACAGTATTGAGAGATGGCCTGCAGAACACTCAGGAATCTGATACTTACAATGGGAACCCTAACATGTTTTTTGTCCTTTTGCCCAATAAGGACACAGAAGGTATCTTGTAACTGAGGAAAGGACCCCCATTTGAACCTGTGTTGGTACCCTGCACTCAGACTTCTATTAGCCAGAGCTTGAGCAGTAAATTACATTATATATAATTCATGCAGTCTGTGGCACTTTGTTATTACAGCCAGAACTGAAAGAAACGAGGGTAGTGAGATTCAGAGATATTAACTAAAGTTTAATAAGACCACCTGCTAAGAAGGATAGCAGTAGATGTTTTTCTTTTTCAAAGTAGGAATGCCAGATCCTCATGACTTGATTTCAAATGTAGGCAAGAATATTCCAAATAGTTTGTTTTGCATCTCATACAGCAGGTGCAACTTACCTATATTGCCAGTACTCATAATTTTTTCCTTAAAGGTAAGATATATAAATACATATCCTTTTCAAAGAATTAGTTTCATATATATGTACTGTATTTGTAACATTTCTCTACTCTCTCTATTGCTTCCTGTGCCACTCCCAACTCCCTTTCATATTCATGACTTAGTTTTCTTCAATTATTACTGTTATAAAACTATAAAAAGGAATTAATATATAAATACAACACTGTGACTCCAATTAGTTCACATGCACTTTTATGACTGACCACTTTGTACTGGGTAGGCAATTAGGGGCCTCATCCATGGGAAATATGGATTATCCTCTCTCTGTAGTCACTAATTGCCTATAGCTCTTCATGTAGGAGTTGAACCTTGTGTGATTTCCTTTATCCATGCTGTAGTGTCAAATGGTGTTGTAACTTTTCAAGTCTTGTTCAGGCAGCCATATTGAGAGTCCATAGGGACAGCTTCCCTATCATATCTGAAAGATACAATCTCCCAGAAAACATCCTTTTCCTCTGGCTATTATCTATCTTTCTACCTTTTCTCCATGATGTCCCCTGAGCCTTAGCTCTAAGGATAGTATTGAAGATATATCAACTGGACCTGTATTTTCATGTATGTTGAGAGTTTACTAACTTTAGTCATCAACTAGGGCTTCAAGCCATGGAAGCCATTATGTAACTATTTGCACATTTATATTTTTGATTATGAGATTATTATTATTGTGATATATCTAATTAAATGAGATTATAAGACATGCTCTGTGGAAGGCCATTTCCTGCCTGTTAAAGGGTTCCTATGAGGAGAAGAGAGGGATAAGAAACTTTTAGATAGAAAGATGGTGAAGAGGAGACAGAAACATAGGATAGCTTCGGGAGGACCTGGATCAAAACCCACCAGCCCCATCTGTCTCTTCAAAGGGGCTTTTTATAACAATGACAAGGGGTGGGGCAAAAGACCTCCCCCTTGCTAGATTAAAGCACACCACACAGCAAAATATAGACCCTTCCAAACACCTGGTAACCCTACCCGTGGTCAAATCATCCTGTTACACATCCCTGCTGGGTAAAGCAAGCTCAGATTCTCGGACTCTAAGTAATTTCTCACTAGGAAACCTCTGTGGATCTCTAAATGCTCACTATTTATTCAAGAATGCACTATATATTTTATTTTTATTTATATTTATTATTATTGTTGTTTTTGTAGGTGTGTTTGTATGCTACAGTACATATGTAGGTCAGGGAACAACATATAGAAGTTAGTTCTTTCCTACTATGAGGGTGTCAGAGATTGGAGACAGGTTGTCATGTCAGGCTTGGTGACAAGAGTCTTTATCTGATGACACACAAACTACATTTATTCTGAACACTTATTTTCTATGAAGAAAAGGCACACAGAGAAGCAAGTGGATTTATGATCCAAAGCCCTCAAGTTGAACCTTAGGGACAAAACCATGCTGTGAGTCCTTTTCTTGTACTATGCCATTAAGACCTCTATACTTCATAGTATCTTCAAAGGAACTAACTGTAAATAATAATTTATGTCTTCATTTTATTCTTCCTCTCAATTTAGCTTCCAAAATATATGCATACTGCTTTTGAGGACTGTCCAAAGGCATGCAGGACAAACAGGTGTAATACTTCTTCTCCAATAGGATAGAGGATGCTAACTCATAAAGACACAACAACACAACCAGTGACTATTATTTTCCTTTCAATTACATGGAACAGGGTTCCAGCTGCAGTAAAAATTATAAATATTTAACTAATCTGGTACAATTTTTTAATGCCTCTTTCAAGACATCTTCCTCTAAAAGGTAAAAATATTACCTAAACTGTATTGCCAAGAAATTACAAAAGTCTGTGTAATTCAGGACAGAGTGTATCAATATGGTTATCAATTTTATTTATAGTTTCTATTTACAAAATATTATTCTCTGGGACTTCCACAACAACTCAGGAATGAGTATAAAAACAAACAAACAACACACAAACCAACAACAGAGGAACTATCATATATTAAATGCTTATAAAACATCAAGACTTATTCTGCACCTTTTTATGTATTATCATTTATCTTCACAACAATATCATGAGATTGGTACTTTGCTTTTGTTTTACAATTGAAAAAGTGGTATTTCAGAAAACAAGATGATATTTTCTAGGCCACAATCATATAGCTGAGACTTGACTTTCATGACAAAGCTCATGCTTATTCTTCAAGAACATATATATTCTGTATATACTTGTCCTAAGTGTATACAGATTTGAATTGGGAGGGGTGTTTGCATTTCTCAGACTTGTAACCTCTCCATGATTTCTCATACCTCTACCAGTCATCCATGCTCCATAAGTCATTGTCTCAGTCTTGGAACCAATTTATCTGCATCTGGAAATGTATGAGCTCATTGAGAAGCCAGTATTCCCCATCCTCACTTGCCTTGGACTTCAGTTCATCTGCTAGTATATTTGTTTGACTGTTTCTAGTTCTGCTTTCTTTCTAGTAGTGCCATTTTCGACTTCTTCCTGCTATCATTGGATGACATTCTATGTACAACATTGCTAATTGACCCCAAGGACCAGAACAATTGGCGAGCCATCTGACTCATCAACTATATCCTTTCCTTGGGAACACTTGGGAGATGATCAGATGATTCCAAAACTTGTAGCACAGATGTGCATCCTTAACCCCAATAGCATTTTGTAGACCACAGAACTTCTACTTTAAAACAATTTTAATATCTACACAACAAATATTGTTAATAACAGAAATTCCCATTAAAAACTGCACTGCAGGCAGTATTATGATATGTGCTTCTATTTGGGGTGTATTTTAGAAGATGAATACCTAAACTTGATACAAACCAGCAGATCCTCCCAATCAGTTCACCTTTCCAGAAATATAATCATAAAGCATGTTTATGACCAGAGAAGATTGCATTCCCTGTGGACTATGTTCTAAATAGGTCGGAAGTCTGGATGTTCTAACTCTTCTCCATCTATTGTGTACAACCCCTTGGAGAATAACTTCTTCCAATACATCACAATCTGGATTTTCTCATTACATAAAATACTATTCTCTAAAGTGTTATTATGTTTGATTTCATCACATACATCTTTGAAAAATTGGTGTTGGCCAAATGTTTTTCCTTGAAAAGATTAATTTTCTTCTACACTATAAATCAATTTGAGAATAACCATGTGCTTGGATAAAGTAAACAATACAGCAATCAAAATACCAAAATATGTACCTCAATAAATGAGCAGGAGAAATACTGCCCAGAGAGGAAGCCATGGTATGAGAATGTAAGAACTTAGAGATAATTTCATAATGCAGACTAAAAAATTAAGGACAAAAATATGAAACAGCTCATTCAAATTTGTTAGCTGAGCCACAGGGAGAGCACATGCAATGTGAAAGCTGTTTATCTATGTACCATCCTTGTTTTTAACACTCCTTATGCATTTCCATTACTTGGAGAGCTCTTACTTATCTTGGTCTCATCGTTAAAGATTTTGATTTAAAGCATTGGTGGTGAGATAAGTATTTGTATTATTTTAAGTGTGTGTGTGTGTGTGTGTGTGTGTGTGTGTGTGTGTGTGTGTGTGTGTGTGTGTACACGTTCATTGAGGTTAAAAAGGACATCAGATCCCTTGAAACATGATTTACAACATGGATGCTGGGAACCAAACTCTGTTCTGTTCTTTGGAAGATCAATAGGGCTCTTAACCACTGAGTCATCTCTTCAGCCCCAAACATTTGCATTTTTAAAGCTGCTTTTCTTGTTTCCACTTCAGGTATTGTCCCAAGAATAACAACTACCAAACTACATAAGGCAGCTCTTTAATGTTTTAGACTTAAATCACCATCTTTGAAACTGCAGTGAATATGCTCATTCTACAGAATGAGTCCAAAAAGACCTTTTCTTGTTGGGCTATGTTAGAAGAGATGCTACAAGTGTTTATGACCAATGAACAGCTGATGATTGTATTCTGTTCATTTGTGTCAAAGCAGTCACCAGACTGCATGGAAGATTTTGACTGTTTGTTATACTACACTGCGAAAAAATATGAGGGAAGAATTGTTATTCATGTTGTCAAAATTTAGTACCTTATCTGACAAAAAATGGAAGTCAAAAATATCTGTTGAAATGAACTTAATTTGTATCTAGAAGTCTAGCTAGTAAAATACAAGTGAAAATTGAAAAAAGTGGTACTAAGTGGACTGAAGGATGGTTGCCTCTAACTTCATAAGGAAGGATTAGATTTATTACATTATTTTACTAGTAACGTTGCACACGTAGTCTCATTTCTTGCCCATTTTAGGTTGTTCTGTATAAAAGTAAAAGTACAAAAACAACAACTGATGCTCAGAGAAATTTAATATCTAATCTGCCTAAAGTCACAGGGGTTGTAAGTGGTACAAGAAAAATTCACTTTCTTATAGCTGTGTAAGACTCTTTGTGATTATTCTTCATAATTCCCTTCTTATCAAAAACATTTATAAATTTCATTCCCCAGAGCAAAGGAGCAGAGAAGGGAAATAAGGGAGAGAGAGGAGAAAACAAGACACAAATGATCTAGTAGTTTCACAACTGGGTGTGTAAAATGAAATGAAATCAGCGTGCCAAAGAAACATCTGCATTCCCATGTGTATTGCCTCATTATCCACAATAGTTAATATGTGGAACCAGTGTAAGTGCTCATGAACACACGGATGGATAAAGAAAATGTGAAATATATGCACAATAGAGTATTATTCAACCATAAAAGGTATGAAACCCTGTCATTTGCAGTGACGTGGATAGAACTGGAGATCATTATAATAATACAAATAATTCAGACACATAAATATAAGCACTGCAGGTTTTTAAATATGTAGAAGGCAACATATAGATGGATAAAGAACCCTTCCAAATATTGGATATTAAGAGTGAAATGGCTCAGACTTGATCAGTGCATGTCGTATGTATATATGGAAATGTTACACAGCACCCCACAACAGTCACAGTTAATTCATCTTGGTGAACATTAATATGAGCATGTGCTCCAAAATGCATGTTAGTGTTTTAATCCTCAAAATTAATAAAATGTTCATGAAAAGCCAAATGAGTATATGATGAAGGTATAAGACTTAATAGTCATTTAGATGGAGGATGGACAATGGGTACTAAAATGTCAAGTTCTAGTGTTCTATAGTATAGTGAAGTGGCTACAGTTCATCCTAATTTACCATGTATGTTATGATGTTCTAACTTCAGGTTTGAAAGCTGGAAAGATAAATCATGAAACCTATGATTTCTGACTAGGTAAATATAAACTGACTGTGTATATTCAAGTTACATTGTACTTAACAGATAATGTACAACTATTATGTTAATAAAAAAAAGCAAATGGCAAACAGCTCAACTAAAATACAAGCAAAAGACTTTAGTAGACCACCTCCTAGTGATCATGTAAAATGACCAATAAGTACATGAAAGATATTTAATATTGTTAATGATTACAAAATGCAAATGAAAACAACAGTGAAATACCACTTGACAACCACTAGGAGGGTTGGGATTTAAAAGACTGCAATAAGCATCTGCTGGGATGGAGAGAAATTAGAAACCTCAAGTACTGATGGCAATAATGCAAAATATACAGTTACTTTAAATAGAGTTTGGGGGTTGGAGCGAAGGCTCAGAAATGAGCATCACTTATTGCTCTTGCAAAGAACCTGAGCTCAATTTCCAGGCCCCACCATAAGTCTAGTTCCAGGAGATCCAGAATTATCTTCTGAATTCCTTGGGCGCCAGACATGCACATGGTTCACATTCATACATGCAGGATAAATATTTATATACCTAAACTAAAACAAATAAATCTTAAAAAATGAAAGGAGTTCAGTAATCTTTGAAAAAGCAAAGTATAGAGTTGTCAGATTGCATAACAATTTCTTTTCCAGAGATTGGAAACATTTCTATAAAAAGACTTCACTACAAACTTTTATAGAGCTTTATTATGTAATAGCCAAAATTAGAAATAATTCAATAGTGATCAAGACAGACAAGCAAAATGTGGTATCACATAACGACTTATTATTTAGTGTTGTCCATCAGATGATAAAAAGTGTTATTTAGCAAAAAAGGAATGAAGCATTGATACACATACTGAATAAAAAAGTGAAATGTATTTTCCAACATGGTGGGTCATAAAAGGTATGTTAAGTGAAATAAAACAGTCATAAAGACAATGTATGCATATAAATTATATATATATAGATATATATATGTACATTTATAAAAATGTACACGTAGTTAAGTTCATACATTCATGTAGATGTAACGGTCTTATTAAATAAGAAACACAGAGCCAAATGCAGAGTTAAAAGCCCAAGAGGTCAGAGCAGTACCTAAGAGCTGAGACTTAAAACGGCCTTCTTACCCTTCACTGCCACTGCCGCTGCCTTCCCCTGAGAAAGAGACTTACTTCCTGTGTATCTGTCTTTTTATTGACTTTCTGTTCTACCTTCTCATTGGTTGTAAACCCAACCATATGACATCCTCGTCACTGCCTGTCTGTACAGACCTCTAGGTCTCTGTGGTTGGTATTGAGATTAAAGGCGTGTGTCTCTATGCTGGCTGTATCCTTGAACACACAGAGAGCTGCCTGTCATGTGATTGGGAATAAGGGTGTGTGCTACCACTGCCAGACTTCTGCTATGGCTTGCTATTAGCTCTGAACTCCAGGCACTTTTATTTATTAACATACAAATAAAATCACATTTCAGCACAAATAAATTATCACCATACATGCAGAAGGTAGATTAACATTTGGTATGGGGTATGGGGAGAGGGAGTGAAAAGTTATAGATCAGAGAAGCTTCTCTTTGCAGAGGGCAGCAGTTGGTGTAGAGAGGCATAACTGGATAAATTACTGAAAATAAGAAACTGAGTGCTCAGACCTAAACAGCCCATCTCCATTAATGCCCCCACTTCCAAGGCTCAAGGAACATCTCTGAAAAGGAGGCAGAAATCAAAGAGTGCAAGAACTGGAGAATGGAAGGAATGCTATGAAATATTATCTTCTGGACACAATGATGAACTCACATCAGCAGTGATCACCTGCAAATATCAAGTCAGCCAAAAGCCCAGAATAAAAGGGGTAAAGGATTTCCAGGCTTCATGCCTAACTGAGGGGAAATTACTGGCAATAGGTAGCTGTTGAAGAAGGGAGAGTCATACTTTATTGAAGATTTGGCCACTGGTAGGTTTCTCATGCTCCAGTGGATGGTGCTATACCCATGCATGTAGGAACAGCACTAAGTGAACTCTGTGAGTTATAGCAAACAGATAGGAAGTTGGGAGGAAGACATGTTGGAGGCATATGAGGAAATTTGGGGGTAGAAATTGAGGCCATGAATGACAACATTCATTTTTTTTCAAAATAAAAAATAAATTATAAAAGAGTAACTGGTTGTGCATATAAGAGTCCTTCCTGTGATTTCTGAAGTTTTCTGGAATTAGGTGGCTGATGATATTTTACATAACTTCAAATATGCCAAAAACATTGAGTTACATATTTTAAAAGTTGTGTTTTTATTATTTGAATTATATATCAATAAATCTGTTATTTTAAAAGTGAGAATTATTTATAAATCTTGTCAAGAATTATAAGTCATTCAGAGTGGATTTTTTTATGTTTCATAAACACTTCCTCTTCCAGACCATTGGTAAAGCTCTCTTTCCACCCATCTATTCCAAATTAAATTCATGCATCTAAACACACAAAGTCTAGCATGTTACCATATCAGCAAGGCAGAAATCAAACACTTAGAGAAACATACTAAGAAGTTTTTATCTGTGTAGAAATATGGAATTTTCTTTGTCCTAAGCAGATAGGAATAACCAAGCTTCCTTATTTAACTTATCATGTTCCAAGGTCACTTGGGATAAAATGGGAGAGCCTGAAAATGACTTACAGCATCACTGAATATCCCAGTGAGTATTTAAAGGAGATATTTCCGGTCTTTTGGGTCAAAATGGAATTTTCTTTGTAACCTCAGTCACGTGGTTTTATGAAATTTCATAGATGAAGGCAGAACACAAGAGAAAGAAAAAGGTGTGTGTGTGTGTGTAAGTGTTTATACACAAGAGCCCGTTGATTTTGAATATATAGCATTCATACAATGGAAAAGAGGCAAATAAATGATATCAAAGACTCTTAATAGATGTAATTTCCCTTATCAATGTAGATGGAGCAAACTCACAGGGCCCTAGCCCTAGGTGAGCTACAGGCAATTAACAATTGCTGAGAGAGAGGAAGAATTAGTCCTAGTCTTCCCCAGGAATG
Organism: Peromyscus maniculatus bairdii; assembly: GCF_049852395.1. Classification (NCBI taxonomy): domain Eukaryota; kingdom Metazoa; phylum Chordata; class Mammalia; order Rodentia; family Cricetidae; genus Peromyscus; species Peromyscus maniculatus. The sequence continues at coordinate 41,048,711 of NC_134875.1, read as the reverse complement.
AGCTTCCAATTAGTAATCCAATATCTAGTAGTCAGGTAACACTAAAGAGACTGAGCAAGCTATATTTTTTATATTTCTTCATTTATATGTATATGTAACCACAGTGGTAAAAGAATCTGTGAATTTAAAAAAGAAGTGCTGGGCGGTGGTGGCACATACCTTTAATCCCAGCACTCAGGAGGCAGAGCCAGGCAGATCTCTGTGAGTTCGAGGCCAGCCTGGTCTACAGAGCAATATCCAGGACAGACACCAAAACTATGCAGAGAAACTGTCTTGAAAAACCAAAAAAACAAAAAAAAAATTGAGGTATAAGTTGGACATTGGAAGGGTACCACGTAAGAGACAGGTAAGAAATGATGTAATTATATTTTTTATTTTTAAAAAAGGAAATTTTTCTTTAATCAAAGCACTCTGGATACAAAGGCAGGAGGAACTCTGTGGGTTTGAGGCCAGCCTGGTCTACAGAGAGTTCCAGGATATACAGGACCCTATCTCAAAACAACAACAATAACAAAATACCACCACCACCACCACCACCACCACCACCACCACCACCACCACCACCACCACCACCACCACCATCACTCAAAAATACCAAAATCTTGAATAAGAATTAAAAGTGGTGGAGGTATGGAAAGACTCAGAGGGGAATGTGTAAGGGTGTAATCTGACCAAAACACATACATATATATGGTCATATATATATATGAAATTTTGTGTTTATATGAAATTCTCAAACAATAAAAAGCAAAACTAATTAAAACATAAATAAAAACCTTCAAAGGAACTCTAGTTTTTTTTCCTTTTTGATTTTATTTTATTTTATTTTTACAATATAATTTAATTCTACATATCAGCCACGGATTCTCTTGCTCTCCCCCCTCCCCCTCCCCCCTCCCGCCTTCCCCCCAGCCCACCCTCCATTCCCATCTCCTCCAGGGCAAAGACTCCCCCAAGGATTGAGATCAACCTGGTAGACTCAGTCCAGGCAGGTCCAGTCACCTCCTCCCAGGCTGAGCCAAGTGTCCCTGTATAAGCCCCAGGTTTCAAAGAGCCAACTCATGCACTGAGCACAGGACCCAGTCCCACTGCCTGGATGCCTCCCAAACAGATCAAGCCAATCAACTGTCTTACCTATTCAGAGGGCCTGATCCAGTTGGGGGCTCCTTAGCCTTTGGTTCATAGTTCATGTGTTTCCATTCATTTGGCTATTTGTTGCTGTGCTTTTTCCAACCTTGGTCTCAACAATTCTCGCTCATATAAACCCTCCTCTTTCTCACCAATTGGACTCCTGGAGTTCCACCTGGGGCCTGGCCGTGGATCTCTACATCCATTTCCCTCAGTAATTGGATGGGGTTTCTAGTATGACAATTAGGGTATTTGGCCATCCTATCACCAGAGTAGGTCAGTTCCGCTGTCTCTCAACCATTGCCAGTAGTCTATTGTGGGGGTATCTTTGTGGATTTCTGTGGGCCTCTCTAGCACTTTGCTTCTTCCTTTTCTCATGTGGTCTTCATTTATCATGGTCTCCTATTCCTTGTTCTCCCTCTCTGTTCTTGATCCAGCTGGGATCTCCCACTCCCCTAAGCTCTCTTTCCCTCGACCCTTGCCCTTCATTACCTCCACTCATGTCCAGGTTGTTCATGTAGATCTCATCCTTTTCTCTGTCATTGGGCGATCCCTGTGTCTTTCTTGGGGTCCTGTTTTCTAGGTAGCCTCCCTGGCGTTGTGAGTAGCAGTCCAGTCATCTTTGTTTTACGTCCTCCTATGAGTGAGTACATACCATGTTAGTCTTTCTGTGTCTGGGTAACCTCACTCAGGATGATTTTTTCTAGATCCATCCATTTGCCTGCAAACCTCATGATGTCATTGTTTTTCTCTGCTGAGTAGTATTCCATTGTGTATATGTACCACATTTTATTTATCCATTCTTCAGTTGAAGGGCATCTAGGTTGTTTCCAGGTTCTAGCTATTACAAACAATGCTGATATGAACATAGCTGAGCAAGTGCCCTTGTGGTATGATTGGCATTCCTTGGGTATATGCCCCGGAGTGGTATAGCTGGATCTTGGAGGAGATTGATTCCCAGTTTTCTAAGAAAGTGACATATTGATTTCCAAAGTGATTGTACAAGCTTGCATTCCCACCAGCAGTGGAGGAGAGTTCCCCTAGCTCCACATCCTCTCCAGCATAAGGTGTCTTCAGTGTTTTTGATCTCAGCCATTCTGACGGGTGTAAGATAGCATCTCAGAGTCATTTTGATTTGCATTTCCCTGATAATTAGGGATGCTGAGCAATTCTGGAACTCTAGTTTTAAGCAAGAAAATCTTCTTAAATATTCTTTCTTTCTGGAGGAACAAATGTTCTCAAAGCAGCTGATTGTAGAGCATTACTGGACAGAAGATAAAATGTCCACAAGTCTCACAAATATTAACAACAAATCATTTTACTTATTTTCTTTTCTTTATTTATTTTACATACTGATCACAGATCCCCCACACTCCTCCTGTGACCCCTACCTGCCACTTTCCCTATACTGCCCCATCCATTCATCCTCCCTTTCCATTCAGAAAGGGGCAGGCCTCACATGGGAGTCAACAAGGCCTGGCATATCAAGTTGAGGCAGGACCAGCCTCCTCCCCTTGCATCAAGGCTGGGTGGGTCAACCTAGCTTGGGGATTGGGTTCCAAAAGGCCAGCTCAAGTGCCAGGGACAGGTACTGCCCACTGCTAGAGGCCCCCAAACACACCAAGCTACACAACTGTCACACACATGCAGAGGGCCTAGGTCAGTCCTATGCAGGCTCCCTAGCTAATGGTCCAGTGTCAGTGAGCTCCCAGGAGCTCAGGTCAACTGTCTCTGTGGGTTCCCCTGTAATGACCTTGACCCCCATGGCTTATTTATTTTCAATTTATTTAGATAAACTTTTTAAAATATTTTAAAATATTTATACAATTTAAAGTTTTTTGACTGAGTACATTCATTGTACATTGTAGTGTGTTACATAAGGTCATTTTCTTCCAAGTATACATTGTATGCTGAGCAGACTTCCACTTCACACATTCCCTTTTAAAAATAATAAAGATGAGCAGTATATAGAATATGTTTTATCTTGATGGCTTTATTAGAGTAGAACTGATATATGATAGACTCACTATTTGTACTTGCAATGTTCATTTTCACAAAAGTCCCCATCTGTAAATAGCTACCATAATGAAGACAAAATAAAGTTTAAAAACCTCAGAAGTTACTCTAGTTCTGCTTTGTGATCCTCCCTCCTCATTTCTCCCTACCCTCCTACCACAATGATCTCTGACTAGAGATCTAGACTAGAGATCTCCATAGCAACTCCATCCACACTCCTACAGAAACTGCTGATTTGTTTCCTGTATCTATAGGTTGCCTAGTATTTTGTAGTTTTACATTAATGTTATTTTTCTGAATGTACTCCTATTTTTCACTTTTCACATAATTGTGAGATGCATATATATTGCTAATGTATATCAGTAATTCTTTTCATTGCACTTATTAAAATTTGTTCAACATTTCCTATTTGTTGACAGTTGTTATTTTTAGTTGGGGCTGTCTACCAAGCTCCTATAAACATGGGTATACAAATATTTGTGTGGTTATATTTTTCCATTTGTTGACTAATATTTCAACCATTGAAACCACATTAATATGATGTCAAGAGTTGAAGTTTATCTTGACTTAGTAAAACTGTTATCATTTTTTTCTTCAGTAACCTTCAGTGGAGTCATCCCTTGCCTTCAAATGGTAAAACTAGTGCTTATTTGTATTAGTTTTTTTATAATAACTTTTCAAATCAAATCACCCTTTAACATAATTAGAATCTACTTTTACTAACAAATGTAAATCATTGTTTTTATTTAAAATTCATCTTATAATAATGGTAGTTGACTCTGAGTTGTGGGCAACCTTTTTCTTTTTATTCTCTCCATTTTCAATGTTTTATACTCCACTGTGTACATAATTTGGAAAAGAAAATATTTGAAATTATATGTCTTAGTTAGGGTTTCTATTACTGTGAAGAGACACCATGACCTCTGCAACTCTTATAAAGGAAAACATTTGACTGGGATGGCTTACAGTTTCAGAGGTGTAATCCACTATCATCATGGCAGAAAATATGGTAGCATGTAGGCAGATGGTACTGGATAAGGAGCTGAGAATTCTACATCTTGATTCACAGGCAGCAAAAGATGACTGCATGCCACACTGGGCATAGCTTGAACATACAAAACTTTAAAGTCCACACTCACAGTGACACACTTCCTCCAACAAAAGCTCACCTTCTATTAGTGCCACTTCCTATAGGCCAAGCATTCAAACACATGAATATATATGGGGCCATTGCTATTCAAACCATCACATCATATTTCTTCTCATTATGCCTTCAAAACAATAATTTTAAATTATACCATTGTATTACTATTTGTAATATACTTTTGTTTATAGTGTATCTAACTATCATATTAATTTTTCCATTTTAAGAATGTTCAGGTTTTTAAAGGTCTCTTCTAATAATTAGTTTCTGTTTGTAATCAAATAGGAATTTTGGCCACAATTTTTCCAGGCAAGTCTTTCAGTGTCTCAGTTATCTATATATTTTAAGGCATTCAGACATATGGATTTGAGTAACTTGCTCTCTTTCAGAAACACTTCATCATACACTATGAATGAACCTCATAATTCATGAGTTTATCACATTATACTTGACTGAAATTGGAATGAAGTTGACTTTTGAAAAGTTTGGAAAGCATTTTTGGAAAAAACGTTGATTTTTATGTTATAATTTATTGAAGTTCTTTTCCCATATCTTTTCTTCCTTTGGCCATGAAAATATATTACGAAATATTGTTCCAATCCAGCACAAATTAATGTATTATATTATGAGAAATACTTTGTGTATTTTCTATTTTTTCAAGATTTTTTTAAAAAATACGTTTATTTATTCTCTCTCTCTCTCTCTCTCCGAATATGTGTGTGTTTGTGTTTGTGTGTGTGTGTGTGTGTGTGTGTGTGTGTGTGTGTGTGTGTGTGTGTATGTGTGTGTGTATGCATATGGGCCACAGCACATGTGTGGAGGTCAGAAGATAACTTGCAGCAATCTGTTCTCTCTTTACAATTATCAAACTCACAGACTTGGCAGCAACTGCTTTTAGCCTCTGAGCCATTTTGCTGATCTCTATTCTGTGCTTTTTCATGAATGGTTTAGTTTGTTAGACAATAAAGGTAACAATGCTGTTAGATGAAGAATGGAAGGAGAATGGTAATTGTTTTGCTTACATTTTGCACATATTGTGTTAGATATTTTTGAAAGGAATTTGAGGATTATCATCAATAATATTTTACACTTACTGACTTGTGAGAAACTTCACATGAGTTACATCATACTTTTTTTATGCTCTCCTGTAGCTAGAGTTTTCTGGCCTTGCCCACAGTCAGGATAAATCTTTGTCACCCGCCAGTCCCACAGCCGCTCAGACCCAACCAAGTAAACACAGAGACTTATATTGCATACAAACTGTATGGCTGTGGCAGGCTTCTTGCTAACTGTTCTTATAGCTTAAATTAATCCATTTCCATAAATCTATACCTTGCCACGTGGCTGGTGGCTTTCCGGCATCTTCACATGCTGCTGGTCATGGCAGCAGCTGGCAGTGTCTCTCTGCCTTAGCCTTCTGCTTCCCAGAATTCTCCTCTCTCCTTGTCCTACCTACTTCCTGCCTGGCCACTGACCAATCAGTGTTTTATTTATTGACCAATCAGAGCAATTTGACATATAGATCATCCCACAGCACTTCCCCTTTTCTTTTTTTAAAAAGGAAGGTTTTAACTTTTATACATCTCCAAAGCCAGCTTGGTATATTTGGGAATTTGGGCGTAGCTTCTCTTACTACTTCCTGCTGGAGGGGGGCGCTGTATCTTATGGGGACACAAAGAAAATTTTAGGATCATGGAGTAGTCCGTGAGACTGTATCGTCTGAGCCAGTTGCCTTGAAACGATTCTGGATGTTGGATCATCTGGGCCATGGTGTCATCGGAGACCTTTCAGGTGGTCTTGGCTGGTCAAACCTGATGTATCTTAATCTGGAACAAATCCATAGCCTCTGGCTCTCTGTAGAGACAAAAGCAGAGCCTCTTTTCCAAAGCAACATATCCTTACATCTAAATTTTGAAGTCAAGGTCCCTTTAAAATATACATTTTGACATAACTCAACAGCTTTTGCAATCAATTGTTTTTCTTCAATTACAAATATCAAAGAGAACATAATCCAGATTCTCTGTGTGATAGCCATCTTTATGTGGCTTATTTTTTTTATATTACCTTGAGCCTATTGCTTTAAACTGCAGCCTTTTAAGCCTGAAACGGCGCTGTGGCTGCTGGCTCCGCCCACTTCAGCTTCCCAACATGGCTGGGGTACGTTTTCCGCCAGCTTTGGGAGCCATCGTGGGTCTATGCTTTTATCCAAGCAGCGTATAGCCCAGAAACCTCTTTTTTTGTTTTGTACTAGCAAAGGCTAAATCCACCACGCAGCTTAATGTGCCACTTGCAGAGGCCTCATTCCCACCATACTGCAGGTCAAGTGCACATGCCAGGAACCTGCCAGTAGCTCAAACCGGCAGCTGCTGCTCATTTGAGAGAGACAATTAGGAAGCTGTTTTTAAATCCGTTTTAGAATCTTTTCTCAGGTTTTAGGTGGAAACTCTTGCCCTCTCGTTGGGCGCCATTTGTAGCTAGAGTTTTCCTGCCTTGCCCACAGTCAGGACAAATCTTTGTCACCCGCCAGTCCCACAGCTGCTCAGACCCAACCAAGTAAACACAGAGACTTATATTGCATACAAACTGTATGGCCGTGGCAGGCTTCTTGGTAACTGTTCTTATAGCTTAAATTAATCCATTTCCATAAATCTATACCTTGCCACGTGGCTGGTGGCTTTCCGGCGTCTTCACATGCTGCTGGTCATGGCAGCAGCTGGCAGTGTCTCTCTGCCTTAGCCTTCTGCTTCCCAGAATTCTCCTCTCTCCTTGTCCTACCTACTTCCTGCCTGGCCACTGACCAATCAGTGTTTTATTTATTGACCAATCAGAGCAATTTGACATACAGACCATCCCACAGCACTCTCCATAAATATCTCACAGGATATGTATAATATCATGTTCTTTTTGTGAAATATTGAACTTAAAGAACTTCCTAGTTCACATGACTAGAAAGGTGAAGTGGAAATAAAAATATATCTTTGACAAATTCCATTGATGGAGATAATTCTTACTTAATCTTTACATTAGAAACTCTGAAATTTTCTCAAATTTTGACTAAAATGCATGGCTTTACAACCAAAGTCATCTTAGTAAAAAAGTCAAGTACTTATTTTTTGGTCTATGATCTCAGAACACATTCATGTGGAGTAGAATAAAAGATCACAGAATTTAACCAAAGCTTTTATTTTTCTTTTCATATAATAGGCAATAAATCAATGTAATTTTGCCCAAAATGATGTCAGTATTCAGGAAAATGGAGATAAATGTGACATTGAAAAGATCAATTAGAAAAAAAATGATGCATATGTACAGAATAGTAATGCTAAAGTAACTTAGACATTTTAACATCTAATGATAATTACTATCAGCAGAATTTTTGTTTAAATGGGTATCCAAAATTTGTAGCCATATTAACCTACTTAATATTCAATACTGCTTGAGAATTCCCATGAATCCAATGTCTTAGATTCTCAAAAAGAAAAAAAAATCTGACATAGGATCAGATCCTAAACCATTATTTTTAAAAACAAAAGTAAGATATAAAGTAAAATTTTTGAAGGAATTGCTTAATTTATTTACACTGAGACTATTATTAGATACCAATTAATAACCCTTGAACCATAGAAAATAAATATAAAATACAAGTCACTGTTTTAGTTGTAAACCAAAGATGTTGTCATTTCTTTGAACTTCACAGGTCTAGCTTTGTTTTCTAACAATAAAAATAAACTGAGCTAGCATATCTAATACTACTGTTATAATCATTTTCAAATACGTTAACACCATCAAACTTATAATAATTATTCTGATTATACAATGGCTGAGTCTTGCAAATAAAATCATGTTTTATTTTACTTTTAGAATTTTGAATTAAAAGGACAATAAATATTGTAGTAAATTGGAAAATAATTTCAAAGTCCGTTTGACATTCTAAATCAAATTTCCTTTTAACGAGAAGAAAAAACCTTTTCTTTTTAACATTACTGGTTTCTTAGGAAAAGAAAAAACGTAAGATGGACAAACGTAAGTCATTTATAGTCTACTCGGTATCTGTCTCTATAGGGGATAGCCTCCTGCTTTCCTGCTATATATTCTCTGTTGCTTCTGTGGCTTTCGTGCTAAGTCTAGATGTGAGTTTCACTGGGCCATGTGCTGTTACTACCCCCATGTGGCCTCTAATTAACCTGCAGTTGAGTCCACTTGTAATAGGAATGCTACTACCTTCAAATAGAGATTTCCTATTGCTACAGATTTGACCAAAAGGAAGGTTAATTTCTGGTCTTCCCATTTTATCTGACTTATCAATAAAATATTTGACAAGGAGTTCCATTTTGTCTGCAACCCCTTATAGTGTGCTCTATACTGTAAATGAATTTCCTGTCTTTTCCCTTGGGTGCTCATGATCTTTCATATCTTTCTCAATGCTAATCATTTATTGCTGTGGCCCACACTCTGTCTTGAATTTCATGTCCATTCTACACTTATTCATTTGTAATATATATATATATAAGCATCCAACTATAGAAATATATGCTTAGAGAAGAGAAGCAATGCCTCCATCAGTATTTTTCCAAACACTGACATAATGTGTCCTGTTCCTTGTAATTCTTTTTATGTAATATGTTTTTATTATAAAATAAACTAAGTGTATGTGTCTTTTTAGGAAGCACTGTGCTCAACGCTACTCTCGAGTAAAATATTAAAATATATCCAATAAAATAGTTGGTTACTCCCATAATATTTGCGTCACTATTGTACCAGTATATTTTGCAGGCAAATAGCTGATGTGGATGGCAGGGTGTAGCTCGAGTTTTTCTGCCTTGTCCATAGTCCAGACAAATCTTTGTCACCCACCAGTCCCACAGCCGCTCAGACCCAACCAAGTAAACACAGAGACTCATACTCATTACAAACTGTATGGCCATGGCAGGCTTCTTGCTAACTGTTCTTATAGCTTAAATTAATCCATTTCCATAAATCTGTACCTTGCCATGTGGCTGGTGGCTTACCAGCGTCTTCACATGCTGCTGGTCGTGGCGGCAGCTGGCAGTGTCTCTCTGCCTCAGCCTTCTACTTCCCAGAACTCTCCTCTCTCCTTGTCCCACCTACTTCCTGCCTGGCCACTGGCCAATCAGTGTTTTATTAATTGACCAATCAGAGCAATTTGACATACAGACCATCCCACAGCAGCAGGGTTTGTAGCTGGATGATATTCATGATTACTTTTCTCTGACAGTAGCCTGCAAAGTATCCTCCAACACCATGAACACTAGTCATTAGGGGTGAAGCTTCTAGTTAAGCACCAGTTCAAATTCTCCATGCTTGATACTATAAGCATTGTTTTCAACAATAGGGCTTTATTGTCAGATTGTGGTGGTTAACTAACAACACTGTCAATGTGCCTGTGGTATTTGGGGGATCTATGGGATCCATTTGGCCAATTGTTCAACAAGATGTAACTCACTCATAGCAATGGAGGTTTTACTTGATGGTATAAGATGTCTAGTTTGGACAACGTTTTCCTCATTATTGAATTAAAGAATCACTCCATGATAAGAAACACATTCCTGGCACTGTTAAAATAACCAAGAACTTGAGTATGGACAGGTCATGAAACAAGAGGAAAAACCTACTATTGTTATTTGCTAAAGGAGTACATGACTGATAATGACATATTGCTATACCTTTAGACAGATGCATCTCTCAACTTTCATAAAAGAAGCTTTTTGTAAGAGATGGTAATTATCACAGAGACTTACATTTGGACAATGTGTAGAGAGTGGGAGAGTCTGAAGAGGTCAGCTCGAAATAGGTGTCTTTCTCAAACTCCTTCTATTAGAGCCCAGGGATCTATTCAGAAGAGGAAGCAGAAAGATTGTAAGACCCAGAGGTGGTCGGTGACTCCAAGAAAAGAGCACTTTCAAGATGCAACAGGATTGATACAAATATGAACTCAAAGAGATTGTGGTGGCATTTACAAGACCTGTACAAGTTCAAACAAGACAAAATCCCAGCACTGAGAAGAGGAATTGGACACAAAATCCCACCCCCTAACCAAGATGCTATTTGCAATTGACACCTATTAGGAAAGAGAAAATAACTTTTCTCCTATCGAGTTTCACTGGGTAGATCAACCACACTCCAGAGCAAGCCCCAGGGCCAGGAGAATGTAGTTGTCTGATAAAAAATGCACTCCCTGGATTTTCAAATGTTTTTGTTGTTTTGAACAATTTTTGTTTTACTGGTTTTGTTTGCTAGTTTGCTAGTTTTGATTTTTGTTTTGGATCTTTTTCTTTTGAGAGAGAGAGAGAAAGCACATGAAGTTGGGTGGGTAGGAAGGTGGAGTGGAGCTGGGACAAGTTGGGAGAGGGAAAAGATCTGATAAAATGTATTGAATGAAAAAATCTGTAAAAAATTAAAACAGGACTCTTTTGTGTATGCATGTGTGCATATTCATACAGATTCCCATGTGTTATGTGTGCATTTGGAGGCTAGAAGTCAACCTCAATCTCGGATGTCATTCCTTGTCTTAGGAAACAGAGTCTTTCATTGGCTTTAAATAGCCCAAAGTAGGCTAGGCTGAGTGATCAATGAGCTCCCAGGATCCTTTCCCTCCTTTACCAGCATGCAGGTTCCAGATGCATGCTGCCACACTCAGTCTTTTTACATGGATGCTGGATCCAAGTCATGTCCTAGTGCTTGTACCACAAGCACTTTAGTGACTGCCTTGTCTCTCCAGCCCTCCAGTAGGACTCTCTTGGATGTGGCTATTACCAGATGCACCTGAAGTTTTGTCCTTCAATCTTCTCTTAATATACTGTTGGTGAGCAGCGATTAGGAAATTTAGAGGTTTCTTATTCAATGTCCTGGGGGTGTGAACATAACTGCTCACATTCTTCTCAGTTTCCATTAAACATATACCTCATGTGCAAATATTTATAAACTGGATGATGAAGCTTTTCTCAATAATAAAAAGCTATAGCCCATAGCCTTGAGAGGGAGGAATCTGTGATCATGACCAAATTCTTTAAAACACAATTTTAATACATATTAAGTTCACTACAGATAGAAATTTTCCTTAATGTGCTATTATATAAAGCTTTCTTTCCTGTTCCGCACATTACCTGAAGGTGGCATCGTTTCCATAAACTGATTTTTCTGGTCCCCAAAAGAGAGGCACTTGCATCTTACATCCATATATAAAGTAAAAAGATCAAATAACTACAGCCAAACACAACACTTACCGGTGTCCATTGAGCCAGAAAATTTAGATACTTTATGTGCATCTCAAAGAAAAAAAAATGAAAAGAAAAATATGAGGAAATATCTCAGGTATAGCTACAGGACTAGATCATTAATAATAACCAGAACAGATAAACCCAGTTTGTGTCTTGAGAATTAATATTTATGCTCTATCAAAGAATAAGCTAAAATGACTCAAAAGTTTTTCATGATGATAGTAAGTATGAGCCAGAAGGAACTGCCAGTGTATAACAGATGCAGCTTCAAAAGTACAGCCTCTAGGGTGCATACTGTCAATCCCAGCACTTGGGAGGCAGAGGCACAAAGGGGTAGCTCTGATTTTGAGGGTGACATTTTAGGGTAGAGTTAGACATTATAACATTATGTGACACAGACACCATTGAAAAGCTACCAAAGCTGTAACTCTGAATGTCTAGAGTTTTAAACAAATTTGTTTGATAATAAAAGACAAGATAGAATAATAATTTTCTGTGATGGGCCTTATGTATGTTAATCATGAATAATACTCTCATGCTTCAAAAGAGTTTTCTATGCACCATCACTATGCAGAACCTGGAGCCTTGGAAATTAGACTTCACAAGCACTTTCTTGCTTTGAAGTAAAGAATGAAAGCTAAGGTAAATGAAGATCCACTTCTACAATGAATGATAAAAGCTCTCCTTTTGTCCCAGTCCACTCATTTGTATGTACCAAGATGGCAGATGGCAAAGAGTAGCCTCAGCAAAATCTGACCTATCATTTTCCATGCAAATAAAGTTTTATTGGGGCTTTGCCATACCCATCCATTTCAGTACTCTCTAGTTGGTTTTACATGATTTCTACCCCATGTTTTAGAATTTACGATAGAGATTATCTGTTTTCAAAGCTGGAAATATTTACCTTTGCAGTAAAAGCCTACGAACTCGAACATAGTTTGCAAAACCCATGTCCCTCTAATGCATGAAGATAAATGCCGTGTGGGAATGGTATTCTCTTCCTACATCAAAGTGTCTGATACATAATCAGTGTCCAATAGATTGTCAATGAATGCCACCCTGAGCACATTCTAGTGCACCATCTTTCTATTCACAGTTGAGTAAAATGTTTACTCTACTGACCTTGTAATTGGGGAGGGGGGTGCCTAAATTGTGAAACCTGACCGATAAAATTGAGAGAGAGAAAGCTTCCCAAGAGGTCACTGTAGTCACAGCAGAGGGAAACTCTTTAAAGTTTTCTACTGTGTAGTACCAGACAAAAAGAAATAGAAGTCAATTTTTACTAGTCAATCAAACAATCAAATCACAACAATCCTAAGCCCGTTTCTGGTTGTTAGGAGAGTCATGAAAGTTGTACTGGTTCACTAATTTGGTCACTGTTTTGAAAAAAAAAAAAAGACTATTTTTAACTTAGTACAATTTTCCTGTTTCAGCCTCTGGAATGTTGGACTTACAGTCACAATCATGTCCTGCTATGGAAAGCTGTGGACTATAAACATCAGCAACATCACTTTATGTCCTTGTGAAAAAAAGAATAATTGGGGGTAGTTCATAAATAAGCTTTCCAGTGGGAAAATCCTGTTAAAATGACAACCTAGAAGATGTAGGAATTACTTCAATGACAATGAAAAACTACTCTAGCAAAGGTGAGTAAATACAATGTTCACAACCTCCCCTTACTTATGAGATCGAGGGTGAACTTCTGTACCTAACTAAATAAGTTTAAAAATAAGGATACATAAAAAAGAAAAAAAGTGAGTGGAAAGATAAACATATTGATCAAAGCACTTATGGATATGAAAAAAAACACCTAAGCAAATGCTTAAAAAATTCAGAAGGAATATCTGCTTGAGATCCTTCCTGAGTTGGATACTTGGAGTCCACATAGGAGAGTACTGAATCCCACATGATATCCACATGTGTGCCATTTCATGCACTACCATACATTTACACAATCCTGCACACAGAGACATACATGTACAATAATTCAATGTAATAATAAAAACATGAAACATTATAGTCTTCTAATCAAAATTACATGGTACTGATATACTGATAGATTTATCAAAGAGATGGCATTGAAAATAAAATTAACATACATTTATGATCAATTGCTTGTCCATAAGGCTGTCAGGACAAGTCAATGGAAAAAACAAAACTGTTCTCAACAGTGCCAGGAGAACTGGATAGCCATATTCAAAATGACAGATTTGGAACTTTAGTATACAATACAAAACAATTAACTCAACGTGAATTAAATAGATACAAAATTAAATCTCTCAAAAGAACACAATCTTCATTCTTCATCACCTTGCTTTTGGAAAGGTATTAAAAGCATAATAAGCAAAGAAAATTGAGTAGATGAATGAGAATTCATCAAAGTTAAACAAGATTCTGTTTCAAAGAAGACTATCAAAAGCAAAAAGGCAAACCTGTTGAATAACAGAAGACATTTGCAAATCAGATAGATAAGAAGAGTCTAGCATCTGGAGCATATAAAGATCTGTACACTTTATAAAATAAAGGCAAATAACCCAATTTAAAATAGCCATAGGATTTAAATCGATATCTCCCCAATGCAGACACAGATGGCCAACATTCACATGCAAAAGCTCTTGATCATAGTGATGTAAATAAAGTAGTCATGTATGAACAAATTGTTTTAATTTAAAAAGATTCTTGATCACATGGTTACAGGGTTACAGAAATCAAAACCACAGTGGAATACGATTTCCTGTTTACTGAAACTGCATTGTGAAGACAAATAATTATGAACATAGGTTATAATGGGAGGAATTGAAATCTTCATTCTTTGCTATTAAGGATATAGATGTTTTGGGAAATAATTTTTCAGTTCTTCAAAATTGTTTTCATTTTCATTTATGTGTGCATTTTATGTATTCTTGTGTGTGCATGTATACAAGTGTGTGCATGCAGAGGCCAGAAGTCAACCTTAAGTGTTGTCCCTCAGGTACTATGCACCATTTAAATTTAGATGGGGGTCTCACACTTGCCTGGAGCTCCAGGGGTTCTTTCATGTCTCCTCAGCTCTGAGATCACAGGAACAGTGTGCCACAAGTGGCCTTTTATGTGGTTCTAGGAATCAAACAGAGCCTTATGCTTGCAAAATAAACACTTTATTGACTGAGTTGTTTTCCCAGGCCCCATTTCCTTCAAATTTTGAATGCATTACCATATGATCTACTAAGTTCTTTCCTAGGAATATAACCAAGATAATTAAAAACGTATAATAAAACACAAACTTGTACATGAATGCCTATTACATCTTTATTCAAAATAGACAAAAGGTGGAAACTATCCTAATTCCTATGCAATTCAATGGATGAATAAGCAAAATGTGTTATATCCATACCATGGAATATTACTTAATCATGAAAATAAATGAAGTATAAGGTATAAGAATGAACCTTGAAAACATGATGAAAGAAGCCAAACCCAAAAGTGTGTATTATATGAAAACACAGCTTGTTGTCCAAAATTGATGAAACTGTAGGGACAGAAAAGTTTAGCAAGACTGAGGAGAAAGAATAATTAGATAGTGACTGCTAATGGATATGGGCTTCTTCATGAGGTGATGAAAATACTCTGATATTAGTTAGTGGTCATTGCTATGAATTTACTAAGACCCATTAAATTTTACACTTAAAATGCTAAGTATGGCATGTTGTAGTGTGTGACCTGTATATCAGATTTTAAATGAAGTGGCTACGAGAAAATGGAGCAAGTAGAAGCACACAGTGTGCCTATTTGAGTATTCTCAGACTTGTTACAGAGATGTGAAACAATTCACCGATAGGAGATCATGGCCAACTAATAAAAAAAAAATTAAAGTAAGCTAGATTCTCCATGTTTGGAGGTACAAGAGGAATCAGTACAGAGACAGCAGCTGAAAGCATTAGATGAAGACAAAGAACATGTCTAACTGGGTATCTAACTGCCGCAGTGAACATCAGAGATGTGTCTGTGCCATTGGTCTCTTTTTTATATGACAGAAGCAGCCTCTGAGTTCAAACAGAGGGAAGAACCAAATGAGCCAATTAATCTTTCTCTATGTAATATTTATGATGTGTGTGCACAACTTGTGTTCTTTATAGAAAACACACAGAGATTTAATGGTGGTTGTTGTGTAATAGATATAGGATCAATGTATCAAAACAAGTGAAAATGAGGAAAATAGACCAAACTCAGTTTATTAATCTTCCAGTTTGAAAGAGAAGGGAAAGTCCTTGCAAATATTGTATGATGATGCTGAATGATAAGGGTAACACACTGCTATATTTTCAGAATCACATTTTTCACACCACTTTTTGAAGTGTAAATAATTTATAGCATGTTTGCATTGTAAATTTTTCAATTATTCTGGAAAAAAGGCATTTTATCGATTTGCCTTAAAGCTGCACAGAGGTGAGATGAAACACTCTACATCATAACTATATCCAGTGCTGCGAACAGTCAGAACAGGAGGGAGCAGAGGTGTAGTCAGAATGATGCATACTGGCTTTTCAATTCTTTCCACATTAGTGATTTGACAAGATCAGTGCTCAGAGATCTGTTTGTATAGCATGAGCTCCGTGACTGTTACAAGAGCCATGCACTGTGAATTGTTGAAAAGATTAAATAAATAAATGTTAAACAAACAAATGTTCATGGCATGCTAAATTTTTAACTCAGCAGCTCCTCCCTCACTCTCTTTTAAGGTTTCAGAAAATATAGAAATATAGGAAAATATGGTGGCTTTCTTTAATTAATGCATGCTACCAAAAACAGGCATTAAGAACAGTAAGGGGCTCAACTAACACTGATTGTGTGTGTAGAATTGATTTCGCCTTCCCATGTCAATTATGGTCTATTTTAAAAACATCTCTCCTACAAAGAGGAGGGAAGGCAGCAGAGAGGGAGAGAAGAAAAAAGGAGGGGGTGGAGGAAAGGGTGGGAAGGAAAGAGGGAGAGGAGGAGACAATGGTTGTGCTCACAGGAGATCAATTTAAATGGTGAACAGTCTGGTTGTCTCACCTCAGAACTGCTTGGCAGTGTAAAGCAATCTGTATGTGGGTGTGCTGCTATGGTTCCTGTCACAGAATAAACCCAACAGATTTGAAGCCATAAAATTTAAAACCTCAAGGAGCTCTGAAAATGTAACAGGGCTGATTTTTTAAAATTTTCTGATTAAGAAATTAGGTGGGTAAAGCAGATTTCTCTTAGAAAACACTGCACTGTTTTGTAGCATTTTCACTGATTAAAGTGATTTGAAATGGAAGCTCATTTTCAGAAATTTCAACATTAAAAATTCAAACATCTATATATTACTGTTGCCCTGTCTCCTTAAATTTAGTTCTATATAATTATATTCTTAAACAATACATGTGATTCAGTGATACCTCACCTATTCAGATTTGCTCTTAAGAACTGTGAGATAAGGCTTTTAAAATATTTTCATGTGTTCTTTAGCAATTTTACAGGTATATGAATTATTTTAATCATATTCACCCCACATTACTTTCTTTCTTTCTTGCCACTCTGGAACTTTTCTTCTTCCTAACACACCCTCTTCTATTTTCATGTCGTTTTTTGTGACCCACTGAGTTCAGTTAGGGTTGCTTAAATTATCATACTTATGGCTTCTTTGCCAGAATATGAAAAACTTATTGGTGGCCACACCACAGAAAGTAGTGGTTCTCCCCATACAGTCAGTTAACTGCTAATGTAATCTTGAGTAGTGGATGGGCCTCATGAGCCCCTCCCCATTCACAATTGAATGTTGACAAACCCTATCTTGCACAGGTGTTGTGCAAGTAGTCACCACTACTATGAGTTAACAGGTACAGTGGCAATGCCAGGCACAGAAAAGAATGCTGCACAGCACTCCTTCCCATCCTCCAAATCTTACACCCCTTTCATGCCTTCTTGCAGTGTGCACTGAGAATTGAAAGGGGTGTTGTATAGGTCCAAGTGCTGTGGAATATATCTAATGCTTTGACTACAGGTAAGAACTGGAGGCAAATTGTCATTGGAGTCTCTAAAATTTTTTAGTATCTTTTATTTAATCAGTATTTTAAATTCCCTGATTATATCATCCCTTTATTTATCTCTGTGCCTGTATATACATGCCTCTCTATGCATCTGTGCATGGATGAATGTATATATAATGCATGCTATCTCTATATTATCTTATGCATTTTTTATATTTCTTTATATCAAGACCTTGTTTTAGCTGACTATTAAATAAGCTTATATTTAGTGTAGCCA
Organism: Peromyscus maniculatus bairdii; assembly: GCF_049852395.1. Taxonomy (NCBI): domain Eukaryota; kingdom Metazoa; phylum Chordata; class Mammalia; order Rodentia; family Cricetidae; genus Peromyscus; species Peromyscus maniculatus. Next base: position 41,030,918 of record NC_134875.1, on the reverse strand, counting down.
TATCTGTATGCTGTTTTAAAGGCTTCATTTTTTCCTTTAAAAATTATGATTTTGATACAATAGTTCACTGTGTGTGTGTGTGTGTGTGTGTGTGTGTGTGTGTATGTATGTGTGTGTTTCATATGTCAGTTATAAAGCTCAATAAGATGAATGCCCGTGTTACCTCGACAAGATCTGGAATATGCATCTGCTTACAAGTATTTCTCTGTCTCTATTTCTTCCTTGTTCCATATCAGATAACTGTCATTCTGAATTTGTATTTAATATTTTGTTTCTTATTTATGTTTATCCTCCTAAACATTTATTTTTGATACAGTTAAGCATTATAAATAGCACTATATTACTGATTTCTTTTTTTTTCATTAAATACTATATTTAGAAAAATCCTTGCATGTTTTGGGGATAGTAGTTCTTAAGTTTTTCAACTATACAATTTTTAATTATGAATATACCATAATTTATTATTCCATTTTTTAATTAATAGGTTTACAGGTTAGTCTAAATTTTTTTCTCTACTTGCATGAACTTGGGTGGTGATAACAATACTGGATAAGTCCATAAATAGATCCATACTTATTGTAACCCAAATCTTAAAACATCTTATTAATTAAAAAGAAACCCATGAGCCAGATATTGTGGTGAATTATGAAAGATGAGAGAAACAGAACAAGCCACAGCTAACCTTACTTCGTCAACTTCTCAGCAAATCCTGTTTCCTCAAACTGGAAGCCTCTGGATTCTCATCTGAATGGATCTCAGCTGAACTGCTGCTAAAAGCCTAAAAGCTTAAGAGCCTCTAGTTCCTGGTCCTCACGCCTTATATACTTTTCTGCCTCCTGCCATCACTTCCTGGTTTAAAGGCATCTGTCTTTCCCAAGCAAAACATGAGATCTCAAGTGCTGGGATTAAAGGTGTGTGTCACGATGCTTGGCTGTTTCCAGTGTGGCCTTGAACTCACAGAGATCCAGATGGATCTCTGCCTCTGGAATGCTAGGATTAAAGGAATGTGCTACCACTGCCTAACCTCTATGTTTAATATAGTAGCTGTTCTGTTCTCTGACCCCCAGATAAGTTTATCGGAGTGTACAGTATATCAACCACAATTTATCACCCTGCACAAAACTCAAGTTCGAGTATATCAAAGACCTCAACATAAAAACAGATACACTGAATCTAAGAGAAAGTGGGGGAATTGCCTTGAACTCATGGGCATAGGAAAAGACTTTCTGAACAGAACACCAATAGTACAGGTACTAAGATCAACAATGAATGAATGGGACCTTATGAAACTGAAAAGCTTCTGTAAAGAATACCATCAGTGATGTGTCTTTAAGCATAGTGTAACCATATGGGTGATGTTCTAGTCAGTCAGGCCCCACTAGACAATCAGGCTCTCTAGGCCACCTGCCAGTCAGAAGTTTTGCAGCGTCCTTCCAGCTCCCAGCTGCAGGATTGGCTTTGAAGAGAATCTGTCTCCAGTAGTTTTGTTGGCTGTGCAGCTCGAGTGTGGCTGCAGGGAGCTGAGAAGAGAGCATGGCCAATCTGTAAAACCACAATATGACATATGGAAGACATATTCATATGGATGGCATATTTATGTATGGCCTATAATGATGTGCATGTCAACATCACTCAGGAAGAATAGGCATTGATGGATCCTTCACAGAAGAATCTCTACAACGATGTGATGGTGGAGACCTATATGAACCTCACAGATATAGGTTACAATTGGGATGATCTTGAAGTTGAAGAACATTGCCAAATTTCTCAAAAACATGGAAGGCATGAAAGAAGTCATACTACAGAGAAATCAATGAATATACTGAGTGTGGTAAAGACTTTGCATGTAGTCATTCTCAAAGGCATGTAAAAACACATACTGGAGAGAAACCCTGTGAATATAATCAATGTGGTAAAACCTTTACACAGCCCAGTCATCTTGGAGTACATAAAAGAACACATACTGGTGGGAAACCCTATGAATGTAATCATTGTGGTAAAGTCTTTGCACGACACAGTGCTCTTCAATTGCATGAAAGAACACATACGGGAGAAAAGCCTTATGAACGTAAACAATGTGGTAAAGCTTTTGTACAGCCCAGTCATCTTGAAGTACATAAAAGAACACATACTGGAGAGAAACCCTATGAATGTAATCAATGTGATAAAGCCTTTACACAGCCCCACAATCTTCAAGTACATAAAAGAACACATACTGGAGAGAAACCCTATGAATGTCATCAGTGTGGGAAAGCCTTTGCTTGTCGTAGTGTTCTTCAATTGCATGAAAGAGCACATACTGGAGAGAAACCCTATGAATGTAATCAGTGTGGTAAAGCCTTTGCTCAAAACAATACTCTTCAAAAGCATAAAAGAACACATACTGGAGAGAAACCCTATGAATGTAATCAGTGTGGTAAAACCTTTGCATAGTCCAGTCATCTTCAAGTACATAAAAGAACACATACTGGAGAGAAAACCTATTAAAGTAATCAGTGTGGTAAAGCCTTTTCTCGACACAATCATCTTTAATTTCATGAAAGGACACATATGGGAGAAAAGCCCTATGAATGAAAACAATGTGGTAAAGCTTTTGCATGTTATAGTGATCTTCAAAGGTATAAAAGAATACACACTGGAGAGAAAGCCTATGAATTTCATAAATGTAATAGAGCCTTTTGCACAGCCCCATAATCTTCAAGTACATAGAAGAACACATACAGGAGGCATACCCTGTGAATGTAATCAGTGTGGTAAAGCCTTTGCTCAAAACTGTGTTCTTCAAAGGCATGAAAGAACACATACTGGAGAGAAACCCTATGAATGCAATCAGTGTGGAAAAGCCTTTGTTCGTCACAGTGCTTCTCAAATGCATGAAAGAATACATAACTGGGGGAAACCCTATGAATATGAAAAGTGTGGTAATGCCCTTGCACAGCCTAGTCATCTTCAAGTGTATTAATGAACACATATTGGAGAGAATACCTATGAATATAATCAATGTGATAATGCCTAGTCACAACACAGAGCATCCCTGTAACTGTAAAACTTTTAGTGTGTAACTGGTCTCTCAAAGCCTTTGAATATAACATTAGACTTTGAGGATCTGAAAAGAACTCATACCAAAGTAAATCTGAATATATATGAATTGGTATGATCTTCAGCCAAAATACTTACATTCAATTACACAAGATTAATTATTTTGGAAAGAAATTAAAATGTGTCAATAATATGTTAAAGAATTATAATATCTCTTTTTATTTTGTTTATACCTGTCAAATAATATGAACAAAAGAGGGGTTGGGGATTTAGCTCAGTGGTAGAGTGCTTGCCTAGCAGGCGCAAGGCCCTGTGTTCGATCTTCAGCTCTAAAAATAATTATGGACAAAAGACATATAAATTTAAATGATAATGTATCCCTTTTAGATTTCATACATCTCTTCAAATACATGAAATAATGAATTCTGGTGTAAATTTTCATAGATGTGTATTATTGCTTTTCTATTTCTTTGATAATAGATCATATCTAAGTGAACTTAGAAAAGGTTTTAATTTGGCCCTTGGTTCCACAGCAATACATGTACCCCATAAAAGTGGCATGAAAACAAGTGTCAGACATTGCAGCTAAAGCAGGCAGCTAAGCATTCACATCTTGTCCTGCAGCATAAAGCAAAAAGTGTAAATTAGAAATGTTGTGAAGATGTAAATGCTTAGGCCAACCCTCACGACTGAATTATTCCAGCAGGGTACCATTTTCTAAAACTTCTCAAATGATGTCACAGACTGAAAATGATAGATTACTCAACTTCAAGACTGCATGTGTGTTTTCTGTTAAATGGACCAAGTCATTATATTTATTTTCTTTCTTAAAACTCTCTCCCTCTCCTTCCCTGCCCCTCTCTCTTTCTCTCTCTCTCCCTCTCTATCTCTCTCTCTCCCTCCTTCTCTCCCTCCCTCCCCCCCCTCTTTCTTTGTAGGTGTGCATGCTACATATGGGTGCCTTAGACGCAATAAGGTGATGAGGTGTCAGAGCCTTGCAAACTGAAGTTACAGCTGCAATAAGTGGGTTTTGGGAATGAAATGGGGGTTCCACTGGAAGAGCAGAGTATGTTGTTTACTTCTGAATCATATCTGCCTCACCCAACAAATATTTCCTTTTAAGTGCTCACATGTTTGCTATCATTTAGTGGTCAAGATCACTTTCATACACATTCCTGCATCCCTGACTCCCACATTTCCCTAATACAGTATCTATCAGAACTTTACTGGATGAGTTATTCAATGACTATTTTAAATAAAACTCTATACTTTCTTTGATGTCATGAAAGTGGAAAGTAATAATGAATGAAAAATGAAGAATAAAACCTGAAGTTTTACTGTCAAAAAAAAGAAAAATAAAATAAAATAAAAAAAAAAAAGACTTTAGACATCACAGTTGTTTTCAATTTCAAGGAAAAAACCTTGTTTTTAAGTCTTTTTCATTGTAGATCTGAAGTAAATAATTAACCAGGTTCACCAAAGACTGATGTGAAGATCCCATTGTGGCTTCTATTTTGCAACATGTGAGAAATATTGAAGTGTGGGATGTGTGTGGCAAATTCAATTAGTAAAGTTTATTTTGTGGTCCTTAAAAAAAAAAGAATACCATCAACAGGACAAAACAGAATGGGAAAAGATTTTTACCAACTCCATATCCTAAAGAGGTCTAGTATCCAAAAATATATAAAGAATTCAAGCAACTGGAAATCAACAAAACCAAATAATCCAATTAAAAATGGGGTACAGATCTAAACAGGGAATTCTTAATAGAGGAATCTCAAATGGTTGAGAAACACTTAAAGAAGTGTTCAACATCCTTAGCCATCAGGGAAATGCACATTAAAATTACTTTGAGATTCCATCTTACATCTGTCAGAATGTCTAAGATTAATAACACAAGTGACAGCTCATGCTGGCAAGGATGTGGAGCTAGAGGAACACTCTTCCATTGCTGGTGGGAGTGAAAATTTTATCCACATTTTATGGTTGGCAAGTTGTTCCTAGTTTAAAAGTCTAATGTTAGTTAGGAAATGTATTCTTTAATATTTTCTTCTAAGTATTTATAAAAGTGTTGATATTCATATTTTTGTTATTAATCATTCTAGAACAGATTTCTATTATCCAATTCCAAGTCTTCATATAAGAAGTATCTATATAGTATCATTTATTGAATAGTTTCTCCTTTATGAGAAACTTGTGATACATATCTCTATGGTGTAATAACCACATTCACATTTTGGACTTTCACTATTTTATTGTTTCGCAGTCACTTGACATTATTTTATTTTTATGTGTGTGTATATATGAGTGCATGTGTACATATGTTTTTGAAGTTTATGTGAAGTGTATACACAAATGTACATGCAGGTTTATAAATACAGCTGTAAGAGAAGTACACCAGATGTTCTCTCTCTCTCTCTCTCTCTCTCTCTCTCTCTCTCTCTCTCTCTCTCTCTCTCTCTCTCTCTGACTTATCCCTCTGAAGCAGGGTCTTTCCCTGAATGCAGATCTCTAACTTTTTGTCTAAGCTAGCATGCAACAAATACCAATTACAGTTTGACATGGTACTGGGATCCCATCTCTGCTCTTCATGCTTTTGCAGCAAGTGGTCTAAACCACTGAGCCATTTCTTCAGCTCTACTTCATGTATTTTTAATAAACAATGTCAAGTGCTTTCCATCTTATTCTCTTTTCAAATATGTCTTGTCACTAGTCTTTTGTTCATAAACATATATGTTCACCAAAGCATATGTTAGGATCAATTTGTCAAATTATTATTATTAATGAATGTATACTTTAATTCTTATAGAATTTAAAGCTCTGGGATATTTTCTACATACATAAATAGTACATATTAGAGTAGGATTTAGATCTTCTTTCATGACTTCACAAAGATTGTATTATGTCTGCAAACAGAAAACAAAGTAATTGCAAATGCCCTACAGATGATGAATATGTTAGTGTTAGCCTGAAAGTCGTATATATAATATAATGGAATAAGATATTAAAAAACATGGAGAGAAAAGAAAATCAAGAATAGAATGGGTACTTCCAAAAGGAACAGAGACTGAAGCAGCAAGTATGGAAGCTGCAAGTATTTGTACCAGGTCCTCTGCATATATGTTATGGCTCTTAGCTTGGGGTTTTTGTGGGACTCCTAACAGTGGGAGCTGGTGTGTCTCTGACTGTTTTAACTGTTCCTGGGACCTAAAACTGTTTGTTTGGTTTGGAAATAAAACTTTGCTGCTCTTAGTTTTATGAACAGAATTTTATCAAAATAAGAAGTTGGGTCTGAAGAGATGGCTCGATGGTTAAGTGAGTGCTTGCTGCTTTTCCAGAGGCCCAAAGGGTTTCCAGTACCTGTGCTGGTCAGCAAACCACTACTTGGGGCTCCAAAGGGTCTGATGTCTGTAGTGGGTAGCCATTTCCTTAATAATTTCACCAACCGATGTCATCTTCTGGATTCCATGGATACACACACACACACACACACACACACACACACACACACACACACACACACACAGCATACAATCACACACATACACATAAATAAATAAATATTTTTAAAAGGCTCCCATTAGTTAGGGCTCTACAGGGAAACACTACTAACAAAGTGCCTGTGTGCAGAGAAGAGTAAATAATGGATTGTAAAAGAAAGAGACAGTCAAATTGAAACAATCTTAGGCATTCAACCAAATACCAAGCTCAAGGTGCAGTCAGGAACAGAAGTATGAGCTGTGAAACACTTATGAATATCTCATGAAGAGTTAAGGAAGCACTTACCATCTGAAACAGGTCCTGATACTTACAAAAAGCCAGCCAAAGAGATGCAGTTGCAGGCATCAGTGGAAAATATTCTGTCATGTATCTGTATCCTTTCTCTTGAGTTTAGAATCCCATCTTCCTAGTCAATATCTTATTTCCTAAGATAGTTTTCTTCGTGTCCTCATATTTATCAATATAATGGATTGTTGTTCTGCTTTCTGTGGGAGAACAGAAGCAGAAGCTATGGGGGAATTACAAAACCAAATTCAAATAAGACTAGTTAATGTTTTGTCTTATGTTTTAATAAGCTTAGTAAGTCAGCTATTTCCAAGCCCACCCATAGTAAATTAGGCTTTGAACATTGACAAAACATTTAAATATTCCACTTTATGACTCATTTGTCTCATCACAACCCTGTGAACCTAAACTTTTCTGTTAGTAAAAAGAGAGAAATCTACCAATTTAAATAAAATAACATTTGCAAAAGAAATATGTAAAATAAGAATTTATTGAGTTATTTACAATTCCTGACTATAATTATATTTTAAGGAAGAGTTCTTCTAAATATTTTTTTTGTTTTTCAGAGAGAGAGAGATATGAGGATGAGCAAATGCTGTAGCACTCCCATGGAAGTCAGAAAACAATGTGGCATTGGTCTTCTCCTTTCATCTGTACATTGATGCAAAGAATCCAACTCAGTTCCTTGGCTCATAGAGCAAACTCTCTACTGACTGAGCCATCTCACTGAACCTCTTTCAAGAAAATATATTTTTAATTATTATTTGAAAATTTCATACATGTATACAATGTATTTTGATCATATTCATCCTATTAACCTATGCCCGTTGCCCTCAAGATTACTTTCATAAAACATGTCCCTCTCAAGGTCATGTCCTTTAAAAACAGCAACAACAAAACAAAACAAAACCCCAAAGAACTCAAATACAATTAGTGCTGCATGTAACTGCATGGGTATGAGGCCATCATCGGAACATGAGAAAATGATCAGTGTGCACACGCCTAAAGAAAAGTGACACTCCTTCAGTGGCCATCAACTTCCAGTAGCTCCTGAGCTCGGTGCTTAGCACCACCTCCCCCATCAATAACTGAATTTTGACTGGCTTGATCACTGAAGAAAATCACCCTTCCTCAAGCAAACATTAACATCCAAGAACTCTTTGGCTAGGGGTGAGGGTTTATGAGATCCTTCCTCATCCACGATGGGATCCATCTTGTGTTGGTATTGTTTAGGCAAACATGACCACACAACTACTGAGTTAGTGAGTGTAATGGCCATGCCATGTACAGAAGACAGTTCATAGTAGTTGTCCTCAGCTTATAGCTCTTATATTCTTCACACCTCTTCTTCTGTTGTTTTCCTTGAGCCTTGGGTTTAATAGAGATGTTCTATTTAGGCCTGAATACTCATTTGTACTCACTGATTTGCAGTACTTTAGCAAATTGTGGTCTAACTGTGTTTACCACTTCTCACTGTGGTGGTATTGTGTTCCCCAAAATATTGTGCACCTTAATAAACTTATCTGGGGTCAGAGACAGAACAGCCACAATATTAAACATAAAGGTTAGGCAGTGGTAGCACACGCCTTTAATCCTGGCATTCCAGAGGCAGAAATCCATCTGTTCAAGGATACAGCCAAGCATGGTGACTCATGCCTTTAATACCAGAAAGCAAGCCTTTAATCCCAGGGAGTGATGGTAGAAGGCAGAAAGATATATAAGGCATGAGGACCAAGAACTAGAAGCATTTGGCTGGTTAAGCTTTTAGGTTTTGAGCAGCACAGCTCAGCTGAGATTCATTCTGGATGAGGACTCAGAGGTTTCCAGTCTGAGGAAACAGGACCAGCTGAGAAACTGGCGAGGTAAGGTGGCTGTGGCTTGTTCTGTCTCTCTGATCTTCAAGCATTTACCCCAATAGCTAGCTCAGGTTTGATTTTATTAACAAGACTCTTTAAGATTCCTGCTAGATCCCACTGCAAAAAAATAAAAGGAAGATAAATAAACACCTTCTGTGGTTAAAGTTTAGAGAAGTACAGATCTATTTGTATAAAAATAAATATTAGGAAATAGTTTGACAACATGCCCCTTCAGCAAAACAGTAATAATAGGTTCCCTCTTAAGGCCTGTGATGCTCATCAGCCATGGGCTTTCTAACAAGATTGAATCCCTTCCTATGAAGCAGGCCTCAAATGCAATAAAACAGTTGCTTACCATAATCATGACAGTCATCAATATTGCACATTGCCTGACAGATAGGAAATTGTAATGTGCAAGTTTAAATGCTTATTAAGACTGCTGATAAACTTTATTCTCCCAAAATCCTTCATAGCACCTCATAGCACTATGGAAGCTAATCATCAGGGAAGAATTTTCCCATAATTTTGAGTTGATCTCTATATGTCCTGAAATGAAAGTGTGTGATTTCACCAGAAGCAAGACTTGCCATGAACTTATGATGGGTAAACCAAGACAATGGCAATAACCTGTGCTGTTTTGGTAACCTCTGTGACAGTCCTGGGTAATAACCTGTAGAGGAGTATTCTGTGCCTAGAACTGAGAGTTGTTTTTTAATGTTAAGCTGTATTTCTGCTAAGAAGCTGAGTTATGAAAGAATATCCTTTACAGAGAGTTAATACTTAAATAAATAATAGACATCTTACTAGTTTAGTGCAAATGAATTTTCACTGTCATAGCCATAATGAGAATTATGACTCATTTGCTTAGTGTAAAAGTTGACATTTAACTAGATATATCTTATGGCCCTCCATTCACACTTATTCTTCTTTCTGTATATATTTCTTTATGTATTTAGCGTCCATAGTAGATTAGTCATGTATTACATAGACACTCAGAACACAAAAGTGAATGACACATGGTCTCTTGCTCTGAGAAGATTATTACATATAAGGAGAGACTAATAGTAACTAAACAGACTTTAATGTGGTCTACTATGTAACTACAATGATAATGAGTGCATATTATGCCATGTGAATCCACAGGAAGACTGTTTAATATAGTTACAGGAGATGAGTAATTTTTTTCTTGGATGAGATAATATCTAGGCTTAATCATAAAGTAGAAACTATATACGAACAGACGTGAGTATGTAAGGATTCCAATTCACAAAACAAGGCAAATGCTGAAATAGGAAATTATATATTATGTGAAAAATAGCAGAGTTTACTCTTGCTAGGACAGAAAGTGAACATTTCTGAGTGATGGGAGACCTATTTTGAATAAAAGTTTGTGATTCACTTGTGCAATACATACTATAGCATATAGTTTGTATAGGTGAGAACTCTGTGGAGTATCACAGTACAATGTAATGGAACTAATATTTTAGGAATATAGTTCTGTCCCCACTGTGGACAATAAATCAAAGGACAAAAATTGAGAAGCAGGGGAAATAATTTAAAAGAGTTTTGGAATAATGCAGGAAGTGCATGATGATAGTCTAGGCTACAGGCAATAAAATGGACAGGAACCGACAAATTCAGACTATACCTTGTTATCTTTAAGATGATTACCAATGAATTAAATGTACACAGAGACTCTCAAGAAGGAAGGAGCAATGGGTTGGTAATTAGTGATTCCAACACTACGGAAGCTAAGTGAATTTGTAATCCCAACACTAAAGTAGCTAAGCGAGTTTGTAATCCCAACTCCAAGGAAGCTAAATGAATTTGTAATCCCAACTCTAAGACAGCTGACTCAGGAATTCAGGGCCAACTTAAATGAAAAACTCTACCAAAAACAAAAACAAATAATCCTACAAAATAAAAAATCAAAGCAAGACAAAAATTAAAATAAATGGCTTCTGAGATTTTTTTTAGCATGGAAAAGTAAGAAAATATGAACACTATTATCTACCAATCAGATACTCAGGAAGGACATACAAGAAGGGAAATGTATTTTTTGTGTGACGTTAAAGAAATCATGGATTCACTTTCTAATAAATACTCATGAAGTGAACATATGTCCAGTATAGAACGAGAATAAGTAACTCATGTAAAAATTCTAGATTTCATCAGTATCTGATAGTTAAACACTGAAAAAAACATAAGAGAAACCTTGGGAATTGTGGGTTAAGAGGAACAGTGAGGGAAGGAAAGAATCCTAGGCAACACCAATGTTTATTGACTAGGCAGGTTCAGGAAAAATGTGCAAGGAAGACAAAGACAAAATAAAAGGGAAGAAGAGAGATTAGTAGAATGAACACAAGTGCTTAAGCACATCAGTGAGAATGAAAGCTAACAAGACAGTTTTTACTCTCGTCTTGCTTGGGAAGATTCCTTGAGGATTTATATTCCCTTCGCTGAGCTTTGGGGACTGGAGCAGTAACTAGTGGATCTGCTTATAACCATGAAAAAGCTACAATGTAACTAGGGGCTTAACTTTATAAATCTTTAGTATGTAGAATCACATCATGAATTTGTCCCATTAAAAATATTTGTATGTTTTTACAGTTTTTTTTTCATTTTTAAAGACAGGGTTTCTCTGAGTAGCAACGGCTGTCCTGGAACTTGATTTGAAGATCAGGCTGGCCTAGAACCTCAGAGATCCGCCTGCCTATGTCTCCCAAGTGCTGGGATTAAAGGCAAGTGCCACCATGCCCAGCTTTAATTTTTTTGTCCTTTGAAAATTTCATGCATGTATATAATACATTTTTTGAAATCCATCCTGATTTTTCCTTCCTTTTCCTCCCCCATCTCCCCCCTTTACAAACTAAAACTTAATGTGCTCTTTAACAAAAAACAGCCTAATGAGAGTGCTTAGTGCCACCTGCATATACATGTCTATAAGACCATCTACTGGAGCATGGCTAGCCTCATAGTGTCAATAACCCTGAAGAAAAATGACTTTTCTTGGCTAATGGTGGATGGAGTTCATAATCCTCCAATACATGTTGGGGTTTTGTTTGAGACTTGGGATGAGGACATATGATTTTTAGAGACACAAAATACTATTAGAACCCAGGTAAGGAAATAATTACAGATCACTGGGATAGAATTTGGAAAGAATAGTATATATAGCGAAAAGACATGAATTGGAAATTGAGAGATTGCTAAAGTTTGCCAGACAAAAATGAAGTGGTGTAGGTAGAAAAAAATTAGAGGAAAATAGACCGAGGATGAAGAAAACAAGGCTAGGATTAAATGCACCATACCTGGCAAAACAAATAAAAACTTATGTTTTAAGGGAGGAAATGACATTATCAGATTTGTATTTCAGAAACATTATTTTAGCCATAGATTGGAGAATTCATTGAATAATTTGAGACTACACACAGACAGACCTACTTAGAAGCATTTACAATAATTGGAGTGAGAAATGATCATACCTTGAGTCATGAGAAAGAGAATATAATTAGGAAAGAGCAGACATAAACATTTGAGGAAGAATTTAAAGACTGAGACATCATATATATATATACATATACATATATATATATATATATATATATATATATATATATATATATATTACAGTTACCTTCAGTAAGAGATTTCTTGCTTGCTTGATTACTTGTTTGGAAGATAATGTGTTTATAAAGACATGAAATGGCTGAATGAAAAATAGATGTGCAGTTTTACAAGTAGAACTTGGTTTCATACATCCTGAGCCTGAACTTTTTGTTCTTGTTTCATCCAACTTTTTATACATCTAATTAATGATCACACTACAGCCCTGCTTCAAATCCTTCAGTGATTGATTATCCCTTGTTTAGTATTAATGACTAATAATAGTTTCTAAAATGCTCCACAATTTGGATTTACATTTTAAGCACTATATTTTATCAATCGCAATTCCCTCTCTGATTTTATTACAGTCTATGGAAGGCTAAAAAGCCATATATTTTTACCATTGAATATATTTGTATATTTTGCATTCTATATGAAACATGCTTCCTTGACTCTTAAGTTAACTCTTATATCATTTAAAATTCATCATAAAAATCACACCTTCTCTAAACTGTCTGAACAATTTTTCTAAGTACTTCCTTCTACAAGTATAATGAGGTAAGGGCCTTAGTTCATTTAGATATTTTATTACTGCGCTAGAACTGAAAGCTTCTTCCATGAGGACTAGCTTTCACAGTACTAGCATAATCCCAATTACATTATAACTATGTGTCCTTATACCAATAGATAAGTATAGTACTCACCACTCATCGAGTAAGGAAACTTCTCTTTGCAAGAGATAGAGATCATTACAGAAAACCACAATGAACCAAAATGAAGAGTTGTGGAGCCTGGTCCCAACTGATACATCTACAAAACACTTCCACACCTAATGCTCAGGATCATTGTGAAAGAGGAGATGAAAGACGATAAAGAGCCAGAGGACCACGGCATTTGCTTTGAGATTGTGTCTTCTAATAATGTCATAAGCTATACTCAAAGTTTCACAAGAATGAGTGCCTAAACATGAGCTGAACAAGGACAACAGCAATAAGCATGCAAGAGTGAATGGGGGAAATTTCACAAGGCTTCAACTCTATACAAATAACTACAGACAACTAAGGAGTGCTGAGAGCAGGAGAAATAGTCTTCCCCAGGGAATAATTCCCCAACTGGTTGTCCACTACCAAGTGGTCAGCTCTGAACCATGCACTTAAGTAACATCATAATATAGACTGAGCAGGTTGTGCTTACATATTTAGCAATATGTGTGTGTACAAACACATATCATTCATTGTGTGTATGTGGGTATATATAAATGTTTATACACACACATATGCAACAATTAATGAAAAAGAGGCCATGATTTTGAAAGAGGAGTATATGGGAAGATTTAAAGGGAGGAAAGGGAAGGGGAAATGATGTAATTATATTATGATGGCAAAAATATAATAATTTCAAGATAATCTATAGGGTAGGGGCAGGTGAGACAACATCTAAAAATGATTGGTTATTCCCATAGTATGTACCACTATTGTGCCAGCAGTACAATCTTGCAGACAGGGTAAAACTGATGATTACTTTTGTCCTCTGGTAGTGTTCACAGTACATCCTGCATTATGAACACTAGTCACTAAGGGTTAACCTTAGAGTTAGTCACCTGCTCGATTTCTGTGTCAGATGATGCAAGTCATTTGTGTCTTCAGCAATAGGGCCTTGCAGAGACTGACAACACACACAAGACCTGCATATGTTCAAACCAGACAAAATCCTAGCACTGAGGAGGGAGAACAGACACAAATTCCCACCAGCAATAAGCTGTTTGCAATTGATACCCTCTGTGAAATGGAGTATCAGTTTTCTTCAATGGAGTGTCACTAGGTATAGCAACCACACTCAAAGGCATGCCCCTTGCCTAGGAGTAGTTGAACAAAGCAAAAATGATTCCATGCTTTTTATGTATACATGGTTTTTGTTTTGTTTTCCTTGTTTTTGTATTATTGTTCATCTGTTTTGGTATTCATTTTTTTGCTGTTTTTCCTGCTTTTCTGAGAGGGGGGTCATGAAGTAGGGTGGGAAGTGATGTGGGATGTGGGATGTGGGGAGGCTCTGGGAGGAGTTGAGGGGAAGAATATGATCAAAATACATTGTCCTAAAATTATTTAAAATTTTAAACTGTATTTAACTTAGTATAGACATTGTTGGTTGTAGATGTAACCAACCGTCTTATTAAATAAGAAACACAGAAACAATGTAAAAGAGAAAGCCGAGAGGTCAGAGCTCAGAGCTAAAATCTCACCCTTCCTCCTGCTGTCCCAGCTTCGCGAAAAGAGACCTACTTCCTGTCGGTTCGTATTTTTAAAGTATGTTGTTCTGCCTTCTCATTGGTTGTAAACCCAAACACATGACTGCCTCGTCACTGTCTGAATGTACAGCCCCCTAGGTCTTAAAGGCATATGTCTCCAATGCTGGCTGTATCCCTGAACACACAGAGATCTTATGGGATTAAAGGCGTGTGCCACCACCGCCACACTCTTGCTATGGCTCTAATAGCTCTGACCCTGAACACACAGATATCTATGGGATTAAAGGCGTGTGCCACCACCGCCACACTCTTGCTATGGCTCTAATAGCTCTGACCCCCAAACAACTTTATTTATTAACATACAATCAAATTAATATTTCAGTACAAATCAAAATAATATTTCAATACAATTAGATTACCACCACAGTTGGTATTTGAAAGCTTCTAACATTTCTATTTTCTTACTTTGTCACTTAAAAAAATCTATACAGAGCTTTAAAACATATTTAAAGCACATATGATTTGCATCCCTCTTTTTGTGAAAAGGACAACTTATATATGAAGCAATAAACCTTCCTCGAGGTCATTTCAGTGAAAAGTAGAATGCTACAGAAGAGAAATATATTTCCCAAAGTTTGGTTTCTTGACATTTCAATATAACATGCTATCCTATACTCTTTTTCACAGTCTTGACCCTATTATTGTTCATTTTATTATACTTTGAGATATTTTAAAATGTATTTCTAATGATCCATATTTTAATGTGTGTTTATTATTCTTTTAAAAAATCTTTCTTCCTACATATATACACAAATGTTAGTATATAAATACAACCTTCTGAGATCATTTAGTGTTGCTCTTATATACAAGATTTTTTAGGAGTCCCTATCTGGTGTTGAACAAAATGTTATGAGGTTCATGCCTGAGTAATACTGGTTCTCCCTTTCTCAGCAATAATTAATTGACTGTAGCTCTCCATTTAGGCTTGAGACCTTCTGAGATTTACCCCACCCATGTTAACATGACAACTGGTAATGTTGTACAGGTATTCTTTGGGCAACCATATTATTGAGATTTCATGGGATTAGGTTGCCTACCATAAATAGGAGACACTCTCTCACAGCAGATATTCTGGTCTTTCTTTTCTTAGAATCTTTCTTTGCCATCTGTTGGAATGTCTTCTGAGTCTAAACTGTGTTGTTTATGTTGTAGATGTGGCAATGGGCATTCGACAGTGCCTTTTGACAATTTGTGGATTTCTTTTTTTGGCCTCTGTTTGCTGCAAAAAGATGCTGCACTGATGAGGTGGGACCTACACACATTTGTTGGTATAAGGATGAGGATTTAGAATGTCATTAGAAATTATACTGGTTCAGGGAAGTACAGAAAATAGGTTCTTCTTTAGGGTCCATGGACTTATCAGTCACAAGTAGTTGGCTAGTTTTACAATACCAGACATAACTATCCTCCAATTGAATGAGTATGGCTTAAGTCCTATTAAAAGACTGTTGGTTACCACCAAGATTTATTATCCACTATTGGGGATATTTTATTATGCTTGCTATTATTGAGGTTCATAGGTTTCCCATTAGTAAGACTGTAGATTGCTTTCTCCTTGGCAGTTTGCACAGCAACTTCTGATACTATGAGAGTTAGTCCTCAGGGAAGAGGGGCTTCCACGTAGATTCTAGCTTGATTCCTCTAAGTCCTATGTCCAAAGTATACATTGCCTTTGGCAAATAGGGCATTGCTTTCAAGTTCTGTGAGGCAACCAAATACAATGGTAATAGCTAGTACTGTTATGGGAGTCTCTTAGAATCCCCTGACCAACAACCTGAAGGCAGGTTTCCCATGCCTGCCACTAAAGGTTTTGTTAGATAGTCTCTTAGAAAAAGCATTACCATTCTAAGTTCTGCAACTTCATTTAAACTATTTATGCATGCACACACAGTTACATATTATATGTCTTTAATTAAACTTCAAATACTGTTTCCCTCTGACTTTTCCAAACATCTTTTTAGTTTTATTATCCTTTCTCCTTTTTTCTCCATCTGTGTTGCCTTCTCCTTCCACATTTCAAATAAAGCCAACCCCCATCTATTTTCATTTTCCATTTCATAACACCTGTGTCCCTCTATCACCTTATCTAAAGCCCTTTCTCTCACCCACACTCATACTTTTTTGCTTAACTGGTTTCTGAAGCTACTCCAGATTATATACACATATCTAAAGATCCCCAAATAACAGCGAATGTGGGGTATTTGTCTTACCTCATAAGTATAGTATGTTCTGGTTTCATCCAATAACCTGCAAATTCCATTTTTTTCCTACAGCTGAACAGAATTCACATTATCCATGCATTATTTGAAGGTTTGAAAAGATGATAAAAATGCACACTGAAGATAAAACAGCATCTTCAACAAATGGTACTGGGGAAACAGAATGTCCATATGTAGAAGAATGAAATTAGAGCCATATTTCTCACCCTGTACAAAATCAACATCAAGTGGATCAAAGACTTCGATGTGAAACTTAAAACCCTAAAAATGCTAAAAGAAAACTTAGGCAGCACTCTAAAAGATATATGGGCAACAGGGACTTTTTTTTTTAAAATAGGTCTTCATTTGCTCAGGAATTGAAGCAAACAATTGAGAAACGGAACTTCATAAAACCAAAAAATATTCTGCACAGCAAGGAAACAACTGAGTAAAGAAGACATCCATGGAATGGAAGAGATTTTTTGTCAGCTATATATCCAGTAGAGGATTAATATCCAGAATTTATAAAGAACTAAAAAAAAAATCAGGAGATCATGTTGAAAGACCAAGGCCTCAGCAGAATTGCAGGCATAGCAAAGGGGCATGAGCAGGAAGCCCTCCCACTCCTGACCTCCTGACTGCCTCTGTCTTTTTGCCCTAGCTACAGAGAGAGCCATGAATTCTTCACCCCACAGAGAAGGCCCAATCAGAGGAGGCCACTGCCTCTTACCTTTTGCCCTAGCTAACAACCCACCAGGGAAGGGCCTATCAGGAGCCAGGTACACCTCAGGAGGGCCAATCAGAAGCAGATAGACAACTCCAGGTGCTGAAGTTACAATGATGCAATTCCCTAAACCCAAGAGAGCCAATCAGCTCAGCCAAGTACTCCTGACCAGGACTTGAGAGCCAATTCCAGGTCTATAGCTATGCAGTCTTGGAATTCCCCCAAAGCACCCCCTTTGTATAGCCAGTATAATAACCCTCGCCCAGTGTAGCTTGGGGTGTCTCCTGCTCTGCTGTTTCGTCGGTTGGACCAAGAGACCTGAGTTAACCCCTATTAAAGACTGTTTTTGCATAGGATTTAGTCTCTTGGTGATCTTTTGGGGATCTGGACTTTGGACACAATAATGTGACCCAATTAAAACATAGACTATCCATCCATCTGGACAGACCAATCTCAAAAGAAGAAATTATGGCTAAGAAAAATCTTCAAAAGTATTCAATATCCTTAGCAATTAAGGAAGTGTAAAATAAAACTGCTTTAAAATGCCATTTTACCCCAGTCAGAATGAGGAAGATCAAGAAAACCCCTGAAAACTCGCAAGAGTTGAGACAGGGAAAGGGGAACCCTTATTTACTTTTATGGAATTGCTAACTGGTGAATCTAAAGGACCGAATATCCTATTCCAAAATAGACCAAGTCCATTGCTACTCTACTCATAGTAGCTAGGAATGGAAACTGCTTCAGCATTTATAAATTCATTTCTGAGAACATTTGTTAAATGTCTGCCTCACATTCAAGTAAGGTCACACAAGGTAAAATCCATTCTTGTACATAATCCTATTTCCTGAATGACAGGGCTTTCAGTACACATGTGTTTAACAAATATTTATTAAACTAATAACTGTGTAAGTCTTACCCTTGCAGTTAGGAAACCATATGGTATTAAACAGATTAAAATTCTTCAGTTGGAAAACATAAAAACCTTGGTGCTCATAAAGTAGAGTGGAGGTGGAAATGAAGGGGTGTGAATGAGGATTCAGGAAGAGGTGTGTAACTGAGATCCTCAAGTCCATGTATGTTTGACACCCAAATCTATTTCCACATTTTAAATCCACATCCAGAAATGAGCATGCCATATGAACAAATTTTTAATGAGGACTGTACAAGGAAACATCCCTGAAATTATTTTTTTCAATGAGAAAAGTGATACAAATGTCCCTGACAGTCTGGTGGAACTAGAGTTGAAGCAAATCCTGAGAAGCCATGCTGAATGGAGAAGGTTCTAATTCTGATTCTGCCTTGTTGTTAAATGTGTGACTTCCCACTTCTTACAGTATTTTTATTTTTTAAAAAACACTTGTTTATCAAGTGAATGATGGAGGTTGAAGCCAAAGCCCTCATTTTTAAAGAACAAAGGAGGAATTAATGCTTTTTACATCACACGTTTGATGAATCTGTTTATTGCTGTGGGATGTTCTATATGGCAAATGTGTTGCTCTGATTGGTCAATAAATAAAACACTGATTGGCCCGTGGCTAGACAGGAAGTATAGGCGGGACTAACAGAGAGGAGAAAATAAAGAACAGGAAGGCAGAAGGAGTCACTGCCAGTCACCGCCAGGACAAGCAGCATGTAATGCCGGTAAGCCACAAGCCACATGGCAAGGTATAGATTTATGGAAATGGGTTAATTTAAGCTATAAGAACAATTAGTAAGAAGCCTGCCATGGCCATACAGTTTGAAAACAATATAAGTCTCTGTATTTACTTGGTTGGGTCTGAGTGGCTGTGGGATTGGTGGGTGAGAGAGATTTGTCCTGACCGTGGGCAAAGCAGAAAAACTCTAGCTACAGTTTATAATCTATGCTTTTCTCACAATCTTTTTTATGGAATCCCAACCCCCTTATTCTCTTTTTCTATTCATTCCAATGACCTTGTTCTACACCCAGTTAGGCAGTGACCAGGGCACACCTCCTGCTGTCCAGGATTATTCTACCAGAAGGCCCCTGATTATGAGGTCTCATGTTGTAAAAAAATGAGGAATGCTGACCTCATCTGTGATGTATAAGGCAGGGCAGCAGGCAGCTCATGACAATTATCACCAGGCAATGTAGGGAAAGCAGGTCCCTAACCCTAGACTATTCCAGCTTGCCTGATAGATTCTGGTGCCTGCTTTCCAAAGAAGGTCCCAGAGAGGGACCATGAGCATCCTTCTTGGAAGCATTGTCTTCATTTTCATCTTTTTCATCCTGAAGATACTAGTTCCGGTAAGCTGTATGCAGGAGGAGACGGCCCTAACATTAAAGTAACTCAATACATGGATACGAATGTGTTTTGTAAGATCACAAAAAGAGGAAAGGAACCCAGGGAAGAACTTCAATTGCCACTTGCTGTCTCTACAGAGTCCCAGCATTTGCTGTCTCTCCCACATGAGCTTCTCAACCTTTCAGCACTGTACTCAATAGTTGTGGTCAGTTAGAGAATAGACATGGGTCACTAATGATATGGTTGACTTTCCAGCGAACCTCTCACTCACTGTGAGAGAACAGGAGAGCTGAAAGTGCGTGATCTCCACCATCAAAGTCTCATCTTAAAAATGGGTCCTTTCTCTTGTCTTCTCTCATTTCTCTGATGGTATCTTGTCTAAACGTGAGATCCCTGGTGTTAGTATAAAGTTATAAGTAAAACAATTTTACAATAGGATTAATGACTCATATCAAGGCTACTATTGAACTTCCTAAGGCAAGAAGACTTTACAAGGTAACCGCTATGATTTTTCTTGAATCTTTATCTGCACAAAATATCTATATAATTTTCTCATATTTTGTCCTTTTTGTATAGAAATATTTTAATTTAATTTAATTTCATGTAGTTTCATTTATTGATTGTTGAAATTGTTTCCTGTAATATCAGAGTCCTGTTCTAAAAGTCCCTCCCTATACTTTCAATCTTGGAGTGTATTCCCTATCCTCGATGATGTACAAAAATCAATTCAGTATCTAGATTTCAAATCATGGTTCCATTTAAGAACCAGTCCCTTTTCTTTCTTCATTTCTCTCATTGCAGCCTACTCTACCTCTCCCTGGATTCAGGTTACTCTTTTCTTCTCCAAACTTAGGAGTATTCACAAGTATACTCAGCTCTACATATTGTTTTTTTTTTATTTTTATTTTTTGTTTGTTTTGTTTTGGTATTTAAAGTTGCAAGTGAAATGCTTTTATATAAGTACCAAAGACAGGATTTGAAGCTACCTACTACTGAACTTCCCAAGGCAAGACATTACAAGGTGACATCCATTTTTTTCCTCAGTCTGTGCTTATGCAAAACATACATGTCAGTCAACGTTACCCTTCAACACATTCAAATCTATATATCTTGGGGGAAATCTGTTCATTATCATAACCAAGTTATCACAGTCAACTTATCATGCTCCAAAAAACCCACAGAGTTGTAATTTCTTTTACAGATAACTGAGTATGAAAGACCATCCAATTCAACACCTCTTATACTACAAAGAGCAACAATTATTAAGTCATACAAGAGTACAACTGTGAGTGTTCCAGTCAACAACTTCAACCAGGCTATGGTAATACCTTTTCCACAGGCATTAATCTTGCACAAACGAATACTGGTCAATCTGAACATCATAGAATGCCAGCTGGTTAAACTGGAGCAATTTCTGTATGCGAGGGACCCACCTGGCTGTACAGGTGGAGAGCTACTGTCAGAAACCCAATAGAAAGGGACAATGAAAGCAACCAATAAAATCCTGGAGTGGGATCAACTGATTTTGTTTCTTGCAAATGAGTTTTTATTTAAAGGAGTGGGGTGTTGGTCAGATACTCCAGACACGTACTACATGCTTGTATTTAAAGAAACATTGACATGTATTTGTTAAGACATATTTTATGGGTTAATGATTTAGAATCACAGTATAGAAAAGACAAATTGAGTATTTCAACTCATGTATCAGCCCTGACAGAAAAGAACAAAGAAGGCTCTGAGGATTTGAGCCAGCAAGTCAACAAGAGTGCTAGAGCTTTTTCCTACTGAGCAGTGAGACTTCTGGAATAAAGGCAGTTTACGCCCGCTGTGCCCATTGCAAATTCCTGGCTGGAGTGTCTTGATAGTAATGCAATGACTATTTTCTTAGGATGTCACTCTTGGTGGTGGTTCATTCTGCAGCAAGACAAAGACAGATGTAACAAATGATCAGTGGGGCCACCATTCCTTATGCTACTCTCAGAAGAACTTTGATGCCCTAGAAAACGTCACTACATTTTCTCCGAACAGAGAAATGAAGATGGCTGCTTGTTCGATGGTCGCACACACTATAGCTCTTTCTTAAATAATATTACTGTATAAAAGAGCAAGCTTATGGTTTTGAGATATCAGACGCAGCAACTACCCGCTGCGATCACCAGCATTCCTCAAGTATCTCTGATACTAGACTCCTCTTGGCATACCACACAAAATATTCCCAAATTAACTTTAGCTCCTGTAACAATCGGGTGTACTGGGCTACAATAATTTAAATTCACTAAGCTAAAGTCTCCAATGCCGGCCGGTTATTTTGCTGGTAAGGCCTTGTACTCAAGACAGTATTAGAAGAGCAGCTAAAAGCAGCCAGGTTGTGATGGGAAAGCTCTGCCTACATGCAGTGCTTATAACAGAAGAACTTCCCTTTGAGCTGAGGAAAGGAATGGTGAGCATTTGACAGGACCTGGTACATCCACGTCCCTGCAAAGAGTGTGCAGAACCCACTTCCAGCTCCACTATCAGGAAGGTGACAAGGAGTGGTAGGTCTGAAATTGGAAAAGAGAGAAACACCTGCACAAAGAGATTACATTTCCATACAGCGAATATATATATATATATATATATATATTCACTACTTGTGGAGCCTCCATGGGACTAGACTAAGCCCTCTGCGTAAGTGAGACAGTTGAATAGCTTGATCTGCTTAAGGGACCCCATGGCAATAGGAACAGAATCCATCCCTGGTACATGAGCAAGCTTTCTGGAGCCCACTACCTATGGTGGGATACCTCACATAGCCTTGAGGCAGGGAGAGGGGCTTGGACCTGCTTCTATTGAATGTACCAGGCTCCATGGACTCCCCATGGGAGATCTTACCTTCTTGTAGGAGGGAATGGATGGTGATTTGGGGAAGGAGAGGTTGGAGGGGTGGGAGGAGGGAATAGGGAGAGATCTGTGATTGGTATGTAAAATGAATAAATAATACATTTTTTTAAAGTTGGGTATTTGACAGTATGTTGCAGTTAAAAGTTTACAGCTGAGATATAACAAACAGAAATTCAACCAATTTGAAAAGTTTTATAATCAAAAGATTGCAGCAAAATACTGTAGTTGTCCACCAGCTTTATTAAAGTGAGAGGAATTACATTGACCTGTTTTCTATCAGGAAAACAACTATTTCTGTCACTGAATGTCTGTAGTAAGAGCCATCATTAAACACCCTACAATACATGTAGTTTATAAATTGTGGCATTAAACTTTGTTTTTCACATTTGAAGTTAATGATACAAGTCTATATCTACTCTTTTTGGTCAGTTTTTGAATACAACTACTTCTGTTTCAAATCTTCACATTCTTAAATTGTTTTTATCTTTTAAAATATGTCCAAATCATCAATATAACACAAGAATAGCCTATAAAAAGGAGTGCCTTTTTAAATTGGTGAATGTTCACCTTGAATAGCATCCAAATATGGAAGGATAATCCATTTAATAGAATGTTACTTCAAGTTCAGAAAAGGTATTTCCAAACCATAGTTGATTGTCTATTTCTTTTTTTTTATTAAGAAAAATTTTTTATTTATTTTACATACCAACTACAGATCCCTCTCTCTTCCCTCCTCCTTCCCCCAGTCTCTTCCCCCAACCCATCCCCATCCCCTCCTCCATGGGGAGTCAGAAAAGCCTGGTACATTCAAGTTGAGGCACATCCAAGCCTCTCCCCCCGCATCAAGGTTGTGCAAGGTGTCCCACCATAGGTAATGGGCTCCAAAAAGCCAGTTCATGCACCAGGGATAGATCCTGATCCCACTGCTAGGGGCCCCTCAAACAGACCAAGTTATACAACTGTCTCACTTATGCAGAAGGCCTAGTCCGGTTCCATTCAGGATCCACATATGTTGGTCTAAAGTTTGTGAGTAGTTGTCTATTTCTAATAATGTATTATAAAATCCTGCCATTGTCCTTGAATTCTTCATATTCAATGCCTATTGTCCTGGTTAGTTTCATGTCAACTTGACACAAGAGTCATTTGAAAAGAGAAAACCTCAACTGAGAAAATGCTTCCATATGATCCAGCTGTAAGATATTTTCTTAATTAGTGATTGATTGTGGGAGGGGTCAGCCCATTGTAGGTGGTGCTATCCCTGGGTTGGCTGGTTTTGGTTCTATAAGAAAGCAGGCTGAGTGAGCCACAAAGATCAAGCTGGTAATCAGCACCCCTCATAACCTCTGCAGCAGTTCCCGCCTCCAGGTTCTTGCCCTGTTTGAGCTCCTGTCCCAACTTCCTTCAGTGACTATGATGGGAAACTATGAGCCAAATAAACCCTTTCCTCCCCAACTGTCTTGAGGTCATAGCATTGCATTGCAGCAATAGAAACACTAAGATACTTATAATTCATTAATTTTGCCTTTCTATAGTGTTATAAATTTGTACATAGACATTTCGTCTTTTTATATTTTTTATATTCTTTGGTCTAATGCCTCTAACTTAAGTCCTGTTAATCAACTTTCTACTTGATTCATTTTATTTGTAAGGTTTTCCCCTGAGTTTTCTAAGTGAGTTTTTGTGTTTTAATTGCATTTTCATTTCAGCTTGAGTTGTCTTCACTATTTCTATGTCTTTACTGAACCCAGTTTTCAAATCCTGAATTGTCTTTTTTATTTCATTCAGTCATGTATTTGTGTTTTCTAGGACTGCACACTGGAATTAATTTCTATCCTATTTCAGGCCATTGATATTTTTGTTTCTTCTTAAAACTCCTCAAAGTATTTGATCAGGTTCATGATTGTTCTTTTAAATGTTGTGCCCTGGAGTTCATCTAGATATTTCTAATTGAAGAACACTTCTATAGTACTAGTAGGTTTGGGGAGGACATAGTGTCTTAGCCTTTCATATTGTTTGTGTCTCTGTGCCATAACCTGGTTGTGTGGAATATATTCATTGGCTGGGTGTCTGATGTGAGATTCCAGCCTGCCTCAGTTGAGTGAAAGTTTGGTTCTGCTTGTCAAGAATGGTAGGCCAGTCCTTCAGATATGTGGTGTAGATTTTTATTGAAGAATTGGGTAATTCCAATTCAGTGATAACAAAAAAGCATGTGAATATGACTATTGCATGGGTCTGTCTGGGTGTTTAGTCTGAGCTTCCAGAGGTAGATCTGGGAGTGTGAGGATGGTGCAGAATGCAGGAATCTGGGTCACTAGACTGTACTATTGTTTAGGCTGCACAATCCCACTGAAATCTGGGAAGGTGAGGTCATGGTGCCATTGAGTGGGAATCTGGGTTACTCTCCTGGCTGGGTTGATGAACAAGCTAAGAGACCCCAGCTATTCTTGGGAGTGTGAGGGGAATGTTGAAGGGTCCTTCACCAAGCTGGGCAGACGCACAGGCTAAACAACCTTAGCTAGGCTTTCTGGGAATATGAGGATGACACTGGAAGGCAGGAATACAGTCACTCACCAGGATGAGCTGGTGCATTCAGCTGTGTAACATGAGCTAGCACTGAGAGTGTTATCTGTTTTCTGAGGATTCCATGCATGCAAACAGTGTACTCTGATCATCTACTTTAGCTCCTCCCCTATCCTCCCCAACACCCCTCTCCCAATGTCATGCCTGTCTTTGATACCCCAAACTTAGTTCAGTTATTGCTGCCCATATATGCATGGGTACAGGGCCATCCACTGGAACATGGAAAACCTACCAGTGGCCACGCATATATCCAATATTTTTTTTAATTTCTTATTCTTTTTATTTTATGTGCTTGTGTGACTTCCCCCATGTTTATCTGTGTGCTATGTGTGCCTCATGCTCACAGCTTCCAGAAAAGGCCACTGGATATCCTGGAATTATAGAGTGTTGTCAGGTGCCCTTTGGATGTTGGGAATTGAGCCCTATGTCCTCTAGAGAAATATCCATTACTATTAGCTGCTATCTCATCTCTCTAGTCCTTTCGAAATTATTTAACAGGCAAAATTACCTGTTGGTGATGACAGAAAGCAGCATTTTCCCTTTGGGGAGCACCAACAAGACAGGAGAAAGTATATGTCACTTCTCTTGAATAGTGGAAATTATTTTGTTTCAATTTAGAGGATATTTATCTCCATATATACTTTTGTAAAACTCATTTACATGTCATTTGTAAGCACAAGATGACTCAAATATGATGGATATTTCCTATCATTGGTGTCGTCTTATTTAAAGCACTATAAGCTAAATGTATACTTTCACTGTTCTCCTTTCAATTTAGATCAGCTGAATAGATACTGTGGGTAATGTTAGGAAATAGTATGGGTCCAAAACTTTGGTATAGCTAAAATCTGAAACAGAGTTTTAAACTAAGTTGATTTTCTACACTAAAAATGGAAAACCAAACTGACATTCTTTCATGACAGATTACTGGATAACACTAAGGAACAAACCTCAGTTTTTACTCAGTCATTCTCATTTTCATGGTATCTATAAATTTTAATTTGTATTCATTTGTGTGTAAGGTTGTCAGAAGTATGTAGAGCATGGCTCAAGTGAACACAACTATAAGATAAGCAGATATCACTCAGTAGTGTTTCATGCAAATTTCTATTTTTTTATTTCATTATTTCACAGTGTATGGGTATTTTGCCTGCATGCATGTCTGTGTACCACATGTCTGATATGTCCAAGGAGTGTAGAAGACAGTGTTGGATCTCTGCAAATTTGAGTTACAAATGGTGAGGAGCTGCTACATGTGTGCTGGCTGGGTGGGCATTGAACCCCAGTCCTCTGGAAGAGCATGCAGCGCTGTCAACTGCTGAGCTAAATATACATTTTATGAGCTCCTGTGAACACGTTTTACTCTGACATGCACATGAGAATATATCATATGTAAACACTACTAAAATAAATCTAAATGAAACTACCCACATCAAGAAATAGAACTTTGTAACTAGCTCAGAAATTATCCTTGGCTTAGGCTATGCCCCTTTCCAGTTAAAATTCCAAACAACTCTGGCAATGATCTTTTTAACTATTTATTTCTTTGTATACCAGTTTTAATAATTCTATGGGAATTGCATCCAAGGCATTTGTGAACCCCTACTCCTCCCATAACTTCCCAGATCCACTCCGTATCTTTTTCACCCCCCCCCCAAATTTATGTGCTCTTCTTTAAATAACCCATTGTTTTTTTAATAACAGTAAAATTTATACTGACTATATATTCATAAGTATGGGGTCACACATTGGAGTGTGTGCAACTGATCTGGAATGAATACTACTCATAGTTTTATGATAATACTTTTCTTAAATATCTTTCCATAGTTAACCATCCATACTTGCATCCATAAACAATGCAATTAAATTTTGATTGTTCTTAGACTTCAGGAAAATAGAATCATATCTTTTGGATTATATGTCTGTGATAGTTAGTTTTTTTTTGCCACAGTAACACAAGCTAGAGTCACCTGAGAAGAAGGGACCTCAACTGAGAAAATGTCTCCATCAGATCGGCCCTTAGGAAAGCCTGTGGGGTATTTTCATGATTAATAGTTAATGTGGGAGGACCCAGTCCACTGTGTTTGATAACACCTCTAGGTGGTCCTGGGTTCTATAAGAAAACAGGATGAGCAAGCCAAAAGGAGCAAGCCAGTAAGCAGCACTCTTCCATGGTCTCTGCATCAGCTCTTGCCCCCAGGTTTTCTCCTTGATTGAGTTTCTCCCTTGATTTTCCTCAGTGATGGACAGTGATAAGGACATGTAAACCAAATAAACCCTTTACTTCCTATGGTCATGCTCTTTACCACATCAACAGAAAGAAAACGGTGCTAATGCTTTTACATGTGTATCTTTGTGTAGGTGTGTGCTTAGACTTTATAAATGATTATGCTAATGCTATGCTTGGTACAGTTCTTGGCACACTTTCATGCATAAAACCATATGTACACACATAAAAATCTGCCATGCTTATTAAGAGCAACAGAAGGTGTGTACCAATCAAAGTATTTTCTTGAATAATTTAAATATTAGGATCAATTTTCCCTTTTAATGTATTTATTTTTCCTTGTGGTGATTTGAAAGATGCAGACTCATATGATATATTTTCTATGATATTCTTCACCTTCTAGCCAAAGGCCACAAAAAAGCACATCTGGAGTTGAGTAAGTTGGGTTTATAAACTCACTTTAGCAAGGTAGCATTCACAGCATAAGGAAATGTATTTCCATCTCATTCTCCATTTTTTCTGAATTTACACCCTGACATTCTCCTAAGCTGCTTTGCCTAACATAAACCGTACACACACACACACACACACACACACACACACACACACACACGAGAGAGAGAGAGAGAGAGAGAGAGAGAGAGAGAGAGAGAGAGAGAGAGAGAGAAGAGAAAGAGAGATGGTTTGCATAGTTAATTGGTTATCAAGTAAACCTGGTTTTAAAATCCAATGTGACAGTAGCATTGTACCACTCTGAATTGGAGCTTTGCAGTTTTGGAAATAAGTTTATATTAGTAACTCACAGATGAAATTTAAACTCTTTATAATAAAAGGCTATAAAGTACATTGGGCACAGCTCAAGAAATGACAGCTCTCATTTTTATCATTTACCATTATTTTTATAACTATTAAGGTTTGTCTCTAGCCTATGCTCTTATTAAGAAATGGAGTAGACATGCTGCATGGCCTTTAGCCAACAATAGCAGATGATATTCTGAAAAGGATTTTTGGACAAGGATTACATGTTATTAAGTTGGGTTTGATTCTACAAACACTAAAGCCTGATCCTATGGTTGTATAGTTTCCTTTGAGAATTTCATCTTATCCCTGTATTAAACAGTGTTGTGTAGTGTTTTATTTAAAACTGAATTTTGAATAATTTTCATCCATAGAAACAAATGTAATAGTAAGGGTATGAAGTTTTTGCCTTAGTTGCCCACTGACATGATTTTATCTCTGAAAATCAGAAGAGTAGCAGCCTAAATGATATCCTATCTGAATCATAAAAAAATTTGAATAATCTTATAGTAAACACGTGTTTCAACCAATGCAGTTTCTATGGTACTGTTCTGCAAATTATGTACTCACATAAATATAAAAATTGACATAGAAGTTTAAAGTGTGTCAATTCAAGAATGTAACCATTCTGAAATAGGATTGTGAATGCCTGTAATTAGAGATGGTAGTGAAATTTGAGATGTTCTTTCCCTTACTTACCTGAAGTAAAGGTAGCAGGCAATATTGCTACATCAAAACAAGATACTGGGAAACATAACACATATTGATTGTATAAAACAAGTGTTTCCAGTGAAAAGACCATTATATATAGCTATATGAATTTCACCCAGTGATAGGCTCTGTTCCTATTCAAACCTTGGTATTAGTTTTATTACTTCACTAGAAATCACAGGAAAACCTAAAACATTTGGAAATGTTTCTAACTTGAAAGATATAGACAACAACAACAACAACAAAAATAAAAGCTCTTGGGAAAACATGGTATGCTGAGAACAGAGAAAAATAATATTAAAACTACAATTAATATCCTTACTCAGAACATAGAACTATGAAATCTTCTTAGAGCAAAACAAGCTATTAAAACATGTTAGTATTTTTTTTCAATCAGTAGAAATGAGGACACATTAAATTGAGGCAAACTGCCAAAGTACAGAGTAAATTGAGGATAATCAGAAATAAAGATCAAAGAAGTTAAGAAATTATTAGCTTACTTTAGGATGTGTGACATTGCAACGATGGTATTTTCTGAAAGAGAAAATAGAATATAAAAATGATCAAAGAAGTGATTGAAAGTTATTTTATAATTCAAAAAGTCTTCATTACATTTCTATTGCTGTGAAAAGACACCATGACCAAATCAACTGATAAATAAAACATTTAACTGGAGGCTCACAGATCCACGGGGTTAGAGTCCATGACTGTCATTGCCAGGATCAAGGCAGCAGGCAGAAAAGCACTG
The DNA here is from genome assembly GCF_049852395.1 of Peromyscus maniculatus bairdii. NCBI lineage: Eukaryota > Metazoa > Chordata > Mammalia > Rodentia > Cricetidae > Peromyscus > Peromyscus maniculatus. Next base: position 41,001,196 of record NC_134875.1, on the reverse strand, counting down.
GAGCAGAAGCCGAGAGGTTACAACAGCGTGGCATTGGAGCAGTCACTAAAATCTTATACCCTGGTTTGCAAGTTGGAGGCAGAAAGAGAGGGGGAACTAACTGGGAATGTCATGGGCTTTGAAATCTCAAATGCCACCTGCAGAGATATACCTTCTAATCCTTCCTAAACTGCTGTGGGATGATCTGTATGTCAAATTGCTCTGATTGGTCAATAAATAAAACACTGATTGGCCAGTGGCCAGGCAGGAAGTAGGTGGGACAAGGAAAGAGGAGAATTCTGGGAAGCAGAAGGCTGAGGCAGAGAGACATTGCCAGCCACCACCATGACAAGTAGCATGTGAAGAAGACGCCGGTAAGCCACCAGCCATGTGGCAAGGTATAGATTTATAGAAATGGATTAATTTAAGCTATAAGAACAGTTAGCAAGAAGCCTGCCACGACCATACAGTTTGTAAGCAATATAAGTCTCTGTGTTTACTTGGTTGGGTCTGAGCGGCTGTGGGACTGGCGAGTGACAAAGATTTGTCCTGACTGTGGGCAAGGCAGGAAAACTCTAGCTACACTAAACAGTTCCACCAACTGAGGACCAACTATTCAAATATATGAGCCTATGGGGCCATTCTCATTCAAAAATACCTCAAAAGGTATGAGTTTCTGAAAGGAAAAGAACCATTTAATCAAGTTTTAACAAATCAAAAAAGGCTCAGAAAACCAGCTCTTATAAACAATATTTTAGAAAATTGGATTAAAATAATGATCCTAAAAGCCATTAGAGGGAAGAAAAGTGAGGGAAAAATAAAGTCATATCAAGAATTGGAAACAGAGCAAAGAGATTTTTTGGAATTAACATTTGATTGTGATTTTTGTTACAGTTTCTTATTTGGTAGCAGGGGCATCTCTGTTAGTAACTGCTCTATACCGAATAGCACATCTCTAATGGGAAATCTGATGGGACAAAAGTCAGGTTCAGGGTAGTGTGTCAGACTTAAGGAAACCAAAACACAGGAAACAAGAAATGTATTGGCCTGGTCTAGAGAGGTTAAAGATGGTGAAGAGAAGCATGGAGAGCTTAATGAGCAGGGAAGGAGAGGGGGAATGATGTTGACTTTATCATGAAATAGTTGGGGATTATGGTGGGTTCTCCATCAGTGAGATGATAAAGGAGTGGACTTTATTGAAAACAACCACACAACAAAAGTTTTAAGAAAACCACAGGTGACAAGATAGAACTGGGTTTCAACCATTATCAAGGCCTAAAAACTGATGTTGAGGCCAGCAACTATCTGAAATAAATTTATAAAATACTTTGTGGAAGCAAAGTACTAGATGTTTGGGGAGAATTTCTTTTAAACCTTAAATTATTTAAACCTTCAAACATTTAGAGATATTGAATTTTCAGATACATGTTTCTCAAATGATTTGCCATACTCTCAAATGATTATATCACATTTAAGAAAGTAGTAGATCTAACTTGTCAAGAATGGAAGGCATCAAGAAATAGGAAAACTGGAATCCAGAAAGATGGGAGCAAAGAGAAATGAAGTCTTACAAGCCAACACTGCCATTCTGAAACTGGAGGAGAGAGAGTAGTAGCAAAGGTATTTCTAAGTAAGATATAAAATTAATAGGTTACTAAAAGGATGTTTATGGATTGGGAATACATTTTTGCTTCTAGGGTACTAGTTGTAAATTAAGTCAAAAATAGTCACAAGGCAATTTCTGGAAAGTGAAATATTGAACAAGAAAGTCTAGGCCATGATCATCAATCTTTGACTCTGATGTGAATATAATTTAATCATATCTTTATAACTTAGTGTCAATACAGCCATATTAATGAAGTTTTGTGGAAAATTTCATAAATGACCTTACAGGAGTCTGTTACTTTTTTTTTTATTTTTTATTTTTTACTTTCTATTTTGACACAGACTTCTTGTCCTTTTTTTGCAACATCCACCTGCCTGTGGTTTATTTCAATACTTGTTACTATCCCAATGTCAACAAAATTTTTGCTTGTTTGACTTGACCAGCCTCCACAGTGACCCCTGTTACTATTGGATCTCGAGAATTGAAAATGTACTGAGGGAGGATTTTCGTCTTGCAGGGAAATACTGCTATGTGCTTAAATTCTTCCTGTTTCTGTTTCTTGTAGTCTTGTCTGTATTTTGTAAAGGCAACAAATAAATGATAAATAATTTCTGCACTAAAGATTCTAACTCCCAAACTATCAGCCATCTCTTGCGCATCCCGTTCTATTCTTACATCAAAGGCCAGAATCACTGCATACTGCGGATCATGTTCCAACATCACTGAAGGCTTCATAACGTCTTTCTTATGGACTGGGCCAATGTTAATTCCTGCATATGGCACCTCTGATGTTTTCAGAAATTCAAGAAGAGCTTCTAAAGAGCCTAGTGTAGACACCTGGACATAAACTCCTTTTTCTTCTAATTTGATAGCATTTAGTGTCTGCTTTAACTCATGGATCAATTCATCTTTGAGAACTGGGACTTCATCATCCTTGTAAGCCACTAGGAGAGGTAGACCAGCAAGTGTTTTCTCAAGGTCTTTCCCAAGAATCTTCACTCCTTGAGCTGCTTCCACTTCTTTATGCTTTCCATACTGGTTCTTCACACGTAATTCCTTCATAGGAGGAAGTAAAAGGAGGCCTCAAATCTGAGTGACAATGGGCCCTTCTACTCCAGGGACAATGATTGTATCCCCTTCCTTCAAACGTCCATTGATCAATATAACATCTATTGTGGTGCCCATTCCTGGGAGAGCTTTAACCTCCATGACTTGTGCTCTCAGCTCTTCACAGTGTGCAAGCCTCTTGCTCAACATGGTTTGAGTTAATTCCACAAGAAGGTAGATGAGACTTCCCATGCCATCACCAGTATGTACAGAGGTAGGTACCAAGGACACAAAAGTACGGGGATCTTTATTCTCATAAAACAAAGCAGCATTCAAACCCTGCTGTGCAAACTCTACAATAATGGCCTTTGCATGCTCCTCAAATTCATCCTTTGTATTCTTCTGCTGCTTTTTTAAAGTAACAGCCACATCCGAATCAGGGCTCTTCTTCCAGTCATACAACCTGTCAATCTTATTAAGTGCAACAATGAAGGGACATTTTTTAGATTTGAGAAGGTTGATAGATTCAATTGTCTGCAGCTCTAAACCATGCATAATGTCAACAACTAAAACGGCAATGTCACAAAGAGAGCTTCCTCTGTTTCTCAGGTTACTGAAAGACTCATGTCCAGGAGTATCAATAATCAGCATTCCTGGGATGCGGACACTCTCTCTGTCAAAATTTTTAATCATCTTAGTTTGTTCATTAATAACTTCAAGAGGAACATTTGTGGCACCAATCTGCTGTGTAATACCACCTGCTTCACCATCTTGGACATGCGTGTGACGGAGCTTGTCTAGAATTTTGTTTTCCCTGTGTCTACATGTCCAAGCATACAGATGATAGGGGCTCTTAACTTTTCTGTATTTACATTTTTACTATGTTCAAGTCGTCGTTTCTCAATTCTCCGCTTTGCTTTGTCGTAAGCCCACTCTTCTTTAGTTCGGTCGTCGTCGTCGTCAGAGTCATACTCAGAGTCTGAGCTAACGTCTTTGCTTGGCTTTTTATCTAATGCCTTCCCTGAGTCTTTCTCATCTGACATCTTCTCATCTTCCTCATCACCTTCACTGCCTTCACTTTCTCCTTCCTCTTCCTCATCTTCACTCTCTTCCTCTTTGTCTTCCTCCTCCTCCTCTTCATGTTTTCCTTGTACTTCTATGTGAATCGTATTTCCTTCTTGTTCTCTCTCTTCATCACTGGCCATAGCTTCCCAGTCATCTAACCCAGCATCCTCAGTTTCTTCTTCTTCCTTTGGTTCAACAGAAGGGGGTGTCTCTTCTTTTTCTAGCATTCCTTGCTCCACAACTTCCACAGCAGCACTTACTTCCAAGGTTTCAGATACTTCTTTATTTTCTGGCTGTTGTGGTATTTTCTTTTTCTTTTTATCTTCATAAATGGGCCTTTTCTTTGGCAACGAGTCTTTCGATGGCACTTCAACACCCTGAGCCTGGAGGTGTTTAAGGGTCACTTCAGCTCTGGCTCTGGCTTCTCTCTGCGACTTAGTTAACAGTTTCCCTTCTTTTTTTAAGCGTTCTTTTCTTTCTTTTTCCTTTTGCTTTTTCCTTTCTCTTTTTTCTTGTTCTAATCGTTCCTCTTCTTTTCGTTTGGCTTCTAGCTCTTCAAGCCGCTTAATCTGCTCTTCCTCTTCTCTCTTCTGTCTCTCCTCCTCCTCTTTAAACCTAGACAGAGCTTCTTGGATAGCTTTCTCTTTCTCTTTTGTATCTTTTTCTGTTTTCTTTTTCTTCTTCTCCTCAGAGGCAGCTCCTGTATCAAGAGTCTCTTTGAGTTTCAAACCTTCCTCTTCAGATTTCTTCTGAGGTTCTTTCTGTTTACTCTGGTCCTTTTTTCCTTTTTCTAGCTCTTCTTTTTCTTTCAACTTCCGCAATTTCATTTTTTCTTCATCTCTCTTTCTTTTCTGCCTTCTTTTGGGCCACTGTCTTAATTTTGAAGGAGTCATCATCGTCATTCCCACTCTCAACATTAGGAAGTGGCTTGTTTTTCTGATTTTTTTCTGTCCTTTTCTGGACTGCAAAAATTCATCTGATTCACCACCACTTTCACCTGAAGAGTTTACTCTAGAACGCTCTTTACTTCTTTTACTATTATCTTCATCCTCTTCTGATTCATCCCATTTTTTATTTGATTTCTGAGCTTTTTTAGCTTTTTTAGAAAGTTTATTAGAATCATCATCATCACTCCCGGAGAATATTTCCACTTTAGATTTTGCAGTCTTTTTTTATTTTGAGTCTTTATCTTCCAATTCTTCACTATCATTATCATCAAAACTTGGTTTTTTGCCCTTCTGTCCTTTCTTCTTTTTATCTTGTTTTGAGGCAGATTCTTCTTCATTGTTTTCTGTAGGCTTGACTGGAGCAGCTTCTCTGTCAGCTCTGATGCCTTGGGCTTCCAGAGACAATTCTTCCAGTTCTCTCAGTATATCATTCTCATCAAAGTCTTGCTTCTTTTTCTCCTTTTTCGTCTTCCCCTTTGATTTCTGAGGCTCCTGTTCCTTGGCAGCACCAGCTCCTTCTATTTCTGCAGCCAAGGCGCCAAAATCAATATCATCCTTGGTACTGTCTTCGCTCTTGTTTTTCTGTTTCTTCCCCATCGCTTGTCAGCGGCGTTCGTGGACCCGGCCTCTCCGTTCGGTGTCTCAAACACCCACTGCCTCCCGGCTGACTCCAATGCCCGCTCGACTCTGTCCGCCCCGCGCCGCCGCCTCTCGCACCCGGCTCGCCACGAGTCTGTTACTTTTTAATAATTACTTTAATAATTAATTGAAATATAAAATGTCACCCAAGAATTTTAGTTTAGAATTTATGCTATTCTACCTCAATGTAGTGTCACAAACTTATAATTACCACACTCAATACCTTGAAGTAGAAGAATGATCATGATTCTAGGCCAGCTTGTGCTATAGGGCATGACTACCACAAATTATAGACACACACACACACACACACACACACACACACACACACACACACACACACACACACAGGTTTTCCCTTGTAAGAAACCACACTTTTTTGCCATGGAGAAAAAAATCACAGGATCTTCTGGTCAATATGGCTTAGGGTGATTTTATCTTTTTAAATAAATATTCATGCTCCATATCATTTCTACATAACCAATAGATTTCTCTGTGTCTTTCTTTGTTTAAGAGAAGAGCAGTTATCTTCTAGCTTAGCCTTTAGTTTGCTGTTTTTCCATGTAATCAATAGAATTTCATTTAGAATAGTTTGTCATTGTAATTTGATGAGATTGAATTGGAAATGCCAGCAAAGGAACTGTTAAAAGCATATGTAAATAGAAAGTACCATTTGCATATTTAAGCACCACAAAGCCAGGATATATAAACACAGGCTTTCTTTTCAATATCAATTAGCATAAAATTAGAGCCACCAACAATCTATTTATTTTTAGAGTATAAAGCTGGTAATCCCAGGAAAATTCTGAGTGCTTATTCTTTGGTACCAGTGAAGAAATTAGTTAGAATACACACACTTGAATTTTTATTTTGCTATATGGAAATATAAATTTTCATTACAGATAAATTAATTTTCTACTCTAGTATTAACACAAGAGGCACAAACAAGGGAAAAACCTTTTCAACTCTAGGGACATATCAAGTCATAGCCGTGAATTTGCAATGACTAGGGCTAACCTAAAAGTCTCAAAGGTAGATACAGCCAATGGTGTTTTCTTTTTTTTTTTTTTTTTTTTTTTTTTTACTATTGATACAAAACACAGCTCACATCACAAAGAGAATAAGAGAGTTTACTCTGAGCGAAAGAGGAAGCAGACACAGACTCAGGTTGACCCAAATTACCTACTTCAATAAGGAAGTAGGTACATAAACTTTTTATAGTCACAAAAAAAGTTATTTATCACTGTATTTATCAAGTACATTGGCAAGGACATCAGGTAGGCGGCTTATAGGAAAGCAGAGAAATATTTCCTAGAGACTTCAGATGCTATCTAATGACATTTTTAACTTGTAGGTTTGTGGAAGTTGATGGATGACCTTCTAAGAAAATATTCCAAAAGTTTTACTTCATAATTACAAGAATATTAGGTTAGATACAGGGAAAGGCAATAAATAGCTAAGAGGACTCAAGATAACTCAGATTATTTGATTTGTTTTGGGACATTTGAACTCTAGTCACAAAGTTCTAATCAGTCAATTCCTTCTGGTATCTTCTTCAACACAGACGCAGCAATTTTCTTGGGAACTTCATTTCACATTACCTACTTCATATGATTCCACAAACTTACTATAGCAGTCTCCATCTCAGCAGATCAGGAAAAAACCCACAGTTGGTTCAGTAATAAATATTTCTTTTCATTTATTATATATATATATATATATATATATATATAATATTTTTAAATCATTTTGAAAGTGAGAAAGGTTTGAAAAATATTTCCAATTGTGAATGATCTCATAAGATGTATTTCTTCTGACATGACCCAAGGATCATGTAACATGAGAATGTGAGTATAGCCTATGATAGGTTACCATGAAGTGGAAGGATGGCCAAAGTGGATGAAAGAAAACAAAGTCTGGGATCAAGGAATACAGCTTAGTTGTTAAAGTATTTGCCATTCAAACAAGAAGACCTAGGTTTGTATCACCAGAACCCCTGTAAATTCTGGATGAGCATGGATGCCCATCTGTAATTCCAGCCTCCAATGTTGGTGGCAGGGAACCCTGGAAGAGCTGGGCCATCTAATGTAATAGAAGAAGACTCCAGGATCAATTTGGACCCTCCAAACCCTCTTGTCCATGCACATACAAGTTTGCCAAAACACTTAAGGCCATGCTTGCATGTCCTCCCATACTGCAAATATATACATATGAAAAAAGAGAGAAAAGAAATTCTGGGGCCATGAATAATTTTGTCTGTTTTGTGATTTTTGTTTGTAGTACTGTTTGGAAACTATCTCAAAATAAAATTATAATATAGACTGTGGCAATATATATCACAAGGCACATGCGATTATACAAATCGATATCAAATGGCAGTGACCTATTAATACCATCTGGACAGTTGTAGGGTAGCTGCAAATAAATATATTGTCAATCATCAAGAAACGTCTTAGTTGTGTTACATTGTTCAGGTTCTTATTCTACAATCTCAACACACACCTTGAAAATATTCTCTGACTCCTACCTATTTCCCACATCCTAAAGATAATATTTGAATGGACAGAGCCTTTCCTTAGTTAAACACTTCTGTGTTTATGCTGCGGGGGCTATCTAATCCAGACCTTGTGTGTGCACTATGCAAGAAATGTACCACTGAGCCACTCCCCTACAACACCAGCAATGCAGGCACATGGACAACAAGCAAACAAATTAGTCCTAAATAACTCCTTAAGATACACTGTTGCTTCTTTCCCTTCATAATTCAAATCCCACACATTCTTTCAAGTTGAGAGAAGTGTGATGTTTCTGTCTTTAAAGCAGGCAAAGTTGAAAATGAAGCACTCTTTCCTCATTCACTGCCACCTTCAGTTATATAAGTTCCTCCACTTCCCATGGGAAACAAATATGTATCTTGCTCTGATAGCCTCCATAGCTATGGCAATTTGGGTTTTCAAAAACGTCATGAATCTTAAACACCCTGTCCTAATTGCTCCGTAATAACATTCACATCTTTCAGATTACATGTTGACAATAGAGGTTTGGAAAATATGGCTACAATGTTCATAACCATGGATGACTGAGACTGCTGATTTTTCTGCCTCTCTGAAATCAAATATCTAGCAAAGTTTAAAATGTTGCCTCACTTGAGTATTGCTTGTGATTTCCAATAATCCCACTCCACCTTTGATGTTTTCCTCTTACCCAAGAGTTTCACAGCACTCAAGAAGCAGAAGCAGAAGGATCTCTGTGAGTTCAAGACCAACCTGGTCTACATGGCAAGGTCAAGAACAGCCATGGCTACATAGAAAGACCATGTCTTAAAACAGCAGACTATCAATCATGTCTTCTAATAGTTAATGAAATGTCTGGAACCCTCAACCTCAGAGCATACTGTTCATTCTTTCTCTTTGCTTGGAAAAGTGTCTCCCTTAAGGATCCTGCATATTTGTTTTGTCTCCACTTTAAATGGAGTATTGAAATAGAGTTAGGAGATCCAAAGTTAGAATTATCCCTTTATTTTCTCCATTGCAACATTAATTAATCTTGAAATGAAAACATCAATGTAGCAGGAACCTTAAAAGTTCTTATTAATAAAATCAAACCTGAGGTGAGTTATTGGGGTCCATGCTGGTAGATCAGAGAGACAGAACAAGCCACAACTATCTCACCTCGCCGGATCCTCAGCTGGTCTTGTCTCCTCAGACTGGAGGCCTCTGAGTCCTCATCTGGAATGGGTCTCTGCTGAATTATTGCTTAAAAGCCTGAATGCTTATCCAGTCAAATGCTTAACCAGCCAAATGCCTCTAGTTTCTGGTCCTCACGCCTTATATATCTTTCTACTTTCTACCACCACTCCCTGGGATTAAAGGCTGGCTTTCTGGGATTAAAGGTGTGTGTCACCATGCTTGGCTATTTCCAATGTGGCCTTGAACTCACAGAGATCCAGAGGGATTTCTATCTATGGAATGCTAGGATTAAAGGTGTGAGTGCCACCATTTTCTAGCCTTTGTATTTAGTGGCTGTCTGTTCTCTGACCCCAGATAAATTTATTAGAGTACACAATATTTTGGGGAACACAATACCACCACACATCAATTAATTTTTTTTAACTGAACCAAGTACTACATGTATGCTATATGCTAAAATTAAAAAAAAATTGACTTTCAAAGTTAAAGTTTACATCAAATTTCAATTACAATAATTTTTAGGTAATATAACTTGAATTTCTACTACACCCAAAATACTCTTTTTTTAATTTAAATGTATTTTTTGAGAATTTTATCCCTCATTCTCCTCCCTCCAACTCCCACCATGTCACCCATTCCTTCTCAAATTATTGATTAAAATTGTTTAATATAACTTTTATAGACTATTACTGCTATACGTACATATATACATATCATCATCATCATCATGAGTTCATTTAGTATTGCTTATATATTTATATGTTTAAGGATGACCACTTGGTAATGAACAACCAATTAAGGGGCTCATTCCTGGGAAAACCTGGCTACCCCTCTCCCCACAGCCATTGATTGACTAGGTCTTCATCTATGGGTAGGGCCTTGTGAAGTATTCTTTCTCCTCTGGGGTCTATGACCTCACCAGTAGTTGGCTAGGATTCCAGGACCAGGCATGAATTCCCTCCTGTTGAGCAGGCCATAAGTGCAATTAGAAACCTGAAGCTGTTGGCTCAGCGGAAGTGAGAAGTGCCACTATTGCACCATGGGAACTACTTTGTAGACTAGTCATTATGTCATTGTTGTGGTTTGTAGACTTGGAGCTGGGTAGGGCTATTGATCGCTATTCTCCTTTGGCAGCTTGCATAGCATCTTCACATATTGTTTTACCCCCAAAATCTGTTTTCTTTTTGTTTTGTTTTGTTGTTTGTTTGTTTATTTGTTTGAGATAGGGTTTCTCTGTGCAACACTGGCTGTCCTGGAACTCGTTCTGTAGACCAAGCTGGATTTGAATTCAGAGATCCACCTGCCTCTGCCTCCGGAGTGCTGGGATTAAAGGCACGCACCACTATGCCTGCTTACATAACTCAAAATCTTCTATGACCCTCTAGAAGCAAAAAATAACTTATTGGAATGTGATAATTTATATATAAAAACTAAAGTAGCTGCATGGCAAAAAAATTTGTCTTAATATTCGGTGTTTCATCTAGATTTAAGATATAACTATATTTTTAGCCTGATGGTACGATTCTGAATTAAGATTTGTATAATTAAATAAAATTCAAGAAGGTGGTTAATTGAAATATGTGATAACATAATTAATTTTTCATTGCAGTTCACAAAGTATCAAGTAGCACTTTAATTAAAATTATATTTAATTTATTTCTATGACAATTACATTTTCTATTGTAGCCATTTCTGTGGTGTTTCCACAGATGAGAAATATTGCATTAATATATTTTAAAAGATAATTGCATTTGAATAGTTGTGTGGTAATAAATGAATAAGTACTATCCATATGCCTGGGATTTTTTTAAAATCTGAACTTGGATTTTTTCTAAATGTCCTAGAAATGTTGACTATTAGGATTTTAAAGTCCTCCGTACAGACATTTTCTTATGGAAATATGTACTTGCTCCTCACAACTGGCAGAATATCATCAAATATTTCTTCAATATCTACCCTAATGTGTTCTCCTAGGAGGAATCAGTGCTGTAGATTAGAGCTCAAGTTCCAGGAATAATACAAAAGTCCCTGTTTCAACTCTTTACACATGCACATGGAAAGAAGGGCAACTGCTTGATGTTATAAAAGTTCTGGTTTTGCTTTTGTTTCTACAGGAGAAGAAAAGCTATGCATACCATCAAAATTAATAAAGGTTCAATTTGAACAAGAGAGATCTCTTAACTGGAAGCATTGACCATCCAATTAAAATTAACTTATACCACTAACAAATGATTTTCATTTAATCAGATATAACTTGCCAAAAGGAAACCTCCTCAAAGTTAGGCTTGGGGAAAGGTTTTTGTTTTTGTCGTTCAGGATAATGAAAGCTAAGCAGTCTGAAGAACACTGGACAAATTAGACATCTAAAGAAAAAGGACAAATCATCCCGAATAAATGTCCCAAGAAATAGAATAAATTGACCTATTGGTATATCACATATAAAATTTGTAAGTCTTCCTAAATGTTTGTTTCTGCTGTTTTCTACAGACACTTAATACAAATGGTTTTTATGTAGTCCCAGTTCAATCAACAATGAAATCTGGCTTTAGAGTTGGGGAATGGCTCTCTCCTTCTCTAAACCCAAGCATGCTTGTTAAAAGAAAATGCAATATCTCTGTATCATGTCAGAAGAGCCATCTGATATGGGAAAGAAGAAAACCAAAATTAAGGGACAATTCTATTGCCACTAATCTCAATTCTTTGGTTCAATTTTGACTTTTTAAAACTTTTTTTTAAGATATGAATTTTATATCAAAATTTATAAGATTTATATATTCATATATTTTAAACATTTGTTATGATATTAATGTCATACAGAGTACCAATTCTAGAAAAAAAGGCTTCATCTTGATGCCTGTACATGTTTTCGTGTTTGAGTCTCTATCAGTTTTCTGCAGGGAATCATGACCATGTCTAACAGTGACTTTGAAGATTCCAAAAAGATGATGAGGCCCCACAATGAGGATTCCACATAGTCAATAATAATACCACCAAGCTGACAAATATCACCTAAAGATCAGCTTTGGCCTACAAACTGCTTAGGACAATTCCAAGATGGCTAGCTGAGATGATCCAGCCTCACAGACTATTTGAGTAAGAACTTGAGATAAGCCCTACACCTTTGCATTATGCAGAGACCGGACAACAAATGATACAGCTACCTCTCCCAGGATCGCCTAAAGATGCCTTTGTCCCCAAAAAGCAGGGACTAATGTTAAGAACTCGACACCCACATTTCCAAGAGGCAGGGTGGATGGTGTTTGGTCTTTCAGTGGGTTTTGGATAATTGTCATTGTTTAGGATGGTTGGTTAAAAGTTGTTAATTGCTAGTGGTCAGGAAAAAAGTTAAACAAAGGAAATTAGATATATGGTTCTTGTTTGGAAGAAAAAGATAAAGATGATATAGATAAGAGGTAGATTATTGTATATGCTCTGAAAAGAAAAAGAGAGGATATAGATAAAAGGTAGATTATTGAATCAACTTTTAAAAGGCAACTACTAGTTTTAAACAATTTACATTGGATTGGATTCTTATATATCATATACAAAGTATGTATATTGATACCAATTTGAGATTGTTCAAGATATTGTACCTATACAATTCATTTTAAATGTAATGCAATTTGCTAATCCTTCAAAGTTATTATTACCAAATATTAGGACATAAAGAAATGAAAGTAGTTAGTCATTACAATTGAACTTGTAGTCATATTAGGTATGTTTTCAAGATCAAGCAGAGATATATTGTCGATATACAGGTCATTTTCAAACCTTTCAGAGATCTACAGTATATGGCATTTAAGATGTTGTAGTAATATAGTTTGTTTTTGTTTTTTTCTGACTATGAGACATGTCTACTCCTGGCAGCACTAATGTACTTTAGATAAGATATGGGCACTGAAGAATCTCCACATGGAATTTACTTTCACTATGGCAAAAGTTAGCCACTGGGCAAGAAAATGCCCTTGAATTAACTGCTGGCAGTATGTTGTCCAAAATGGACAAGCAGGACATAAAACAAAAGACTGCCAATCCTTGCCAAGAAAAGTGTGGTTGCAGTTGTGGTAATCGGAGTCCTCTGAGGCCAAGGCAATATGGCACCATCACTGAAGTGGCTTTGTAATCTGGAAAAGGTACAGTGCCCCTTCCTACAAAGGCAGCTGAACAGGTAGTGGGCTGATAGCTTCGGGTGTGCAGTGGAACAGTAGATGAAACAGTTATTCTTGGAGGAGTAACTAGGCTGACAGAGTCTGACCTCTCAATAGTAGACTGGCATTTAATAAAGGAGGTGAAGCCACCCTTAAACTAAGAAGAATGGGAAGCTGAATTATTGGTGAAATTAAGCCTTTGGAATTTGCCCCACGTTCAGCGCCAGATATTGGTGAAATTATTATGGTCACTCCACGTAGTTAAAAGAAAGATTTATTTAGTGGGTAACTTCCAAAAAAGGGAAAGGTAGGTCGTGGGGTCTGGGGAAGGTGTATGGAAGTCCAGTGGTGTTCTCTGGATCTCTGCTCGGTCAACCTCCACTGTCTAGGGTCCAGGAACAGAGAGAGCACGCTGGCCCATTCAGAACTCGGGTATCTCTGCACCTCCCTTGGCCCCGCCTTGTAGGCATGACAGTTGCCGAAACCTCAATAGGGGTTGGAATTTCCAGATCAAAGCTGGAATGGCTACCCACTACACTGAATTCCAAAAATATCAGCCATTTCCAGAATTTAAAATCCTGAATCATGACATGACACTGGCAGCATCCAAGTTTATCTGGTACATGGAATACTCACACTGAATGTGTGGTTGAGCTGTAGGCCTTGCATACATCCTGCTTCACAAATGAGTCTGTCAGATCGGCTAAGCCTATAGGTCGAAGATGATGCCCCAACATTGCAGAGAAGCTCTGGTGACTCTCCAGGAAGCTGGCTGCTTCTGTCAACTCACATTCTTTGGAAGTCACTTGTTTGCACTTTCTGTTTTGCTAGGTAATATTATTTCCTGCTCTGGTCTCTGAGGGAGTTGAAGATTAGATAGTTGTAATTACAGTTTTCTTGTTAAGAAATTCAGAAAAGCAAGTCACTAAGAAGTGTTAAGTGTGTAAGATTAAAAGGCATCATAAGATAATTTTCTGTTGGTAATATAGGTTAGGAGAGAAAGTGAATTAGGTACAACATTTTAGACTCACCAAAATACGATAGATAATGGAAGATTTTCTCTGAATTTGTCAAATGCAAATGGACTAGACATTGTTGATGTGTTTTTTGCTTATATATTGTATATAGTTAATGTACTTATTGTATATAGCTTTTCTTATATTAGTTATAACTTTATTTTATTAGACAAAAAAGGGGAAATGTGAAATTTTATTTGTGCTCTAATAAATAAAGCTTGCATAGAGATCAGAGGAAAAAGCCAGCCATTATAAGGAAACACAAAAGTTGGCAATATTAGAACATGCCTTTAATCCTATCTCTTGGGAAGCAGGGATCTGTCTCGATCTCAGTGATTTCAAGGCCATACTGGGAACAGAGTCAGGTGTGGTGGCACATGCCTTAAATTCCAATACTAGGTAACCACAGGGGTCTTGAGGTCTATACAGACAGAAAGTGATGGGCAGGAAGAGGAAGTGATGTAGCTGGACAGAGAGAGCAAATCAGATGGCAGAACAGCAAGGCATAGAGGCATGGGTACACAGGAAGTCTCCTTTTGGAAGCTTTGGAGTAGGCAAGGTGAGGTTAGTGTGTGGCTGCTCCTATTCCTCTGATCTCTCTCAGGTTTTCACCCCTATATCTGGCTCCATGTTTTCTATTAATAAGACCATTTAGAAATACAAACATAGCTGGGGGGTGGGGTGGCACACGCCTTTAATCCCAGCACTTGGGAGGCAGAGCCAGGCAGATCTCTGTGAGTTCGAGGCCAGCCTGGACTATCAAATGAGTTGCAGGAAAAGGCTCAAAGCTACAAAGAGAAACCCTTTCTCGAAAAACCAAAAAAAAAAAAAAGAAAGAAAGAAAGAAATACAAACACATGAACACGCATATATACATAAAGAAAAAGAAAAAGTAATGGAAAAAAATTGGACAAATTATTAATCCTGATCCCCCCACACTTCTAAGAGCAGGGAAAACCTAGGGAATCTGTCAGGAAGAGTGGTACTGACCGTCTCCCACTGTTGATGTTGGTTAAATCAGGCACATATTATTTTTTTCAGAAAAGGTGTCATATGCCTTATAATGTATTTTGTGTGTTTATAAAAGTTGACTACTTGGCTGTCCATGGGTTTGTCAGTGTAGATAAAGAGAGAGACCCCGAGTCTGCAGCATGCTAATGCAGGAAGCTGGGGTTTTTATGGTGATGTGGAGCCATGGAAAGGCACTTGACATTTGTACTTGGGCCTCAGAGGACAGATTTCCCTCTCACTGACTACCACACAATTTCTAGAAGATCTCTGCATTATAACTTCAGAGGAGGAAGAGAGCAGAAGGCAAAGAAAGAAGCAGCATAAGAAAAAAGAAAATGGGATCGACAGTGTCAGCTCTATTTAGCTAAATCCCAAAACCTGAGGTCCATATATCTTGGGACTCTGAATGAAATGCCTTGTTCACAGCTTCCTTAACCATGAAATGGGGATAACACCAATGGTACAGAACAGGGATACCATCAGTGTTCATTGAGTTACTTGCAGAGTTTGACATCCTTTTATTTCAACTTCACAAACCAGTGTACCGGTAACTACAGTTTACTTCCCCTGAAAAGCATAATCTCAGCACTAGGACAGTGCTTCCAGAGCCTATGTCAGCATGGATGCCTCTGACTTCTGAATTACTGTAAATAGCCCAATCAAGCTGCCTGTAACAATCCAGTGCATCTCATACTCAGCTCTAAACAGGATGTCTCCATCACATTCCTCCTTCAGGGCTCAGGGAACCCCAGAGAAGAGGAGGCAGGAAGAGTGTAAGAGCCAGGGGGGATGGAGGACACCAGGAGACCCTCTAAATCAACTGAGCAAAGCTCCTCTGAACTCTCAGAGACTGAGGCAGCAAGCACAGGGCCTGCATGGGTCTGCACCAGGTCTTCTGCATATATATTATTGCTTCCAGTTTAGTGTTTTCTATGGGATTCCTGAGTGTGTGAACAAATGGGTCTCTGATTCTTGTGTCTTCTCTTGGGCTCTTTTCCTCCTGTTTATTTTTGTGAACGATAACATTACATTTAAAGTTTAGATTTACTATGCTTGAGAGACCAAAGAGCAAAAAAATGCATGGAACATGCAAGCCCCTAGCTTGTACAAGCTGTGCCCTAGGAGCTCACCCTCCCCCCATTTTTCTAACACATTGAAGACTGTCCTTAAATTGACTGATCCTGTAAAATCTGCTGTTCTAGCAAGATAATAGGTCATAGGACTAAATACTATTTCTGTTTTTGTAATCAAACTTGCTTTCTCTGATCAATGACTGGGACAATTGCAAGACATATATGTTAAAATTAGACCATGTTTTCATGTAGACAGAATACATGTAATCTTGTGGTTTTGGCTTTATAAGCCTTGGATTAATATGACCAGGGGCTGCAATTTGGGAGCAATCTCAGTTGCAGTCTTGGTGTCATGAGCAGCTGGCACCAGTATTTATTTAATAAAGCCTCTTCTTATTAAAATTTATTCATGGTCACAGGGAATCTCTGAGTGACCCCAGACTCACCAAATTTTGTTCAGTTCTAACATGTTAGTTTTTGTTTTACTTATTATGTTATTATTTATTTATTTATTTGTTTATTTAATTATTTTGGGTTTTTCAAGACAAGGTTTCTCTGTGTATCCCTGGTAGTCTTGGAACTCACTATGTAGACCAGGCTGGCCTCGAACTCACAGAGATTGATCGGCCTGCCTCTGCCTCTCAGGTGCTGGGATTAAAGGTGTGTACCATAACAGCTCGGCTATAGTTTGTTTCATTATTACCCTTTAGAAGCCTGTATGTTTTCACACACAAACACACACACATACACACACACACACACACACACACACACACACACACACACACACATCTTTATTGATTCTTTGATTCTTTGGGAATTTCACATCATGCACTCCAATTCTGCTCATTTCCCAGTCCCTCCATATCCTCCCTCCAACCTTGCAGTGTCCCTCCCCAAAAAGAAAATAAAAGAAAGACCAAACTAAACTAACCAAACAACCAAACAAAAGACCCACATCTCTCCTCTGTCTTTCCTGCCTCTTCAACATCTCTTCATTCATTTGAGTGGCACTGGGATCCTTGGTTTGTCCTGCAGTATACCCTTTTGTTCAATCAGCCCCACCCGAAAATGAAAATTGCAATGAGTCATTGGTCTGGTTCAAGGCCTCTGGTTTCTGGTACACCATCATCACTGGATCCTCACTGAAACTCCTCTCTGATATCCCACGACTGCCCCTAGTCATGGAGATCTGCAGAACCAGTCCCTTCACATGCTCCAGCAGGTCCTAGATGGGGTAGATGTTAGGGTGGGCCAATCCAAGGACCTGGATATGAACCTGGGTGGTAGTTGAGCTTGCCAGTCCTTGACAGAAGAGCTGCCCCCCTCGGGTGAGGGGTGGAATCAGCTCTCTTATGCTCATGGCATCAGGACCATCTCTCTCATGCCTGTGTTGAGGGGTGGGGCCAACTCTCATAAGTACAGGGGGCCAGCTCTCCATGCACAAGCCATTGGGACCAGCTCTCCTGTGAGGGTCAGGGTCAGCACTCTCGCTGAAGTGTGAAGGAAAGCAGGGCCAGCTTTCCTAGGGCCAACACATGGTAGGGCTGGCTTAGCACTGCCCTTGGATTTCATCATGCATGGCCCCCTATGGTAATAAGGGCCACAGAAATCAACACAGACCCCAGTTACAGCAGGACTACAGATCCAGAGGTGGCCCTGCAGAGCATCTCAGGCCCAGATGTTACCATGTCCCCTGTGGCAGCTCAGGTCACTCAAAGCAGTTCAGTCCCAGCAGCAAGCAGCATGGCTCTCAGACACCAACATGGTCTGAAGTGACTAACCAGACCCTGGGCATATACATGGCCCATGGTGACAAAAGATGACCCTAGACCGCAGCATGGGCTCTGAGGTGCCATGGCCCCAGGTGATAACACAGGCCAAACAGAGCAGCTTGGCCATGGGACACCAACATGGTCTCAGGTGGCAGACCAGACCTCAGGCATCTTCATGCCCCTTTGTGGTAACAGGAGCCATAGACAAAAACTCAGACCCTGGCTGCTGTAGGGACATGAACCCAGACATGGCCCTCAGAAGCTACTTAGGCCCGAATGACACCTAGGCCCTGGGTGGTAGCATAGGCTACTCAGATCAGCATGGCTCTGGAGGCTTGGACAACAAGTCCACAGGTTATGTCACAGACCCTGGGCATCCATGTGGTTTTGGTGGCAAAACACAGGACATGGACTTTAACACAGACTCTGGCTGTAGTAGGACATGGACCCAGGCACAGTCCTCTGCAGCAACATAGCCTGGATGTCCCAAGGCCCCAAGTGGCAGCACAGGACACTTATATTGGCATGGCACCAGAGGCAGCATTGTCCAGGGACACCAACACGATCCCAGGTGACAGCCCAGACCCTAGACATATGCATGGCTTTCAATGGTAGCAGGAGCCATGGACTCCAACATATAGACCCCAACTGCAGTAAGGCCATGGACCCAGACATGGCTCTCAGGTGCAGCTCAGTCCCTGATGTCACCACGGCACAGGGTGGCAGTATAGGCCCCTTATATCAGTATAGCCCCTGAGGTGGAATGGTCCTTCGACACCTACCTGTCCACAGGTGGCAGCCCAGACACTGGGCATCCTGTGGCCTTTGTGGCAACATGGCCCATGGATGTCAACACAGACCCTGGCTACAGCAGGACCATGGACCCAAACGTGGCCCTTTGCAGCAGCCTGGGCCCAGGTGTCATCACTTCCCTGGGTGACAATCAGGCCACCCACCTAAGCCGGCTCCTCACCACCTTTCCTTCTTCCGTTCCACCTCTTTCCACAGCACATGAACAATTCTGCCTCTCTTTTTCTCCCATTTCTCCACCACACATTTGTTCATCATAATGGCACCCTCCTGCCTGTCAATGTCTTTAGTAGCCCAGGCCTTCCTTGAGGACCCAGGCTGGCCTTTTGGTGGCTTCCACCCACCTGAGCTTCTTTCTAGTGACAAACAGAAAGGTAGATATGTCCAGATGGACAGGTAAGTGGGGAGGAACTGGGAGGAGTAGGGGCAAGGGAAACCATAATCGGGGTATATTATGTGACAAAAATGTCTATTTTCATTGAAAGAAAAAAGAAAGAATTGTTGTGACCCCTCCCCAAATAAAAAGTAATCATCACCATCAATACTTTCTGTGCCCACCTTCTCCGTCGATTCTACATTTGCAGGGTTACTATTGAATCCCTTGTTCAAAGGATCAAGTAAGCCTGAATCAAGAAGGCTTAAGAGATCCACTGTTTCACAAATAACATGTATAGGGAATAGTCATCTGTGCAAGTAATAATCATGCCTTAGAAATGTCACCCCCCAAAAAACAGAACTTGTCATTTTGTTTAAATGGCATTTCTTGAATAGTGTACATCTATATACTACAAAACCCCAGAAAGCATATGAAATTAAATAACTTGGAAATTCATGATTTTATTGTTAACATGAGTGCTGAATTTTAGTTAAGCTGTTCATTGAGTACAGGTGTCACCAAATTTCCATCTTGCCCCTGAACATAGATTACACTCTGGGGATTGCCGTCCCTTTCCTTAAGGAGAATGACTTTTTCAATACGAGGAGGTATGCTCTGTAATACGACAGACCTCTCTCTCTTCCTCTCTTCTGCTCTCCGATGGACAAACCATGTCTGAAATCAGAGGAAGACAGGATTGGATTTAGCATTGGCTTCCACCCCAGAGCCAAGAGATAAAAACCACTTTAAGACACATAACGCTTGCTTTCTATTCAGCTCATAAAAGCAAATATCAGCTGTGTGTCAACTTCTACAATAGGCCATGATTCTGTCTTTTTCCAGCAGTATAAACACTTCAGTGGTTTATTTTTTATTGGATGGAACGCTTAGCTTATGACTTGTTCCAGGTCCTTGATGTTAATTCAATATATGGTAACTGGGTAAAGGAAAGTCTTCATTCTGACATTTGACCATCAGCTATAGAATACCCTCCTCACTAGTGATACATTCCTCTTGTTTGGGCGGAGATTGTAGATCACCAAATGTTAGCACATTTTAAAGGCGTATGGAAGAGAACAGCTTTCTGTTTGTAAAAGCAGTCTTCAGTATGAAGTAATTAATCAACAGAAACAAGCATGGGAGATTTTCAGAAACAAAATAGCCTTCAAGGGTGCCAATGGGATTGTGGTGCTTGAAATTTCTGGAGAGCAAACAGGTGGTAGGCAGAGATGGCCTGGACAATGGTTTGACATCACCAGCCTCCAGGGTTTGTGAAAGTTGACTACCTTAACCTAAATGACATACAGGATACTGAAACCTTTGCCATCTCCAGGAGTTCAGCAGAAAGGGTAACTTCCACCCACGGTAAATCTGAACAGTATATTCTTTCATGATACACAAACTTCTTCAATATCAGGATGAAGAATACTATCTCTGCTTCAGCTACATTTCCAGAATCCTGTCCAGCACAGAGGGCACACTAGGTCCTGCTGTGTCACCAGGACATCTAAAGCCCATCTTTCTTCAAAAGGCAAAGAGTAAGATGGTCCACAACAGTGTGGGGAAAGTAGTCATAAATCAGCTCTTCCTAAATATGGTCTAGCTATGGAAATACAGTCACAGTTATCTGTTAGATTTCATCATCCTCTCAGGCTCCTAGTGAATGAGAGTCCATTGTATTGGGAAGTTCACAAACTGCACATTTGTGACTCCATGTACTTTCCCTACCTGCATATTATGTGGATGTATAGTCTAAAGAAGACCAACCAAAGGACCAGAAGCCCTACTACCATCATGATACCTCCATGAACTCTAATATATCCCAGTGGTTGACTCATGTGGGCTCACATTAAGTCAGAGTTCCCTGTGTTTGATCCCTAAAGCCTATCTACTACATTTGTAAGAGGAAAGGGGAAATCAGAAATGAGGCTTTGGGAAAGTCACACTGAAGAGTGTGCAAACAGGAGACCATGGGTGTTGTCTCTTGTGTCCTGTTTCCACCTTCTCTCTGTAGCTGCAATGCGTCAGCCTCGCTAGAGCTTTCGTGTATCATCCTCTCTAGAGCTGCAATGGATCGATGTAGTGGGTAGCCATCCCAGCTTGGTTCTGGAAGTTCCAACCCCCATTGAGACTCTGGCAACTGTCACGCCTACGAGGCGGGGCGAGGGGAGGCGCCTGGGGACGGGAGAGCTGGATGGGCCAGCGCTCGCTCTGGGCGCTCTCTCGGTGCCGGAACGCTGACCGGTGCAGATTGACTGTGCAGAGCTCCGGAGAACACCGCTAGACTGCATTACACCTTCCCCAGACCCTGCGACCTACCCAATACTTAATTTGTGAGTTACGCCGTTTAATAAATATCCTTTTAACTACGTGGAGTGGCCAAAATAATTTCTCCAATATCGCGCTCTCTCGGTGCCCAGGCGCCTCCCCTCGCCCCGCCTCGTAGGCGTGACAGTTGCCAGAGTCTCAATGGGGGTTGGAACTTCCAGAACCAAGCTGGGATGGCTACCCACTACAGATCAGCCTCTAGAGCTGCAGTGCATCAACCTCTCTTGAGCTGCAGTACATCATTCTATAGAGCTGCAGTGGATCAGCCTCTCTAGAGCTGCAGTGCATCAACCTCTCTAGAGCTGCAGTACAACATCCTCTCTAGAGCTGTATTGTATCAACCTCTCTAGAGCTGCAGTGCATCAACCTCTCTAGAGCTGCAGTGCATCAACCTCTCTAGAGCTGCAGTGCATCAACCTCTCTAGAGCTGCAGTGCATCAACCTCTCTAAAGCTGCAGTGCATCAGCCTCTCTGGAGGTGCAGTGCATCAGGGGAGGGGCTTGGTCCTGCCCCAACTGAATGTACCAGGCTTTGTTGACTCACAGTGGAGCCCTTACCCCCTATGAGGAGTGGATATGGGAGTGGATGGGGGAGGTGAGGGGTGAGAGCAGGAGATGAGGAAGGAGAGGAAACTGTGGTTGGTATGTAAAATGAAAATATCTTAAATAAAAAAGTGCCTAGGACAAGGCTTCCCAAGACCTGAGGAAGGCTGTAGATTGACTGTTCAATGGCTTTGCTTGGATTTACTGACCTTCACTTTGACTTCAGGAATATTCAAAGCTTGTGCAAGTTCCTTCCTGTGGAAAGAAAACCACAAATGTTTAGTGTGCAGTGTTTTACATGAAATGCAGAGTCATATATGATTACTACACTTTTTTAATATTGCTATCCTCCCTCACACCCACATTTAACTTTCATACTCAGAACTAGTCTCGCTTTTGAAATGGTTTTACCTCTTACGAAAGTTTTTAAACAATACAGATGAATAATTTTAACACACTATTAAAAATTAAAAATAAATGCCAAAGTGTATCCTGAGCAAATTATACTAATTTAAAAAATAGCACCAGAGGAAGGGAAATGGAAACCGAAAGGAGTTGATGGATAGGTACACAGTCCCTGAAAAGATGACGAGGCTACTGGTGAGGAGGTCACCCAACAAAGTGTAAACCCTTAACACTGGTGAACTTGACACTAGTGAGTATTTTGGCACACTATACTCATGTTTCTATATTGTACAGTAATTAAAATATGGCAGGAAACGAGTGTTGTTGACTATGTACACTTGTTTCAGGTCAACACTACACGCTAATACTGACTTTTACCCCTACACAAGGCACCCTCCTGTACCCACCACCGAGGGAGAAGACAGCAGTGGCTTAGGGAGGGATGATAGGAAACCAGGGACTGGAAGAACAAAAGGACATCTCAACCTGAGACAACAGGGAGGTTGGGGATAGCTCCTGGTGGCAGACACATACCTGGCCATCGCATCTGGGTACTTGGTTTCTTTGAACATTTTTTCCATTTCCTCCACCTGCCACAGTGTGAACTGCAATGTGGTTCGCCGTCGCCTTTGTGAGGAACGGCGCCTCGGAATCCTAATCACAGCCTCAGCTGAGTTGTTCTGGCCCCCACGGAACTGGCTGCCACCGTTATTTAGTGCCGTTACGCAGCCTGCGTCACCTCCACTAGGGTTGCCACCCACCATCGCCAAGGCAGCCTCTAAGGTGGGGACCTGAGCTATCTCCTCACCATTCTCATTTCTCACAATGTATATATATCGCCAATAGAGCTTGCGGGCCATGACTAGTAGAGGGCCAAAGCCACAGAGACAAGTGGGGCCCCAGGAATGCCCACACTCGAGGCCTATTGTTCGGTCAGTCTCTGCTACTGACGGGGCGTCAAGAGAGGGCCCGAGGAATGGGTGACGTCAATGTGTCCTTCTGCGCATGCTCCACACTTCTCCACATTCCTCATGGTTGACATCCACATGCTCCTCTCCAGATGGGCGCCATAGGCTTTTCTTTCCCTGACTGACTTCCCTGAGCTTTATGACCTCTTGTGGAGGTAGGTGGTATTTGCTTTGGTGCACAAATGGTGGGTGTGGCCCAAAGATGAGGAACTGAGGGAGCCACTGTGAACAGGCATGTGAAAGGTCCTGGGAAGTTAAACCTTACTTCTAGGGCATGTGTGCAGAATGAGTTTTAGCTTGTGTCTGTGCGCATGCGCACGCTGCCTGTTCCTCCTAGGTTGTAGAGATGACACTGAAGGGTGAATTGTGTAGCATTGCAAGATAATTGGGGAATAGAGTAGGGGAGAAAGGTGGGAACACACACTGACCACAGGATCCTTGTGTGAACATGTAGAAAATTTCTGTGGATCTCACCCTCCACCTACTACTGCTGCTCAGAGAATGGGCTTAGAACTAACTGGACATGATCAGCTTAGTGGCTGCTAGTTCAAGAGTCCCTGGTAGTACATTGAAGGCTATCTAGCCATTCTTCTTCAAGCTCAGCATCAAGATCTTGGGACTGAGTTTGAATATAATTCTAGTTAATGGCACTGTTGAAAACCAAACAAAAGACACTCCCTCCCCTCAAAAGAAAAAGTGATCTGCTTAAGAAATAGTTACTTCAGATTATAATAATTTTATAATCTCTGTTAAATTCCACATGTAATATTTGCCTCAGTTCTTATCACCGAGGATGCTGATGCAGTCCCTTATTCTGTTGGATGGAAGGTAAATACATAAATATTCAGGCAGTGTTTAAAACAATATTTGGCATGTGACATAGGGCATATAACAGCTTTTCAGAGAAATAATAGGTGCCTGAGTTAGCCACTGTCAGAAGTGGGGAGGGTCAGTACCACCACTCTTCCGACAGATTCCCAAAAGTAATGAAAATTTTGCCTTGTTCAGGATTACAAATTGCTCCCAAAAAGATACAAAGAGAAGATACTATTAATTATTTAGGATATAAATTAGGTCGACAAAAAATAGACCGCAACAGGTGCAAATGAGGAGAGATCGATTATGGACCCTTAATGACTTTCAAAGATTATTTGGAGACATTTCATATCTATGAACTGTTGCTGGGGTAAAATATGATGAAATGAGTAATTTGTTCAAAACCTTAGAAGGTGACAAGGATTTAAATAGTCCAAGAGAATTATCACCTCAAGCTGAGAGAGAATTGGCCTTGGTGGAAAACAAAGTACAGGAAGGACATGTGGATTGTGTGGATCCAAAGCTTGATTGAATTTTTTTTTTTTTTACTCTCTAAGAATTCTCCTATAGGAATTTTAATGTAGAGGGAAGAAATTATATTGGAATGGATATTTCTACCAAATAAACAGAGTAAAAAATTGAAAACTTATGTGGAAAAGATCTCTGACTTGATCTTAAAAGGAAAATTGAGGCTTCGTCAATTAGTAGGAATAGACCCAGCAGAAATTGTTGTACCTTTAACTAAGGAGGACATTGACTAGCATAATCATCCAATTAAAATTAACTTATACCACTAACAAATTCTTTTCATGTAATCAGATGTAACTTGCCAAAGGGGAATCTCCCGAAGTTAGGCTTGGGGAAAGGTTTTTGTTTTTGTCTTTCAGAAGAATGATGGCTATGGAATCTGAAGAACACTGGACAAATGAGACATCTGATGAAAAAGGACAAATCATCCAGAAAATAATGTTCCAAGAAAAAGAGTAAATTGGCCTACTGGTATATCACATATAAAATTTCATAAGTCTTCCTAAATGTTTGTTTCTCCTCTTCTCTCCAGAAAACCCTAGGGTTTTCCCTGCTCTTGGAAGTTTGGGGGAGTGTCAGGATTAAAAATCCAGTTCAATTTTTTTAGATTTATTTTTCTTTTCTTTATGTGTATGTATGTGTTCACGTGTTTGTATTTGTACATGTGTATGGGTGTAGACACATTATAAGGCATATGACACATTTTCAGAAAAAATAATAGGTGCCTGAGTTAACCACCGTAGAAACTGGGCAAGGGTCAGTACCCCTCTTCCTGACAGATTCCCATATTCCTTACAGTGTATTTTTTGTGTTTATAAAAGTTGACCATGTATATAAATTGACTATATATAAAAGTTGTCCATGGATTTGTCAGTGTAGATAAAGAGACAGAGACCCCGAGTCTGCAGCATGTTAATGCAGGAAGCTGGGATCTTTATGGTAATGTGAAGTCATGGAAAGGCACTTGACATTTGTACTTGGGCCTCAGAGGACAGTTTTTCCTCTCGCTGACTGCCACACAATTTCTAGGAGATCTCTGCATTATAACTTCAGAGGGGGAAGAGAACAGAAGGCAAAGAAAGAAGCAACATAAGAAAAAAGAAAATGGGATGGACAGTGTCAGCCCTATTTAGGTAAATCCCGAAGCCTCCATTCTGTATATTGGGACTCTGAATGAAATGCCTTGTTCACAGCTTCCTTAACTGTGAAATGGGGATAACTCCAATGGCATAGGACAGGGATACCATCAGGGTTCATTGAGTTACTTGCAGAGTTTGATATCCTTTTATTTCAACTTCACAAACCAGTGTACCGTTAACTACAGTTTACTTCCCCTGAAAAGCATAATCTCAGCACTAGGACAGTGCTTCCAGAGCCTATGTCAGCATGGATGCCTCTGACTTCTGAATTACTGTAAATAGCCCAATCAAGCTGCCTGTAACAATCCAGTGCATCTCATACTCAGCTCTAAACAGGATGTCTCCATCACATTCCTTTCCTCATGGCTCAGGGAACCCCAGAGAAGAGGAGGCAGAAAGAATGTAAGAGCCAGAGGTGATGGAGGACACCAGGAGAACAAGTCCCTCCAAATCAACTGAGCAAAGCTCCTCTGAACTCTCAGAGACTGTAGCAGCAAACACAGGGCCTGCATAGGTCTACACCAATCCTTTGAATTCAGTTTAGTGTTTTATGGGACTCCTGAGTGTGTTGACAAAGGATCTCTGATTCTTGGGGCCAGTCCAGAAGCCCTGGCTGGGACTTCCATGCTTTCACCTTGTGATTCCAGAGCTGAGAGAATATTTCCCTATGTATTCCTAGTCCCTATGTGATTGTGGGTTAAGCGCCATGCTCAATGGCCTGAGCAAGGGCTGTGCTCAGGCCTCATTCCCCACCCCTTGGCTCATTTCATGCTGCAGACACCATGCTCTGAGTCTTGTTATTTGCCTCCCTGCCTGCCTTGTGCCCTTTTCCGTGCCTTCCTTCACACCTTCCAGGGTGCAGACCTTTTTTCAACTTACTCCTCAGCTTTCCCTTATGCCTCCTGTCTCCAGTAGACAGGGCTGGTACCTCAGACTCAAGGAATTTTCCTCTATTTTCAATGAGTAGTATGCTTTTGTTCCCCTGCTATCTACCCTGAGGTCATGGAGGGGAGGAGCCTGACATCCAGTCTCTCCTGAGCTCTGAGCCTGGACTCTGAACTTAGGACATTGTGTCTGCCTGGTCTGCATTTAGCAAAGCTCCCGCACAATCAGTTGAGCTGTCCTGCATAGCCTAGCACTCCGGATGTCTGCTCTGCATCCTCATCCTTGCACACACCCAGCAGAAGTATGGGCACCCTGGCCTGACTTACACAAAGTCTTATTATCTTTATTCAGCCAGAATTATACCTTACTACAAAGGATTTATGTGAGTAGGCTTCTGTCCACCACTATATCCCCTTCTTTGAAACTGAGAATTTTCACATTCCCAGGCTGTCATTTATTTTTTTTTAGATTTATTTATTTTAGCTTATGTGTATGACTCTTTTGCCTGAATGTATTTATGCGCATTATGTACCTTTCTGATGTCTGTGGAAGTCAAAGAGGGTATCAGATACCCTGGAAATGGGGTTATGGACAGTTGTGAGCCACCATGTGAATAATGACATCTGAACCCAGTTCTTCTGCAAGAGCACCAAGTGGTCTTAACTACTGAGCCATCTCTTTGGCCCCAACCAGGATTCATTTTAGTAACAGTGACCTCAGTTTTGGTCCTAAATGCATGACATCACTGAAGAAATAGCTAAACTTATCTTCCTCCTCCATAGTCGGGGCCTCAGACCTGGTAGCTCAGTGTTTAGGCCAAAGAGGAGACTGGACTACAAGTTGTCTTGACCTTGGCCCACACCTGAATCTTAGCTTAGCTCCTTTTCTATACCTGTCTAGAAGCTCCCCTGGAACAGCCTCCCTTTGTACTGTTGAAGAGTTCAGTAAACATTTTCCTTTCGTCATTGTGATGCTGTAACATTGACATCCCTGAGCTCCTGAACCTCTCATGTGGGACCCCAGGTATTCATATTTCAATGCTTAGCCTTCACTCCTGACCTGTATACTTGACATCTACTTATGAATCATATTGCAGAAGCATTGCTTCAGGCAGCTTCTATGAAAGCTGGTTAGGATGGACTTAACTCCTGAGGTTTGAAGCTGGAAGAAAATGATGTCAAGGTGAGCCTTGATGCTGAACAAGAGGCTGCTGCAGCAGCAGGAATGGCAACTTTGAAGGTTCTCTGAACTGTCCAGACAAATTAAAGAACCAGGGTATCCCAGAACATAAGGATGGTGTGATCCACTACATGTGGGTGCTACAACCAACCCTTCACCTGCTGGAAAAGAATTGGGTGCCCTGAGCCAATGAGCCATCTCTCCAGCTCCCACATTTGTCTTAATTTTAGTTTTAATTTTCACCACTAAAATAACAAATTACTGTGTCAAAGAATTTTTCCTGAGCAGGCAGTGGTGGTGCATGCCTTTAATCCCAGCACTCAGGAGGCAAAGGTAGGTGGGTTTCTATGAGTTTGAGGACAACATGATTGACAGGGTGAGTCTGTCAATCAGGGATACAAACAGCCAGGGATACAAAAAGAAACCCTGTCTCAAAAGGCCAGAAGAAAAAAGAAGAAAGAAAGAATAAAGGGGAAAAAAGAATTATTCTCTCTTTTCTAATTAATTATTTTTTTTCCAGCCTGATTACATCTTTCCTTCCCTCCTTCCTCTCCTCCCAGACCCTCGGCCCCCTCCCCTCTTCACCACCCCCTCCATCTACTCCTCCTTTCTCTTCAGAAAAGGACAGTCCTCCCTTGTGTATCAGCCAGCCATATCAAGTTGCAGTATGATTAGACACCTCCTCTCCTATTGAGGATGGAAGAGGCAACCCAGTAGGAGGAAAGGGTCCCCAATGCAGGTAACAGTCAGAGACAACCCCTGCTCCCACTGTTAGGAGAACCATAACAACACCAAGTTACACAATCACTGTACATATGCAGTTGGCCTAGGTCAGTCCCATGCAGGCTCCCTGGTTGTCGGTTCAATTTCTGTAATCCCTTATGAGCCCTGCTTAGTTGATTCTGTGAGTTTCTTGTGGTTTCCTTGGCCCCTTTGGCTCTCACAATCCTTCCTTTTCTTCTTCTGCAGGATTCCCCTGGTTCTGTCTAATGTTTGGCTGTGGGTCTCTGCATCATTTTCCATCAGTTTCTGGATGAAGCCTCTCTGATGACAACTGGGCTAGGCATCAACCTATGAGTAGAGCAGAATGTCATTAGGAATCATTTCATTGACTTTTTTTTGCCAGTCATGTTTGGTTCTATCCTAGGCCTCTGAAGTATGTAGCTTCTGGGTCCTTGCCCTCCAGACAATGTTAGATGTGGGTTCCCTCTCATAATATGGGTCTCAAAATGGACCAGTCATTGGTTGGCCGTTCTCATCATTTCTGCACCTTTGCCCCAGCATACCTTGTAGGCAGGGCAAATTGTAAGTTAAAGGTTATGTGGCTGGGTTGTAGAAGTCTTACCTGGTTAAAGGAGATGACCGGGAAGTCTTACGTGGTTAAAGGAGATGACTGGTTCAGGCTTGTATCTCCTATTGCTAGAAGTCTTATCTAGGGTCAGCCTCATAGATTCCTGAGAGTTTCCATTGTTCTAGGTTTCTAGCTCATCCCAGAGATGCCCCCCCATTCCAGTTGTCTTCCTAGTACTTGTTCTATCCATCCTCCCCCAACCTGATCCCTCTTGTTCCCATGCCAACTACATCCAGCCCCGCACATCCACCTCTGATGTCTATTCTATCTCCCCTTTACAGTGTGATTCTTGTCTCTCATAATTTATTTCATTCATTCCATTATTATGGTACATTATTTTGACTGATATAGTACCTATAGTTTCCTGGATAAATTGTACTTGACCATTATTTAAAAAAAAATAACGTTTAAATGTAAGTTAGATGTGGCAATATTTTGCTTAGCATTTTGCACATTGGATTATGATATTCTTCTCTTGTGATGCCTTTATCTAACTTTTTTATAGGGTAATGCTCATCATGGGGTGAGCTAGTAACTGTTCCTTCTTCCTTAATATCTCGGAAGAATTGTAAAAGGGTTGGTTAGCTGATCCCATCTGATTCTCTGCTGATCTATCTAACTCAATTCTAAGGTGATATTTTCCATTTCTACTTTGAATCTCTAGCAACTTCAGGAACAATCATAGTTATTTGATTTTTTCATCATTTCATATAACAGTGCAAGCTAATACTTCCAAAGTCATTACATGTGGGTGTTTTTACTTTTTTTTAAATTGAATTCTTTTTTGATTGATTACTTTTAAATTGAATTCAGAGAATTCTCTGCATATATTTTTGCCTGTTCATAATGAAATACTTTATTGAATAGCAATAAATTCACAAGCTACATCAATTTTGTTGGCTGTAATTTGTCAAGTAGTCCTTTTCTTGATATCTTGTTTTTGGCAACCACAAATGCTTCTATGTCAATTCTAATTGCTAATAATAATTTTCAGGTAACATAGTGCTTATCACACAGTAAACATATCTGTAAATGTGTAGGTTACAGAATAGCTGCAATACGATTAAAGAGGCTACAGCAGAGTTCAAGGATTTCCAAGAGGCCTTCCTGGAGGCAGAAGTAGAGTGCAGATACAAAGGATAAGAGCCAATGCAGCTGCTTGGTAAGACATTAAGGAACTCAATTGGAGAGTTGCTGGAGGTGTGTGTGTTAAGGTTGCAGGTTCCAAAACCAAATAAGACTCTCAGAGTTGACTCAGTCTACAAAGGTAAATTATAGAGGCATGGAAAGCATAGCCTTGAGGTGTGGAATCATGGACAAGTGGATGGATAGTCAAATGCACAGACAGACAGATGGATAGCAATTAGAGTAGGCTCTGTCAGCAGTAAGAACTGAGCTGAGCCCTGTGAAATACTTGGGAATTTTCTGTCTTTTGATGCCTTGATTCACATACAAATTTATCAGATGACAGGTTTGTAGAGATTTTGCCATCACAATATTAGGTATTCTCATCCACGTGGGGGTTCAGGAGAAGCTGTTGCACCCTTTGCTGCTCTGGTTATACAAGGATAATTTCTCTGGCGTAAGATTTTTGTTATCATTAGGAAATGCTTCATGGGCTTTCTGATGTCTATATGCAGAGCAACATGCAGAGTCATCTTGCCACAGTGTATACAATCAAAATGAAGCCCAATGTTGTTCATAAAATGTAGTCTCTCTGGCTAAGGGACAGTATAAAAGGCAGTGATTTATGGAATATAGGGTAGCTCACAGCCTGATCTCCATAGTGAACTCTTCAGGAGCCTCCTGGCCTACATACAACTCATAGGCAAGTAGCTCGCCCCGGTACTAAGATTTTTAATTAACAACCACGTGGTTTCTGGTAGTAGCTTTTCATAACCATGCAGTATGCCTTTTTCCAAATTCCTTAACTGATTTTTAATGGTTTTAGATGGTTTTTCCAAATCTGGAAAACATTCAGAGTCTTGAACTGTATCACTGGTGTAATGAAACATTTTTATAACGGTTGGGCAAGCTCCCAGAAGGGCCATTTACATCCTTTCCAAGCAAGTGCTAACTGTTTTCAAGAATCAGTAGCTAAGGGTTTAGTAATGAAAAGTGTTGGAGATGGAAGCAGGAAGGCTAAGAGTTCAAGTTTACCTTGGGCTATATTGACAGTTTGAGGTTGATTTGTGACACAACCCCCTGCTTCCTGCCTCCCCTTGAAGAACATGTTTTCTAAAACAACACAGTATTTAAATTATATTCTCCCAGCATATGTTCATTGACACACTTCTCTCCTTATTAAAAAAAATAACTCCTTGGTGAAATTCTTCTCTCCCAGCTGCTGTTTACAAATCCATTTGCTAAAGAGGTTCATAAACTTCACATGTATTATCAGATATTAATAACCATATAAATTTGTTTCTGTCTTCCTTGAATGACATTTATTATGTAATTCTGCTGACAGACCATAAAAGAAAACAACTTCTTTGAGACATGGTGGATTGGGCAAACCTTGCATGATCCTTTGAAAACTTTGAAGAGTCCAGAGTGATGGTGAGACCTAGAGATCTCATCTACCAAATTGAGTTATAGTGTTAATTCTGTAAATCTGTCACCAAGTTGATGACTCAACTTCACTCTTCTGAGGCTTGCTCACTGACTAGGGCATGAACATTTTTCTTCAGTGATGCTCACCACAATTTGGGTGGTATATTCAGCTTCCTGTGCTTGCTAATTCCTTCTGTCTAAATAGTTTCCATTTCTCTGTCTTATGTTATCTATTCCTATCAATGTTTGCTTTCAGCTAGCCATTTTCCCCAATATCCAGTGCATTCCTTCTAGGTTAAAACATTTTATAATTCAATGGGCAGTAATAAGTAGCTATATTAACCCCAAGTGATATTCAATATCATACTTAATGATGAAACAGAATCAATCTCAGGCCTACATAATTGCATTATAAGTATTTTACTGACTGAGTTATCATCCCAACCCTGGGATCCTCTTTTACTGGACTTAACAACCTCCCATCAAACATGCATTTGGCTTTGGGATCCACAACAAAAATAAACTTGTTTTCTTTCTCCTAGTATCTCAAATAAAGCCACGGTGTCAGGGACAGAGTCTATCATACTTGGGAAGTCTCAGTAGCAAGAGTTCCTTAGAGCTGCAGCAGTAGGAATTTTGTCACATTTGGCCATATCACAAAGCCTATTGGGGCACAAAGACTCACAGATACACACACACTGAAAACGTTTTAACATTTCTTTCTTTAGTGTGTGTGTGTGTGTGTGTGTGTGTGTGTGTGTGTGTGTGTGTGTGTACATGTGTACCATAGCATATACATGGAGCACCATGTTAAATCTGGGATTTGGATTCATATTGTCAGACTTAGTGGCAAGCGCCTTTTCCTGATGAGTCCTCTCACCTGCACAGTGCTTCTATATTTTAAATTCAAATTATTTTTCAGAAATATAATTTGCAAGTATTTTATCCCCATGACAATTTGTCTCACACTTACAACAATGTCTTTTGTGAAACACTTTTTTAATTGTCAGGTTAATTTCATCAGTACTTCATATTATGGATCAGGTTTTTATTTAAATTCAAACAATTATTTGCCTAGTATTAGTTTATACATTTTTATTAAGAGATTTTCTACTCATTTTACATTCCAACCACAGAATCCCCTGTCCTCCCTCCTCCCGCACCCCACCTCCCATTCCCACCTCCTCCAAGGCAAGGTCTCCCATGGGGCATAAGCAGAACCTAATACATTTAGTTGAGGCAGGTCCAAGCCCCTCCTCCCTGCACCAAGGCTTTGCAAAGTGTCTCACCATAGGCACTAGGAGCCAAAAAGCTGCCTCATGCACTAGGGATGGGTCCTGATCCCACTGGCTGGGGGCCCCTTAAACAGTTTAAGCTAAACAATTGTCTTGCCTATCCAGAGGACCTAGCTCAATACCTTGAGGCCTCTCAGCTATTGGTCCACACACACAGTTCATTCATTTCCAGTAGTTTGGCCAATTGTCTCTATGTTTTCCCATCATGGTCTTGATGTCCCTTGCTCATAGAATCCCTCCTCTGTCTCATTGATTGGACTCCTGGAGTTCGGCCTGGCACGTTGCCATGGATCTCTGCATCTGCTTCTATCATCTGCCTGGATGAGGCCTCTATGATGACAGGGTATTCAGCCATCTGATCACCAGATTAGGCCAGTTCATGCACCCTCTCCACTGTTGCCAATAGTCTATGGTGGAGTCATCTTGTAGATTCCTGGAAACTTCCCTAGCACTCTGTTTCTCCCTAGTCCCATGATGTCTTCATTTATCATGGGGATCTCTTTCCTTGCTCTCCCACTCTGTCCCTGTTCTAGCTTGAACCTCCTGTTCCCGTATGTTCTCATCCTTCATCACTTGCCCTCCATTTCCCCCCTCACCCCCCGTTTGCTCATGTAGATCTCATCTATTTCTCATTCACTAGACAATCCATGCATCCTTCATAGGTTCCTCCTTACTAGCTAGCCTCCCTGGAGCTGTGGGTTGCAGTCTGGTTACCCTTTGCTTTTCATCTAGTATCCACTTATGACAGAGCACATACCATGTTTGTCCTTCTGAGTCTGGGTTACTTCACTCAGTATGATATTTTCTAGTTCCATCCATTTGCCAGCAAATTTCATGATGTATAGTTTTTCCATGTGGAGTAGAACTCCATTGTGTATATGTATCACATTTTCTTAATCCAGTTTTCAGTTGAGGGGCATCTAGGTTGTTTCCAGGTTCTGACTATTAATAATAATACTACTATGAACATAGTTGAGCATGTGTCCTTGTGGTATGATTGAGCATTCCTTGGGTATGGAGTGGTATAGCTTAGTCTTGAGGAAGATTGATTCCCAATTTTCTGAGAAACTGCCATACTGATTTCCAAAGTGGCTATACAAATTTGCATACCCACCAACAGTGGAGGAGTGTTCCCCTTGCACTACATCCTCTCCTACATAAGCTGTCTTAAGTGTTTTTGACCTTAGCCATTCTGACAGTTGTAAGATGGTATCTCAGAGTAGTTTTGATTTGCATTTCCCTGATGACTAAGGATTTTGAGCAATTCCTTAAATGTCTTTTGGCGATTTGAGAGTCTTCTGTTGAGAATTCTTTGTTTAGCTCTATATTCCATTTTTTAAATTGGACTGTTAGGTATTTTGATGTCTAGTTTAGTGAGTTCTTTATATATTCTGGATATCAGCCCTCTGTCAGATGTGGGTTTGGTGAAGATCTTTTCCCCTTCTCTAGGCTGTTGTTTTGTCTTATTGACCACGTACTTTGCCCTACAAAAGCGTCTCAGTTTCAAGAGGTCCCATTAATTAATTGTTGCTCTCAGTGTCTGTGCTACTGGTGTTATATTTAGGAAGTGATCTCCAGTGCCAATGCATTCAAGAATACTTTCTACTTTTCCTTCTATCAGGTTAAGTGTAACTGGATTTATGTTGAGGTCTTTGATCCTCTTGGATTTGAGTTTTGTGCATGGTGAAAGATATGGATATATTTGCAATCTTCTACATGTTGACATCCAGTTACACCAGCACTATTTTTTGAAGACGCTTTCCCTTTTCCATTGTAAAGTTTTGGTTTCTTTGTCAAAAATCAGGTGCTCATACATGTGCAGATTAATGTCAGGGTCTTCAATTGCATTGGTCTACATGTAGGTTTTTATGCCAGTACCAAGCTGTATTTATTGCTGTAGCTCTATAGTAGAGCTTGACGTCAGCGATCGTGATACCTCCAGAGGTTGTTTTATTGTGCAGGATTCTTTTAGCTATCCTGGGTTTTCTGTTTTTCCATATGAAGTTAAGTATTGTTCTTTCCAAGTCTGTGAAGAATTGTGTTGGGATTTTGATGGGGATTGCATTGAATCTGTAAATTGCTTTTGGTCAGATTGCCATTTTTACTATGTTAATCCTACCTATCCATGAGCATGGGAGATCTTTCCATTTTCTGATATCTTCTTCAATTTCTTTCTTCAGAGACTTAAAATTCTTGTCATACAGGTTCTTCAATTGCTTGGTTAGAGTTAGCCTAAGGCATTTTATATTATTTGTGGCTATTGTAAAGGGTGATGTTTCTCTGATTTCTTTCTCGGCCCTTTTATCATTTGTATATAGGAGGGTTACTGATTTTTTTTAGTTAATCTTGTATCCTACCACATTACTGAAAGAGTTTATTAGCTGTTTGGAGTTCCCTGGTAGAATTTTTGGGGTCATTTATATACAATATCATATTGTCTGCAAATAGTGAAAGTTTGGTTTCTTCCTTTCCAATTTCTATCCCTTTGATCTCCTTATGCTGTCTTGATGCTCTAGCGAGAACTTCAAGTACTATATTGAGTAAATGTGGGGAGAGTGGACAGACTTGTCTTGTCCCTGATTTTAGTGGAATCACTTTGAGTTTCTTTCCATTTAATTTGATGTTGGCTGTCAGCTTGCTGTAAATTGCCTTTATTATGTTTAGGTATGTTCCTTTTATTACTGATCTCTCTAGGACTTTTTTCATGAAGGTATGTTGGATTTTGTCAAAGGCTTTTTGAGCATCTAATGAGATGATCATGTGGATTTCTCTTTCAATTTTTTATATGATGTATTATATTGACATATTTTCGTATGTTGAACCATCCTTGCATCCCTGGGATGAAGCCTACTCCTTGATCATGGTGGATGATTTTTTGATGTGTTCTTGGAGTCAGTTTGCCAATATTTTATTGAGTATTTTTGAATCATTGTTCATGAGGGAGATTGGTCTGTAATTCTCTTTCTTTGTTGCATCTTTGTGTGCTTTGGGTATCAGGGTAACTTTAGCCTCACCAAAAGAGTTTGGTATTGTTCCTTCTGTTTCTATTGTGTAGAACAATTTAAAGCACATTGGAATTAGCTCTTCTTTGGAAATCTGGTAGAATTCTGCACAGAAACCATCTGGTCCTATGCCTTTTTTGGTTGGGAGACTTTTAATGACTGTTTCCATTTCCTTAGGGGTTATTGGTCTATTTAAATAGTTTACCTGGTCTTGATAACTGGTCTTAACTTTGGTATGTGGTACCTATCCAGAAAATTGTTTACTTCTTTCAGATTTTCCAATTTTGTGGAGTACAAGTTTTTGAAGTTTGACCTGAGGATTCTCTGGATATCCTCATTGTCTGTTGTTATGTCTCCATTTTCATTTCTGATTTGGATGCTCTCTCTCTCTGCTTTTGGTTAATGTGGATAAGAGCTTGTCTATCTTGTTCATTTTTTTCAAAGAACCAACTCTTTGTTTCATTGATTCTTTGTATTTTTCTCTTTGTTTCTATTTCATTGATTTCAGCTATCGATTTGATTATTTCCTGGTGTTGCTTCCTCATGGGTGACTTTGCTTCTTTTTTTTCTAGAGCTTTCAGTTGTGCTGTTAAGTCACTAGTCTGAGATTTCTCCAGCTTCTTTATGTGGGCATTTAGTGCTATGAATTTTCCTCTTAGCACTGCTTTCATAGTGTCCCATAAGTTTGGGTATATAGTACATTCATTTTCATTGAATTCTAGAAAATCTTTACTTTCTTTCTTTATTTCTTGCTTGACCCATTGTTGATTCATTTGGGCATTGTTCAGTTTCCATGAGATTGTAGGCTTTCTGTAATTTTTGTGGTTGTTGAAATCTAACATTAAGCCACAGTGGTCTGATAAAATACAGGAGGTCATTCCAATTTTTGTTTTTCTGTTGAGATTTGCTGTGACCCAGCTTGTGGTCAGTTTTAGAGAAGGTTCCATGAGGATGCTGAGAAGATGATATGTTTCTGTTAGGGTGGAATGTTCTATAAATATCTATTAAGTCCATTTGAGTCATAACTTTTGTTAGATCCCTTATTTCTTTTTTAAGTTTCAGTCTGGTAGAACTATCCAGTGGTGAGAGTGGAGTGTTGAAATCTCTCACTACTAGTGTGTGGGGTTTGATGTGTGATTTAAGCTTTAGTAATATTTCTTTTACAAATGTGGGTGTCCTTGTATTGGGGAGCACAAATGTTCAGAATTGAGACTTCATCTTGGTGGTTTTCCCTGTGGTAAATATGTAATGTCCTTCCCAATCTCTTTCTATTGATTTTTGTTTGAAATCTATTTTATTAGATATTTGATAGCTACACCAGCTTGCTTCTTAAAACTATTTGAATGGAAAGTCTTTTCCCAGCCTTTTTTCTTTAAGGTAATGTCTGTTTTTAAAATTGAGGTGTGTTTCTTGTATGCAGCAGAAGGATGGATCCTGTTTCTGTATCCATTCTGTCAGCCTGTGTCTCTTTATATGTGAATTAAGTCCATTGATATTAATGGATATTAAAGACTAGTGACTGTTAATTCCTGGTATTTTGTGTTGGTAGTGTTGTGTTTCTCTTCTTTTCTATTTGATGGGGTGGAATTCTCTATTGCCTGTGTTTTTATGGGTATATCTAACTTCCTTCAGTTGGATTTTTCCTTCTAGTGCTTTCTGTGTGGCTGGATTTGTGGATAGGTATTGTTTAAATCTGGTTTTATCATGGAATATTTTGTTTACTCTGTCTATGGTGATTGAGATTTTTGCTGGATATAATAGTCTGGGTTGGCATCCATGGTCTTTTAGTGTCTGTATAAGTCTGTCCAGGACCTTCAGAGTTCCATTGAGAAGTCGGGTGTTATTCTGATTGGTCTGCCTTAATATGTTACTTGGCCTTTTTCCTTTGCAGCTCTGTAGCTGGAGAGTTTTCTATCCGGGTCCCACCAAACTCTGGCAGTCCAATAGCCCACATAAAATAAACACACATACACTTATATTATTTAAACTTTTTGGCCTAATGGCTCAGGCTTCTAGCTATCTAGTTCTTACATCTTAAATTAATCCATTTCTATAAATCTATACCTTGCCACATGGCTCATGGCTTACCGGCAGCTTCATGTGGTCCTTATCTTGGTGGCAGCTGGCAGTGTTTCCCTCCACCTTCCTGTTCTCTCAGTTTTCCTCTCTGTTAGTCCCACCTATACTTCCTGCCTGGCTACTGGCCAATCAGTGTTTTATTTATTGACCAATCAG
Source organism: Peromyscus maniculatus bairdii (assembly GCF_049852395.1). Lineage (NCBI taxonomy): Eukaryota > Metazoa > Chordata > Mammalia > Rodentia > Cricetidae > Peromyscus > Peromyscus maniculatus. Next base: position 40,962,789 of record NC_134875.1, on the reverse strand, counting down.
AGAAACACATTTGACATACAGACCATCCCACAGCATAGCTCTTAATAATTTTCTTTATTCTGTATGTTTAGTGGTTTGATTGTTATGTGGCAAGGGGACTTTTTTGGGATTCAGTCTATTTGGTGTTCTGTAAGCTTCCTGTACCTTCATAGGCATTTCCTTCTTTAAGTTGGGAAAGTTTTCTTCTATGATTTTGTTGAATATATTTTCTATACCTTTGAGTTGGTATTCTTCTCCTTCTTCTATCCCTGTTATTCTTAGGTTTGGTCTTTTCATGGTGTCCCAAATTATCTGAACATTTTGTGTTACAACTCTTTTGGCTCTAGTGTTTTCTTTGACTGATGAATCTATTTCCTCTATTGTATCTTCAATGCCAGAGATCTGTTCTTCCATCTCTTACATTCTATTGCTTTTGCTTGGATCTGTAGTTCCTGTTTATTTACTCAGATTTTCCATTTCCAGCATTCCCTCATTTTGTGTCTTCTTTATTGCCTCTATTTCAGTTTTCAATCTTGGACTGTTTCATTCACCTTTTAAATTGCTCTTTCTTGCCTTTCTTTAAGGGATTTATTGATTTCTTCCATTTTTTTGTTTGTCTTTTCTTTCATTTCTTTAAGGGAAAATTTCATTTCATCTTTAAAGGTCTCTATCAATCAGGGCTGAAATCAATGAACTAGAATCAAAGTATGCAAAGAATCAATGAAATGAAGAGTTGGTTCCTTGAAAAGGTAAACAGACAAATGATAAGCTAAACTAATCAAAATAACTGAAACCTCCTTACCAATATGATGAGAATTGAAAAGAGATATTAAAACAGTATTACCTAGTTTGGTCCCATGCAGGTTCCCCAGCTGTCAATCTAGAGTCAGTGAGCTCCAACTAGCTTGGGTCAGCTGTCTCTGCAGGTTTTCCCACCATGATCATGACCCCTTTGCTCATATACCCCCTCCTCCCTGTCTTTGACTGGACTTTTAGAGTCTTAGCTGGGTTCATCTTGATAGGGGGAGCCATTATGGGGTCAGGGAGAAACCTGGTGCTAGGGAAATTCCCAGGAATCCACAAGGACGACCCCAGCTTAGACTACTAACGATAGTGGAGAGGGTACCTAAATTGGCCTACCCTGGTAATCAGATTGGTGAAGACCCTAATTGTCATCATAGAGCCTTCATCCAGTAACTGATGGAAGCAGATGCAGAGATCCACAACCAAGCACTAGGTCGAGCTCTGGGAGTCCAGCTGAAGAGAAGGAAGAGGGATTATATGAGCAAGGGGGGTCAAGATCATGATGGGAAAAATCTACAGAAACAACTGAACCAAGATAGTAGGAAGTCACAAACTATGGACCAACAGCTGTGGAACCTGCATGGGACTGGAATAGGCCCTCTGCATAGGGGGGCAATTGTGTAGTTTGGTCTGTTTGAGGGGCCCCTGGCAGTGGCATCAGGATCTATCCCTGGTACATGAGCTGGGTTTCTTGACCCATCACCTGTCTTGCTTACTCTTGATGCAGGGGTGAGGGGCTGAGATCTGCCTCTACTGAATGTACCAGGCTTTGCTGACTGACTCCTCATGAGAGGCCTTACAATTTTGGAGGAGGAGATGGGAAGTGGGGGGGAGAGATTCTGAGGGGAGCAGGAAGAGTAATGAGAGGGACATCTGTGGTTGGTAAGTAAAATTATTAAAAATTTAAATAAATAGAAAAATGTATCTCTTTCCTTGCTCTCCCTCTCTGTTCCCCCACCCCCAGCTCAACTACCTAGTTCCCTTATGTTCTCTTGCCACCTTCCCTTACCTCTCCCCATGCTCACTATTTACTCAGGAGATCTTATCTATGCCCCCTTCCAACAATGATCCATGCACGTCTCTGTTAGGGTCCTCCTTGTTACCTAGTTTCTCTGGGGTTGCTGAACTAGGCCCTCTTAATGTGGGTTACAGATGTGTGGCTTGGTCAGTTTGTGGGACTACTGGCAGTAGAATAAGGATTTATCCATGGTGCATGAACTGGCTTTTTGGAGTCCATTTTCTATGCCTTGGGATATATTGATACAGGGGGAGCGGGATTAGTCCTGCCTCAACTCAACATGCCAGACTTTGTTAACTCCCCATGGGAAGCCTTACCCTCTCTGAGGAATGGGTAAAGGATTGAGTGGGGGGAAGTTGGGGGGTGAAGGAGAGGAGGGGAGGGAGGAGGAACTGTGGTTGTTATGGAAAATGGAAAAAATCTTTAAAATAAAAAATTAGAAATCATTGCATGCAATTTCCAAAGAATTAATAAAAATCAGGAAATATTAACATTAAAAATTAAATCTGAAAGAAAATAAAAATGAATGAAAAATTTAAAGAAAGAATAAAAGAGCTCAAAGAAACATGTTCTGTGTGCCAGGACCTCAGCAGAAAAATCCCTATACTGGGAAACTCCAAGGCAAACACCAAGCAGTAGCAATAGAACGTCTTCGGGTCAGTAATCATGTCATACTGTCGTTTTCAGCTGTGATCTCACATGGTACTTAAAGATTTTTAAAAGAATTTCTACAACATCATATCATAAAAAATAAAAAACAAAATTAGAAAGACTCTCCCAACTAAAAACACCCAGGCCAGAGAGATTCAGCACAGAATTCCACCAGACTTTCAAAGGAGAATTAACACTAATACTCCTCAAGTTGTTCTATAAAATAGAAAAGGAAGGAACACTTCCAAATTTGTTTTACTAAGCCATCATTTCCCTGATCCCAAAACCAGTTCAAAACCCAACAAAAAAGGGAAGTATATAGGCCAATCTCTCTAATGAATATAAACACAAAAATTTCCATTAAAATATTTGCAAGCCAAATTCAAGACCACATCCAAAAGATAATTTGACTTCATCCCAGAGAAGCAGGAATGGTTTGATTCATGTAAACCAGTAGATTTAATCCACCACAGAGACTCAAGGAGAGAAGCCTCATGAGCAGCTCATTAGATGCCGAAAATGCCTTTAAGAAAATCCAATATCTCTTCATGACAGAAGTCCTCGAGAATCTAGGGATATAGGGTTGATATTTCAACCTAATAATGACAATATATAAGTCCCCTGTGACCTGGCCTGAGGTCACAATTTTAATTAAAACAAAGATTATGTGAGTGTTAAGTTTATACTTGTAAGGTCAAGGTTTTTGTACAAAACTTCTGCCTTTCCTGTTTGACAGGTACAGAATTACACTGGCATTATAGGCAGGGTGGTAATCCTATAGATGTTGCAACTGGGTTAAGGGAAAATTATTTGTTAATATACTTTGTAAGAATATGCTCACATATGCAGCACACACACACACACACACACACACACACACACACACACACACTATAAGCCCACAACAAATATCATGATAAATGGAGAAAAACTGAAATAATTTCTGCTAAAATCAAGAACAAGACAAGAATGGCCACTCTTGGTGGCGCACGCCTTTAATCCCAGCACTCAGGAGGCAGAGGCAGGTGGATCTCTGTGAGTTCGAGGCCAGCGTGGGCTACCAAGTAAGTTCCAGGAAAAGTCGCAAAGCTACACAGAGAAACCCCGTCTCGAAAAACCAAAAAAAAAAAAAAAAAAGAATGGCCACTCTTTCTATTCTTCTTCAATAAAGTACTTGAAGTCCTTGGTGGAGCAATGAAACAAGACAATAAAGGGGTTACATATAGGAAAAATAGAAGTCTAGTACACCTATTTGCAGATATGATTCTACACATAAAAGGTCCCAAAGACTCCACAGGAAAGCTAGAGCTGAAAAATACATTCAGCAATGTTGTAGGGTACCAAATTAAAAAAACAACATCTCTAGTTTTCCTGTATATAGATGAAAAACATATTAAGAAAGCATAAAATAATCCATTCACAATAGGATCAAAAATAGCTTGGAATAAATCTAATCAAGGAAGTTAAAGACTTGTACAACGAAAACTTCACACACTGAAGAAAGAAATGAAAGACAATACCAAAAGACGGAAAGACCTCTCATGCTCATAGTCTAGTAAGATTAATAAGGTAAAAATGTCCATCCTACTAAAAGTAATCTATGTATTCAATGCAATCCCTATCAAAATTCCAATGCAATTTTTCACAGAAACAAAAAAAAAAATCTCTATTAATATAGTAACACTACTGGAGGTATCAACATCCCAGATTTTAAATTATGCTACGGAGCTATAGTAACAAAAACAGCATTGCACTGGTAGGAAAATGCACATTGATCAATGGAATAGAATTGAGGACTCACATACAAGCCTGTGCTCCCATGGCCATTGATTTTTTTTGTATATAATTTATTTATTTTATTTTAAATGCATTAGTGTTGTGCCTGCAAGTATGTTTGAATCAGATCCCCTAGAAGAGGAGTTATGGACAGCTGTGAGCTTCCATGTGGGTGTTGGGAATTGAACCCTCGTCCTCTGGAAGAGCAGCCAGTGCTCTTAACCACTGAGCCATCTCTTCAGCCCACCAGGCCACTTCTTTAGCCCAGTGATTGGTTCCGGTAATTTCCTAAACTTAAGATACATAACCAAATAAATATGTGCTATGTTAGTGGAGAGAACTTTGGAAATGACCATTTTCATCCAGTCTGGTACTTAGCCACATCTACCATGTAGGCCCCAGTTGAAGCAAAATATTACCAATACCAAATGTATCTCTTGACTGGGAATTAGAGATAATAATACCTGCAAGGCCATTGTGAGTATTAAATGTGGTAATATATGAAGTATAAAGTGCTTAGTAGTTTCTCAATAAATTTGTCTCTTTCCCATTCAGGAGTAAATATTAAACCAACTTAGGTGACATAGACCTGTGCTCAAATCTACCATTTTTTTTAAAAAATGATGAAAATATTGGAGAAAAGACCAATGTCAAAAAATGGTGCCAGTCAACTTGGATGGCTTTGTGTAGAAGACAGTGATTAGATGCTTTACTCTCACCCTTTATAAAACTCAACTCCAAATGGATCAAGGAACTCAACATAAGACTTCATCCCCTCAAATTACTAGAAGAAAAAAGCAGGGAGTACACTACAAGTTATAGGCATTTCTTTTATAGCTACCTATTGACATTACCAGATTGCAGGATTATATAGCATTTCATCTTTTATCTGTGAAAAGTAATAAGAAAATGTAGATTACATACGACCACAAATTCCAGGAAGCCCATATTTCCCCCCTTTCAAAGTTCTCCTGTTTTCTTATGCTGCTATTTCTAGGGATTTTAAAAATGTAAGTGGAAGGCAGACAAAATGTGGAATCAGTCCATTTTTGCAGAATTAGACATTCTATTCTATATTATTTTTGTTTTTAGAATGTTTGCTAAGTGACTAAGTGCTAGGTGTTGATGGGATTTAAAGAATATCATCATCTGTAATTCCTCTAGAAGATTACAACATATTTGGCTAGCTAGATATAGTTGCATCGATGCATATGTTATATAGATTTATATGACATTTGTGTTAAAACTGTTAAAGTAGAAATAGTTCAGTATAAACTGATGTAAAACAGGGGATATGACAACACAAGAATTGTTATGTTGGAAGCTAATCAATGACCAAAAGTTACTGATAGTTTTAAAAGCATTTGTAGTTCACCATTATGCATTAATTGGTTGTTATTTAGTGACTTGTTAGGGTGCTTGTTGATCAGTGATTGATACTGAAGAAGGAGCCACAGAAGTCTAGAAGAGAGAAAGAACTGCATTTTCACATCTTAAATTTAGATTTATTTGGAGAACATTAATACTAGTATAGCAATCTCACTTCATGTTCTACTTTCCAATTCCTTGTATATTCTCTTAGGCTCCTTTCTACCTATGGCCTGCTTTTTTCTCCTCCTTTGCTTACTTCTTGCTGTCTTCCTTAAATGTTTTCTGAGAATTCTATTATATGAGTACCACATATTATGACATGTACAATGGGTATGTGTATTCTTTCTTGGACCTTATATTCCCAGTAAGCTCATAATTAATAACCATGAAAATGTGTGTGTGCGAGCATGAGTTCGTGCGTGTGCGTGTGTGTGTGTGTGTGTGTGTGTGTGTGTGTGTGTGTGTGTGACACTAAATGCATGAACCTATGCAAAAAAACAGAGCTCTCATCTTAAACGGAATAAGACATAGGTTATTCTGGAGCCATTTTGAATGACTATGTCCTGGTTACATGGATTTAGGTTACCATAAATTTCATGTTCCAGCGTGGAAGCAGTAGAAGCAGTTTCATGAAATTTTATAGATTTACAGAAAAAAAGAGAAGCCATAACTCAAAGTAATTTTAAAATACATTTTGGGGCACATCAGAGAGGCAGGTACATGAGATGGGGAAGCTTTTCTATAGGCTTCAGATGTTATCTGATGACATTTTTAGCTTTTGGGTTGGTGGGTCTGCTAAGTTAATTGATTCCAAAAGTTTTTATTTTATTTTATTTTTTTATCTTTTACTCACAGGATGTTAGTCTGACACAGAGGAGGGCAAGCAATGGCTGGCTGTTCAGGAGGGCTAGAACTAGCCCAAGATGAGTTACCTAGGCTCTGGACCTGAAATATTCCAACCTCTCCACAGCACTACAGCTCTAATCAGTCCATCATCTCTGCAGACACAGCTTCTTTTCAGTTTTGGTTTACACATGTAACAGGAAGTCTCAAGACAATTGCTATTTCCATTTACATGTTCATAAATGTCATATATTTTACTCAGCATATATTCCATTCTCCTTTTCTGTAACACCCAACCCCCTGGCCCCAGCTGCCATACCCAGACTTAAATTTGCATTTCAAATGAAGATTAGTAATCAAGCAATGCTCATAAATGCAGTGGTTTGTTTTGGGAGCCAAGCTAAACATTTTTTGGAATACCCCAGAATGAGGATCATGGAGTAGTAAAGGCAAAGATGATCAAAGCTATTTACCAAGAGAAAGAAAGAAAGAAAGAAAGAAAGAAAGAAAGAAAGAAAGAAAGAAAGAAAGAAAGAAAGAAAGAAAGAAAGAAAGAAAGAAAGAAAGAAAGAAAGGAAGGAAGGAAGGAAGGAAGGAAAGAAGGAAGGAAGGAAGGAAGGAAGGAAGGAAGGAAGGAAGGAAGGAAGAAAGAGGTAATTCTGAGAAATGAAGTGACACATTTTAGTCTGATCCCAAATTAATTTAGAAATTCTCATTTTATAACCCAGTCATCCAAGTATTTAATAATCCTCCTATAAAATTTTGGTATGAAATGTTTCATTCAGCCCAGGAGTGAATTTTTTCCTGTATTTTAGAAAAAGTAAAAAGAAAAACAACAGATGTTGAATTATAGGAATAAGAATTTCAGATGGTTTATTTTCTTTGGAATTCATGTAACTTTAGGACAGATCCATTTATTTAAATTACATTTTACAGATGGTTTGTCTGAGAAGAGATTACTCTTGGGAGTGGAGCAAGGAGCAAAGAAAAAGTAGAAATGAAAACAGGAAAAGGAAAGAAATCAGAGTTAGGCCTTCTCTTCTGCTATGAGTCTTCATGTCTTCTAGTTTGAGTCTCCTTAGGTATGGATTATTTGTTGCAGTGTTTGCTATACTAGCATGCAGGGCCTCCCATTCTAAAAGCATACAAATGACCTCTCCAACAAGCCGAAGGAGCAAATTCTCTTTGCAATTTGCAACCAAGTTTTGGGTTTGCTGGACAGTTTGTTGCACTGCCATTCTCTGCAAAAGATGATTCTTCCATGACAGTTTGTTTTAGGAAAAACATCCTGCATTCTTTGTGAGCGAAACACACACACATAATAAAACCTTTCATTTTCCCATCATTTAAGTAAAATAAGTCTTTTTCAAGATAAAAATTTCTAGAGGCAATTACAGAACTGTTAGAAATGCCAACCATGGTGCTTTGTGACCATTCCTACTACTCTTGTCTCCTTGTGGTTGTTGGTATTCTTTTACATTGACCCCTTTCTGCCCTCAGCATCTGTATCACCCACTCCCTATCCCATTCCTCACTATCTTAATTCTCTCAGATCCTCATTCCTATCCACAAGTGCATTAGTTTAATCAATGTTATGTACTAGCTGTTAATAACTTTGGATAAAAAAATTCTATGTGGCTACTTATTGCAATTTTAAATGCACAGGTGCCTTGATGATGAATCTCATCTTGGTCCTTCTAACAAAAGCACAGTTTCACAAGCTGTGTTTGTCTTGAAAGGCTCATCCACTGTTGTGAATGTCCTTTCTCTAAAAAATTTAGCCTTAATTTTAATTTCTAGTCTGCATCTATTCATAAATTCCACTACTTTTTTCTTTTGTAAATGATTACACATTTGCAACAAATTATTATACTGATTTGTTAAAATATTAGATTCATAAATAAGCACACATAAATGTATTCCAAATAATAATGCAATTTTCCTGTTCAAATTTATATAAACTATTCTGCAATATTTTCAATTTTAACATCATTTTGAAAATAGTACAATAATATAACTCACAAAAATAACTCATGTGAGAAAGCTACTGATCACCTTGCTTACATGTCAACTGAGAGTAAAGACACCTTTTCCTCAGCTGGCTAAGAGTGGGCTAGTGCCTCAGAAAGGCTCTTGATAGCTCAACAGGCTTTTTTTTTTTTTTTAAAAAAACAAACAAACAAACAAACAAAAAAACAGGGGTTTTAAAGTCAGAAGGCTGCAGTAACATCACATAAGGTGCAGGCTGAGTTCTTTTTCCTGCAAGGGGCCCTTTCTTAGCAGGGAGGGAGGTGCCTTTTGATTTGTAAACACCTTATCAGGTCTTTTCTCAGGAGGAACCATTTGTTTATGTGGAGATCTTCTCCCAGCAGGGGAGGAGGAATCCTTTCTTTGGAAGATAGGAGTTACTGTTTGTTTACATTTCTGATGACTTTAGGGAGGAGATGTAGTCTTAGGGTAACCATCTGTTGGACAAGCAGGACATGGCTCCAGAGGGGAGGAGGTGTGGGGTAAGGGTAAGCCAGTACACATAGAGCTGTCATTTCTTTTTTTTTTCCTTGGAGTCTAATACTATTTATATATACCAAAATGTATTCACCTACCCTCATTGATAATTTTGGCAGTTGTTTCTGGGGATTTATTAAAAGCCATACTGCTAAGAATGTATTATCTGAGATATACATAGACATTTTTTTCTAGAATTTATAAACTGACATTCCTCATGATACAGTATGATCTTATACTATTTTATGCATATTAATTAGTTACGAAAATGGTTGGAGCAAGATAATAAGTATGTTGAGTACATACAATAATTATTATTCCTGGGGCAACATGTGGGGGGGATGTGGATTAAGATGGTATAATGCGGTAGAAGTACAGTCTGTAGTCCAAGCTTGCAGAAGGCAGAGGCAAGAGGAGCACCATGACTTTTGAGTCAGTTTAGGTTATTTAATAGGTGTGGAATAATGGATGATAGAAGAGTGGATTAAGTCAGGCTTAATTTAGTCACATGAGCCCATTAAGCAAATATTGTATATTTAGGGTTGCAGCTCAGGAGGTTAGAGAAGATTCTATCAGTTTGCTTGGTTTTGTCTGAACCCTAGGTTGAAAAAATGGCCTTACAAGAATGATAGAAAAACTTTACATGCATCCTAGGACAGTGCAGAATGTTGTTGGGGGTTTTTACTCTTTTCGGGGGGGCCTGCCACCCAGCTCCCAGATAAATTCACATACAGAGTCTTATTATTACTTATGAATGCCCAGCTTTAGCTTGGCTTAGTTTCTAGCCAGCTTTCCTTATCTTAAATTTTCCCCCATCTACCTTTTGCCTCTGGGCTTTTCCCAATCTCTTACTTCTGTAATTCTTACTCTTACTCCATGGCTTGCTGGTTGTATAGCTGGATGGCTGGCCCCTGATGTCTTCTCCTTCTCTGGCTCCTTCTGGATCCCTTTCTCCCAGATTTCTCCCTCTATATATTCTCTCTGCCTGCGAGCCCCCCACCTATCATTTCTCCTGCCTTGCTATTGGCCAGTTCTTTATTAGACAATCAGGTGTTCTACACAGTCACAGTAACACAGCTTCACAAAGTTAAACAAATGCAACATAAACAAAAGTAACATTAACACATTAACACACCTTAAAATATTCTACTACACCAGAAGGCACACATTTCTCTGTAGTGTAGACCTTAAGGGAGCAAATATAACCACTCAATTGGAGAACTCAACCTACAGGTATCTCCACTCATAGCTACTGTATTAGATGGAATTTCAGTGTTCAAGCAAATCAACATACCTTTTGATACCTGCCTTATCTTTCACATTTATTTCTCCGTATGTGTACATAAGGGCCTTTAGAAGCAATTTTGTTTATGCTGGCAAGGCCAGCAATACTTTCACTGATGGATATTGAGCACCTTCACTTTCTACTATCAAACTAGTCCATTATAATAATGGTATTTGCTATTGGGTAGTGACAGTGACATAGCAACTAATCTAGTACTGTTGGTGTGACATCAGCTTGTCAGAGGATGCAAAATGAATATAACTAAATTTTAGAGACTCCTACCTTGAATAAGGTTTTAGAGTCCCAGTGATATGGATTATGTCAAGATATCCCTTCTAAGGCGACAGGTAGTTAGGTGTTTCTGGCTTCTTCTTACAGTCAACAAATGTACACAATACATTTGGAGCCTATTTAGATAGTGATGACAAAATAGTCCTCATTTGAATGCATTGCTTTCATTCATTTACCATATAACCCCAACAGCTGTTAGTTTTGAGTAAGGTCCAGAGCAAAATTCTGTAGAATAGGTGCAGACAGCTTTATTTTCTACCTTGATCTATGAGATTTATAAATTGTTTAATGCCCAAGGGACATAATGGAGCTCACATGAACTGGCTCACTATCTTTAACTTTATTTCTCTTGCTGATTTTGATCTGGCAAAGTCTAGTTCAGTTGATTGAAGCCCCAACTTTTACCTTCTTAGCTCTACTGAATTACTTACATCTGTCCTCTTTCTATTCTTTTGTTTGTTTCTTTGTTTTTGAGACAGGGTTTCTCTGTGTAGTTTTGGAGCCTTTCCTGGATCTCGCTCTGTAGACCAGGCTGGCCTCGAACTCACAAAGATCCGCCTGGCTCTGCCTCCTGAGTGCTAGGATTAAAGGTGCGTGCCACCATCGCCCTGCTTCTTCTTTCTATTCTTAAGAACAATATTGCATGTGATATGTAATCACAGTGAAGTTGGAGTCAGCCATAGATGTAAGAAAAAAGAGTCAGGGAAGCATGCAGACTTGACCTCAAAGACTGAGACTGTTTCATTGGAACAGTGATGAGCCCCAACCTTTCCAGGGGATAAAGGTCAAATGCATTTAGAGGGGTTGGGGGACATGTATGTATACATAGGACACTGCCAGCAATGTACAGCCTTTTTTGTGGTTTTACTGGAAGCAGGGTAGGTAGTTTTCATACTTGGGTATATTGTTTCTGCAGGTGTAGCTGGTGTTTCTGCTGGTCAGGCTGGGGCCAAGTAATACTTTATGGCTAGAAGCTATAATCTGACTCAATTCCTCATCCCCTGAGGCTATTATGCAACAAAAGAGAAAAAAACTGAAGTTATTTCTAGGAAAAATAGATGGAAGTAAAGATTATTATTTTATGGGAAATATTTTTGACTCAGAAAGAAGAGCAGTAAGTGGTCTCATATGCAGAATCTAGATTTAAATATGTATATGCACAGATTCACATGCTGAAAGTAGAATGTAGGCCATTTGGGAAGGAGAAAGGGGTCCATGAGAGAGGGAGAAAGAAAAGTAGAGCATGATGTGTGACAATGCCATAAATAAACACAATTTAAATTATTATTTTATGTGTATGGGTGATTTGCCTGCATGTCTGTCTCTGCACTATGTGTGTGCAGTGCTCACAGACACCAGAAGAGGGTGATGGATCTCCTGGACAGGAGTTACAAATGGTTGTGAACAACCATGTAGGTGATTTTAACTCTTTAGCTACTTACTATTCCAGCCCCTAAACCAGGTTTCAAAGCTATGTAGCTAAAAGACAAAATAAGGACTATTTCATTGGTCTTAAGAACACTTTTTACATTTCACCAGCAACTCTACTCCCATTGTTTATGAGTTAACCAATGCAGAAAGGGAACAAGTAGCATAACGTGTTGGGTTGGCTTAAACTGTTTGATTCTCACTTTGAAATCTTGGACCCACAGGTCCTAACTTCTGTGGCAATTCAAACATACCTCTTCTTAGTTTATTCTGAATTTTTGGTTTTCCAGGAAAAATTTTGTCAGAGAAAAATGCCAGTCAATCATGACTAGAATTTCTCATATCTAATGTTACAAAATCTTTGTTATAATTATTTAATTACCAAGATATTTTTAAACTTTTTAAATTAAAATTTGTAGACTTCACTTTTGTTAATTTTACATTTTCATGATTTAAGTTTTTCTGTAACTTAGGAAAGTTGATCTGTTTTATATTCAAAATAAATATTTTTAATTACTTTATGGCCCAAAGTTTGATCAAATTTCATAATTTTTTTTATGTGCTTGTGAGGAATGTGGACTCGCTTTGCTTTTTGGGTATTAAGTGCAACATTTTATTTGCATCCATTAAGTCTAGTTTTTTTAATTAAGTAAATCTTACATTATTCACTTTATTATTTTTTATATTTTTGATCTAGGAAACCATGAGAAAAGGATGTCAAAATGTCACAATATGTTTACATATATTTCAGATTCTAGTTACAGTTTTTACTGATTGTTTCATTAGTTATTTATACATAGTCTACTGAATGAATATATTGAAAGCTTTATTCTTCTGGTAAATGGAATATTTTTTATATTGGAAATCATGCTTTTCCTCAAGAATGCTTTATTCTCTACTTTTGGCTACTACTAGAAATATGGTATGTTCTTTGAGTTCCCATGTGTCTAGGATATTTCCATATATTTACTTTTAGCATTTCTCTGCACTCATGTTTCAAATGTGTGTTTTATAACAGCACATAGATACCTTTTAAAAAAACAATGGCAAAAAAGTAGGACATTTACAAGACAGTTTAGTCCATATCAATTATTTGTGATTGTTTGCATTTGCCTTCATTCTTGTAATCTTCTTTTTATAGTCTTTCTGACTTGCTTTATTCATTTTTTGAAAGTTATAGCTGTGTATATATCTATCTATGGACTACAAAGTAGTTTGGTATTTATTAACCTTTCTACTTTAAAGTTTATCCTGATTTGCTGACTTCTTTGAATCTGTACTTTTTATTATACTTTTCTTTGTTAATTTTGGGTATATATCTACTACATTAGTGAGTCCTAGGAAGGACTGAGTTTTATTATTATTATTAGCTTTAAAATGTTTTAATTGATCTATCATTTTTTTCTTTTTCTTTTTGAAATTGTAATAATACAATTACATCATTTTTCCCTTCCCTTCCATTTCCTACTTTCAAACACTTCTATATCCCCTCCTTGCTCTTTTTCAAATTCCTAGGCTCTTTGTTCACTAATGGTGACTAATTTTTCTATTCCTTTCTGGCAATGAGTTTATGTAGGATTGTCATTCCCTACATGACTTCACTATGTTTTTCAATATATGTCTTTTCACACACATATTTAGATTGTTTGTTTTTGGAAACAGGACCTCATTGTGTAAACCTGGATGTCCAGGCTGGCCTTGATCTCACTGAGATCCTCCTGTCTCTGCCTCCTGTGTGCTGGGATTAAAGGTGTGTGCTACCATGTGCAGTCTCAATATTTTTCCCAAGTTATCATATTTATTAGACATCAATGTCTTCAAGTTTTACTTCTGTATTACATTTTCTATTTTTCAGTCTTCATTTGGGATAGCTGTTTCTTTAGGCTTCTGTATGTGTATGGTTTCTTTATTATAATATGCAGAGATTTTTTATGACTTTCTAACTTCAAATATTATATCTCTTCATGTTTAATATAAGGTCCTATCAAAAACAGGCTTCTATCTGCTTACTTTTCTCTTTTGTACCTTTATGTACTTGCAGGCTTACATTTGATTTTCATGCGATAGCCTTCACAATGCATTATTCCTTTTTTCAGAAACAATGGTCACTTAATAAATTTAAAAAGAAGAAATGAACTTCATATTTGCTCTCATACATATTTCTAATGTTTTCCATTTCTTTTGTATATTTAAATATCTATAAGTTATCATTTTCCTTCTACCTGAAACATCTAATTTAATATGTCTTGTAGAAGCAGTCTATCTGTAGCAAATTTTCTTGGTTTTTGATTCATTTTTCCTTGGGAGTTATTTTTTCCTCCTTATAGAATTCTAGACAGCTTATTGTTCTCTGGGATTTTTTTTATTAAGAAATTTTCTATTCATTTTATATACCAACCACAGTTCCTCCTCTCCTTCCTCATCCCACCCCCTAGCCTTCCCCCCCAACCCACCCCCCCATTCCCACCTCTTCCAAGGCAAGTTCTCCCATAAGAAGTCAGCAGAGCCAGGTACATTCAGTTGAGGCAGGTCCAAGCCCCTACCCCCTGCATCAAGGCTGTGCAAGGTGTCCCACCATAGGCACTGAGTTCCAAAATTCCACTCATGCACCAGGGAGGATCCTGATCCCACTACCTGGGGGCCCCCTAACCAGTTCAAGCTAAACAACTGCCTCGCCTATCCAGAGGGCCTAGTCCATTTTCTTGGGGGCTCCACAGCTATTGGTCCACAGTTCATGAGTTTCTACTAGTTTGGTTGGCCATCTCTGTACATTTTCCCATCATGATCTCAATGTCTTTTGGTCATAGAATCCTTCCTCTCTCTCATTGACTGGATTCCTGGAGCTTGGCCTGGGGCTTGGTCTGAAGCTCGGCCTGGAGCCTGGCCATGGATCTCTGCATCTACTTCCATCAGTTACTGGATGAAGCCTCTATGATGACAGTCAGGGTACAACATCCTTATTTTCTAGGTTTTATTCTGTATAAAGATTGGATACAAGTCTTCCTTCATGCATGTTAGGCAAGTGGTCTTACATACAATTTCATCTTAACCTTCTGATCACATTTTATTTTGAGACAATGGCTCCCTAACTGGCTTAGGCTGCCTTTGAACTCATTCTGTACCCCAGACAGACTTTGAACTTGTGACACTTCTGCCTCAGCCTCCCAAGTAATTGGTATTAACTGCCTGTGTTACCAAGATAAGCTTGTTTTTGTTATTCAAAGAAAAAGAGGTCATAAACTTGACAGTAGGGAGAGACATAGGAGGGAGATGAAGAAGGGTAGCTAGGAGTTGCCAGAGGAGAAAGTAATATAATTCTACTTCAATTAAAGTTAATACAAATTTTTAAAAGCATATAAAGTTGGGAGGGAAAGTAGTGTTGGAGGTAAGGGAGACAGCTAGGGTAGATTTTATCAAAACATATTATATGCCTTATGAAATTATCAATTTTTTTAAAGTTCAAAAAATAGTTCATTCAGCCACTTCAGTATCTATGTTTTAATAATGCATGCATGCAATAGTCACCAAGACAAAACACCATGTAGACCACAAAACACACCTTGAAACGTTCAGATAATATGGAACACAGAATATATGCCCTTAGACCATCATGTGGTTATAGTTAATAATACAATAATATCCAGGAGCAATTATCTGTAAATTAAACAGTGCATCTCTAAATAATACAGGGGTCAAAGAAGTATCAAGAAAAATCTTTAAAACATGTTTAAATTAAGTGCAAAGGAAAACAAAACATTTCCAAACTTGTGAAATGAAAGGTATGCAGTGTTTAGAGTGAAATTTATAACAGTGGGTTCATATATTAATATAAAACATTGGCCTAAAATAATAAGCTTAACCACCCACCTTTAAAAAAAGGAGTCAAAACAGATATTTTTTTAAAAAAGCTTCTACATGAATGCTCATATCAACACTGTTTAAAATGCACATAAACTGAAAATAGGCTGGCATCCTCCAACACATGGATGAATGCCTAAACAAAACGCACAGTATTTGCAAAAATGGAATATTCAGCTCTAACATTTAATGGAGTTCTGATACATATTACAACATGAATAATCCTTCTAAATATGAAATTTAAAGAGATTGAACGCAAATTATCAAAAATTATCCTGGTCTTTCTGTGTATCATCTTGATTCAGAAAACAGAGCTAGAAATCAAAGTATTAGTGGTCAGGAGCAGAGTAGGAAAAATAGGGAGACAGTGCTTGATAGCTGCAAGATTTCCTTTTATAGTCATAAATTTGGTTTGGCACAAGACATAATATTTAAACAATATTACTGATATATAGTAAGTGCACTCATTTCACACTTCAAAGTGGATAAAAAAGCATAATATAGAAGAAAAAGAATCTATGATTTATAGTATATCATATTAGGTATGCAATAC
The DNA here is from genome assembly GCF_049852395.1 of Peromyscus maniculatus bairdii. Lineage (NCBI taxonomy): Eukaryota > Metazoa > Chordata > Mammalia > Rodentia > Cricetidae > Peromyscus > Peromyscus maniculatus. The sequence goes on along the minus strand of NC_134875.1, from coordinate 40,946,427 downwards.
AGTGTATTTCCTACCATATTAATTAATGACACATATCACAAATCAACCTTCAAAATCTGAGGATCCACTGACATAAATACTACAAACACCAAGCACCCATGAACCATACATTCTCTCCATCAGGTGGATGGAGAGATTCTAGGGCTCGTAGGCTCAGAATAAAAATATACATGTTTTAGCAGGATATTGGTGAAATTATTATGGCCACTCCACATAGTTAAAAGGATATTAATTTAATGGCGTAACTCACAAATTAAGGGATAGGTAGGTCGCAGGGTCTGGGGAAGATGTATCGCAGTCCAGCGGTGTTCTCTGTAGCTCTGCTCAGTCCACCTCCACTGTTCAGCGTACTGGCACCGAGAGAGTGCTCACCCATCCCAGCTCTCGGGTCTCCAGGTGCCTCCCCTGGCCCCGCCTTGTAGGTGTGACAGTTGCCAGAGTCTCAATGGGGGTTGGAACTTCCAGATCCAAGCTGGAATGGCTACCCACTACATCTCCCCATTTTTGTCTAAATAAGAAGTTTCTAAACTAATACAAGACTATATACAAAGGAATGGTTATCAAATATTGTCCAGGAATAATGAGGGATAATGACCTAGATAAGATGGAACTACAACCAATGCAAACAATATCAAGCAAGAAACACATACTAAAATCCAGAGAAGTATAGAGCATAGGTAAATGGCATTTTATAAAGATCATTCCAAAAAGTGTCCTATCCTAAAGGACCTGAATCTAATACTTAATATGTTCTATCTAAGATATTATACATACTAAGTTGTAACTATAACTGCTAGTCTTCAATCCCATCAAAGACCTGAGAAGGAAACTGAGAAATGGTAGATGGATGCAAGCAACTTTTGGGAATCTTGCAAGAGTAGACCAAGTCCGCTGGCAGCCTAAGAAATTGCTTAGGGCTCACTGAAACAAATTTAAGGATTTATTGAACTCCTAATATTTGTAACATATACATTTACTTCCTAGGATGATAGGTGACATATTTCAGAAGTTTAATAAATGCTTAATTTAGTTCCAATGGACCATAAGAAACACTCTTGTATGCATATGTAACCCCCACACATACCTTTTCTGTGGTTTTTCTTTCAGGTACCTGAGGTAAACAGAGCCCAAAAATATTAAGTAAAAAATTCCAGAAATAAATAATTTGTAGGTTTCAAATTTTATTTCTTCCTGAGTAGCATGGTAAACTCCTCTGCCACAGTGTACTATCCTGCCAGGTACATGAATGCTCCATTTGTCTAACATATTCAGACTGTGTGCACTACCAACCTGCTAGTTACCTAATGTCTTAGTTACTTTTCTATTGCTGTGAAGAAATACTATGACCAAAGCAACTTATAGAAGAGTTTATTTGGCCTTAATAGTTTCAGAAGGTTAATTTAACCCATGGCCATCATGGTGGGCAGCAAGTGAGCATGGCTCTGGAGCAGTAGCTGAGAGCTTACATGTTGAGACAAAAATCATGAGGCAGAGGGAGACTAACTGGGAATGGCATGGGCTTTTGCCTCTTCTAACAAGGCTACATCTCCTAATCCTTCCCAAACAGTTCCACCAGTGGGTGGGTATGCAAACAAGTATTCAAATATATGTACCTATGGGGGGCATTCTCATTCAAACCACATACCTGGTAGTTGCCTTCTCTATCAGAGCTGTTATGATATAATAGTGCTTGTGTTCAAGTAATCCTTATTTTATTTAACAAAGGTTCCAGAGCAAGGGTTGTGCTGGTGACAATTTTATTGCTTATTGTTATTTTTACACTTTATTAGTCATTTCGAATTTGTTACTGTGTTTAACTTAGAAGTTAAACTGTCATAAGTATGTATGTAGGCATGCAGACAACTACAGTATTTTTAATGTTAGCTGCCAACAGCAGTTTCAAGCATTTTACCTGTATATAAAGGAAAATTACTTTCTTTACATTAATGTGTAAATATGCATTATTCATATTCATATGAATATGAATATATATGAATATGAATAATACCTTATATTCATATTCATATATGAATATGAATAATACCTTATTCATATGTATATATTAATATATATATATATATATATATATATATATATATATATACAGATTTTCACTTAAAGTTCAGTATTCTGTCATGGATGGCAGTGAGGACCATGAGGCACCACCCCTTTCTGAGGAGCCATTGGAAGTTAACTGTTGTGAGGGCATGGGGGAGTGTTGTTCATATATAGCCTCTACTAAGTTGGCCATGCTCTGTTAAAAAATCCCCCAGCTATGCTCATAAAAGAGACCATAATTAAACTATGTGGTCTACAAAAAAGGCATGAAAGTAAGATGAGGACTGCTTGGGAAAGGGAGGAGGTAAGCCGCAGCAGAAGAAAATAGAGTAAAGGGGGGTGAATATGACCACAATGCAATGGCATCACATGTCAAGGTAACATACATAGACAATAGTTTTTTAAAATTGATGTAAGAAATGCACACTTACTATGACTAAGAAAAATTATTCTGCATTTTTACAAACTAAAAAACTATAATCCGATTAAGGTGCCCAACAGCTCTGGGCAGTGGTGGCGCACACCTTTGATCCCAGCATTTGGGAGGCAGAGGAGACGGATCTCTGTGAAGCTAGCCTGGTCTACATATTGAGTTCCAGGATAGGCTCCAAAAGCTACACAAAGAAACTCTGTCTCAAAAAAACTAGAAAAAAAAATGCCCGGCAGTATATGGAACCATAGCAAAAGAATCAGGTTTAAACACATAACAGATGGCAAAACTTGTGTCTTTCCCAAGTCCTCACTTCATGGTAACAAAACAACCACACTCTGCTGCATTTGATTGCTCTTGTCTGTGTCTTCTTGGTCATCCAGCAAAGCCATTCCCTCAACTAGACAATTTGGAAGGCCTGTGTGGAAGCTGACTCAGACAATTCCCATTACTCAGGTGGCTAAGGAAGAAGGCTGGCCTCAAGTTAGTTAGTTAGGGAACACTAGACCAGCCAGGGATACACAGTAATATGCTGTCTCAAAAGCAAAAGAAAATTCCCCAAATAAAGTGCACATTTGGAAACTTAAGCCACTCATTTTCAGTCTTCATGTTGCATAGCTAATGGAAATAAAGTAGTGACATCAAAGCAAGTAAATATCTCATCAGTGTTGGAAAAATACTCCAATGTCTCTAAAATTTGTATAAAAAATAAGATAGTAAACATAAATGCTACTAAGTTCCTGGAAAAGTACAGTACTTTAGAAATAATTTGTTTTGCTTGTATCTACCTGGTGGATTACTTGTTCATTACCAATGCCTATAGATACACAAGGCTCCTTTCACTTATGATAAATTATTTTTAGAACTAGGCAGAGCTGCTGATGGGGTAGTGTATTGGATGTACTAAATGTAACTAAATTATATTTCATTCTTTTTGCTTTGTCCTATGACAATTTGGTGTTACTTATTATTTTTGCTTTTTAATATCCATGATTATCTTACATAGATATCCCAAAGCAAGTAGCACAATACTGAAATAATCATCTTGTTGCATTTTACACTTTAAAGTGACTTCAAAAGGCCTACCTCCGCCCCACAGAAAAGAATCTAACAATCATTATAACTGGAAAAATAAGCTGATTCAAGCCCCGGAATATGCATGAGATAAAATGTGTGCTGATATCCTTCAAATGGTTACTTAAACATGAGCTTTTGTTGTATTCAAGCAGGGTACTTTGATGAAAGAAGCTTACAAGGAAGCTAAGCTAAAGTGCTGCTCCTTGACCTGGGTGAACTGGGTCTAATCTAGTGAAGTTCCTCAACCTCTGTTAGGACCAAATTTGATAGTAAAGTTAGCACAGTCAACGGCTACTTGCAAGGCTTATAAATTGGTCCATCAGTGAATTACTATTATCTGTTTTATGAAAGAGACAAATTTATCATTTAAAAATTAGGATACTATCACTCATTAGCTTTAACCAAATATGAAATAAAATTGACATTCTTAATTTAAAGCCTTCATATAGAATGTTTCACAGCAATCAATTCTTCAACAGATCTTTATTGAGTGCATCAATCCTTGACTTCCCACTGTTCCATGGAATTGATATACTTAGGCTTGTTCACAAAATCTACTGACTAGAAATGTCAGACACCACCAGCCCTGAGAGATGTGTAATGTAAGTACCACAACTTATAACTTGGCAGCTCTTCAGGAAAGCTACTCACATAAATCTCCTCACAAATATTATGCAAAAAAGGAAAAAAAATGATTCCTGGACTCCATCCAAAGCATATGAGCCAGTATCTCCAGAGTATATATGTTTCTTTTAAAGCTTATGGAGAGATTTTTAGTCTAAAACATGTTTTTAAAAACCAAGACATAGAATAAAGTATAAGAGATGGGGATGTAAGTTATTGGTAGAAGGCTTACCCAACATGCATAAGGCACTACTTAGGCATTTAACTAATTATTCTTTATCAGTAAAAAACCAGGAGTCAGATATTAGGGTAAGAACCTGAATGATCAGAGAAGCTGTGGAGAAGCCACAAGTCACATCCTACCATGTCCCTTCCTACTTCCAAAAGGGCTGAGATCCTCTCTCAACCCCACCTTACTACTTCCTGTCTCCTATCTGTACACAGTCCTTCAGATCTCTATGGTTAATGCTGGTCAGCCCTCTGACTCAACACAAACTTTATTTTCAGAATGAAATCAGAATATCACACAACATTACCTTTCATGCCTAGCACCAGAAGATAAGAACATAGAGCACTAACTTCAGTAACATTAAGTCACACAAAGACATAAAGAGGAGGCTGGATAAAACAGTGAAAGAAGAATATGAGTGGGTGATCCAAACATACCAGATTCGACACACAAGGAGAAGATATGAAAACACACTCTCTGCACAAAACATTATGAAGCCCTTGCCCTCTGTTTTAGTGCCTTGTCAATACATCTGCACTAATCTGCATATAGTGATCAGTTTACAGTTCACAAATGTACTTTTACTTTATCTAAATGCTCATCCATGTAGCAAACTCTTCATTCAAATCTGTTCACTGTCTCTTATGGATGGTACTCGATGTTAGGGATCCGTATGCAAAACCAAACTACACCCTTGCATTTTTTTTATTAAGAGTTTATCTATTCATTTTACATATTAACCACAGATTCCCTCTCCTCCCTCCTCCCACCCCCACTAGCCTTCCCCGCAATGTACCCACCATTTCCACCTCCTCCAAGGCAAAGTCTCCCATGGGGATTCAGCAGAGCCTGGTACATTCAACTGATGTCTACTTTGTTGGATATTAGGATAGCTACACCAGCTTGCTTAAGATCATTTCATTGGAAAGCCATTTCCCAGCCTTTTACTCTGACGTAGTGTCTATCTTTTAAGTTGAAGTGTGTTTCTTGTATGTAGCAGAAAGATCGGTCCTGCTTTTGTATCCATTCTGTTAGCCTGTGTCTTTTTATGGGTGAATTATGTCCATTGATATTAAGGGATATTAATGACCAGTGATCATTAATTCATGTTATCTTTTGGTGGTAGTGTGTCTTTATTTCTCTTCTTGGGATTTACTGCTGTGGGGTTATCTATTGCCTGTGTTTTCGTGGATGTATCTGACTTCCTTAGGTTGGAATTTTCCTTCTCATGCTTTCTGTAGGGCTGGATTTGTGGATATGTTTAAATCTGGTTTTGTCTTGGAATGTCTTGTTCACTTCATCTATGATGATTGAAAGTTTTGCTGGGTATAATAGTCTAGGCTGGCATCCATGGTCTCTTAGTGTCTGCATTACGTCTGTCAAGATCCTTCTGGCTTTCATTGTCTCAATTGAGAAGTCAGTTGTTATTATTATGGGGTTGCCTTTATAAGTCACTTGGCCTTTTTCCTTTGCTGCTCTTAATATTATTTCTTTATTCTGTATGTTTAGTTGTTTAATTATTATGTGATGAGGGGAATTTTTGGGGGTCTTGTCTGTTTGGTGTTCTATAGGCTTCTTGTATCTTCATAGGTATTTCCTTTAAGTTGGGAAAGTTTTCTTCCATGATCTTGTTGAATATATTTTCTGTGCCTTTGAGTTGGTGTTCTTCTCCTTCTTCTATCCCTATTAATCTTATGTTTGGCCTTTTCGTGGTTTCCCAGATTTCTTGTACATTTTGTGTCATGACATTATTGGCTTTGGTATTTTCTTTGACTGACAAAACTGTTCCCTCTATTGTATCCTCTACACCAGATTTCCTCTCTTCCATCTCTTGTATTCTGTTTGTTATGCTTGCATCTGTGTTTCCTGTTCGTTTTCTCAGATTTTCTATTTCCAGCATTCCCTCTGTTTGTGTCTTCTTCATTGTCTCTATTTCACTTTTCAGGTCTGAAAGAAACTGTTTCCCTCACCTGTTTAGTTGCTTTTTCATGGTTTTCTTGGCTTTATTTAAGGGATTTATCTATTTCTTCTAATTTTTTATTTGTTTTTTCCTCAATTTCTTTATTGATTTTTCCATTTTTTTGTTTGTCTTTTTCTCAATTTCATTTTTTCTTGAAAGGCCTATAGCATCTTTATGAAGCTATTTTTTAATTTAATTTAATTTAATTTTACAATACCATTCAGTTCTACATAACAGCCACAGATTCCCTTGTTCTCCCCCTTTCTGCCCCCTCCCCTTCCCCCCAGCCCACCCCCCATTCCCACCTCCTCCAGGGCAAAGCTTCCCCTGAGGACTGAGATCGACCTGGTTGACTCAGTCCAGGCAGGTCCAGTCTCCTCCTCCCAGATTGAGCCAAGTGTCCCTGCATAAGTCCCAGGTTTCAAACAGCTAACTCATGCAATGAGCCCAGGATCTGGTACCACTGCCTAGATGCCTCCCAAACAGATCAAGCCAATCAACTGTCTCACCTATTCAGAGGGCTTGATCCAGCTGGGGGCCCCTCAGCCTTTTTTAAGGTCACTTACTTCTGCTTCTTCTACATTGTGATGTTCAGTTCTTGCTGTTAGAGGAGGGCTAGGTTCTGGTGATGCCATATTGCTCTTTATGTGGTTGTATGTATTTTTCCCTTTGACGTCTGCCCATCTCCTCTTCTAATAGGTATAAGAGGTGCCTGTGTCTGAGCAAGTTGCTATTGTTCCACTCTGTGCTTGTTGTGTCTGTGTCTCAGGGGGCCCCTCTGGGTCCAATCTGGGCTCTTGGTCTAATTGGAGCTGGCCGATTCTGTATCTCAGGGAGCTGCTCTTGGCCTAACCCAAGCTAGTTGATTCTGTGACTCACAGAGCCACTCTTGGTCTTATTGGGGCTCTTGGTCCATCCAGTCAGAGCTAACAGATTCTGTGTCTCAGGAAACTTCTCTTGGTCCAATGAGAGCTGGTAGATTTTATATCTCAGAAAGCTACTCTTGGTCCAGTAAGGGCTGGTGGATTCCCTGTCTCCAGAAGTTACTCTTGGTCCATTGAGAGCTCTTGGTCCAATGAGAGCTGGCAGTTTGTTTTCTGTGCCTCAGGAAGTTACTCTTGGTCAAATGAGAGCTGGCCGTTTAGTTTCTGTGCCTCGGGAAGTTACTGGGCTCACAGGCTGATGGATATTGGGGCAGGGTGTAGAACTTGTAGATTATAGGATCCAATGGGCTGTTTCAGTGGGGGAGCCTTCCTGCAGGAGTTTTCCCTGCTGGCTGGCAAGTGGGTCAGAGTTGGGTGGGGCTTCCCAGGGGATTGGTTGTGTCCCTTCCTAGGGGAAGGACTATCTGGGTATGAAAAAAGTCACTCACCTCTTGGTCCAATGAGATTTGGCGGGTTGTTTTCCATGCCTCAGGAAGTTACTGGGGTCACAGGCAGGTGGGTATCAGGGTGGGGTGTGGAATTTGTAGATTGTAGGGTCCAATGACACCCTTACATTTTTATCTTCCAGAATCTGAAAAGGAAACTGATAAACATTTGTTTTGTTTCTTGTTTGAGGGACATTATCATTTACATTTTTTAAATTTTCTTTATTAAGAAAGTTTTTATTCATTTTACATACCAACCACAGATCCTCCTTTCATCGTCCTGCTCCACCCAGCTTACCTCCCTAACCCACCCCTATCCCCTCTTCCAACAAGGCAAGGTCTCCCATGGGGAGTCCGCAGAGCATGATACATTCAGCTGAGGCAAGATCAAGCCCCTTCCCCCTGTATCAAGGCTGTGCAAGGTGTCCCACCATAGGTACTGGGCTCCAAAAAGCCAGTTCATGCATCAAGGATGGATCCTGATCCTACTGCCAGGGGCCCCTCAAGCCAAGCTACACACTGTCTCACTTATGCAGAAGGCCTAGTACAATCCCCATGTAGGCTCCACCGCTGTTGGTCTAAAATTCATGAGTTCTCACTAGCTTGGTTCAGTTGTCTCTGTAGATTTCCCCATCATGATCTTGATGCCCCTAGATGGATTTATTTGTTTTCTGAGGTATATGGCCTACATGCATGTCTGTCCACTACATATGTGCAGTACCAAAGAAGCCAGCAGATGACATTATATCTTTTGGAACTATGGTTAACTGTAATGTAGGTTCTGGGAACAGAACCTAGGAATTCTCCAAGGAGGGAAAAAAGTGCTCTTAGCTGCTGAGCCATCTCTTCAACCCCAGCTTTTTAGATGCTATTAATAATAACATTGTTACAGTTGTATCTGAAATGTACCCAACAAGGCCATGCCTTAAAAATGCTGGGAGCCACAGTCTACTTTTGGTCTGTCATGAGGTGAAGAAGCTCTTCAGTCATACACTCCAACCACCATGATGTTCTGCCCAAGTGCATAGGGCCAAATGACAATGGAATGAAGCCTCAGAAACTATGAGCCCAAATCAGTTCTTTCTCCCTTCAGTTGTTTCTGTCAGATGTTTGGTGACACTAATGGGAAAAGTAACTTATACAGTCATGTCTTTCCATGGACTTGTGCCATAGGAATCTAGCAGTGGAATTTCCTTGACATATGGAATTAATTCATGGCATCAATTAATTAATAACTATCAATAACTATACATGTCATAAATAATAAATGACAAGCTTCATAACAAAGATTTGGTTAATACCAGAGCATAGATAGCATGGTGATATCATAAGACCATACTGGCCAATGAAGTTGTAACTCTCATAGTTTTAAAAAAGAGCTGTGCTATGTTGAACAAACACAATTTGTTGAACCATTCATGACTATAGTTTAGTTGTTTAAGAAACTGTTGAACTGTTTCTCAATGAGGCTACACCGTTTTCTTTCCCTCTAGCAGTACATGAAGATACCCATTTAATGCCTCTTTTCAACATGGTACTCAACAACTTGTATCTTATGTGTTTTATCTACATTGTTCAATAAATAATGTTGCTGGGAACCTTTTCATGTATGTTGACTTGAAATGTACATTGCAGCTTCTCATCTACTCACAGCTATATTTTTTTCTTCTTATTTTTGAATTGTAAAAATTCTTTATCATAGTACATGGTTCAGAAATTTTTTTCTTGGTCTGGGTTTACATTTAATTTAAAAATATTTATTTTTTATGTTTACTTCTGTCTATGTGTTTGGGAATAGGCATGATGTGCATGTGACTGCAGAGATGAGAAAAAGGCATAAGGTCACCTGGAACTGTAGTTAAAGGAGGTTGTGAGTCACCTTACATAGGTGCTGAAAACAAACCTGAGTCCTCTGTAAGAGCAATATGTACTCTAAACCAGTGGGCCATCTTTTCAGCCCAGAAAGAAGTTTTTTTAATTTACTTTTAAACGTAAAATATTACCTTTCTAAAAGCAAACACGGGGCTGGAGAGGTGGCTTAGTGCTAAAGAGCACTGGCTGCTCTTCCAGAAATCCGGAGTTCAATTCCCAGTACCCACATGGAGGCACACAAGCCTCTTTAACTGTATTCCTATGAGATCCGATACCCTCTTCTGGTGTGCACACGTACATGCAGACATAACATTCATATACATAAAATATGTAAATAAATCTTTAAAAGCAAACACAAGAAAAAAGTGCCATTTAGTCTGGGTCTTCCCTCCTAAATCAATTTAGTCAGGATATTCCCCACACACATGTCAGAGAGCTTGTCTCTGAAGTAATTCTAGATTCTATCATGTTTCAGTTAACACCAACCGTCATGCCTTCAAAGCAGTAATCCTGGACTGGAGAGATGCTTCAGTGGTTAAGAACATTGGCATCTGCATGATGGCACCCAGCTGTCAGTAACTCCCATTCCATGGAATTTGTCACCCTCTGCTGGCCTATTCAGGCAACCACACCCATGTGATATACCACACGTGGACAAAGTACCCATACAAATAAAATACTACAAATATATTTAAAACTTAAAACAGTAGTACTCCTTTGGGTAAGTATAGAGTATAACAAATTATTATAGAAATGCTTATCCATACCACTGGGAAAGAAAAAAATATGCATTAAATGTCAATAATTGTATTCAGTGCTTTTAAGGGAATTTACATTAATGCAAGTTAAAATCTTAACATACTTTTTGATAGGTTTGATAGATATATTCCGTCAGATGATCCATGATGGCACATGTTTGTGGAGAGCTCTTTTTGTTTTTGTTTTTTCAAAACAGGGTTTCTCTGTGTATCCCTGGCTGTCCTGGAACTCATTCTGTAGCCAGGCTGGTCTGGAACTCAAGAGATCTGCCTGCCTCTGTCTCTGGGATTAAAGGTATGCGCCACCACTGCCCATAAGTATATGTTTGTCCAAGCCCACAGACTATAGCTTAGCCAGTGAATTCAAATGTAAAATTCAGGACTTTGAATGATAGCAGTGTGTCAGTATAGACTCATTAACTATGGCGAATGTGGTACTCTGGTGGGAAGTATGTGAGGGTAGAGCTATATGGAGAATTGATATCTTTTTCTTCTTTTTGCTCTGCCTTAAGCTGTAGATGGAAGTTTCTCTGTGTCCCACCCAGTCCTGCAGCCACTCGGTCCTAAGTAAACACACAGAGGCTTATATTGATTACAAACTGTATGGCCTATGGCTCAGGTTTCTTGCTAGCTAGCTCTTACAGCTTAACTCAACCCATTATGATTAAGCTATGTTTTGCCACGTGGCTTCGTGGCATTACCTGTTTTCTCACATCTTGCTTCTCCTGGCGGTGGCTCGCAGCATCTGCTCTGACTCCACCTTTCTTTTCTTTCTATCTCTCTTGGATTTCCTGACTGGTTCCATCCTTCCCTGCCATAGGCCAATTCAGCTTTATTTATTAACCAGTAGGAGCAACACATCTTCACAGCATACATAAAGACATCTCACAGCATTAACCTCACAGATTAAAAATGGCGAATATAATGTACTATAGAATCTACTTGACTTTTTTTTTTTTTACATTTTGCCCATACTGATTGAAGAGATTTCTAAATAGCAGCTACTGCTTCTGTAAAGGTTAGACATGTCAACAAAAAGTAAAACCTTCTTGAATAAAAATAAAACAATAAACAGCATAAAAAAACCACCCTAGAATGATTATCCATTCACTTCTGCTGTCAACCTTTGTGCGCTCATCCCCATACAGAGACATAGTATTCATATTTCTACCTTCTGTTTTGTTTCTGTCTTTCTTACATTCAAGTGAATGAAATCATACAGTAACACTCATCTTTGTCATGTATCTTTAGCTCGGTGTTTTTTAAGAAATGCATACATCTACTGTTGAATATCAGTTCTTTGTGTAATAATATTATTATGCATAGCAATAGGATGTTACAAGCTTGCTCCCCATGGCTTACTCAGCCTGCTTTCTTACACACCTCAGGACCACCTGCCCAAGAGTGGCACCACCCACAATGGGTAGGGCCTGCACATATCAATCATTAAAAAGTGCTCTATGCATTTTGATTCACATTTAAAGTAATTCTTGATAGGAAAGCACATACTATTGCTAATTGGTTGTATGTATCCTGTCTTGTGGTCCCTATTGTTTGTTAACAGTCTCCCTGTTTCTCTGATCTTTTGTAGTGATATTTTAAATCTTAAATTTTTTTGAATATTCTCCATAGATATTTTTGATGATCACTATGAAATCCAAACACTGGATCACTTCAACTGTGCAAAGTGTTAACAACTTAGTTAATCACAACTTACTTAAGACATTTTATTTTTTTTATTTTTGAAATTATAATTACATTATTTCCCCCTTTCCCTTTTCTCCATCCATCCCCTATGTACCCTCTCCCTGCTCTCTCAGATGCATGGTCCCTTTTACTTTGTTGTGTGTGTATTCCTAAATATACAAATACAACATCCTCAGTCCATGTAATGTTACTTGTATGTATACATTTTCAGGCTGACCATTTGGGACTGGATAGCAAACTGAGGTCTATTCCTTGAAGAACACTCTTGGCTCTCAGCATTACTTAGTTCCCTGTAGTTCTTTGTCTAGGGATGAGGCCTCATGAGCTCCCCCCTTCCATGTTAGCATATCTACTGGTGTCAGATTTATTCTCTCTCTCTCTCTCTCTCTCTCTCTCTCTCTCTCTCTCTCTCTCTCTCTGTGTGTACACATGTGCGTACTCCACAGTCTGCATCAGGAGTCAGTGTGCATTGAGGAAGTCTGTTCTCTCCATCTGCGGTGTGAGTTCCAGAGCTCAGGACTTCAAGTTTAATGACAAGTGTCTTCACCCTCTTAAATGGCCCCAGTCAGAACTCATGTTTTATCTTGTTTCTTTACTTATTTACTTTGTTTTTTGGGGGAGAACCCATGTGTGTCTCAGCACATGTATAGAGGTCAGTCCATTGTCACACTCCACTATTGGTTTAAATATTACGGCAACTCCATGTAGTTAAAAGGGAGGTTTATTTTGTGGGGTAACTTACAAGTGAAGGGATAGGTTACAGGGTCTAGGGAAAGTGTAGAGCAGTCCAGCAGTGTTCTCTGGAGAACTCTGCTCGGTCTACCTCCAGCGTCCAGGATCCAGGAACCAAGAGAGCTTGCCCATCAGATCTTGGGTCTTCAGGGGTCCTCTCTCGGCTCTGCCTTGTAGGTGTGACACTTACTGAAGCCTCAAAGGGGGTGGTACTTACAGATCAAAGCCGGAACGAATACCCACTACACTCTACCATGTAGGTTCTGGGGATCTCAGTTTGGAAACAAGTGCTTTTACCAGCTGAGCCATCTTGCTAGCCCAATATTCACATATATTTAAATGTTGTGTCTGTACTGATAATTTTTTGCATTTGCAGAAAATTATAAACTTTCATCTGTTAACTTTTATATTAAAATTGAGAGATTTACACAATATTACACAAGATTTACACAATTGTTTTCCACAGTATTTGGCATTTGTATAAATGTTTATTTTTATGTGGAATTTTTGTATTGATGCTTAGTATCATTTTATTTCCATTCAAGACACCCTCAAGCATTTATTATACAGTAGTTGTAACAGTGAAAATTCTCTTAGCTTTTGTGTTAGAACAATTTATTTCTGCCTTCATTTCTATTTTAATTTTAATGTGTGTAGTGTGTTGTGTCCATTTGTGTGTGCGGGTGTGTGTGTGTGTGTGTGTGTGTGTGTGTGTGTGTGTGTGTGTGTATTTAAATGAGTATGCATGTGCAGACCAGAGGAAAAAGATGAGTCTCCTTCCACGTCCCTCTGCCTTATAGCTTTATTTACTCATCTGTTTATTATTAATTTATTTATATGTGTGTGTGGTGCACATGCACATGTACACGTGTCTGTGGTGGATGCATTAGCCCATGTAAACACTGTGCAGAGGCTGGAGTTTGACACTGTAAATGTCTCCCCTAACCACTCTCCCCCTTAGTTTTTCAGACAGGCTCTATTACTGAACACAGTTTATTGATTGGATGGGACTGGCTAGTCTCTGGGGTCCAAGGACTGCCTTGCCTCCCTTAGCACTGTGGTATTGGCAGGTACTACTGTGTCTGCTGGCTCTTTCATGGGCTGCTGAGCATCTGAACTTACGCTTTCGTGGCAGGCATTTTACTGACTGGAAACATCTCTCTGGGCTCCATCCTATCTTCATTTTTAAAGAATGTTTTGCCAATTATATTGTTTTGTTTTGCTTCTTTCCCCTTTACAAGACTTTCAACATTTCATCCCAGTTCCTTTTAGCAGGTGGTAATTTTGTGGAGGTGCTATCATACACCACAAGTCACTTTTGCTGTTTTTAAAGTTATCTCTCTCTTTCTCTGGTTTTTGAAAATTTGATGACATGTGTGCCATACACAGATGGCTATACATGATGCAATGCAGGTGAAAGTTCAAGCTCTTGATGTGAAGAGTTTAACATCCTGCCTTCATAGTCACTCACAACCATCACTTCCGTTGTCCTCTGTAGTGTCTGTGGTATGATGCCTACCCCAGTGATCAATGCCAATTCTATCTACCTCCTGGTGATCTTTGTCTCTGAAAGCAATAGATTTGATATCAAGGCCTGTACCAGGTAGTGGCCAGTGGATGTAAGAGCTGTGTTCATGAAGAATTCTTCCATAACTAGCTCATCTGCCTGCTGCCTGTCTCAGTATGTGAGAGTTTTGCTAACTACAATGTTGGCAGTGATGAGAGCAACTTCAGTGCCAAGTTCTTGGAGTGGTCTTCCTTTCTCCAGTGGGCACTGTCTACTTCCAGCTGCTACAGCAGTCCCCTGACTGTTTTGCACCTGCCACATCCAAGTGCCTGCCAGATATGATACAGAAATATTGTCTCACAGCTTCTGCTTAGAAGCTCAAGATAAATGTAAAATGAGTTGAGGCTCAGGGAACCTAAGCCTCTTGGGCAGATTCTGTGTTGCAGAGCCTACAAACTATCATCTTGAACTATAAAGTGGCTGTGCCCTTAAATCATGGCATCCCTACACATTGGGGCTTCGATTCTAAAGACCTCTAGTGACTCCAGAAAGTTTTTTCAAGTACAGAGGTTGTTGTGGTCCTCAGTGGCTGTGAGATATATGGACAGTTTTCAGCGGTAGCAAGTTTTTCAGCCCTATGTTCCCACCCTCAGAGTTGTCCCTTTAGCCTGACTAGGTAAAGATATTTATTAATTAGTTCTCCTCCATGGCCTTAGCTTCAGTTCTTGCCTGGAGTTGACTCAGTTTCTGCCCTAACTTTCCCCATTAGCAGACTGTGATTGGGATGTGTAAGCCAAGGGAAACCTTTCATCCCCAAGTTGGTTTTGGTCGTGATGTTATATCACAGCAACAGAAAACAAACCAAGGAAAATGGTAAAAATGTTGGCTTGCAAGAATGGATGGCGCAAATTTAAAATGTATTGTTATGCCTTTTCAAAATTTTGCAAATATTTAAATTATTAAAAGTAGCATTTCTTCCTGTCCATTCATTGGCAAATTGAAGGCTTCAGGCTGTTGGAGAAATACAAACAAACTGTAAATTCAGTCTTAACAATACATACTTCAGTATAATTTATTCATGTCAAATTTTACACATTACACATACGTTAGAGCTATTCTCTTAAAGCTAGATTATATTTTACTAACAGTATAAATGTAGAGTACTATATAAAGCATCTATATGCTGAATCATCATACTCATATAAAAATATTTAGAAATTACCCCAATATTGAATTATTCTTTTGGAGTATTTAAAAGGGAAAACATTCAAAACTACTAAAATCTGAAACAATCAAGGGAACTAATTTGATAAGCTAACAATCTTACAGAAGTACAGAAGCCAAATATATTTGAAGGAATTTTGCAAGCTAATAAATTAGATAATTTTGAAGAAAGGCACAAACTACAGTCCACTGAAGATGTCCCTGTCACCTGCACCTATGAGAATATTTAAAATGTTGTACTAGGAGTTCCAACAAAGATCCGGGCCAAGGTAGACCTAATAAATACAGAGTTTAAGTAGTGTGCAATGTATAAAAACAGATTTCATTTCATGGAAATGCATTTCAGATGGAGATTGTGTGCATGAAAAAGTTGATCATCAATGTATGTAAAGCTTCTTGGTAGACTTCAAGGGCAGAGTGGGCAAAGTCTGCATGTGTATATGGCTATAGCTGAAGAGTAGAAATTTCAAATGTGGTGTGAAACTGTTGAATCAAAGGATGTGGGTTTTGCTTCAGATTGAAACCTGAATGAATATGATTACCAATGTATAGCTTGTTTATTTATTTATTTATTTGTTTGTTTGTTTAGAGAGAATGAAGTCATATAACTTACATTTTAAGCATGCCCCTCTGTACTTAATATAAAAGATGAATTTAAGCACATAATACAAATTAAGGGATATTCAGTTAGCACCACTGAGAACAATGAGTATCTGAAATGGGTAAAAGAAATAAGAATTAAAGGAATATTTTTCCATATTTCTTACAGTTTTCTCCAATTTCTACCAAGTAATGCTTAAGTAATTGCTTCATCTAGGTGTAAAATTGTATCTCTATGTCTTTCACAAATGAAATTGTCTTATTTAATTCTTGTAAGTGGAAAAAGTCTTATTTATAAGGAAGAGCAAGAGAGAACTTATTTATTCATATATTGTAGTTTTTAACTCTGGGGACTCTACTACAGTATGCCTGAAAATGATGGGCTAAAAATCATTTTTGTGCTTGTGACTGCTTTGTCAGTAAAAGCTACATCTTAGATCAAGAGTTTAATACTAAAGTTGTGCAAGAGTACAGGTTTAATAGTTACTTCTTTAATGAATGACTTAAAATATAAATCTGTCTTGTAACTGTGAACTATAGTGATAGTAACTGCATGTTTCAGATTTTTTTCAGCTGTTCAAAGAGAGGAATCATAAAACTGAAACAACTTTTGTAATTTTGATTGAGATAACTGAATGTTGGCAGAGTCTATCTGGAAAACACTTTTAAAAGTATGCCTTTGAGCACATAGTATAGAAAGACTCAACATACTGAGTGACATAAAGATTCAATGTATAGAGGGTGGAAAAACTGCTCAGCAGTTTAGAGGATTTGGGGTTCTCTTGAGGACCACACATATGGAATAAAATAAATAAGAAAGTAAAATTTGAAAAGATTCAGTGTATAGAAAACAAGCACAACTACGGGGTAGAAATCTCGCTCATTTTCTACTTTTTCACTTATAGCCTATAACCCCAAACCACCAGTGCAAGAAGAATTTTTTAAAACATAAATATCGACAGAGACTTACAAAACAACCACAATATGTCAATGAATTTATGTGGTGAACAACTAAGTACCCTGAAAACAAGCACCTAGAAATATTTCTGGGCATTTCTTGTTATTCTTTGTTGGCCGTTTTAGCATTTTCTGTGACCCACAGTTCTTGAAAATGATTGATAATGGAGGAAATAATAGGATATCATAAGTAAGAGGATGTGAGTTTCCCTCATCCTTACTTTTGATTGAAATCCAGTGATGATGACTAAGAAAATAAATGCCTCGACTTCTATCCCAAAGAATGTCATAGGTTTTTAAAACAAAGATTATATCATTTACATACCATTTCTATGTAGTTTTAAATGTGAAGAGTAAAGTCTATATTGATTGAGTCTGTGTGAAAGGATGAGAATTAGTGTTCAAGAGATATTCACTGGTAACACACTGTGTAGCAAAGTTTTTGAAATGTGATAAGAGGGATGGGTTTCAAACATACAGAATAGGATGAAATTACTTGTTAAAAGTCTAACTCCTGTGTTTCCAGTACAAAATGCAAGAAATAATTGACTCAAAGGAGAGTGAATTCTTCAGAATACTAAATCACAATTCTCATTTTCTGCTGCTGAAGCTGACAGATTTCACATTTTCATTCAAGCGGTATATTAATAAACAATGTATTTTGCAGTCTCACTTTCATGAGTTTTACTTTGACATGTTGACATGAATTTTCATTATTCTTTTTATTATGCAACCTGAACACACCTTTGATCCCTTTCCTTTGAGTTCAAGATGACGGGAAAAAATCCAACTCTCTGAATGTAGATTCCCATGAAAAAAATTGTCAATAGATATAGGGTTAAATTGTACTTCAGTACATAATTTAAAGAAAAACAAAATGAAGTTTCCTTACATATGAAAAATGAGACATTCTGAGAAATATAGGGGAAGGGTAGTAGGATTGGAGAGATGGGAGGAAGGAAGGGAGGGAAAGGGAAGGGAGAATAAATACTAGATAAAGAGAAAAGGTATGATCATAGCATTAACATTTTAAGAGTGTCGGGAACAGGCACCAGTGAAATGGCTCAACAGTTAAAAACACTGGCTGCTCTTCCAGAGGACCTGGGTTCAATTCCCAGCACCCACATGGCAGCTTGCAGCCATCTATGAATCCAGTTCCAGAGAATGAGACACCTTCTTCTGGTCTTTCTGGGCAGTGCACAAATGTAGGGCATAGACATACATGCAGGCAAAAACTCATACACATAAAAACAAATACAAATTAAAATAACAGAAAAAAGTGATAGGGGTAAGATGAGAGGGTACTGATTGTCATACTGAAGTTTTGCCTCCTTTGGCAGGTGTATACAGTAGTCAACAAGGAGGATTTCACTACAGGAGGCCAATTGTAGGTTCTGAAAATTACACAGCACATACAGAATACTGAACATATATTCAGTTGCAAATACTTTAGTATGTAGTTTGCTATATCTCCGGGAAGGTTTTGCATTACATTTATGTGTGTTTCAGAGATTGCTTCCATCGTGGGTTCAAGCTGAATAGCCACATGAGAGGTAAGATAGTGTTTATGTGAATTTTTACACAAGCCTGCTTTTAGCCTTGTCTCAGGGGGTTAAAATATTCTGAAGTCTGTAAGTTATTATAGTAAGAGAAAAAATACTTTGCCTAAATAAATGCTCTTCTCAAATCAACCTGTGTTCTCTATTAATGTCATGCTTTATATGGAAGCCAAAGAGGACAAAACAGGAGAGTGGTGATTGAAATGGCAAATATTCTGTACATTTCTTTGAAAACCATAGCTAAAAGAAAACCTAGTTATAACAAGTGGTTTTGGAGGCAAATTCTATTAAAGTCCATGTTAAATTAGTAATAAATTGACCTGGGTCCTGGGTCATATTTTTTCCATGTCATTGTACTATAAGAATGTGTCTCTATAAAACTGAAGAAAAGGAATTCTTTCACTCTTTTCTAACAGCATGTATTCTCTTCCTGATATTCCCATGCTTCCCTTCATTGATACATCATCACCTATCTGTAAATCTCAAACTTCTCATACACCTAAGCAAAAAATTTACCTGTTGTGTGACTCCTTGCTGAGTCTTCTATCCAGCAATGCAGACTACATCTTAAATTCTAGATGAGTTTTACTTTGATGTATGTTTATGCCCTCAATCACACTATACTTTGGAATTATTCTTGAGAATTTCATGGGTTTGTCTTGTTCTTCCTTTAAGTCTAAAGTCTTTAAGTGCATGGGCCATGTTCCCTGCTTGCTGAATAACATCTATCAATATGTTGCCAGCTGCCTACACACAACTTCACAGAAAACAGATAATTGGAGATCTGGTTGTTACGGTGAGAGTTTTAAGAGAATTGGAGGCATTTTCAAGGAAGATTTTAAATGGCATAGCTTTGTTCATCATGCGTTTCTCCTTTCTCCAGTCTGTCTCATGACTCTGAGTTATGTTTTAAGTAGAAAATTGTGTATATTATTAAAACAATTAAAAGGTCTACTCTTTTTTCCTTCATTGTTTTTTAAAAGTATTTTATGCACACATATAAATAATAAAACATACATGTATATCATGTACATTGTTAGTTAAGTTCCCATTACTAGTTCTTATGTCTGAGTGTATGTATGTTCACCATGTGTGTGCAGGAGCCTGTGAAGACCAAAATAGGCTATCAGATCTCCCTGGATCTAGATTTAGAAGCAGCTGTGAGCCACCATGTGGGTTCTGAGAACTGAACCCTGGTCCCTGCAAAAGCAGGAAAGGCTCATAACTGCAGAGCCATCTCTCCAGCCCCTATACTTTGTTTTCTTGTCACCATTTCAGCTAGTAATTCCATTGCCATGCTTTCCAAAACTCTGGAATTTTCACCCAAATGTGTGTGTATGTGTGTGTGTGTGTGTGTGTGTGTGTGTGTGTATGATTCACAGAGGTTAAATTTTACTGTTTTACTCTTTACATATCAAGAAGAAATTGTAATTCAATTTTTAAATTTGGATCTTTTCTCAGGATACCAATATATGACAGCATAACTCTCTTTTTACACTTGGCAGCTGGGACAAGTCACACCAGTGATTCAGCTAGACACCTTTCAATGTGCTGTATTGCCATCACTTTTTAGATATTGTCTTTTGATCTTTGTAGACCATCACCTCTGTGGGATGCACATTGGTGTACATATGTGAGATATATGCCATTTTAGTATAAAATAGACTTTGTGTTGATGACTTTTGCTGCTCTAATGGCTAATACTAGGCACACATAAAGGACATGAAAATTATGTCATTTGTATGAAAATGTATGGAAATGGAGACCACTATGTTAAACAAAGTAAGGTGGAATCAAAAGATAAATATTTCATGTTTTCTAACTTAGAAAAAATATAGTTTATATCTACAGCTTTATATCATTTGTATCTATTACTATGACATGAAAGGTAGATCAGAACAATTTAGAGGGAAGTAGAGGACCAGTGGGGGAGGGAAAGGAACAGGCAAGGATAATGGCTGAATATTAGCAAAGTGCATGATATACATGTACAAAAATGTAAATTGCAGATTCAGATTCAGTCTGAGCACAAAAGACAAAGGGTAATTTCTCAAAACTTTCTATTTTTAATTTTAATTTTATTTTAATGTGTTTGCATGTGCATGTTTGAGTGCATGTATACCTGTGCATACAAGTATGTGCAGTTACTTGCAGAGACCAAAACAGGGCATTGGATCTCTTGGAGCTATAGTTAATGACAGGCATTTATGACCCAAACAACATGTGTACTGGGATCTGAACTCTGATCTCCTTGATAGAGCAGCAAATGCTCTTACCCACTGAACCATCTCTTCAGACCCGTATTCCAATTGTAAGAGTACAAGGCAGATGGAATTTGCTCATAAGATTATACTGCCAAACCCATCATTGAAAAGAGGCTGTGGATCTCACATTAATACTATTTTGCTTACACATGGTCCTGATGTCTATCTTTTTTTGGTGGTAGTTTATCATCATGAGTACAAAATGTCCTAACTATTCATTGATAAAAAGTTATGTTCCAGGATCATTACTATGCTCTGGGGATAGAATGTTGCAAATATTGTTAAAATAACAAATGCAACTTGTACCAGCCAGGCCAAATCTTAACAGAGATTTCTCTGTTTTACTGACTATCTTGGAGAACCAGATTTTGATTCTGTTGATTCTCCCTTTTGTCACCATTTATAGTCATATATACATATATTTATATATACCATGCATTTATTTTTCCCTTTTCCAATTCTTTAGGTTGACTCCTTTGTACTTTTACAGCATCTTACTGATGCCAATTTCATTCTTCAAATCCTAAACTTGGTGAGAGATTTTTTTTTAATTCGTTTTATATACCAACCACATATCCCCCTCTCATCCCTCCTCCCACTCCCCCCACTACCGTCATCCCCCACCCCTCATCCCCTTCTCCAACAGTGTAAGTTCTCCCATGGAGGACAGCTAAGCCTGGTACATTCAATTGAAGCAGGACCAAGGCCTTCCTGCTTTATCAGGGTTGAACAAGGTGTCCGATCATAGGAAAAAGTATACAGAAAGCCAGCTCATGCACCAGAGATAGATTCTGATCACATTGCCAGGGGCCCCTCAAACAGACCAAGCTACACAACTTTCTCCCAAATGCAAAGGGTCTGTCTAGTCCAGTCCCATGCAGGGTCCACAGTTGTTGGTCTAAAGTTTGTGAGTTCCTACGAACTTGGGTCAGTTGTCTCTGTAGATTTCCCCATCATGATCCTGGCTCCCCTTGATCATATAATCCCTCTTCCCTCTCTTTGAGGGGCTCCTGGAGCTCAGCATGGTGCATGGTTGTGGATCTCTGCATCTGCTTCCATCAGGTCCTGGATGAAGGCTCTATGATGTCAGTTAGGGTATTCACCAATCTAATTACCAGAGTAGGCCAGTTCAGGCCCTCTCTCCACTGTTGCTAGTAGTCTAAATCTGGGGTCATCCTAATGGATTCCTGGGAATTTCCATAGCACTGGGTTTCTCCCTTACCTCATAATGTCTCCGTCTTTCAAGATATCTCTTTCATTGCTCTCCCACTCTATCCCTCCCCCAGCTTGACCATCCCATTCCCTCATGTTCTTATTCCCCATCCCCTACCCTCTAATGGCTCTCATCCCCAGTTTGCTCATCAGGATCTCCTCTGTTTCCCCTTCCCAAGGTGATCCATATATCCCTCTTAGGGTACTCCTTGTTTCCTAGCTTCTCTGGAGCTGTGGGTTGTAGTCTGATTATCCTTTGTTTTACATCTAGTATTCACTTAAGAGTGAATACATACCATGTTTGTCTTTCTGAGTCTGGGTTACCTCACTCAGGATGATATTTTCTAGTTCCATCCATTTGCTTGCAAATTTCATGATGTCATTTTTTTTTACAGCTGAGTAATACTCCATTGTGTATATGTACCACATTTTCTTAATCAATTCTTCAGTTGAGGGGCATCTAGGTTGTTTCCAGGTTCTCGCTATTATGAATAATGCTGATATAAACATAGTTAAGCATGTGTTCTTGTGCTTTATCATCTCTTGGGTATATGACCAAGAGTGGCATCACTGGCTTTTGAGGTAGATTGATTCCCAATTTTCTGAGCAACCACCATACTGTACAAGTTTGCACTCCCATCAACAATGGAGGAGTGTTCCCATTGTTCCACATCCTCTCCAATATAAGCTGCCATCAGTATTTTTGATCTTAGACATTCTGACAAAGAAGCCAACACTGTACAATGGAAAGAAGAAAGCATCTTCAACAAATGATGCTGGCATAACTGGATGTCAACACGTAGAATAATGCAAATAGATCCATATCTGTCACCGTGCAGAAAACTCAAATCCAAGTAGATCAAAGACCTCAACATGAATCCAGCTACCCTGAACCTGATAGAGGAGGAAGTAGAAAGTAGCCTAGAAAGTATTGGCACAGGAGACCACTTCCTAAATATAACACCAGTAGCACAGACACTGAGAGCAACAATTAATAATTGGGACCTCCTGAAACTGAGACAATTTTAAGGCTACGTGTTTTTATGTACTGAGTTGGAGTTAGCTTCACCCTTATTGTGAAATGAATTTATCTTAATTGTTGCTGTAATAAAAAAATATTTTCTCATTGCTGCAGTATTTTGTTCTTCAAAACACAAATTGTTTAAATTATATTTGTTATTATTTTCTAAATGTATAGAGTTTGGCTATGCTACTTTTGTCAATATCTAATTTATATACTCATGAGCAAAAGTAGGTTAATTGTCTTATTATCATATATATATATATATATATATATATATATATATATTACCTACAAAGAGTCAATATTGTTATATGGATTTGGATTCTAACAATGGGTAAAGATTTTAGCTGTCCAGATTCAACTGGTTATCTCTGTTTTCATATCCTTATTTATGGCTTGTTGTGCCATGTCATCTCTCTATTTCAGTATGGTCTATCCTAAAACCTTGGGTATAATTTTGGACTTGTATTCTTCTGTATGAAATTCTCTACGCTTTCTCTGCTATCTTCCAACATTAAGTTACTATGGCACCCCCCCCCCCGTTTTTACCTTCCTTTGTTTTTCCTCACATAAACTTTTAATTTTCTAAAGTGCAAATTTTTGCATATTATTGTACATGGAATTAAATAATGGTACACTGTTTTCAGTCTTGAGTAAATTTACATTTATTGTCTTCAGATTTGAGTATGTCCTTATCTATGTTAGACTCGATATGGCATTTCTATCTTTACCAATTCCTCCTGATAACATCCCTGCCAGATTTGTTCTTCCTTTACAACAAGGCTCTACTTGTTGCCATGCAGTTCTTATGCAGCAAAAAGTCCTTCTCTTCTCTGTCACAATCTAATTTCTAATTATTCATTAAGGACATTCCCCATGTAAACTCCTTTATTCAGCCTCACTTGTACTTACCACTCCCTTCTAAGACTTCCAGAAAACCAAGTATAAAGGGGTAATTTAATATTTTTGCTGTTCTTTTTCTATTTAACTAAACCAGAATCTTTGAGATTTTACATATTGCAGATGTAACACAGAGTAGGACTACCATCATCTGATACTGCTTGACAGTTTTAAAGGCATTGTTCTCTAAATGGAGAAATTGATGTTGATCTGCAAAGTGGAATCCAGCACTGAAGACTCAATGTTTCTAAAGGCCTGTAATGGTAGCTTAGTTAGATGTAGGTATGAAAATCACGTTGATCTTATTTTTAGTGAATAATTTTTCTTACCATTGGCCTATTAATTCTACACCAATAATATGAACAATTTGCCATTCTTACTCAACTGAAGAAATAGCAAGGCAATCCCAGACACTAAGCCATAGATGCAATGTGTTTATTGACTCCAGTAATTAAAATTCCTATTCAAAATTTTTGCTTATATTTGACCTGAGTCTAACCTAGGAACAAATGCTATGAAAGGGCATTTTTCCTTATTTAATGAAAACTATCAAATTCATTTTGTTTGAATTGTCTAAAGGTTACTTGCTAACTCAGTTTGTTTCTTGACACTTCATTACATGCTTCAGTACACAGGGTGTTTCCTTAGAAGCTGATTGCCAGTCAAAATCTTAGTACAATATATGATTTCTGTTTCAGTGAAATTACATTTTACTGTCTCTCTCTGTCTCTTTGTTTCTGTCTTCTGTCTCTGTCTCTGTCTCTGTCTCTGTCTCTCTCTCTCTCTCTGTGTGTGTGTGTGTGTGTGTGTGTGTGTGTGTGTGTGTGTGTGTTGGAAATCAAACTGAGGCTGAGGGTCCTGTAGTGCTCTGTCACTGAACTATCGTCTCCAACCCTTTCAATACTTCATTTTTTTTTGTATTTTTATTTGTGGGAATCTTAAATATCTCATCCATACAAAAGATCTCAACAGGAGGATGTGATATTACAGTTAATGCCACATTATTATAATATATATGTAATAGAACATCTTGTTTTCAGTTTTTAAAATAATCTAGTTTATGTGAGTGTGTTTTAAAAATATTTTTTTCAATCAGTTCTTCTTTCTGAACCTTAGAAAATTATGACAGTAATCAACTTGAACACTAATCAGACCATTCCTTTCTATGTTCATTCTAAGAATTGATCAGTTTAGGAAGATTACTTATACTCTACTCCATATATTTGCACTTTGGAATCTTTTTTAGAGTACTATTCCTATTCTTACCATCTTTTCCCATCAAAAAGAAGAGAGTAGTTGTACATGGCCAAATATTTTCTGTCCACATTGGGATCTAGCATGCAGCTAAGGACATGCAATCCCATGTCATTATGAGGTGACTAGTGTGCCTTCTACTGTGAGAGTTGACATTCTCCAGATATGCTAGGGATGACAAGCTCATGCTTTAACCTTTGTTTATACTGTTCAGACTTCATAAAAGCTTTTCAAGGTTGCGTTAGCATTGTGGTTGGAATTCTCCCATATTTCTCTGACTTCAAGATTACTATTTTATATTACTATGTTTATTAAATATTATGTTAATTTGAAATAGTAAAGAATTCATCTTCTGAATGTTATAGAATGACAAAGTCAAATCCACTTCCTAGAATAACAACAAAAAGCTCAAGTGAAAAAAAAAAACTGTGAAAGAGTGATTTTCAAGACACTATCAAGGAAGGACAGTGATCCTAGATAGAATGGGAACTATTAAATACTATGATCACCTGTTATCTCCTGAGTGTCTATGCTGTTCTTCAGTATAAAGGTAGAATTACATAGGACTCCCAAGGGAGTTTAAAACACAGAGACAAGTCAATTAAAATTCAGAGTGTCACAGAGCTTAGAGGAACCCTGTTTGAGAACATTGGATGATCTATAGCATTTTCCTGAAAGCTAATTAGCACATATGTGTATGGAAACCACCTGAGGCCAAGACAAAAAGATCCTAAAGCATCAGAGAAGATTGGCCTGTGGGCAAAAATGCTCATAAGAGTGTGTGATCGTTGCCGGGCGGTGGTGGCGCACGCCTTTAATCCCAGCACTCGGGAGGCAGAGGCAGGCGGATCTCTGTGAGTTCGAGGCCAGCCTGGGCTACCAAGTGAGTTCCAGGAAAGGCGCAAAGCTATACAGAGAAACCCTGTCTCGAAAAAACCAAAAAAAAAAAAAAAAAAAAAAAAAAAAAAAAAAAAAAAAGAGTGTGTGATCGCTTCAGTTATATTGGAAAACAAGATTCCGGTGGCAAGGTTTAAAGTCTTCCAGACTACAGGGAAGTAATCATGCCCAGCATGAGCACTGCTCTTGTCCTATCCAACAAATCATAAACAAAAGACTCCAATGTAAGAAACTGATTCCAAGTATTTGAACTGTATCCTAAGAAAAGATCAAGAATATTTACCAGGCTGCAAAAATATAAAATAAAGTAAGTGACATCCAACAGAAATAAAAATCCTCATGTCTGATGTCCAAAGATGACAAATTATGCAAACAAATTAGACATGTTCATAAAATGACTGACCTAGACTGACACAGATGTAAAAATCAGTTGATAAAATATTAGGTAGTCATATGAAACTTAGAACATATGCTAAACTTGAGACTCACATAAATGGCAATGAAAACTAAAATATCACAGGCAAAAAAGTACTTAAAATGATTGATAATAAATTTAACACCACAGTGGACAAGATTATGTAATGGGGCTGGAGAGATGGCTCAGAGGTTAAAGAGCACTGGCTGCTCTTCCAGAGGTCATAAGTTTAATTCCCAGCACCCACATGGTTGCTCACATGCTGCGGGCCGCAGGAATATCATAAGAACTCAGCTGGTTATGGCAAAGTCACTACCTGGAGGAATCAGGGAATTCCTCCAGAGGAACCCAAATCCCAAGGAGTTTTTGGTATTACTTGGCTTGTTATATATCAGCTGTATTCTGTTATGAAAATTATGTGTGCCTTCATAGCTTTCCCAATTGACTTTCCCCTAAGAAGGGCTAACAGTGTGGACTGATCACTCTCTGGACATACACATTCCAGGTATTTGGAGAACTGCCTTAGGAAAGGCTTTCTCTGGAATCAGATATCTCCCTTGGCTACTTTCAAGGACTAGCAGTAATAACAGTCCACATGCTACTCTCCTGATTTAAGATAAATTCCACAAGGAGACACCGCCTAGGTCAGATGGACGTTAGTAATAGCTTTACACAATTCAGTTCAGACCCTCCTTTTGTTATAGCCTTACCAACTTTATAGACCGCTAACTCCTTACCTAACCACTTCTAGGAATATTTAGATAACCTTCTGCGCTGACAGCTATGCTCAGTCCGAACTCCAGTTCAAGCCTCCCTGTAATTATCATTAGCAGCATCCGGCCAGATGGAGGAAAGTACTTTATCAGAGATACCCCTGTACTCTCTAAGAACAGACTTAAGCATCCAGGCTACCTGTTTGAGAAGGCCTGGCGGATGTGCCAATTAAGCCTTACTTCCTCCTTTCCCAAACCTTACCTCCAGTTCCAGATCTCCCTTTAACTATCACCAGAGGCATCTAGCTGTACACAGGTTGCCTAGCGACTGAGCAAACCCTCCCTCACCCTGCAGAAAAACAGCAGGTAGTTTAGAAAGTTAGGAGCCACAGGAAAAAAAGAAGACAGTTTTATTTTCTCCCATTGACCTAGCAACTTATAGACTCTTAACACTTTCTACCAATCACGTTTAAGATTATAATTGAGCACATAAGAGCCCTCTTCTTAGATATTACCTGAATTTAGCCTTTAGTTAATTCATTTTCCCATTGGTCACTTCCCTTTGGGGTTGCAAATGATAATTAATGGTTATTGCCTCCCTATGTGATTTTTATCATCCCTCCATTTGACCCTGGAAGCCTGGTTTTGCACTGCTAAGGGAATACTGCTTGTAAGTGTATATACTAGGACTCCTAGGGCACAAGAGGACAGAGAAGAGAAAAGAGAATGGAAGAACTAGATGGGTAAGAACTTGAGAGGAACGAACTGAGATGGGGAAGAACTAGATTGAAGGGCTAAAAGAGAGGACTAGAGGAACAAGATGGAAGATGAGGAAGAGCCAGATGGGGAAGAACAAGATGAGGAAGAGCCAGATGAGAGAGAAGGAGACAGGAGAGGAGGTGATAGGGGAAAGAACTAGATAGATGAGAACCTAGAAGGGACAGAGCTAGATGAAGGAATTAAGATAGAACCTAGAGGGGACAGTAGACAAATACAGAGAAATCAGGCAAGACAGGAGCTAGACATGAGAACAGAATTGAAGCTGTGTATAAAGTATGTTATGCCAGAGGAATTAAAGCAAGTGGACTATAGAGCTCGGTGTGCTGAGATTCTATTTCCTGAAAATAGTCCTCGCCGTTAGTAGTTCTCTCTCCTGAGCCCCTGGGATGTATAATATTGAGGCTGGTTCCTTTAATATTATACAAGACTCACAACCATCTACAATTAGATCTGGTGCCCTCTTCTAGAGGGAAGGTATACATGCAAGCAGAACACTGTATATATAATAAATAAATAAATCTTAAAAAAGATTATGGCCGGGCGTGGTGGTGCACGCCTTTAATCCCAGAACTTGGGAGGCAGAGGCAGGCGGATCTCTGTGAGTTCGAGGCCAGCCTGGGCTACCAAGTGAGCTCCAGGAAAGGCACAAAGCTACACAGAGAAACCCTGTCTCGAAGAAACCAAAAAAAAAAAAAGAAAAGAAAAAAAAAGATTATGTAACAGATACAATGACATAAATCATACAATATTAAACAGAGAGAAAATAACAATACATTATTTTTTAAAAAGGGGTGCATATAATGTGGGACTATTTCAAATTACTTAGCATCTGCATCATTAAACTCACTAAAAATAGTAGTGATAAAATATGTTTGAAGAAGAAAGAGTATAGATTTGGGTGGGTGGTGAAGTAGGGAGGAACTGGGAGGAGCTCGTGGAGGGAAAATCATAATCTGAATGTATTGTATGAAAAATCCTTTATTTTCAATTTTAAAAACCTGAAAAATAGGTATGAAGATTAAAAATAGTCAATAATTTTCTCAGGTTTGTGAAAGTGATAGCCTAAAGAAGTTCAGGAAACCTCATATCTTAGACATGTGAAGAAATTTCTATATTATGATGTCGTAATCAAATTTCTCTAGAATTTAAAATCACCTAGAAACTTTGTGGAAGTCCACCATGTCAGTAATACTGAGAGATGTGCAGCATTCCATTCCCACTTTAGGAAATAAGAAACCACTGGACCAATTTTCCACACTAATCTATAAAGGGGAAAGCAAATTACATACAAAGTAAGCAAAAAAGACAATAGAATTTAAAGGAAGATTCAATAAAATCAATGTCAGAAAAACAGTAGGAACTAAATCCGTTGAGATGATTAATCATAGTCATCAGTTTCTAGCAGGACAGGAAGGAAGGAAATGAAAAGCACACTTTTCCAATGTCAAGAAGTAAATATTATGAACAAATTTATTCATAGGAATTCAGCTACTTAGTTGAATTGGGCACATTCCTTGAAGCCATGAATTACTTAAGTTTAGTGAAAAAGAAATCTACCCTCTGAACAGTCCTGTTTGTATAAAGGTATTGAAGTTAAATTTGAACTATGTTTCCACAAAGAAAATTCAAGACTGAGACAGGTTCAGCATTTACAAAAGAAATAAAATGACTTATGCACATGGAAAAAGAAGAATACTTTCTTTTTATTTAGTAAAATATGAAGAATTAGACAAAAGCACAATATAATGACATACATGTATGAAAATGTTAAAATGAAGTCACTTACATTAGATGCTGATTTCAAAAGAAAAACACTAAAGGAAAACATACATAATCAATGAAAATGTAAAGCTAAATGATATAAACAAATTCACAGGATCAAGCAATGTATAAAAAGATAATAAATAATGACAATGTGGAGTCTGTTTCAGGGATGTATACTTAATAGTGTATGAGGGAAATCAATTGAATATACCACATTAACAAACTAAAAATGACAAACCATTAGGTCATTTCAACTTACATAGATGAATATTTTCACAAAATCTAGCACTTATTCGTGATAATTTAAAAAAAAAACTTCAGGAACAGGAATAGAAGAAAGCATTATCAAACTGAGAAATGGCAACATAAAACATCTCATCCATCATCACACCTAATAAAAACCTGATTTCGACACAATACGTGGTGCTCCCACTTTTTTTTATCTTCTCAGCAGCAGTCAGTTTTAGGAATCTCCAGAAAAAAATAGCATCTGTGGACACTCTCTTTCAAGGAGGACATGGTGAAATACTGGCAAGGCCCAAGATTTAGGAAAGCCATTTTGACAAGGCAGTCCTCACTCTAAACCCCCAAATGGCTTCAACCCACCAAAGAACTGACTATAGCCAAATTTATTTGTATTTGTGCTGTCATCACCATCCACCAATGGACGTGGGAGAAGGACAACGACTTTTGCATCTGGTCATAAGCATGTTAAATTCAGTCACAGCTGTGGACTCTGAAATGGTCTGTAATTCAAATGTATGGTGGATTTCCAGGAGCGATTTTGCTAACAGATCTTGAAGCAGCTTTCTACCTTAGAATCATGCAAGTCCATGACTCAATAGGCAGAACATCTGACCTTCGTTCTACAGCAGACTTTGAAATACTCCAGCAACTGAGTTCTGGTTACTCGGTGGCAGGATTAGACTAGATCTCTTTGTTCACAGATGGAGAGATAAACGCTGCCCTTTGCCCCTATAGGTGGCTCTGTTGACTTAAGTCAAGCAGCAACTCTGACTCAAAGCAAGCTCTTGTGAGCTGCAGTCTAATGAACTGAGTGAAGAAGCTCACCCTGGCTTCAAATTCACACTTCCTCTGCCTCTCACTCTCTAAAAGATCGCCATGCTCAAATTCACTCTCACTTCTGTTCAACATTTTACCAGATGTCCTTGGCAGTGTAGCTAGACATAGAAAAAAAAAAAGCATCCAATTAAAAAAAAAGAAGTTTGTTCACAGATGCCATAGCTGTTTGTGGAGAAAATTCAGTGGAATTTGCAAATGAAAAATATGGTGAGAATGAATTCCCACATTTAGAAAGTTTGCAGGCTACCTTGCAAGCCTGTGTGTCAAAGCTAATTATCTGGAAATGTGATAGTATTTTAATAAATTGTTCATTGTTTCTATATATCACATTTTATAATAAAAAATACCTCATAATAGACCACGGTTCTATTTAAAATTTGAAACTATAAAACCTCCAGAAGACAAAGTCAAAGAGAGAAGTTTTGAGACTTTGGATTAAGGTTAAAAACAATTAGGTACAGATCCAAAGGCATAATCCGTAAAGAAATAAAATGACAAGTTCAGCTATGTAAAAAAAAAAAAACATCTCAGTCTTGCACTCCTAAGAAAATGAAAACACAAGCTGCAGCTTAGGAGAAAATTTTTACAAACCATATATCTTACAGAAGACCTGCATCCAAAATATCATAGTAAAACTCAGTAAGGAGGAAACAAGCTACCCACTTAAAAAAAAGACACATCACAGGTTCACTTATCTACATCCACAGAGCCTATGCAGATGACATTGTCATGGGAAATTACGTGAATAGGTGTAATATGTAATTATCAAATTCAGGAAAATCAAGTTCTTCATCCACTTTGGAATCATTGCCACCATAAGATTCTGTACTTAATTTTGTAGAAATGTATCTGCTTTTCATTTTATAAAAGCTATAAAATCCTAAAAATATACCAAATTGATTTAGTATGTACAGGCAATATTAACATTGGTCTTATTTTAAAAAAATAAGTCACCAAAGAATCTGTACAGTTGGCCAATAACCTGAAAGGTAGCTGGCACCAGTCACTAGGAAAGGACAGTTTAAAACCACAATGAGATTACACATTACATCTGTTAGAATAGTTAAAGCTTAAAATTCGGTCCATTCTGAGTTTTCCAGAGGATATGAAGAATTCCCATACACGACTAGCTGGAATGTAAAAATTTACAACTTTAGGAAACAGTTTGGTAGGTTTTGGAAGCAAAACATGTCTACCTTGTAATTTAGTAACTCCACTCCCAAATATTTACCCAAAAGAAACAAATGTCTATTTCCTTGCAATAGAGCTTACATGAATATTCAAAGAAATTACACTCAAAATTTCCATAAACTATAAATTAAGAATATGTCAATCAGTAGGTAAACAATAATCTGTAATATACTAGAATAAAATAAGCATGCTAGCAATAAAAATAAATGATCTATGGATAGTTATAACATGGATAAATTTCAAAACAAATATGCTGAAAGGAAAAAGCCAGACACAAATAAGACTACATTGTTCTATTTTATTTATGCAAAATCTGTACAACTGAAAATAATTTGAAAAACAGAAAGCAGATTGCCATCAAAGGGGAGAAGGGGGTTAAGAGTGGGAGAAGGGAAGCACAAAAAGCAAATGAGAAACCTTTTGAAGCTAATGATTATGCGACTAGCTTGAGTATGGTGGTGTGTATGCAGGTATTTTTAATAAGTAAATATAAAAATATATAATTGCATTGTCTTCAGTTTGGACTATGTCACTTAACCCTCAGTAAAACCACTACATTTAAGTAATGGGGTTAAGGATGTGACTCAGTGATAGAGTTCATAACTTGAGAGAGGCCTTGAGTTCTATCTCCAGCACAGAAAAAAAAATCAAATGAACATAATGACCATTACAAATATAGAAGAAGTATGATGGAAAGGCATTGAAATAGTATTTAATAAGATCATGACATTTTTCCAAATCTAGGGAAAATCTTTTAGACACAAGAGTCATGACCAGAAACAAACCTCCCCATACAAAAACAGTTGAGACAAAGTGTTTGAAACTAAAGGATATCAAAGGCTGTAAGAAAAAAGTACCAAATCACTTATGAAAACAAAGCAAACATAACATCAGAGCCAACAGAAACTCAAACTCTAGGAAGGCACTGAATTATAGATTCTATGCTCTAACCCCACATGCATGCCTTGTCACATATAGCACACGCTTCTCTCTCTCTCTCTCTCTCTCTCTCTCTCTCTCTCTCTCTCTCTCTCTCTCTCTCTCTCTCTCTCACACACACACACACACACAAATGTGTACACACAAATAAATTAGTTTAAAAATCAGAGAGATACCAAATAATTAACTTGATTTATGTCAAAGTCTTAGAAAAACATGAACAAACCAAACTGAAAATTACTAGAGAGTGATAATAGAGATCAGGGCAAAAACAAATGAACTGGAAACAAGCACAACATTACAAAAAAAAAAACCCAGTGAATCAAAAAGGTGCTTCTTGGGAAAGATTAATAGAATTCAAATAATATTTAGGCAACTAACTAAAAGAGATAGAATGTGCGATTTTTAAAGTTGACATGAAAAGTGTGAGTTTATTAGTGATAGCAATGAAATTTGGAGGACTTTTAGGGTATATTTCAAAGACTTGCATTCCATTAGTTGGGAAATATATATATATATATATGCCAAAATTAAAATAAAAGAATATGAACAATGTAGACAAATCTGTGACAAACAGTGAGGCTAAAGTAACAATAAAGATTTCTGACCAAAATAATCCAGGCGGGGATGGAGTCATTACTTAAAGAAGAATAGTAATGTTCTTTAAGCAATTCCACAAAACAGAAAGGGAACTAAAGCTCCCCAATTTATGCTATAGAATCAGTATCACCATTATACCCAAAACAGATAAGGACACAATAAAAAAGAAAATCTCCTGGGTGAGCAAGGACATAAACCATATTTAAAAACAAACTAAATTCAATTAGATATTAAAAAGATGGTATGTCCCTAAACATAAGAGTTTTTAAAGACTCTAGCATGAAACTCATGAAAGTGGTGAGCATGTTGAACAAATAGCCAGGAGCAGTGGGTTTGGTGAGATCAGGGGAAGATATGAGATTGTGGGGTGGTGAGTGTGACCAGAGCATAGTATATGGATGTATGAAAATGTCACAGTAGCAATTAATTCTTAATCAAGTACGGTAAAAGGAACAGGAGCAGAGGCAATAGCTTTATCAGGGTAAGAATGTTTAATGTGACTACAATTTCACTGGTGCCTCTGGAGTTGCTTTGCCACTCGGAGTTACTACCTGATGCTAAACTTCTAAACTTTGGAGTAAATCAGATGAATACAATAGCAGATTCCTAGGCTATTTCTCTATTCACGCCAACGTCTCCCATTACCAAGTCTTATTCTTTTATGTCTCTCATTTATGCCTCTTCCATTTTAAACCAAAAATTCTTGTATTGGCATTCCTGGTCTTAGTTTACACCTCAGCGATGGTGTAATCGTTCGGGCTTCTTATGTTGTCTTCTAGTCCCTCCTCCTTCTCTCTACCCATTTCTCTCCTTTTTTTTTTTATTTTGGTTAATGTTTACTAGAAAAGATCCTCAATATTTAACTTTATTGACTAAATATGGCCAATTCTTCCTAATGTGGTGCTGATATTAAATGGATATTAAATTAAATTTATGGGGGCAGCTGAGTGGATGTCATTTACTCTCCTCAAGGGGATGCCTTAGTTGGGATACACATTAGTTCTATAGCTATAGAGCAGGAAGTATTCTATCAGATATTATATGCAATCCATGATTTCTTTAACATGAAACAGTACATAGAGTTAGGTCAGATTTTGAAATGTTCTTGCATTTTTCAAAACCTAAAGAGAGAAACAAGAGGATATTTACAAACTATCATTGCAACACAACATACCTTTTATTCTGAAGAAATAAGACAATGTATGAGAATTAAACATCAGCTTGTCAACTGGTGAATTGCATAAAATGTGTACCCCTCCCTCCCTCTCTGATACATATTCACTACAAGTCTTGCAGTCTCATTGGAGAAACTGACCACTTTTGCTTTTCATTCATAGTGGTTCTCACAGGGGGCCACATTGTTAACTATCTTAAGCCTCTACAAAGGAATACAAAGGCTAGTGTACTTAAGCTGCCAAAACAACCAGTAACAGTCATAGAATGTGGACAAATGATATATCTTCTTGATTATCTTTTAGTTATGACAGAGTTCTTTAAATATGAGGACTTCGGAAACTGTGTAATTTGTATGTTATTGATCTGGCTCATTGTTAAATGAACACATTTCAGAATACATGTACTTGCTCAGTTGACACTGTAATTTTTGTCTTAGGAAATGAGAGAAAATATTAATGAGGAACTGATTTAGTTGTTTGCTTCTATTTTGCATTTAGATTTTGATGATATGCTATTTGGAAGTATTGGGGTTTTCTATTGGTGTGAATTTCTGACATTGTATTGTAGCCTTGTTGGATATTTTGTGGTCTGTTTTCATGATGCTTTTTAAAATATAACTTCCCCTGTCAATCATACTGTGATAGCAGATTGTTAATAATGTGGCCAGTAGTTTAACCATTGATTTTTCATGAGTATTTATACTCATACACATATGATTCATGATATGACATACTTAGATATACCTTTATAGAGTTTGGTATATTCTTTAAAATATAGTTTTTATGTTATAAATAAATAAATAAATCAGAAAAAAATCAACATACAAAAATCTGTACATTTCTTACTTGCCAATAATAAACATACTGAAAAATAAATCAAGAAAACAGTATCTGAGGGGCTCTCCACAGGTGTAAGGCAGGGAAGTGAACCACGAGAGGTAAGGATGAAAACTCAGTTCAGACTGACTTTATCACCTATGGTGGAACACCTTGCTCTGCCTTGATGCAGGAGGAGGGGCTTGGTCCTGCCTCACCTGAATCTACCAGGCTTTACTGACTCCTCATGGGAGGCCTTACCTTTTTGGAGGAGGAAATAGGTGTAGATTTTGGGGGGAGTCTTGGGAGGAGCAGGAGGAGGGAAGAGAGGGTTGGTATGTAAAATGAAAAAATGAAAAAAATTCTTAATAAAGAAAAGAAAAAAAAAGACTTCCAAAAAATCTGAGATCAGAGCTTGGCTACCATCCAGGCCCACAGCAGGGCCATGGGTTGACCCACCCTAGCATCTACCCCATCTAGGACCTGCTGGAGCTAGTGAAGGGACTGGTTCTGTGGAATGATGCCCCCCCAAATCTCAAGACTCGTGGCAACAACAGGATATCCCAGAGGAATTCTGGTGAGGATCTAATGATGATGAAACCAAAGGCCTTGAACCAGACCAGTGACTCATTGCAACGAACATTTGCCACTAAAACTGATGAGACAAAGAAGTATACTATATGACACACTGAAGCCTCCATTGTTACCAGGATGAATGAAGAGATGGAGAAGTAGGAAAGAAGGAGAAGCAAAGAGACTGTTTTGTTTTGTTTTTTGTTTTTAATTTTGTTCACTTGCTTGCTTACTTTGATTTGTTTCCTTATGTGGGGTGTGTGTGGCAGGGATGAGAGGAGGATATGGGGGGGCTGGGAGGCAAACAGATTTGGGGTGAATGATGTGAAACTCCCAAAGAGTCAATAAAGAAGTTAAAAAAATATGAATTAAGCCGGGCGGTGGTGGCGCACGCCTTTAATCCCAGCACTCGGGAGGCAGAGGCAGGCGGATCTTTGTGAGTTCGAGGCCAGCCTGGGCTACCAAGTGAGTTCCAGGAAAGGCGCAAAGCTACACAGAGAAACCCTGTCTCGAAAAAACCAAAAAAAAAAAAATATGAATTAAAAGGTTAAAAGGAAAAAAGAGTCTGAAGTCAGCCAGTTTATTCCTAATGAATTTCAGCCCAGGATAACTTAGTAAAAAGCTTTGTCATTTCTTCCAAGAAGATGAGTTACAGAGATAGGCTACCTGTACTAGGTTAAGGGCCTAAGGAATGCTCTGGCCTGGTCTCAGTCATACAGATAGCATAGAGGTCATTTGGGCTATTAGTCACCTTTGGTCCTGGTTGTGGGGCCTGGCAATACAGATAATATCAGAGTCATTTAAACTAGTAGATATCTCTGGTCCTGGTTGTGGAAGCTTGGGGAGGCTTAGGCTGTAAGGGCCATTTTAGATTACTAGCCACCTCTGGGCCAAGTTGCAGTAGCTTGATAATGGCTTCACCCATCAGAAAATGCAGATCACCAGGCTATGATTTGCTTGCAACCCCCAGCTTTCTGGATGGCAAAACAGGTTTTTTTACATATTTCCCATTGGAAAGACAATCCTACATGCTTAACACTCCTGGTTTCTCTGGAGCTCTGTAGGCACAAGGACCTTTGTGCTATGCTCCCAACAAATATCTTGTATAAGCACTTAAAAATATTTAGGGGTGAGGGGAGGTGGGGGAGCAGGAGAATGGGAGGGAGGGGGAACTGTGGTTGGTATGGAAAATGAAAAAAATAAAAATAAATAAATCTAAGTGTCTGGATAGATGGTGCAGTAGTTAAGGGTAGTAGCTTTTTTTTTTTTCAGAGGACCAGAGTTTGGCTCCCAGATACCACGTGTTGGCTCTCAACCATCCATAACTGTAGTTCCAATGGATGTAATATCCACTTCTGGACTTTATGGGCACCAGGCATACACGTGGTACAAAAAAACCCCACTCATACATATACAATAAATAAACCTTTAAAAGTAATTAGGAATAAATCAAACCTATAATGCAAAAGACTTCTGCTATAACAATGTTAAAATTCCCAAAACGAAATTGAAGACTACAGAAAAAAAGGACTTTCATGATTCCAATCAACAAAATTATTATCATGAAAATGGATGCATTAGCAGAAGCAATCTACGGAACACATACAATACTATTCAAAATTTCAATGGCATTCTTTATAGGAATAGAAATTATATTCATAAAGTTCATATGGAAATATGAAAGTCATAATAGCCAAAGCAATCCTGAGTAAAAAGAATAATGCTACACATATAATCATAGTTGATTTTAAGTTATCTTATAGATCCACAATAACAACCACAGAATAGTACTCACATGAAAATATACAGGTAGACCCATGAAATAGAAGACATAGTTATAAACTCAGACAATTTTCATCACTTTTTAAAAAATATAACAAACATAGTGTGGTGATTTGAATGAGAATGGCCCCTATAGGCTCGTGTGTCTGAATTGCTTGGTGTCCAGTTAGTGAAACAGCTTGGGAAGAATTAGGTGGTATGGCCTTGTTGGAAGAAGTGTGTCATGGGAGTGAGGTTTGATGTTTCAAAAGCCCATATTAGGCCCAGTAGTGCATCCTTCCCCCCTCCATCTCTACCTGCTGCCTGCGGATCAGGATGTAAAGATACTGCCCATGTTTGTCCTCCTCCTGCCATGATAATCATGGACTAACCCACTAAAACTGCAAGCAAGCAGAAAAAGGGTTGTAACTGAAGATCATAGTTACATGAATAATTAGATTCAGAAAGGCTGTTTGTGGTGGTATTGTGTTCCCCCAAAATATTGTGCACCCTAATAAACTTATCTAGGGTCAGAGACAGAACAGCCATTAGATACAAAGGCTAGAAAATGGTGGCACTCACACCTTTAATCCTAGCATTCCAGAGGTAGAAATCCCTTTGGATCTCTGTGAGTTCAAGGCCACATTGGAAACGGCCAGGCATGGTGAATCCCAGAAAGCGAGCCTTTAATCCCAGGGAGTGGTGGTAGAAAGCAGAAAGGTATATAAGGTGTGAGGACCAGAAACTAGAAGCATTTGGCTGGTGAAGCTTTCAGGATTCTAGCAGCACAGTTCAGCTGAGAGCCATTTGGATATGAGGACACAGACTGGAAGTCTGAGGAAACAAGATCATCTGAGAAGTTGGCCAGGTGAGGTTAGCTGTGGCTTGTCTATCTCTCTGATCTTCCAGCTTCACCCCAATACCTGGCACCAGGTTTGATTTTATTAATAAGAACTTTTAAGATTCCTGACAACAGCTGTTTCCTTTCATTTGTGGATCCCATGTTTTATGTAGATACATGAAATACTTTACACATAATTGATGTAGATTAAGAGAAAAGGAATGAGTATGGAGGTAAATGAGGTCACGTAATTGATAAAACTAGAATATGAAACTTATTGCTACATTACAATGAGTGTGTGCCAATAGAAAAGTTTTAAAATCCATGGCATTGCACGAGACATCACTGATTTCCAGCTAAATATTCTCTGAATCAACTCTTAACCTCCTTTGTGCTAACACATAATGCTTATTATAGTATAAGTGCTTGTATATATATATATATATATATATATATATATATATATATATATATATATATTCTCTTCCTAACTGATTTGCAGATATTTAGATTGTAAACCCTAAACCTTGAACAATTCTTTAAAAATAAATAAATTAAAATATAATTAGAGGCGAGGTGGCTCAGTTGTTAAGAATTCTGGCTGCTCTTAAATGGGACCCATGCTTAATTTCAAGAGTCCCATGTTGGGCAGCTCACAACTGCCTATAATTCCACCTCCAGTGGAGTCAATGGTCTATTCTGGCCTTGATGGCTACCAGGCATGCATATGATGCATATATTTACACAGGCAAAACACTCATACACATAAAATTTAAAAATCATATATATGTATGTATATATATTTATAAATACATACATACATATATATATAATTGCATAATTTCCCCCTTCCCACTCCTCCTTACATGTTCCCCACCCTGACTCCCCTCAAATTCATGGTCTCTTTTTCTTTAATTATTATTGTTACATATATAAGCAAATAAAGGTATTTGCTGAGTCTGTTCAGTGTTTTGTGTGTGTGTGTGTGTGTGTGTGTGTGTGTGTGTGTGTGTGTGTGTGTGTTTAGGGTTGACCATTTGGTGTTATATAAATAGGAAAAGGAGAAACAAATGGAAATCATGGTTTTAATGAGACCCTGCACATATTCGTATAATTTATATCTAAGAATGGAAACTCACTGTTGTTTCTTATTGAAGAGCCAAAGGAATTCCTGTAATGGTCTGGACAGAAGTAAAAGAAAAGCGACAATGCACTATAGTTATATCATTCTCTTTAAGAAAGGCCACTTTTCAAAGAAAAAGACATTACAATACATCCAGAAGAATGGCATACCTGCCACCCCAGTCCCTCACTTAGCCTTTTAGTCACACTAAAGAGGAATGGGAACTTTGTACAAAGGAAACACTAATGTAGATCATAGAGGCCAAAGGCATAACTCTACTGAAGAAAAACTATTTAAGTGGAATATTGTAAAGGCTATATCTTCCTATACCTTCAAATACCAATGTGCCTGCAGTATGCTGCAGTTTGCAAGAGTGGGTTACAGCTAAAGGAGTTACAGTGTAGAGGATTACTGAGGAGAAGCACACAGGGATCTCAAACTCAAGGAAACAAAAAACAAAGGCAATTGAGGAACTAATCATTTATAAACAAAACATTAAGCCCAATCCATTTCTAGACACATTAGCATAAATTATCACACTAAAGGCTCAATGCATCTTGTTTAATGTTCAAGCACAGTAACAACAACAAAATACAGAGCTTTCTAAAAAAAGAAAAGGAAACACATATTGTGAAGAAACAAATTAAGCAAGAGAATCAGAATTAGGTACAATGTAGAGCTTGGAATGATTAGAGAGTTTAAAATAACAGTGATTAATAAGTTATGAGACTTTAATGGAAAATGTAAACAGCAGTAAAGAGATGGGTGCTATAAGCAAAGAGAGAGAAAAAAATTCTAAGGAAAAATGAAAATGAAAGGTAGAAATCAAATCACTATTGTGGAAGTTACTCTGCCCTTACCAGGGTTCAGGGATCTTCTGGAAGAGGGAGCAGAAAGACTGTAAAAATTAGAGGGTGCCTTTGAGGAATCAGTGTTCTCCAAACACGACAAGGCAGTTGCACATATGAACTCACAGAGACTGTGTTAGCATGCACAACATACACAGAAGCTCCAGCACAGAGGAGGAGAAGGGAGGCACACACACACACACACACACACACACACACACACACACACACACACACATACACACACACACACATCACCAGTAACTGAGGAGATAGAGCATTTGATAGCTTATGAGAGAGGAAGAGTCAATTTTCTTTACTAGCATGACTCCCAGTAAGTTCACCACATGCCAGGGCAGGCCCTACTCACAAGACTCATGGAGTAACACAAACTGGAATCGATGGGGAAAAAAAGAAAGGAAATTTCAAAGTTGAATATGTAGGATGGTACATAGATATTGGAGTAGAGGAGTGTAAACATGCTCAAAATAGATATAGAAAATGCTCAAATAATAATATTTACAACAAAATAGAATAAGTTGATACAAATATTGAGATGAAATGAAAAAAAGAAAATACCAGGAAATCTATAGAAAATACAAGAATTTTGAAACAATTTTAAAAAGATATTACTGGGATACCAGAAGAGGGAGAAAAAGAAAATACAGTAGTTAAAGTAATAGTTCCTGAGAAGTTTTCAAAATAAGTGTTTTACAGGAAATCATGAATCTGGGAAGCTCACAGAACACCAAGGAGAAGAAGTAAAAAAAAAAAAAAAAAGCAATATATTCTATTCAAATAAATTCCATTCAAGCTCCAGTAAAACTCATTGAAAAAAATCACAGGCAGGGCTTTATGAACTATATAGAAGAGAAAGAGAAATGAAAGTACTTCCCATCAAAAACCATGCGAAGTTTGGCTAGATGAGTCAACCAGTAAAGCATTTGCTGCACAAGTATAAGGACCAAAGGTCAGATCCCCAGCACCTCCATAAACTCTGACAAGGCATGGTGGCTTGCCTCTAATTCCAGCACTGGAAGGCAGAGGCAAAGGATTCCCAGAGCATGCCAGACTAAATAATAGGTGAACTCTTGGGTTCAACTGAGTGAAGCTGCCTCGATGAATAAAGTGGAATGTGATCCAGGAAGGTATCCACTTGACCTCAACTTTGGACCTCCACATCCACAACTAGACATGTACACTACCATACATACACAAGTATAAGCCCACACATATGCAAATACATATACACTCAAACACATCACACACAGATATATATGCAAAACAATAAAACAAAAAAACATATACACAAGAAGAGAATGACATTTGAAATGTAAAGAAAATACCAGACTAAAATTACATGAATTGTTTTTTGAATCTATAGATCATGATGAAAAGTAAGTCTTTCTCAATAAACTATTTAATAGATAATACTAATTAAAAACAATACCTTTAAATATTGTTTTTACTATTCTAAAGAAATTACAGGATTTTGGAATGCCTGAGATGCAATATAATTGTATATTTCCTATAACACAACTACTAAAGGTTAGGTAGAAACCAGATGCAAGGGAAACACCCATGAATCTATAAGAATGACCCCAGCTAATACTCTTAGTAATAGTGGATAGGTAGCCTGAACTGGCCATCTCCTGTGGTCAGATTGATGAGTACCCCAATTATCATCAGAAAGCCTTCATCCTTTAACTGATAGAAACAGATACAGAGACTCATAGCTAAACACTAGGCCGAGATGGGGCAGGTCTGACCCTTTCTGAACAA
Source organism: Peromyscus maniculatus bairdii (assembly GCF_049852395.1). NCBI lineage: Eukaryota > Metazoa > Chordata > Mammalia > Rodentia > Cricetidae > Peromyscus > Peromyscus maniculatus. Next base: position 40,903,809 of record NC_134875.1, on the reverse strand, counting down.
AAACAAAGAAGTGGACAGAGGGGAGATGGGGGAGGGGAAACTGTTGTCAGAGTGTAAAACAAACAAATAAATAAATATAAAAAGAAGAACAAACACAAGGGGTCTTTAGGTTGGGCTCAGTGGTTAAAGTACTGGCTGCTCCTCCAGAGGACCTGGGATCAATTGTCAGCACTCAAATCTGTGACTCCAGTTCAGTTCCAGGGATCCCAACACCCTCTTCTGATCTCCAAACGCACCAGGCACACACATGGAATATATGCATGCATGAAGGCACAACACCTATACACATGAAAAATAAAGAACACACAGGGGCTCAAAGTGAAAGATAAATTCCATATACCATGTACAAAGCAGAGAAAGATGTACCATGCTGACAGTAATGAAGAGGATGATTGAATAAATATGTTAATATCAGATAAATTAGAACAGGCAAAGATACCACTAACAAAGAAGGATGCTACACAGTCATAAAAGGATGAATTTATTAAAAATGCCCCCAGCATTGTTAGTGTTTATACACATGAATTCAATGAGGCAAAATCGATTTGGCTAAAAGGAGAAATGACAAAATTTAGTATTCACATGGAGACATTAATATTAATATTTTTAACAACTGAAAGATTAAACAGGAAACACTTATACACCTAAAATATTATTAAAGGAGGTAAAGTGATTTATTTTAAGTTGAACAGAAATATAAGAAAAGACAAAAATAGACACAATTCAATAAAAGCAGATACAAGAAATTTTAATTTAATGAAGATTTAAGAAACCAAAATAGTTCATTAAAAATATAGATAAAAATCAATGAACTTCTAGTCAGTCTAATTGATGGGGAAAGAAGATGAGCATTTCTGATACATGGAATCAAAGAGGGGCTAGGCATGGTGGCTCACCCTTGCACTCCCAACACTTGGAAGGTTGAGGCAGGAGGATTACAATCACAGGTAATATTAGTTGTGATGATGGTTTTTTAATGATAATATACTCAAAGCCTACACTACAAAAGAAACAGTTCATTAGTTAGACCTTATCAAAATTCAAACTATTTGCTCTGCAAACAAATGAAACTTAAGACACACCCCAGAAAAAATTTTTACAAATCAATTCTCATAAAGTACTTTTACTCAAAATATATAAATAACCCTGCAAAGTCAACTATCAGCAAACAATTCTACCAAATAACAACCAAAAATTATTAGCAGAACAGATAAATCTCCTGTGCAGAATTCCACATCATTTGTATAAATACTCTGCCTTTTGAATTGCTAAGCATTCAATCAATTCCTACCCATTAAAGTGTTAAAAGTGTGGCCTGATGAAGTACAGTAAAGACAGAGTGATTCACAGAATACACAGTGAAGTTGGAAAGTAGAGAGAGTTTGGAGGGCAGCTGCTATTTAGATGAATAAAAACCCCATTGATAATTGATGAAAAAGGCCACAGTAAAATGTTAAGTTGCTTTTCATCAGTGACCCTAAGGTCTTGATTATTTGATTGCAACTATGAGGCAGCTTGGATTTTTATTAGAGTACCTGGTATGCAAGCAATATTCAGGGAAATGTTGTTCCCTATCAATTAGTAATCTTAAAAATAAAAACTACAGGCCAGGCGGCGGCGGCGCACGCCTTTAATCCCAGCACTCGGGAGGCAGAGCCAGGCGGATCTCTGTGAGTTCGAGGCCAGCCTGGGCTAACAAGTGAGTCCCAGGAAAGGCGCATAGCTACACAGAGAAACCCTGTCTCAAAAAAACCAATAAATAAATAAATAAATAAATAAATAAATAAATAAATAAATAAATAAATAAACAAATAAAAACAAACTACAAAGAGCAAGGTTAAGTTAAATAAAAAGGCCAGCAGCAGAGTGGGCAAAGAACTTACTGCCATCATTAAAGAAGCAAAAGTTATTGAGTAATTAATTAAAAAGAGCCCAATGGGAACCAAAATTGATTCAATAGCTAACAGCAAAGAAACTCTAGTTTCCAGGCCGGGGAACTCTTAGCTCTTTTCACTCCAGTGCCTGTGAGTTTATGGCAATCATCCACCCTGCAAGATCATGGGAGTTTTACAAGAATTTTCTTAGCATTGAACTGCTGTCTATATGGAAATTCCATCTTCTTTATAACAGGAGGAGAGATTTACCAAGTCTAAACCAAACTTATTTCTCACACACTTGTCTGTGTTCAGGTCCACCATATTGGAGTTCATGTAGCTGTACCTGTTGAAAGAGGTCTGGAGTCTATAGGGAATTTTACAAACACTATTTGTGTTTTGTAAAAAGGCTGACTACTTTTTTCTTTTACAATTTAGATAACCCTTTTTAATTATCTGTTTAATTTTATATATTTATTTTGAGGCATGATCTCAATGAGTAGACCAGGCTGGCCTTGAACTCACAGAGATCTGTGCCTCCTAATTATTATTTTTTTTGCTAGTCATCCCATTATTCAGTGGTCCAGAAATTATGAGAGTATATATCCTTGTTTCGTACTGGATCTCAGTGGAAAAACTTTCAGTTTTCCCTCATTAATTTAATGCTGTGAGCTGTGAAAGTGCTATAGATAGTACATTTGTGTTGAAACAATTTGGTTTTATAACTCACTTGTGACTTTTATAAAAAGGTCCTATACATGTCAAATGCATTTTCTGTATCTAATGAATAGATAATACTATTTGAAGTTTTCATTTTTTTTATCTTAAGTTCTGTGCATATGCACACATATGCACACGTGAGTACAGGTGCTTCCAGAATCCAGAAGTGTCTGATCCCTTGGAACTAGAGTCTCTAGGTTGTGAGCCATCCCACATAGGTGCTAAGAACCAAATTTGGGTTCTCTGCAAGAGGAGTGAAAAATTTGAGCTACTGAGATGTCTCTCCAGTACCAGTTTTCATGTTCTTAGTGTGATATTTCACAGTGATTACCTTATATTAAACAAAGTTTTTTCTTTCATAAACAAGTCCCATTTGACCATGGTTTATAATATTTTCATGCTCTGTTGAAATTGGTTTGCTGGCGTTTTGGTGAAGAGATCTTTGCATTCACATGTATTCAGTCTGCAGTTTCCTTTTCTTGTAATATCTTTTTCTGGTTTTGATATCAGGGTGATTCTGGACCCAGAAAATTAGTAGCAATTGTTTCATCACTGCTGATTTAACTTAAGAAGGGCTGGTATTATATTTTATGCCAGGCCCCAGGTCCAGCAGTAGATGTCACACACACACACACACACACACACACACACACACACACACACACACACACACACAACTCAAAGGATAATTTTTGTAGACTTTTTGTCTCATTTTGCTTTGAGCATTTTTTTTTGTCTAATTGGTCTTATTGTTTGTCTATTTTGAATCCCATTTTTGTTGGGGTATATTTCTTATGTTTTTGTTTGTTTTTAAAGAGAAAGAAAAAGAACATAAAGTTGTGTGGATAGAGAGGTGGGTGAATCTGAGAGTAGTCAGAGGAGGTGAAAAACATGATCACAATGTATGAGATTTTTTTCCATAAAAAGGGAATAGATAGTATGAATTCTTCTTTATTTTTTTTGTCATTCTTTTTTAAATTTTATTTTATAATTTAATTTAATTTTACATATCAGCCATGGATTCCCCTGTCCTCCTCCCTCCTCCTGCCTCCCCTCCCCACATCCCACCCCCCATTCCCATCTCCTCCAGGGCAAGGACTCCCCTGGGAATTCAGCTCAGCCTGGTATATTCAGTCCAGGCAGGTCCAGTCCCCTCCTCCCTTCACCCAGGCTGAGCCAAGTGTCCCTGCATAGGCCCCAGGTTCCAAACAGCCAGCTCATGCACTAAGGACAGGTCCCGGTCCCACTGCCTGGGGGCCTCCCAAACAGTCAAGTTATACTCTGGTGATTGGATGGACAAACACCTTAACTGTTGTGCTAAAACTCTCATCCAATGACTGATGGAAGCAGATGCAGAGATCCACAGCCAGGCCCCAGGTGGAGCTCCGAGAGTCCAATGGCAAGAAAGAGGAGGGTTTATATGAGTGAGAATTGTTGAGACCATGATTGGAAAAAACACAGGGACAAATAGCCAAACTAGTGGAAACACATGAACTATGAACAAATAGCTGAAGAGCCCCTCTGGATAAGTGAGACAGTTGATTAACTTCTTTAAATATTTTATAGAATTCAGCCAAAATGTCACACAGTCCTGGGGGCTTCTTTGTTGGGAGGATATTAATTACATATTTAATCTCTTAATATTTTATCACTCAATAAGTGACTCAGTCTTGAAAAGTTATTTGTGTCAACAAATGTATTAATTTGTTCTAGGTTATCCAATATGTTGGTCTTTAACTGTTCATAGTAGCTTCTTATGAGTCTTCTTTTAATTTCTAGAACATAAGTTATGCTATCTCATTTTTTGTTTCTTACAAATGTTCTCATTTACCTAGATATTTGTCAATTTTGATTATTTGAGAAACCATTAGTTAGGTTTTTTGTGGTTAAAACAAATATTCATTTTTAAAATGTTTTTAATATATTAAAAAATATTTTCTTTCCTTTTACATACCAACCCCTGTTCCCCCTCCCTCCTCTTCTCTAGATCCCCCCACCCACCTCCATCCCACCCCCATCCCCTCTTCAGAGGGTGGTCAACATAGGCTGTTATACCATGTTGGGGCCACACCTAGCCCCTCCCTCCTGCATCAAGGCTGAGTAAGGCATTGTACCACAGGGAATGGTGTCTAAAAAGCCAGTTTGTGTACCAGGGTAAAATAGAATCATATAACATTTTCCCTCCCTTTCCCCCCTCCAACCCTTTTGATGCCCCTCACTCTCAAACTGATAGCCTTTTTCATTTGATTATTATTGCACAAATATATAAATTCAAGGTGCTGAATCCATTTTGGTTGTTTGTGTGTATATAGTTTCAGGGTTAACCAGTTTGCATTGCACAAACAATAAGAGGCTCATCCCTGGGAAAGGTTAATACCCCTCTAAGAAGTCATTAGTTGTCATTATTCTTTATCTAGGGATGGGACTCGGAAAATTTCTCCTTTCATGTCAACATGCTCACTGGTATTGCCACCATTCCAGTATTATTTATGTAGCCACTTCTAGGAGAGCGTGTTTCACAGATATTTTGGCTCTTACAATCATTCCACTCTGGTTTTCACAATGTGCCTTGAGCCATAGATGCAGGGGCTATGATGTGAATGTATCTACCGGGGCTGAGCTCCTCATGATTCATTTCTGCATTGTATCCAGTTGTAGTTTTCCGTGATATTATCTATTTGCTGCAACAAAAATCTTCTTTAATAAAGTATGGTGCCTACTCTTACCTGTGAGTATAAGAATGAGATTAGATAGATAATAGATACACAATAAGGAGTTATGCTGGCATAGCAAAATGGAGATAGTAGATTCTTTTCTAAGGCCTTTGGCCTCAATGGACTGGGGAAGCTGGCTAGGTTTTCAGTACCAGGCATAATTTCCCTCCTTTTGAGTTAAGTCTTAGATCAAATTAGAGAGCTGGTTGTTACTACCTTGTCAAATGTTAATGGACTAGACATTGCCTCTACATATTATATATAGTTTGTACATAGTTTTTCTTCTTATATCATAATCTTTCATTTTTAGACAAAAATGGCAGTATGGTGATATTTTTTATATGCTCTAACAAATAAAGCTTGCCTGAAGACCAGAGGGCAAAGCTAACCACTAGGTAGTCACAGAGGACAGGCAATGGTGGTACATACCATTAATTCCAGAATTTGGGAGGCAGAGGCAGGTAAATCTCTGTGAGTTCAAGGCCACCCTGGGCTACACAAGATTGATCCAGTCTAAAAGAAAAACAGAGCCAGGCAGTGGTGGCACTCACCTTTGATCCCAGCACTTAGGATCTCACACCTTTAATCCTAGCACTAGGGAGGTGGAGACAGGAAGTGATACGGCTGGGCAGAGAGAGGAATATAAGGAGCTGAGGGTCTTTTCAGCTGAGGAGGTAGTGAGGTGAGAGGGTGAGAGATGATTGGGGCTTATTCCTTTGTCTCTCTGATCTTTCAGCATTTACCCCAATATCTGGCTCCAGGTTTTTATAAAGACCAATTATAACCACCAACATGTTAGTGCCACTTACTGCACTTTTACAGATGCTGCCACACTGCTTATTGTAGTGGTTCATATGTGTTGCAGTTGGACTGTCCCTCCCTTGGCGAGTTGCACAATATTTTCTGGTACCATGAATGGTAGACCACAGGAAAGAGGCTTCCAGGTCAAATCCAGCTCGGATCATCTGACTCATATGTCCTAAGCTTGTGGTGTCTTCTGCAGTAGGGGGCCTATCCTCAACCCCTGAGAGATAGCCAAAGGGTACATGGATAGTATATAATGTTTGAAGAGTCATTTAGAATACACTGACCAACCTCATTTAGACCACACTGACCAACCATTCCAAAAGAAGTTTCTCATGCGTGGTACTGGGGTTTATGTTAATCTACTGACCTTGTGGGGAGCATTGTGATACCAAGTGGTTTAACTCCCTTTTGTTGATCTTTTTATCGATGTCTTTTCCTTTGTCACTTCTGATTTGATTTTTCATTATTTATTTCCTTTAGTAACTCTGGGTTTACTTTGTTCTTTTTTTTTCTAGTTCTCTGGGTGTAAAGTTTTATTTGATTTTCTCTTATTTAGTATAAACATTTATGATTATATATTTCTTCATGACATTGATATATTGGGCTTTCATTTTTGGTTTTGTCAAGGCATTTTTATGCTCCATTTTCACCTACTTTTGAACTCAGAGATTGTTCAAAAGTATAAAATTTACAAAATCAGCAGCCATTGAAGAGGATTAAGGAAGCAGGCAGCTTCTACATTATTTATGAGAATGTTAGTCCCATCATTATGGATGATCTTCAAACAAAACCCCTAAAACTAAATAAAGAAACTACCACATTTTCTAACTGTATCATTGCTCTTTCAAAATCAGCCCATGAAAAAGATTGAAAGGAGATATTTACTGTTAATTTCTTCTCTCCCACTCTTTCGCAATGATCCCCGAGCCTTGGGAGTAGGGGATTTGTTATAGATGTGAGCCTCTGTATTAATAGCTATCTACTGAAAAAAAAACTTCTCTGATGAGGGCCACCCATACCTAAGGAGCTATTGGCAGTTGATGGCTGCTGGGAGAGGTGACTAAGTTTTCTTGAGGGATAAAAGCCTCTGATAGGATGCTTCATCCTCCATTTAATGACTCCATATTCATGCACACATTGACAGCACTAAATGGACTCAGTGAGTCTAAAAAGAGTACATTGAGTCTGGAAAGGCGGCTCAGCCACTAATAAGACATAATGCTCTCAGGTTCAGTTCCCAGCACTCCTAACAGGAGGGTCATAACTGCCTGTTAAAACATGTCCAGGGGCTCTTGTACATTCCTCCATTCTCCATATGGAGCATTGGGGGTGGTGTTGGTAGGAACATATATAGTTGTGTTGCTTGATATGTGAACCACTTCCTTCCAGGGACAAACTGGAAGTGTGCTCTTACTGTTAGAATAAGATAGAAAAGAAAAGCATCTGAAGTGTTTTCTTCCTATTTCAGCCCCTGGATGTTTGTTTACTTCTCTGCTCCATCGGATGTCAGCCATAGCTTTGTGTAGGCCTGGGCCTTTTTACGATAGCTATAAAAGAGTGCAGGTAAACCATTTTCAGGGAGAAATTTGGGGGACAGGTGCTCCTGCCTTTTTGCTAGGAAGTGATCCTGGAAAGAGGCTTTTGTAAACTACCACTTTGTTTCTGTTGCTCCTGAGGACTCACAAACACCAAACTGAAAATTTCAAGCAGAGGGTGATTTAGGAATCAGTCCTTTGGGTGGGAGCTACAAGTAGCTGGAGCAATATTTCTTTGGTTCAAATTTTTCAGTGTGCCTTTCTTATTATAATATAATCAAGTACCAAGTTCTCCCAGTTGGCTATCTTAGGTCTGAAGGTATTTTGGTACCTGCCCACCTGTTCAATCTGGCTTGTTTGTGGATACATGATTATTGGAAGGAACTTCTTAATCTACCCTGCATTCATTACTCAAACATAAATGTTTGAGTTTAGAAATTCAATGGATAATTACCAAGATAGTACAAACCCTTCTATCTGTTTCAGGAAAATTATTAGCATGGCCAAACTTAATGAGATATTTCTTTAAGATTGGTGCTTGGCAGAATTATATTTTACACAATTAAATTGAATAAATATGGTTATTAACATGCTACTTTGAACACAAATTAGTATGATTTAGACATAGATCTAAAATTAATTCTAATAATTCGAGCATGTTGCTTTTAATAACTTACACAGGTTAATTGAAATGTCTTCAAAATCTTAGCAGGCCCAGTTACTTTAGAGACTGATGTAGAAGGATAACAAATTCAAGACCTGCATAGACAACTCAGTGAGTCTTGGTTTGAAAATCAAAAAGTAAAAGGAAGGCTGGGCTTGCAGCTCTTAAGTAGAGAACTTGCCTAGCATTTGTGAGGTCCCATGTTCAATCCTCTATATTGGAAAAGAAGGTTATCCAGAGGCAGAATATTGGTTGTGACATTTTGTTTACTGTAGGATGCCATTGGAACACTGTTGGTAGCTGGAAGGGAAATGGAAAAGAACAGGAAAGGAGAACATTCAGAGGCCTGTTCATTAGTAGTTTGATTAGAAAAGCTTTAGACATTGAATTTTGATAAAGCTTCAGAAGGATCAGTTATCTAAACTCTGCACATGTGTTTATGAAGTCCCAAATCGGGAATGCTTGGCTCAGGAAATGGATAAAGTATAAAATATTATACACAAGTAATCATGGTCTAGTTCTCTGTAGTGATGGATTGATTAACCAATGAAAAAGGCAATAGAGATTCTCATCTTTCATGATGCAGTGACAATTGTTTTCCTTTATGATTACTAAATCCTTAGAAGATTGCTTTGCTTAGGAACATGCTTTGACATACAGTGATAACCAGTTTCAAATCATGGTAGAATTTAATTTAATACTTTTTATAAATATGCTGGGGTTATTTACATTCGTATTTTGCTCAAGCTCAAGATAAACCTCCAAATTTCTAGGAAAAATATAATGATGTGTGGTTGCAGTAGCAACAAGATAATTACATATACTGTTCATTGTTGAACCACTCAGTCATCAAGAATAGCATGTTAAACATCTCATAAAGCAAAAGCTAAGGAAGTGACTACAGGTAAATTATTGTAATTTCAGGTTGTCTTGGCATCCATTTTGGATACACATGTATCTTTCTCATACCACAAGAATAGCTATGACACCATTGATATGCTTTTGTCAGTCTACAACACACTCAAATGGGTCAAGGGGGAGGCTGGGGATAGAAACATAGTAATTGTTCCCTATCTAGCAGACTGGGTGATTACTGTTTTCATGATACTACCTTTAAATTGGCTATTTTTTTCTTATGTGTCTGCTTACTTGCCTGAGAACATAAAATAATCAATACTCTTATGTACACTGATATTTTAACACATACCTTTCTCTGATTGAGTATTCATTTCTGCCTCATGTAACCCAAAATGTAAGACTGTCACCCCAACACACAATGTCCTCTTTGCCCAGAAACTTTATATCAAAATATTCTAAGTGATTTCTTATTATGATGATCTATTGAATTTTTACCTTCTGTTTGATCAATGAGAGACTGTCATATGCTAGGTTTTTCCCAGGATGCCAAGGTAAACACAAAGTCAGGATCCCATAAATAGGACACAGGTCAAACAAAAGCCATAAAGGTGTCAATCACTGTAAACAAGTTTGACATTTGAGGGACTATTTATTCATGGATCAGCTAAATAGGCATTAGGCCATCTACTGGGTGAAAGACACATGTCCAGAAAGGTGCACTATGAACATTCACATCTAGCTTTATCTTCTTTTTCTACTAAGAAAGGCTGCTAACTTCACCAGGTCTAAAAATCTCATTTTCACTATACACTTTCAAAACAGTGACATATATATTGTCCCCTCTCTGTGTGACAAATTTTCAAAGTTTGTAAAACACTGAATAATCATAGTTACTCATTTTATTAATTCAATGAAGAATTACTGAGAATTTACTACACACAGAGTATATATTGCTGAAGATAATATGAAGTTAAATGCAAAAAAACTTTCCTCTTAAATGCTCACAATTTAGCTTGTGTAAAAAAAGTTATTATTTCAGCTTGGTCAAATTGAGCCATTGACTTTATTACTAAGCACACAGACTATTTTCAGCAATGATTATGTATGACATGAAAATGAAAGATCAAAGTACATGGTCAAAGGCCACAAATAGAAGTTGAGTAGAGCTGGTCTCCAGAGCATATAGCAGTGGCCTGAACTTTAGCTGCAGGACAGTAACTCACATTGACTATATGTCACATACGATGAAATTATTGACAGCAAATGGAGATATGGTATATGATCTCCTCAATAAAAGTAGAGAAGATACCCAAGCTTTCTCATGAAACATGTTTAAATACATATACATGCATTGTGTTAAATGAAAATTTAGCAATACAGTATGCATTTCTTTGATAGAATTTTGATTTTAATATGTTTTCAAGGAGGAAATGAAACAGTATGAAACAAACAGTGAAGAGACAGCAATACAGTCACTACCTCTTCCTGTCAGGCAAGTTTGTACTATAGAACAGGGAAGATAGCCCTGTTTGAGAGCATTATCCTCAGCTCCCCAAAGCTCCATAGAGTTATATGAGGCAGAGTAAGGGCTTTGGATCAGAATGGGGATGTGTGTGTGTGCGCGTGCGTGCATGCGTGCGTGCGTGCGTGCGTGCGTGTGTGTGTGTGTGTGTGTGTGTGTGTGTGTGTGTGTAGAAACAGAGGAATGAAAGTGTGAGGGAGAGTGACTGAATATATTTTGACTGCTTGAATCATTGACCTAAACAGATCTGTGAGAAGTAAAAGGCAATTAGATGACCTGTTTCTGAGAACATCCCAAGAAATCATTGTCTCTTCATTAACAAGGAACTTGGAAAATAAGTTAACTTTGTTTTCCATCCTTCACCTTCTGTGAAACCATGTCTATGAGAACCATCTCTTGTTTTCTTATGACAATTTTCAACTAGATACTCTATGGAACACATGTTCTTGTGCTTCAGGTAGTTCCCTTGTGGTGGTTTGAATGAGAATGGCCCCCATAAGCTCATATATTTGAATACTTGGTACCCAAATATTGGAACTGATTATGAAGGATTAGGAGGTGTGGCCTTGTTGGAGGAGGTATGTCACTGGAGGTCAACTTTGAACTTTCAAAAGCCTAGTCTCTTTGTGTGGGTTGTCAAGCAGCAGCATCTGAGATATCACTGCTGAAGGCATCAAAGGACTGAATGCAGAGAGCTTGGAACTGGATGCCAGCTGTAGCTTCATTCACACTGAAGCTGACTTTCAACCAGGGTGGGCAGCCATTCAGCGAAGTAGGAGAAGTGAAAAACTCTCCAGACCTGGCTGTCTTGAGCACCGCCTAACTTCTCAACTGAGACTCTTCAGTCAAGCTTTGGCTAGTGTTCTGGTTGGGACTCATTGTGGCATAGTACAGAGTGCCAAGAGTTCTTTCCTGATGTCAGGCCTTGTTGCCAACCTCTGTCTGTAGATCATGTGTGTGCGTGCGTGCGTGCGTGCGTGCGTGCGTGCGTGCGTGTGTGTGTGTGTGTCTGTGTGTGTGTCTGTGTGTGTGTCTGTGTGTGTGTTATTGGGGTGCCAGGGGAGGAGGGAAAGCTGGACTTGGAATTTGGGTAGTGTGTGGGATGCTGACAACCTCTGAGATCATCTCTGCTGCACTCATATCTGCTTCTGCATGTTGGTCAACACTGTTGTCCCTGCCTTGGATTGCAGTTTTATAAGCAGAAGTTTTTTTCATGTATTGTTATCTTTTGATTCATCCAGCCTGTGCCTTGTCAGCCTTTGAAAGTCTTAGTTGCTCCCAAGCTGCTATTCTCAGGAACCTTAGAAAGGGGCCTGGTTAGTCTTGTGACAGAGAGTATCTTCTGGGGCATACTCTTCCAAGAATGGCCTTGTCTTCATTTTCATTAGGGAATGCTGCTTGCAGAGGTTCAGTAAAACCTAAATGGAATGCTTATTGCACTGGTTCCAGGCAAGGGGCTGCCATGAGATCAGGAGACAACAATCGGTGGGCCAATCATGTCTTCACTACAGTGCCTTAGATTCTCCCTTAGATGGGCCATCTGAGGCCTTGCTCAGGCTTCGGGTTCTGTGGGTTGGGCAGCCTGTCATCCTCATTCTTTTTGTTCACAAACATCTCAAAGCTCTTTCATTGTGACCCTATGTTCCTTGTTGTAAATCACAGCTACCTGGTCAGTCTCATGATCCTCACAATCCACGGTGGAGAACTGTGATGCAGGTAGAGAGCCATGTGATGACTAAGTACAGAACATCATTGAATAAGTACTGTGTACAAATTTGAAAAGAAAGGAAGGAAGGAAGGAAGGAAGGAAGGAAGGAAGGAAGGAAGGAAGGAAGGAAGGAAGAAAGAAAGGAAGGCCCACTCTCCGTTTCTCTGCCTCTGCCTCCAACTTTCAGATCAGGATGGAAGCTTCCAGAAACTGCTTCAGTGCCATACCTGCTTGCTGTCTTGCTCCCCAGTCATGGGCTCACCCACTGAAACTATAAGCAAGCCCTAAATTAAATGCTTTATTTTATAAGTTGCCTTGCCCATGGTATCTTTTCTTTTGTTTTTTTCACAACATAATTTTTATTGATTATTTGGGAGGTTCACATAATATACCCCAATAACACACACTTTCAAGTCCTCCCAGGTCCATCCCCCTTGTGACCCCTCCCACGAAAAGAAAAAATACCAAGTCTCATATGTATTGCCCATATATTCATTCTCACTGCAGCATGGTCAAACATCCCATGGCCAGTCCCTGAAAGAAAACTGAGTCCTTCCCCACCTCCGCCCCTGACAGAAGCCATCAACTCTGAAGAGCTAAACTACAGAGTCCCTATCACAATTTTAAAGTATTTCTTCAATGACTTCCCATCTAGATTGTTTATGTAGAGAAAAGGGGCTGGCTAAAGAAACCCACCCTGACCCTGGAGCCCAGAATTAGGGAAAGATGGCTCAGATAAGGCCAATGAAAGAAACACAGTTTGGCTCAGATCAGAGCCAACTCTGTTCTTGTCCAACTGACTTGTGAAACCAAGCACTCACAGAGCAGGACAGTAGGGCCCAGGACCAGGGGAAGAAACGTAGCCTGTGTTTGGGACCTGACCCAGAGAAATGAACCAAGGAAACATGCCCTGACTCTGAAACCAGTACCAAAGAAACACTTGTGGCCCCTAGAATCAGAGTCAGTGAATGAAATGTGCCCTGGCCTTAGAGGTAGTGTCAAAAAGCCAAGAAAGTACAGTGAAAGAAACACAGTTTGACCCTGAAATCAGGGCCATCTCTGCCCCTTGCCCACAAAACTGGCCAATCCCTGGGCAGAAAAAAAAAATAACCAATCACAGTTGACTCTGCCCCCAGGACATCCTATATAAACCACCCTGCCTGGTCAGTTGTGAGCAGTTCTCTCTACCCTGGACTCTTCCTTCCCAAATAAATCTCTTTCTCAAAAGAGTTTTGGTTTGCATTTCCCTGATGATTAGGGATATTGAGCAATTCCTTAAATGTCTTTCAGCCATTTGGGTTTCCTCTGTTGAGAATTCTCTGTTTAGTTCTAAAGCCCATTTCTCAATTGGACTGTTGGTCGTTTTGATGTCTAATTTCTTGAGTTCCTTATATATTCTGGATATCAGTCCTCTGTCACATGTGGGGTTGGTGAAGATCTTTTCCCATTCTGTAGGCTGTCGCTTTACTCACATCACCAGTGAGGCTACCTGGAAAATGGGACCCCAAAAAAGACACGAAGAAATGGATCAGATCTACATGAACAGCCTGGTCATGAGTGGGAACAATGAAGGGAGACGGTCGAGGGAAAGAGAGTGGGAAATCCTAGCTGGATCAAGAAAAGAGAGGGAGAACAAGGAATAGGAGACCATGGTAAATGAAGACCACATGAGAAGGGGAGGAAGCAGAGAGCTAGGGAGGCCCACGGAGATCCACAAAGATACCCCCGCAAAAGACTGCTGGCAATGGTCGAGAGACGGCAGGAACTGACCTACTCTGGTGATGGGATGGCCAGACACCCTGATAGTTGTGCCATAAACCCCATCCAAGAACTGAGGAATCTGGATGCAGACATCCACGGCTGGGCCCCTGGTGGAACACTGGGAGTCTAATTAGTGAGAAAGAAGAGGGTTTCTATGAGCGAGAATTATTGAAGCTAAGGTTGGATAAAGCACAGGGACAAATAACCAAATGAATGGAAGCACAGGATCTATGAACCAAAGGCTAAGGGTCCCCAACTGGATCAGGCCCTCTGAATGGGTGAGACAGTCATTTGGCTTGATCTGTTTGGGAGGCAGCTGTGTGTTGGTGCCGGGTCCTGGGCTCGTTGCATGAGTTGGCTGTTTGAATCCTGGGACTTATGCAGGGACGCTTAGCTCGGTCTGGGAGGGGGGGACTGGACCTGCCTGGACTGAGTCTACCAGGTCGATCCCGGCCCTCGGGGGAGACCTTGATCTGGAGGAGGTGGGAATGGGGGGTGGGCTGGGGGGAGGGGGGCGAGAGGGGAGAACAGGGGAATCTGTGGCTATTATGTTGAATTGAATGGTGTTGTAAAATAAAAAAAGAAAGAAACAAAAAAAATGTTAATAAAATAAAAGAGTTTTGGTTATGAAGACCTTCATTCCCTTGTGCACGGAAGAACCTTGCTGGGACATCCCATATTGGATTGAGCAAGGGGGCAGCTGAACAGAAGAACCTTGCTAAGATATCCCATAGTGGATTGAGCAAGGGGGAGCTGAACAGAAGATCCTTACTGAGATGTCCCTCAGTGGACAGAGCAAGAGATAGCTGGTAACACTGAGCCGGAGGAGATTTGGTACATTTTTGTAATCTCTTAGGCCGGAGAAGTAGGTCTCTGTTAGGAAGCCCCCTTAAGTGGGGGTTGAGCTCAGCTCAGTTGTAGCAACTCTCCAGGAGAGGAACAGGATTGCTATATCCTGCAGGGAGACCATCCCCCATCACATCAGGTATAGCCTGACTTTCCCTAGAAGTCAGGATGCCCTTCTCTTCTGAAGCAGTTCCAGGCCTGACTCTCTCGAGAAGACAGAAAAATTTCCCTTCCAGGGTTGGGCTGCTTCTTTGCAGTTCCAGCCGTCATAGCTGTGCTAAACAGCTCCAAGGGCAGAGCTGTTGTTCTGAGCAGCTTGAGGTGTCCAGGATGCCTCGCCTCCAGGGTTGAACTGTCTCCTTGCAGTTCAGCCATCAGAGCTGTCCTAAGTAGCTCAAGGTGTTGTCTGACTCCCCAGGTAGTCGCGACATCTTCCCCAGAGTTGTTGTAACCAATTAACCTACATTGTTGGTGCCGAAACCTGGGACCAAACCCACAGAGTTGTACAACTCATGTTTTGCAACCAATTTATTTACAGTTTCTTTTGTGAGGGGGGAGAGGTGGGAGAGAGAAGTCAGCACAGAAACATTCTGTTCCCATGTCTCTCATTCTCAACTGTGAGTCTGCAGTCATAGCTACGATTGCAAAAGTAGCTTTCCTTGCCCTTTATAGTCAGCAGCAGCAGCACAGATCACAGACTTCCACATGGTTTCTAGTGACATCACAGGACACAGACATTAACATGATTTCAAGCGGCAGCACAGATCATGAACATCCAGATGGCCTCCATGGTGTCTATTCACAGAAATAGAAGTAATTAAGACAGAAGTTGGTATCAGGTACTGGGGTATTGTGATATGCCTGAGCATGCTGCTTGTTGGAAGAATATGTAAGACTTTGGGACTTTGGACTGAAAAAGCAGTTGAATATTGAAAGTGAGGCTTAAAAGGCCATCTTAGTAGGAGCTTGGAAGACAGCAGTGCTGAGAGCAATGTGGACTATGGTGGCCCTACTCAAGAGGTTTCAGAGGAGGATAATATTAGTAATTGTGCTAGAAACCATTCTTGTGATATTTTGACCAAGAATATGGCTATCTTCTGCCGTTGTCATCATAATTTACTTGAAGATAAATTGAAAAGTAGTGGACTAATTTATTTTTGAACAGAGATTTCATGACAGCCTAATACTGACTCTGGTTTTCCATATGCAGATCTATACTAAAAAGGAGTAAGTGAAGCAAAAATAAATTTAAAAAGGAACGATTGAAGAGAAAAAGCTCAAGAAAATTTAGTGTTGGATCCAAGTCCTGTGCTCAGGGAGACATGACAAGTTTCAAAAAAGGCCTGATGCTAAATAGAAAAAAAGGCAGTATTACCTCAGTGCAAGACCTCACTCAGCTAATCCCAAAACATGTATAAGAAAAAGGCCCTTCTTCATCCAAATGGACAGTTACGTGTCACATCATAAGAGTTCAATGAAACTTCATGCCATGTAGTAGCTAGTGTTGTTAAGTGAATGGTGTCATACTATCTATCTATCTATCTATCTATCTATCTATCTATCTATCTATCTATCTATCTATCTGTCATCTATCTATCATCTATCTATGTATCTATTTCCTATTAAAATATGAAGATATCTTTAAGAATTAAAAGAAAAAATAATTTTATCAGACAATATTATAGAAGTATTAGAAAGCAGTGGGTCTCCTCACTCTTTAGTCATAGGTATGCCATATTATGATATGCTACAAATTTAATAAGACATCTTTAACTTTAATGTGTTGTTTTGTGTGAATGCATTTCAATTTAATGAAGGGATTCATCAATTGTCAAAAAATAAACAAACTATTAATTTTCTAGGAGGCAGACTCACATTTGTCATTTGGAACGTAATACAATTTCCAGGGTAATATATTATTAAAATATCTGTCAGTGTATCTCCTTTGAAAGAAATCTCTTGCTCAGTGAACTTGATTTATCAAAACTCTATTTCTATTTCTCAGTAAAAGATGCTCTGTATTGAAATAATAAGCAGAAAATATTTCATGTTTTGAAAGATATCAGAATATAATTTTAAATAAGTTTATCCTTTAGTATTTGCAATATAAAATGAACTCATATTTTATTCTCTTTCCAATTTAAAGATTGCTTCTTGTGATGACTGCTATTTTAGTAGGCAGGAGCCCAATTCAAATTAGTCACACGTGCCATTTAGATAATGGGATTCAAGCTATGATTATGTGTTCTAAGTTTCTCATTTTGTAATATCTCACAAGTGAATAAATATCTGGAATGAAGAAAGAGAAGTTTAGTACATGCCAATTACAGCATCAAAGTGACAGAAGACACGGATATTCTTCCCTAAATGAAGCTTCTCTGGGGCATTTTTGCACTCCAGCTTATATGATAGAGTATCTAGACTCTTGGAATTTGATTATGAGCAAAGGTAAAAGATAGTGTTTCAGAAAGTGGAAATTTGTCACTATATCAATCTCAGAGACACTGCTGATGCTAAAAAATGGGTTTTCATCCAGATAAACGGGTGCATGCCAGTACTCAAGGAGCAGAGATAGGTGGCTCTCTATGAGTTCAAGGTCAACCTACATATGTAGTGAGTTCCAGGCCATCCAGGACTATGATGTAAGACTCTGTCTCAAAACTAAATAGGTATTTATGAATAGGTATTATGAATGAAGAATGGCTGAAAAGTTGCAAGAATGTTAATGGAAAAACTTTCTCCGTGACTACTTTTAGGTCCATTTTCACAAATATCTATCCCTCAAATAAATATCTAATGATAACAGGATTCTTTCAGAACCTTCCACAACAGGCACAAGGTTTTAATCAAATATAATCTATGGAAGCAAAATGTCATCTGATAAAATGGATAGGATTATAAACTGGAATATGAACAGAATAACAAACATAACATTTTAATATTATTGGAAATTAATTGAAAGGAGTATAAATGTAAGTGAAAATAAAATCTCAAAATAATTACTTCAAACAAAAAATATGTGCTATACCTTGACAACACTGAGTTAGCTAAGAGAAGCCAGCGCCCCCAAATGAGCACATAATGTTCTCACATATTTACATAAAGTATTGGGAATAGGCAAACCCACGGACAGAATGATTTAGGAAGAATGGCAAGTGATGGGTAAGGTAAATGACATTTATCTTTGAGGTGCTGAAATGACATAAAGCTGATTAATGTTGTTAAAGTTTATTTGTTTATTACGCTCATGTTTTAGAAGTATTTAATAATCAGAAGTGATGTGGCAATTTTATACGTGAAAGTCAAATATTTACAACTGTGTAACTATACAAAATTTGAACTATATGAATTTCATATTAACAAAATATTTGTGTGTGTGTGTGTGTGTGTGTGTGTGTGTGTGTGTGTGTGTGTGTGAAACAGGGTCTCACTATGTAGCCCTGAATGCCTTGAAATTTGCTATGTAGACTAGGCGTCTGCCTCCCAAGTTCTGGGATCAAAAGCATGTGCCACCATGCCCAGCCAACAAAATGTTTTTGAAAAGTAGTTCTATAAATTAGTTAAATTAACCAAGGAGGAGTTCTACAAATTAGTTAACTTAACCAAAAAGAAAAAAATCTATAAATTAGTTAGAGTTCTATAAATAGTTAACCAAGAAGAAAGAGTTCTAGAAATTAGTTAAGCCAAGAAAAAGGAGTAGAAAATCTCATTGCTCACACAGAAAAGTTCTCATGTATAATACCCAAGCAGTAGAGAATACCACCAGCAAGGAGGAACAGATACTTCCTCAAATTAAATCTTCCCTGATTTGCTTTTTGAAATCAGTTTGCTTTTAAATTAACAAATTTAGTACCTGTTATATGACATACATTAAACTAGATACAGAGAACTAGAAGAAGAGTGATAGTTAAATGCCTTGCATTTTACCCCTCAAAGTAGGTATCAGTCTCAAATCTTACATCCCAAAAATAGACATGAAGGCTTGATGTTTTTAATGTAATGTATCACAAATCTTATAAGGTCTTATTAATAAAAACAAACCCGGGAGCCAGGTATTGGAGTAAATTCTGAAAGATCAGAGAGACAGAACCAGCCACAGCTAACCTCACCTCAACAACTTCTCAGCTGATCCTGTTTCCTCAGACTGGAATTCTCTGAGTCCTCATCCAACTGGATCTCAGCTGAACTTCTGCTAGAAGCCTAAAAGGTTAACAGACCTAGTTCTTCGTTTTCACACCTTTTATACATTTCTGCTTTCTGCCATCACTTCCCGGGATTAAAGGTGCGTGTCACCATGCTTGGCTGTTTCCAGTGTGGCATTGAACTCACAGAGATCCAGACAGATCTCTGCCTTCTGAATGCTAGGATTAAAGGTGTGTGTGCCATCATTTTCTGGCCTCTATATCTAGTGGCTGTTCTGTTCTCTGACTCCAGATAAGTTTATTAGGGTGCACAATATTTTGGAGAACACAATATCACCACAATGTAATTTATTGATTCTTTGTGAATTTCACATGTTGTACCCTGATCCCACTCATTACTCAGTCCTTCCATTTCTGCCCTCTACCCTTGTAACCTCCTCCCACCAAAGGAAATTTAAAAAATGAAATAAAAATAAAAATTAAAAACAAAACAAACAAAAAAATAAAAGCATCATGCTGACCACTCTGGGCAACAACCAGCTCCTCTCAACCGCAGTATTCTCTCATGCCTGTCACAACTGTCTCATCTTCAGCTGCACTCTGTGTGTGTGTGTGTGTGTGTGTGTGTGTGTGTGTGTGTGTGTGTGTGTGTGTGTGGTTGCAGCGGCAACTGGGAGCTGTGGTGTCATGCAGGATAGGCCCTTGTCCAAACAACTTTGTTTGTAAATGTTCATTGTAATGAGTTGTTTGATCTGGTTCAAGGTCTCTGGCTTCTACTACACAATCAATACTGGACCCTCATCAGGACTCCTCTCTGCTATCCTGCTGTTGCCCCCAGTCGTGGAGATCCTAAAGTTATAGTTCTGCCAGCTCTCCTGTGCCCATGCACTTTGCTTCTTCCTATTCTCATATGGTTTTTAAACAATTAGATTTACTTATCTTACTTTATGTGTATAGGTGTTTTGCCTGAATGTATGCCTGTGTACCATGTGCATGTCTGGTGCCTGCAGACACCAGAAGAGGGCATCAGATCCCCTGGAACCAGAAGTACATCCAGTTGTGAACCACCATGTGCATGTTGAGAATCAAACCTAGATCCTTGGGAAGAGCAACAAGTGCTCTTAATGGCTGAACCATCTCTCAAGTACCCAAGAATGATGATTTTCAAAGTAAGGAATGTTTTAATTGTTCATAATTGAAAATATGAGCCTTGACCGAATATGATGTTTGCACCAAAAGTCTGAAAGTATTTGTATGTTGTAAATTTTCTTTAATGGGGTTTATACCTAATAAGCTAACATAATTTATTTAATTGTGTTTACTCAATAACAAAGCATAAGTAATGAATTAAGAGTCATTTTATGTCAACATCCAATATCACTTCAAAGTCTCATATGATAGGATTTTTCCCATCATTTCTCTGATTTTGAAATTTAATTTTGCATGAAAATTATCTCATATGGCATTTTTGAACCACGGTTGGTTAACTTACTTGCATGTCAGAAAATCAATAGAATGTATAGATCATTGTTGGCAGAGTTTCTCTGTGTCCTGGTAGCCACTCCCAAATAACCACATACAGACTTACATTAATTATAAATGCTCAGTCAATAGCTCAGTCTTGTTACCTGCTACCTCTTACATTTTAAATTAATCTGTTTGTTATCTATGCTCTGCCATGTGGCTTGGTACCTTTTCTCAGTATTGCAAGTTCATCTTCTTTCTGCATCTACTTGTGATTCCTCCAACTCTGTCCTTCCCAGTGCTCCCTCTGCCCCAAAAATCCTTCCTAGCCATTGGCCAGTCAGCTCTTTATTAAACAATTAGAGAAATACATGTTCACAGTGAAGAAAATGATTATTCCATAGCATATCACAATCAATTTGTTTCTTTAAATGAATTAACTAGAATAAAATATAATAGAAAAACAGTTCATAACATTCTAAGGATGCATATGCTTTAAGAAATCTTGTTGCAATTAAGTAATAGTAATGTTGTATATGTGTATTTGGATTGTAAGATATTTTCTTAGCTTGTGTCATAGTTAGTCATAAATGTTTGAAAGCCATTGATTTAGGAAACTTACTCTACTTGCACCTCTGTAGTACTTAAGCTTCATTTTTTGGCAATAATTTAAAGTGATTCTCATACTGTTTAGAAATGAACTACACATTACTACTGTACAAGAGATCTACAGCACAATGTCTTGGTGAAATGAAACATTTCAGGAATATTAAAATATAATCCAATAAAACATGGAATTCAAAACTATCTAACAAGTAAAAGATCAGTTAATGTGAATAATAGTAATGTGAACATTTTATATACTGTCATCAGCTATATCATTATATGACTTAATCTTTATGATAATTCTTTAAGACATATTGAGTGTACACAGTAGTCATACTACTAAAACTGAGAAACCGGAGATTCATGTTTTTCTAATTACAGCACAGAGTTTTTTTGCTTCTTATTTCAGAAGTGAAAGCTGAAACAAGTAGTTATAAAACTAGCTTCCTGCTTTAGGCTCTGTTTGACCTCATAAATCTGGAATGCATCACTTTAAAACTTTGCTTTTATATTCAATTAAGAAAAGTTTTATGTTCCAAGGACATCTTGACATGGTTGAAAGGTTCTTTCTAGCTTTGCTTCGCATATTTGGAGGCATAGATATTTGATACACAAATGTGTATTGCTGTTATGTCCTTCAGTTGTATTAACATCTTCATGTTATGAAAGAAACCTCTTATACCAGACAGTATTCTTCAGTTAAAATTCTATATTGTGTAGCGTTTTAGTCACTCCAGTTTTACATTAGCGATAGTCTGCTATGTCCATTGTCATTTTTGATTTAACATATTCATATCTTTATAAAGTGTTTCTTTGCAGGCTGCATGTGTTGGCCTTTGCATTTTGTTGAATCTGATAGATCCTGCCATGTAATTAAGGCATTTGGCCATTTACATTCACTATTTTTATTGGTATGGTTAGCGCTAAGTCTGTCATCTTTCCGTTCCATTGCTTCTCTCTTTTTTTTCCTTTTTCTGCCTATTTTGTGTTTTATTAATTTTCATAGATATGTTTCACTCATTTTCTGGCTTATTAGCTGTTATGCCTCCTTTGGTTGTTTCAAAACCTGAGTAAAATGCAGAAAATGTATAAAATATTTATAAATATAAAGCATAAATTTTTGAGAGCCTTGCATCAACATAATAAAAATTACTGCCTTATTATTCTGAATAGATGCTTTATACTTAGTGTTCCTGGTGTTGCCACATAAAGCAAATAGGTAATAAGGTGGAGAAAATACTTAGAAGAAATGTTGAGTAACAGGATTCATGAGGATGCTAAGGATTAAGCAAAGATTGTTTTAATGAAGGGGAATTTCATAATGATTGATAATTATAGTTCTTTATTTAAATTAATTGAATTTTCTGTGTGTGTTTGTTTTGTGTGCATATACACCTGTGCACCATGTTCATGCCTAGTGCCTTTGGAAGTCAGAAGAGGATGTTAGACCTCCTGTAGTTACAAATGGTTGTGAGTCACCAAGGGAGTGCTGGGAATTGAACCTGGTTCCTTTGAAGCGCAGCCAGTGTTCTTAATCACTGAGCCATCTATCTAGCCCCCAATAATTATAGTTTTATTCTTAATCAAATTGATATAAATTAGGAAATACAGAACATTCCAGTCAGCTGTAACTTTAATAAAAGTACAGTGATATAAATGTATGAGAGAAATTAATAAGAAGATTAATTTGGGAGAAATTAATAAGAAGATTGATTTGGTTAAAAATAGAGATTGTTATAAGAAATAACTGTATAAAGAATATATGAACAATAATAGGAACAAAATGTGGATAATTTTACATGACTAGCTAAGTTTTTAAGGAGATATAATGTCTGTTTCTGGAAATAGAATGATATACATTGCCTGATCAATTTGAAAAGAATCAACACACATATTTAAAATTTTAAAAAAATATGCATAGCTTTCTGTTTGGATACAAAATAGAATTGGCTCCTTTTTTCAATATATTTCTCAGCAACACAACTAAAAATCTGGAAACACTGTGGTTAACAGTTGTGGGAGGACCTCAAAGGCTAAAATATGGAGGCAAATTTCCTAGGGGACTCAGGGACTTGAGGTGAAACAGAAACCCAATGACTTCTGATGACCTATCCAGAAACACAAACAAAGCCGGGCTATGGTGGTATTTTATTTGTACTGAAATGTGATTTTAATTGTATGTTAATAAATAAAGTTGCCTGGGGGTCAGAGCTATTAGAGCCATAGCAAGAATGGGTGACAGTGGCGCACGCCTTTAATCCCAGCGCTTGGTAGACAGAGCTAGGTAGATCTCTGTGTGTTCAGGGATACAGCCAGCATTGGAGACATATATATGCCTTTGAGATCTGGAGGGCAGTACTTATAGGCAGTGAGGAGGCAGTCATGTGTTTGGGTTTACAACCAATGAGAAGGCAGAACTGAAAGACTATGTAAAGACATACACACAGGAAGTAGCTCTCTTTCAGAGAGCTAGGAGCACTGCAGGAGGAAGGGTAAGGTTTTAGCTCTTAGCTCTGACCTCTTGGCTTTCTCTTTTACATTGGTTCTGTGTTTCTTATTTAATAAGATAGTTGTTTACATCTACACCAGGCTCCAAATCTCTCAGTCCTCAATAGGACAAAAGCATGTCAGGCCTAGTTTCTTGATAGAGTTGTAGCCTTTCTTTCTGGCATTAGACAAGCAAAGCTCAAGCCTAAAGAGTTCTCTCTGTCCAGGAAGCTGTACACAAGACATATCAAAAATATGGTTGCCTAAATGAACCCTCAACAATGACAACACAAACTGATGTGCCAAACATGGATGAGGAAATAAAAGAAAATGTTTTCTTTAATTTTGCAAAATGATTTCTAGCTAAGGGTACAGTTCAGTGACAAAGCACTTGTTTAACATGTGCAATGCCCTGGATTTAGTACTCATTACTATAAAAAATAAGTATGAATATGTAAATACACATGCATGTGTGGAGGCCCAAATTACTCAGGGTCTGAGGATCTGAGCTTGCTTTACCCAGCAGGGCCACATAAGGGGATCATTTGACCACGGGTGTGGTTACCAGGTGCTTGGAAGGGTCTACACTTGGCTGTGTGATGTGCTTTGACATAGCAAGGAGGAGGTCTTTTGCCTTACCCCTTGGTATTGTTATAAAAATCCCTTTTGAAGAGGTAGAAGGGGCCATTGGGTATTGACCCAGGTCCTCCTGAAGCTATCCTGTGTTTCTGTTTTCTCCTCTTCAGTATATATCTAATATTTTCTTACTCCTTTCTCCTCCTCATAGGAACCCTTAAAAATTGGGAGCTGTCCTCCCACAGATGGTGCCAGAAGTTGGTACTTGGGTGCAGAGGAAATAAGAGAGAGTAGGGGAAGCAGTGGGACATGTCTAGTTATTGATTAAGGATTAGGTGGTGGTATTCTATACTTTGGGAGTAAAATTGTAAACATAAAGCAGAATAGTTTAAGTTAGGCTGCAGCAAGTATCTCCCTTTGTCTCTGTCCATGTCTGTGTTTCTCTGTTTTCTCTCTCTTAAGTTGTAAAAAATCAGTTTGGTGAAGTTTAGTTTGAGAAGTGTAGGCTTAGGTGTATTAGGGTAGAATACGCTTTAGGTCTAGGAATATGGTGAAGATTTAATATAAAGTAATTTAAGGTCGAGTAGTTTTTCCCTGAGCACAGACAGGACCTCGGACATACAAAGCAGCATCCAGGATCTAGCAGCCACTGTGAACTTAGCAGTCCAAGCAGCTTTAGAAGCTTCAGAAAGCCACAGCAGCAGAGTGAAGCAGAGCTGTGCAGCTGGTGGCATTCAGCCATGCAAGCAGGACAGCACTCTCAGAGGAGGACTCCCAGCAGAGCAGGTAATGGAGCTGGAGGTGTAGCAGGTGCAACTGGCCATGGCTGGGTTTCCTTCCCAGACCTGGAATGGCTGCTTGAGAAACCATAGCTGCTGGCAGCAGGGTGGTAGTCAGCTGTGCAGCATGAGGTGCAATAGAGCCCTCAGGGCCTCAGGATGCTGGGGTCTCTAGGCAGGCAGGCCCAGAGATGGGAGGCACAGACAGAATGGGACTGTGAAAGCTAGCAGCCAAAGCGGTGCAGTTTCTGTTTGGTGGCTCTAGGAATGTCTCTTTTGAAGGGGATTCTGCACCAGCTATATATTTTGGCACTAATTATGGAGCTAATAGCTTTTGCCCTGGAGCAAAACTTACTTAGGAAGGTTGTGGACTGCAAGGGCTGAGAACAAAAGCTTCAGAGATGCTTGTTTGAACCGAGGTGAGTTGTTGCATTCAGGGGAACTGCAACAAATTTTGGTAATGGGACTCCTCATATTTAGAACTGTTTGTCTAAGAGTTATTATAACTTAGACTGTTATAACAAGACTTCAGGGTAGCCAATAAGCCAGGCCCTGATCTTGGACTGTTAGTTGAACTTTGGGACTGGTATTAGAACTGACTTTTTGAACTTTTGCAAATCTCAGAAATGGGAAAATTTTGGTTTCACCTATATACTCTATCAACTGTGATGACTTATGAATTGTTTGGTGTAGGCTCTGTATTTTCCCCTGCCAGAGGCTGGTAGTCAGAAATGGGTAAGTCCTTCTTGCTAGCTGCCAACTGTGATGACTCATGAACTGTTTTGTGTTAAAAATGGAACTGTTTAAATGGAGAAGTTTGGGTTTTTTCTAACTAGGCTCAAGACGCAGCTTTAAAGATTATAAAGAAAAGGGGAGTTAATATTCTTCAGTCTATTTAATTTTTTAAAAATATTTTTTGTCCCTTGAGTGGATTAATGTTAATTTGTGTTACTATACCCTATGTTTTGTATAGTTCTATTAAGAAATTGCTTTTGTATGTTTGCTAAAGGTTAGGAAATATAAATAGGTCTATTAAGAAATTGCTTTAAATGTTTGCTAAAGTTTGTAAAGTGTAAATAGTTCTATTGAGAGTTTGCTTTTGGATGTAAATTCTCAAGAATTGTAAATATGTATAGTAACATTCATGCAAGAAATATTTAACCTATTGATATTAATGAACCATGGTTTGGTGAAGCTAAGGGAGTCTTTAGGTTTGATGAGGTTTCATTAGGAGTTAACTTATTTATTTGATGCTGTGGCATCAAGAGTTTATTGATTTTAAAAAGGGCTTGGTGCAGCTGAGGCTGCTATAGGCATCCTAGACCCATTCAAAAAGGGTATTCCATCTTGGTCATCCTCTAATCCCTTACTGGGAGGTGTGCCACCCATAAGGATTTCTGTGGTTGTTCCAACTGCTTGCAAGCTCTTAGTAGGGACCTGAGTCAGAGCTGAATTAAGCTCTGTACTTTCCCCTGTCAGGGGCTGGTAGTCAGAAATGGGTAAGTCCTTCTTGCTAGCTGCTAACCTAAGACAGAGTATGCTTGACAGAAAGCATATATCCATAATATCTAAGGCTGATTAGCAAAGAAGATGACCTAAGACAGACACAGTCTATCTGAGGGAGTCTGAGGGGCCCTTTAAAATATTAACAAGGGGGAATTTGTGGAGGCCCAAATTAGTCAGGGCATGAGAATCTGAGCTTGCTTTACCCAGCATGGCTGCATAAGGGGATGATTTGACCACAGGCATGGTTACCAGGTGTTTGGAAGGGTCTACACTTGGCTGTGCAGTGTGCTTTGATCTAACAAGGGGAATTTCTTTTGCCCCACCCCTTGGCTTTGTTATAAAAAGCCCCTTTGAACAGGCAGAAGGGGCTGTTGAGTATTGACCCAGGTTCTCCTGAACCTTTCCTGTGTTTCTCTTTCTCCTCTTTGCTATCTTTCTATCTAATATTTTCTTATCCTTCTCTCCTCCTCATAGGAACCCTTTTTAAAGGTGGGAGCTGGCATTCCACATGCATGCACATTTACATGCTGACCATTTCCAGTGTTTTTTTCTTCCAAATGGCAGATAATTTTAAAATATAATGTATATTAAGAAAAATGAAAACAGTAAATAAAGGAGATAAAAAGGGACAAGTAAATAAAGAAGATAAAATATATTTCATCATTTTTAATTACAAAATAGTAGAAAAGCTTATGACATAAAAATTATCATGAATTTAATAACTAACACATCTAATTGAAAGAAGAATGAGACGGATGAGAAAATGCAGAAACACAAAATTCTGGACATGAAGTGAGATTCAGTTTATAGGGAGGAAGATATAAATGGTGAAAATAATTTAAGAGAATTCAGTAGTGAATAAACATAATCAAGAATGATAATGAAGCACTACAATATGGTAATTAATTATACTTTCCAGAACTAGTCATAGTCACAATTTGCTGGATGTAGTAACTTCTCAAGCTTCATTTTTCTCATCTACAAAGTGAGTGGTGATAAATATTGCAACTGAATAGGGTTGTCTTA
Organism: Peromyscus maniculatus bairdii; assembly: GCF_049852395.1. Taxonomy (NCBI): domain Eukaryota; kingdom Metazoa; phylum Chordata; class Mammalia; order Rodentia; family Cricetidae; genus Peromyscus; species Peromyscus maniculatus. The sequence continues at coordinate 40,876,214 of NC_134875.1, read as the reverse complement.
GTTACTTTTCTACTGCTGTAAAGAAACACCATAACCAAGGCGAGTTATAACAGAAAACATTTGATTGGAGGATTTTCTTGCAATTCAGAAGGTTTTGCCATGATCGTCATGGTGGGAGAAAGGCAGCAAACAAGTAGGTATGGTGCTGGAACAGCAGCTAAAAGCTTACATGTTCAGACAACCATGAGACAGAGGGGGGGAGGGAGGGGGAGGCAGAGAGAGGGAGGGAGGGAGGAAGAGAAAGAGGAAGAGGAAGAAGAAGAGGAAGAGGAAGAGGAAGAGAGAACTGAGTTTAGCTTGGACTTCTGAAACTTCAAAGGCCACTCCAAGTGACATACTTCCTCCAACAAGGCCGTTCTTAATCCTTCTCAAATAGTTCCACCAACTGGAGACCAATAATTTCAATATACAATCATATGGGGTGGCATTCTCATTCACATGACCACAAGAGCTATACCTTATTAATACTTTGAGAATGTCATACTATATGTTTTGATCATATTTACTTCTCAACTCCTCTTTTTAACTTCTCCCAGATCCATTCCCACCTCCCTATCTTCCTGACTTTAAGTCCTCTTAAATTTTAAAGAGCTACTTGGCTCTAGTATGTATGTGCTACCCATATATTCCCAGGTATGGGACCATTCATTAGAGCATGGCCCACATACCAGATGCCACACCCTGAAAGAAAACTGACTGGCGTTCTCCCAGAAACCACTTACTGTCCAGAGCTCTTAATTTAAGGTTGAGAGCTTGTGAACCCCACTCCACTTCATTTGGAAGTTTGACTGGCTTGACCTTGTGGAGATCTTGTGTAGGACAACCACAGTTACTATGCTTTCACAATTGTATTGGTCCTGTCATGGCCAGACACTATTTTGCTCCAGTCTCCACTCCTCTCTTCCTGGGTGGTCCCTAAGCCTTGGCAGGTACAGGGGCTGATTTATATAATTTACTTACATATACTGCATTTGTGGCTGAGCACTCCACCAATACCTGTTCTATGTATTCTGAGCAATTAATTATGGGCTTAGGAATTAACTGCCATCCACTGCACAAAACCTTCTCTAATATGGCCAGAGATTCAAATTAGAGAACATTTCAATATGATGTCCATCTAGTAGAATAATAAGTTCTTATCTGGGGCCTGTGAGCTCATTAGCTATATGTTCTTGATCATTAGTAGGGTTATTAGGATGATTAAGGAAGACATTGTACAGTTTTTAGTATAATATTTTTTTATATCAAGCAGCCCATCAGTATACCGTCTTCATCTATTGGCTCTTACTACATAGTTATGATGGGAGAACTAGGCAGAACTGGATTCCTAAATACTGAAGAAAATTATGGCTTCCCCTATGCATAGGCATTGCAGAATAGAAATTAAAACTTGAATGGAAGACAGATTTCCATGTCCTTTACCATTTATGGAGTAAGTTCTACTATTATTAGTGGTAGTATGTTTGGCCTGCTAAATAATGTTATAAACTGGGTAGGTTATAAATCACAGATTTTTTTCTTAACTACTCTGTTTTCTCAGAAGTCCAAGATCAAGTAAAATTTGGTATTTGGGGAGGCCTTGCTTTCTGGCTCACAGATGTTCAGTTCTCAATGCTTCCTCACATGGACAAAGGGGTGTGGGTTCACTTGTCATTTTGTCCATATGAGGTGAAAGAAGTGAAAAATCTTTCGGAGGCACATAATTTTAAAGTACGTTTTAATTATATTTGCTTATTTGATTCCTTATGAGTGTATGTGAATATATTATATATGTTGTGGTGGGTGTGTAGAGGTCAGAGGACAACTTGCACTTCTGGGAGTCAGTTCTCTTCTTCTGCTATGTGGGCTCAAGGGATCAAATTCATATTCCAGCTTTGGTGGCAAGTTAAATGCTGTTTCACAGATCTTCAGGATGTTTGATAAGGAAGGACTTCAGCTGCATGTCATGGCTCATGTAGAGGACAGCCAGGGAATTGCAGAGAAACCCTATCTCCATAAACCAAAGAATAAAAACAGTAAATAAATAAATAAATAAATAAATAAATAAATAAATAAATAAATAAATAAATAAATAAATAAGGGCAGACTCCGGGTTCATGAATTATTTCCCAAAGAAATCGTCCTATAATGTAGAGATTGAGATTTCCCATCTCATCTGTGGATGAATTCTTACAGATAACAATAACAAGAAACAAAATATTTCTCGAATGTCAAAAGCTACTAGTGTCAAAATTATAATGCCAGGCATTCAGTCATAGCCCCATCTTCACGGCTCATCATCCAAAATGCCAGGATAAGGTGTATATATTTCTTTTTTCACGACTGATGGAGCTAGTTGCCATTCTAAGAACTGTTTATGAAGCACTCTATAAATATTCTTGGGCTGTATTTATCAAACCTACAGAGAATATTCAGAATAAGTGTGAACATTACAAACACTTTTGTATCTCAACTGAATCATGGCTCTCATTTGAAATCATAATTTTAGCTCTTTAAAGTGCTGTTGCTGCTTACTCACACCCCATAAAACATGGCAGACAGGTACATTATCTTTGTACTCAATTCTGCTTTCAATTGTGACTTTAAACCTTTTTCAAAAACTAACCAAAAACCTTTACAAAAAGTCCCCTTTTATTGTCTGTTATGTCAATCCACTGCAGAATATTTTCCCTTTCTAGTCACTGCCATCTATATCACCAAAAGCCTCTCTCAGTGCCAAGATCTTTCAGTTTGTGAACACAGCCATTGGTTTTATAGTTTTCAGTTTTTGAGACAAAGCCTAATTACCCCAGGCATGTCTCAAATTTTTTTACATAGCCGAGGATGACCTGGAACTTCAGATCCTCTTTTTTATTCTCCCTGAGATTACAGACTTGTGCTATCAAGACTAAAGCACATCCCTGTCTACACAAGAGCATATATGGTGCTGAGGATGGAATCAATGGTTTCATATAGACTTAGCACACTACTGACTGACCTATAGCCTCACCTCCAGGTTTGGAGTTTTCTCTTTTAATGTTTGTTGTATCAGAAGCTCTGCTTCCGATTCTTATGCTTACATGAATCACGCATTGAATAAACACTAATACTCTGACTAACACTAATATTTTTTTCCTGTCTTTATGGGTCAATCATTTCCAGAATTATTATCAGTTCTTCCATATCATTCCTAACCATCCAATTCATGTTTTCTTCTGACTTCAGCTTCAAATTCATTCAACTTGATAGTTGAACCATTTGCCTCCTGCTACCTCAGTAGCATGAAGATTTTCATCAGCTGGTCTCTATACTCCCCCACCCCGTATCCCGCCCAATTCATTTGGCTGTTCCTTTTGCTACTTGTCTCATTATCCAGCATAGATTTTATGACTGATCATTCCAGTAATCTGAAACTGATTATTTCCAGTATAATCAACCAAGTGTCCTTACTATATTTGGGTTCAAGTCACAATTTCAAAGTTCCCTCTTAATACTTAAATTTATACATTCTTTTCTCAACTTGAAATATGTTGAAAACAATTTAGACAAGATGCTGAACAAGTAGTTGAATTTCCTACTTTACAGGTGAATATAAAATATGATGTTCACTTGAGTATACATTAATTGAAGCCACAATATTGACTATAAAATGAGATGAACGTGAGGTTTATGAACAAATGGCCATGCAGAAATTGGTAATGGTAAGAGATCTGTGATTAGAAGACAGAAAGAAACATTCAAAAGAAAATGGTATCATTCTCAGGACAAAGGCTGCATGTTTGTTTCAATCCCCAAGGACCGAATTATCCTCTCCAACTAGAAAAAAAAAAAACCTCAGGCTAATCCTGCCATATTATCCATATGCATAGTCTCCATGTCTCTGTTTTCCCACTTACCTACTTCAATTCAGTTTTATGCTCCATCCTCCCAGTAAAACAGATCTGGATAACATCACTACTATCATCAAATAAAATAGACATTGAATTCACTATTTGACTTCTTGCCTGTGATTTTCATTGCTAAACTCTACACACACAAAAAAAAAAACTGGAAACATTATTTTCCTTTAGATTGCACAACACAATCATTTTTTTCAGTCTCTCTTCCCTTGAGGCTCATCTTCTTCTTCCCAGCTATTATATGTCAGACTTAATCAAGGTTTGTTCATAAACTCCATTGGCTTCCCATTCTATAATCTTCCCCATGGCTTCAATTAGCACATATCCTCAAGTGAACAGAACAATATTCATCCCAGACAACTTTAATCAAAAGCAGGATATTCAACTACTTGTTCAAACATTTCTATCTTGTTTGAAAGTAACTTCAGGCCAATCCTGAATACCCCCTTTCTCTCTCTCTCTCTCTCTCTCTCTCTCTCTCTCTCTCTCTCTCTCTCTCTCTCTCACACACACACACACACACACACACACACACACACACACACACACACACACAAAATGACAAAATGTTCTTCTTCCTGGATCCTCTATTTTAGGGTTACCCAAACTCCTTTTTTTATATTCTTAAGTAGTTCTAAAAATTGAAATATTAAGAAATGATGTAATAAGCTCATTCCAACTTTGGAATGACAGGCTTGTGAACTTTAGGAGTTTTCTTCTCACAGCTGGGTGTGCATTATAAAAATAGATTAAATTTTAGGATTAAAGGAAAATGGTTCTTTTATAGATTTCTTCAGGAAATTCTGTAAATTCAGGATGGCTCTGAATAAGAACATCTACCCAAAGATAGCCCTTCCCTTACTTATTGTGAAAGATATTTGTTGTTCATGGTGTAAAATTAACTTGACTTTCAGTAATTTATAAAAGATCAATATAATTTCTACTGAAGCTTGGCTAAATACCAAATTTTGCTAATTTATTGAAGAACTTACTGTGACTTGAATTATATAGTCTCTATTCCCACATAATGAAATAATTTTTATATTGAATAATAGTTGCCTTGAGTAGTAATTATTGTTGAAGGTTGTTAAGAGTATATAAATTATGTCCATAGTTATGGATATACATATACAGAGAGGGAATGCCATTTTTATCTTACATATATGAGATATATATTACATTTATGTGTAATATTTGAGCTAGGGTCTTGCTATATCTCTCAAAGTTCTGGGCTCCAATAATCCTCTTGTTTCGTCTTTGAGATAAGTTCCACTACACCAAGCTTTATAACATTTATTTTGTCAGATCTATGAAACTGATGAGAATAAATCATAACTTTTTTCCTTGGTATTCTAATAAAGAATAGCTTCTCTTAATTATATACCCAATGCAAGACAGCATTAGAGGTAAAAGGTTCACACTGGCATTGTGACTTAAACTTAGTGATAGAAATACAACCTATGCATGGACTCAGCCAAATAAGAAATCCACAAGTAGCTGAGAATCAAACTGATAGCCAGCTGCCTTGAAGTGAGAAAAAAAATGTAGTGCTATTTGCCTATGTTTCCTTTCTGTCACCACAGGGTAATAAAAGAAACACATTTTTAATTACCATTTCTTACTAGAATGTGGAAATATTAGCCTCCAGATACACATTTATGATCTCAAAACCAGATGGTGGAAAATATTCACATGAGTTGAAGTAAAGGGGAAACATTGTGACTAAAGTGATTTGGAGACATCTGATGCATTGAAGGGGTGCACATGATGACTCCAGGAGAAAAGAGAGAAGACACAGATCGACTACTTAGCCTCTGAAAATCTCAGATGTGTTTGAGAAAAATGATACCTGCTCAATAATGTCCAAACTCACATCTTCTTTCAGGAAATGGCTGAAAATCATAGGTTGTAATTTCCAGCATCAAATGTAAAATCACTCATATAAATGGACATGATTTTGAGACCTTGGCTTTCCATGGTGTCTTTCTTTTGAGGGAGAGTTTTATAAGATAGGGGCTCACTGCAATACAGAGCTATTAGCAGAGCCTCCCAAGCACAGTGGTGACTTTATCAGACCTTCTAATTTCATTTCACAATTGTCATCCTCCTCTAAGGATGGCTGAAGGGTTATCAAATGGGAGAAAGTGTCTGTAGTAAGGTACTATCTTAAGCAGGAATCAAAAGTACTTTTCTGTACCTTGTTCACAAAAGTAAGAGAGAGGGTGGGAAAAAAAATCCAAGTTCTAACTTCAGGACCCTGGCATTTGTTATTCCCTCTACTAATTTCATTTCCTCTTCTAAAATCCCCCTTCTCCCTAGCTCCCTTCCTTGTAGCCTTAATTCTCATTTATCAGATATTATTTCTGTAACTGTCCAATGTTCCTCATATCTCTCCCCTCTGCTCTCTAGCCCCTTGATTTGCTTCATTTTTTCCTCATGGCTCTTTCAATCTCTGACGTATTATTTATCAACTCTATTTTCCCTAGTAGGACATAAGCTCATAAGAGAAATTTCATTTGCTTTTTGTGTTGCTTTATCTCCTATACTGAAATTGTTCCTAGTACCTTACAGGCTCAGGACATATTTAATAATTATAAATATTAAGTACACTGAGAAAAGTATTCAATAGATAATAAGTACTAAAAGGACATTTTATCACTTTTCATTTTGAAGTATATACGTGTGTGTGTGTGTGTGTGTGTGTGTGTGTGTGTGTGTGTGTGTGTAATAAAAACATAAAATTAAATTTGAATATTTTGGTATTATGGTATCACTGACAGGAAGCTTCAGTTTGAGTCTCTTTGTGAAACTTCCCACAAAAGAGGGACTTTACCGCTTCTCAGGCAAACTGTACTAGAATTAGATCAAAGGTTTCCATTAGTAATCCTTTGAAACTCTTCCGTTCATTTAAGTTTTAATCTAACCAGGGCACTAACTTCTAATTCTTTCAACTTTTTTGAAAATTAGGTATCGAGTCCTTTCTTGCAAAGTTAAAATCTCTAGGTACATATGTGTTTATTTTATTTGGAAAACAAAGGACTCATTTCCCTTATAAACATCCTATGACTTCTTGCCATCATTTAGAAATATGTCTTAACAGTGTAGCTTAGTCTGTTTGAGGGCCCCCTGGCAGTAGGATTAGAATCTGGTGTTTTGGAGCCCACTACCTATGGTAAGACACCTTGTACAGCTTTGATGCAGGGGGAGCGGCTTGGACCCGTCTCTACTGAATGTATCAAGGTCTGCTGACTCCACATGAGAGACCTTGCCTTGTCTGAGGAGGGAATGGGGAGTTTGGGGCGGGGGGTAAGGCTGGAGATGGGAGGAGGGAAGAGAGGGGGATCTGTGGTTGGTATGTAAAATGAATAAAAAAATTCTTAATAGAAATAAAAAAATATGAGTTGTGCTGGGGGAAATGTCTTAAAGTACATTCTAGATATGAAAAAATAATATTATCTGGCTAAGGGAATCATTTTTTCTTAGTTACATTTAATGCAATTCATTATTTTGTGTGCATTTAAAAAATTAGGTATGCTTACTGATTCGTTGTCAAGTAATTGTTCTAAAAAACATATCTACTAGTTAAAAATCATTTATTTAGCTGTTAACACAGTTGCATTTTACATACTTGAAGCATGAGAAAAACTTATTGCTTAATCAGCTGCTTGTCTATAAATTTAGTCATAATCTATAATGCTTAAATATTTAATATTTTATATTTTAATTTTCCACTGAAGACACAAGTGTTAGTGGCAAATAAGAATCAATGATGTTATTTAGGTATGAGGTTTCTGCAGGGTTAGCATATAAAATTGCATCAATTATCTTATAAGTGACCAAAGCCAAGTCCCACGCTCATATATATTGTAAGTTATCTCTGTATTCTCCAGCTATGCTTTCAGTTACAATTAGTGATATGATATAATGTGTTACAGTGATATTAAACACATGAGGGCTACAGATGAGTTTTAATTTTTCTGGTGAGTATTGTAGGTCTAATATATTTATTACATTGGTGGACATAATACTCTACTGCCACCTGGTGACATTATATTGACCACTCAGAGTAAATGTAGGATTTTTTTAAGAAAAGTTTTTTTATTTATTTTACATACCAATCAAAGGAACCCCACTTCCATCCACCTGCCCCTCCAACCTACCCCTCCCTACCCACACCCATTACCTCCTACAAGAAGGTAAGGCCTCACATGGGGAGGTACATTTTGTAGAGGCAGGTCCAAACCCATCCCCCAGGTGTGCGAGGTGCCCCTTTACAGGCAGTGGATTCAAAAACGCCTTCTCATGTACCAGGAATGAATTCTGATCCTACTGCCAGGGGGTCCCTTAAGCAGATCAAGCTCCACAACTGTCTCGCTTATGCAGAGGGCCTAGTCCAGTCCCATGCAGGCTCCACAGATGTTGGTCTAAATTTCATGACTTCCCACTATTGCTAGTAGAGTAAGCTGGGGTCATGCTTGGGGATTCTTGGGAACTTCCCTAGCACCCGGTTTCTCCCTATCCCCATGATGACTCCCTCTATCATGGTATCTCTTTCATTGCTCTCCCACTCCATCCCTCTTCCAGTTCGACCATCTCATTCCTTTATGTTCTTATCCCCCATCCCCTACCCTCCATGGCCCACCCCTCATGCCCAGTTTACTCACAAAGATCTCATCTATTTTCCCTTCCCAAGGTGATCCATGCATCCCTTCCTGGGTCCTCATTGTTAGTTAACTGCTCTGGAGCTATGGGTTATAGTTTGGTTATACTTTGCTTTATATCTAGCATCCACTTATGAGTGAGTACATAACATGTTTGTCCTTCTGAGTCTAGGTTACCTCACTCAGGGTGATATTTTCTATTTGCCTGCATCCATTTGCCTGCAAACCTCATTATGTCATTTTTTTGTTGTTGTTGTTTTTGGTTTTTCAAGACAGGGTTTCTCTGTGTAGCTTTGCACCTTTCCTGGAACTCACTCTGTAGCCCAGGCTGGCCTCGAACTCACAGAGATCCACCTGCCACTGCCTCCCGAGAGCTGGGATTAAAGGCGTGCACCACCACCACCCGGTGATGTCATTGTTTTTTGCTGCTGAGTACTACTCAATTGTGTATATGTACCACATTTTTTTTAATCCAGCCTTCAGTTGAGGGGCATCTAGGTTGTTTCCAGGTTCTTTCTATTACAAATAGTGCTGCTATGAACACAGTTGAACATGTGTCCTTGTGGTATGATTGAGCATTCCTTGGGTATATGTCCAAGAGTGGTATAGCTGGGTCTTGAGGAAGATTGATTCCCAATTTTCTGAGAAACTACCATACTGAATTCCAAAGGGCTGTATACGTTTGCACTCCCATCAACAGTGGAGGAGTGTTCCCCTTGTTCCACATCCTCTCCAACATAAGCTGTCTTCAGTGTTTTTGATCTTAGCCATTCTGACAGGTGTAATATGGTATCTCAGAGTTGTTCTGACTTGCATTTCCCTGATGATTAAGGATGTTGAGCAATTCCTTAAATGTCTTTTGGCCATTTGAGATTCTTCTGCTGAGAATTCTCTTTTTAGCTCTATAGCCCATTTTTTAATTGGACTGTTGAGTATTTGGATGTCTAATTTCTTGAGTTCTTTATAGATTTTGGAGATCAGCCCTCTGTCATATGTGGGGTTGGTGAAAATCTTTGCCCATGCTGTAGGCTGTCGTTTTGTCTTATTTACCTTTGCCTTACAGAAGCTTCTCAGTTTCAGGAGGTCCCATATTATAATTGCTGCTTTCAGTGTCTGTGCTACTGGTGTTGTATTTAGGAAGTAGTCTCCTGTGCCAATGTATTCAAGACTACTTCCTACTATCTCTTCTATCAGGTTCAGTGTAATTGGTTTTATATTGAGATCTTTGATCCAATTGGACTTGAATTTTGTGCATGGTGATAGATAAGGATCTATTTGCAATCTTCTACATGTTGTCATCCAGTTATGCCAGCACCATTTGTTGAAGATGCTTTCTTTTTTCCCATTGTACAGATTTGGCTTTTTTGTCAAAAAATTAGGTGTTCATAGGTGTGTGGGTTAATGTTAGGGTCTTCAACTCGATTCCATTGGTCCACATGTCAGTTTTTATGCCAATACCAAGCTGTTTTATTACTATAGCTCTATATTAGAGCTTGATGTCAGGGATGGTGATGCCTCCAGAGGTGGCTTTATTGTACAGGATTTTTTAGCTATGTTGGGTACTTATTTTTCCATGTGGAGTTGAGTATTGTTCTTTCCAGGTCAGTGAAAAATTGTGTTGGGATTTTGATGAGGATTGCATTGAATCTGTAGATTGTTTTTGGTAAGATTGTCATGTTTACTATGTTAATCTTACCTATCCATGACCATGGGATATCTTTCCATTTTCTGATATCTTCTTCAATTTCTTCCTTCAGAGACTTAAAAATCTTGTCACATAGGTCTTTCACTTGCTTAGATAGAGTTACCCCCAAGGCATTTTATATAATTTGTGGCTAATGTAAAGGGTGATGTTTCTCTGATTTCTTTCTCAGCCTGTTTATCATTTGTATATAGGAGGGCTACTGACTTTTTTGAGTTAATCTTGTATCCTGCCACATTACTGATGGTATTTATCAGTTGTAGGAGTTCACTGGTAGAATTTTGGGGGTAACTTATAACTTATATACACTATCATATCATCAGTAAATAGTGAAAGTTTGACTTTTTCCTTTTCAATTTCTATCTCTGTGATATCCTTTGTTGTATTATTGCTCTATCTAGAACTTCAAGTAATATATTGAATAAATATGGAGAGAGTGGACAGCCTTGTCTTGTCCCTGATTTCAGTGAAATCACTTTGAGTTTCTCTCCATTTAATTTGATGCTGGCTGTTGGCTTGTTGTAAATTGCCTTTATTATGTTTACGTATGTTCCTTATATTCCTGATATCTCCAAGATCTTTATCATGAAGGGGTGTTAATTTTTTTCAAAGGCTTTTTCAGCATCTAATGAGATGACAATGTGTTTTTTTTCTTTCAGATTGTTTATATGGTGTGTTACATTGACAAATTTTCATATGTTGAACCATTCTTGTATCTCTGGGATGAAGCCTACTTGATTATTGTGGAAAGTTTTTTGATGTGTTCATGGATTTGGTTTGCCAATATTTTATTGAGTATTTTTGGATCAATGTTCACGAGGGAGATTGGTCTGTAATTCTCTTTCTTTGTTGCATCTTTGTGTGGTTTGGTTATCAGAGAGTAGCGGTACCCTAAAAAAAATGAGTTTGATAATATTCCCTCTGTTTCTCTTGTGTGGGACAATTTGAAGAGTGTTGGTAATGGCTCTTCTTTGAAAATCTGCTAGAGTTCTGAACTGAAACCATCTGGTCCACGGCCCTTTTTGTTTGGGAAAATTTTAATGATTGTTTCTATTTCCTTAGGGGTTATTGGTCTATTGAAAATTGTTTATTTGGTCTTGATTTAGCTTTGGTATGTGGTACCTATCCAGAAAATTGTCCATTTCTTTTAGATTTTCCAATTTTGTGGAGTACAAGTTTTTGAAGTATGACAGGATGATTCTCTGGATTTCCTCATTGTCCATTTTATGTCTCCCTTTTCATTTCTGATTTTGTAAATTTGGATGTTCTCTCTCTCTCTGTCTTTTGGTTAGTTTGGATAAGGGCTTGTCTATCTTGTTGATTTTCTCAAAGAACCAACTCTTTATTTTATTGATTCTTTGTATTGTTCTCTTTGTTTCTGTTTTATTGATTTCAGCACTCAATTTGATTATTTCCTGGCATCTATTCCTCCTGGATGAGTTTGCTTCATTTTGTTCTAGATCTTTTAGGTGTGCTGTTAAGTCACTTGTGTGAGATTTCTCTAACTTCTTTAAGTGGGCATTTAGTACTATGAATTTTCCTCTTAGCACTGCTTTCAGAGTGTCCCATAAGTTTGAGTATGTAGTACATTCATTTTTATTGAATTCTAGGAAGTCTTTAATTTCTTTCTTTATTTCTTCTTTGACCCATTGGTGATTCAGTTGAGCATTATTCAATTTCCATGCGATTGTAGGCTTTATGCAAATTTTGTTGTTGAAATCTAACTTTAAGCCATGGATGCTTAATTAAATACAGGAGGTTATACAATTTTTTGTATCTGTTGAGATTTGCCTTGTGACTGAGTATGTGGTCAATTTTAGGATAGGTTCCATGGGGTGCTGAGAAGAAGGTATGTTCTTTTTTGTTAGTATGGAATGTTCTGTACATATCAATTAAGTCCATTTGAGTTACAACATCTGTTAGGTCCCGTATTTCTCTGTTAAATTTCAGTATGGCAGATCTGTCCATTATTGAGAGTGGGTTGTTAAGTTCTCCCACTCTTAATGTGTGGGCTTTCATGTGTGATTTAAGCTTTAGTAATGTTTCTTTTACATATGTGGGTGCCCTTGTATTTGGGACATAAATGTTCAGAATTGAAACTTCATCTTGGTGAAACTTTACTATGATGAATATGTAATATTCCTCCCGATCTCTTTTGATTGATTTTAATTTGAAGTCTACTTTGTTGGATATTAGGATAGCTACACCAGTTTGCTTCTTAAGTCCATTTGATTGGAAAGCCATTTCCCAGCCTTTTACTCTGAGGTAGTGTCTGTCTTTTAAATTAAGGTGTGTTTCTTGTATGCAGCAGAAGGATGGATCCTGATTTCACATCCATTCTGTTAGCTTGTGTGTTTTTTGGTAGGCGAATTGATTCCATTGATATTAAGGGATATTAATGACCAGTGATTGTTATCTGTTATCTTTGGTGGTAGTTTGTGTGTACTTCTCTTCTTTGGGGTTTACTGCTGTGGGGTTATCTATTGCCTGTGTTTTTGTGGGTGCATCTGACTTCTTAGGTTGGAGTTTTCCTTCTAGTGCTTTCTGTAGGGCTGGATTTGTGGATAGGTATTGTTGAAATCTGGTTTTGTCATGGAATGTCTTGTTCACTCCATCTATGGTGATTGAAAGTTTTGCTGGGCATATTAGTCTAGGTTGGCATCTGTGGCCTCTTAGTGTATGCATTATATCTGACTAAGACCTTCTGGCTTTCAGTGTCTCCACTGAGAAGTTGGGTATTATTCTGATGGGTCTGCCTTTATAAGTCACTTGGCCTTTTTCCTTTGCTGCTCTTAATATAGTTTCCTTATTTTGTGTGTTTAGTGGTTTAATCATTATGTGGCAAGGGGACTATTTGTGGGGGGGGTCTAGTCTCTTTGGTGTTCTATAACCTTGTATTTTCATAAGTATTTCCTTCTTTAAAGTGGGAAAGTTTTCTTCCATGATTTTGTTGAATACATTTTCTGTGCCTTTGAGTTGGTATTCTTCTTCTTCTATACCTACTATTCTAAGGTTTGGCCTTTTTATTGTGTACCAGATTTCCTGTACATTTTGTGTCATGACTTTTTGGCTTTGGTGTTTTCTTTGACTGATGAATCTATTTACTCTATTGTATCCTCTATGCAAGAGATTCTCTCTTCCATCTCTTACATTATGTTGGTTATGCTTGCATCTGTAGTTCTTGTTCATTTACTCAGATATTCTATCTCCAGTATTCTCTCGGTTTGTGTCTTCTTCGTTGTTTCTATTTCAATTTTCAGGTCTTGAACTCTTTCCTTCACATGTTTGTTTTTTTCATGGTTTTCTTGGCTTTATTTAAGGGACTTATTGATTTCTTCCACTTTTTTGTTTGTCTTTTCTTCAAATTTTTAAAAGGAACTTTTCATTTCCTCTTTAAAGACCTCTATCATCTTCATAAATTTTAAGGTCACTTTCTTTTGCTTCTTTTACATTGTGATGCTCAGGTCTTTCTGTTGTAGAACTGCTAGATTCTGGTGATGCCATATTTCTCTTTATGTTTTTGTATGAATTTTTGCACTGACATCTAACAATCTCTTCCTCTAATAGGTGCAAGAGGTATCTGTGTCTGAGAGAGCTGCTCTTGGTCCAATCTGTGCCTGTTGTGTCTATGTCTCAAAGGACCACTCTGGGTCCAATCTTTGCTTTGGTTTACTTGGAGCTGATGGATTCTGTGTCTTAGGGAGCTGCTCTTGGTCCAATTTAAGCTGGCAGATTCTGTGTGTAGCACAAATCTTATAAGGTTTTATTAATAAAATCAAACATGAAGCCAGGTACTGAAGTGAATGCTGGAAGATCAGAGAATCAGAACAAACCACAGCAACCTCACCTTGCAAATTCCTCAGCTGATCCTTTTCCTCAAACTGGAAGCCTCTGGGTTCTCATCTGAATAGATCTCAGATAAACTGCTGCTAGAAGCCTAAATGCTTAACCAGCTATAGTTCCTTGTCCTCACACCTTAAATACCTTTCTTCCTCCTGCCATTACTTCCTGGTATTAAAAGCATGAGTCACCATGCTTGGCTGTTTTCATTGTGGCCTGGAACTCACAGACATACAGGCAGATCTCTGCCTCTGGAATGCTAGGATTAAAAGTGTGTGCTACCATTGCCCAACTTCTATGTTTAATATTGTGGCTGTTCAGTTCTCTGACCCCAGAAAACTTTATTAGAGTGCGCAATATTGTGGGAACACAATACCACCACATCTGTATCTCAGGGAGCCACTCTTGGTCTTATCAGGGCTCTTGGTCCAATCAGAGCTGACAGATTCTGCATCTAAGGAAGCCACTGTTGTCACAGGAGGGTGGGTAGGTTTAGAGTAGGGCATGGATCTTGTAGATTGCAGGTTCCAATGGGGGGAGTTGTTGGGGGAGCCTGCCCACAGGAGTCTTCCCTGCTGGCTATCAAATGGGGCAGAGATGGGTCTAAATGTAAAATTTCATCCACTCTATTTGACCATGTAGGTTGTGAGTTTGAATGATCTATTGATCAATATCCACTGCCTATACATTCTTGAGTGAAAGAGACTGGTCTGTATGTCAGTGGTTTTTAAGTTAAAAACAAAACCAGTAGATATTCATACATGCACTACAGCAAAAGCAACAGACAAGATACTTTAAAGTCAATTGATTAAGTCATGACTGAATACTTTTAATAAAATATTTTCTATATGAAGATACAATGGTTTTTAAATACTCCATGTATCCAATTAAAACAGGAGTTTAATTAAAAATGTTTCAGAAAATGTTTTACATTTTTTATATTATTTTTTTCACAGTGCCTTAACTGGATTTTCTCTGTAGTCAGATGGGTGACTACCCTAATTGTCATCATAGAATATACATCCAGGAAGCAGATGCAATGATCCACAACCAAGCACTGGGCTGACCTCCTAGACTTCAGTTGAAAAGAGGGTGGAGGAATCACAGGAGCAGGGGTGGTCAAGATCATGAAGGGGTAAACCACAGAAACAGCTGAACTGAGGTAGTGGGAACTTATGGACTATGGGGAACCTACATGGGATTGACGTAGGCCCTCTGCATCTGGGTAACAGTTGTGAGGCTTGATCTGTTTGTTGGGCCCCTGGTAGTGGGATCAGTACTTATCCCAGTATGAAATGGCTTTTTAGAGCCCATTCCCTATGGTACAGCCTTGATGCAGGGGGGAGGGGCTTGGTCCTGCCTCAACTTGGTATGCCAGACTTTGTTGACTCTCAAAGGGAGGCCTTACTCCCTCTGAGGAGTGGATGAGGGATGGGATGGGGGAAGATAGTAGGGCAGGAGAAGGGGAGGGAGGGGAAACTGGAGTTAGTATATAAAATTAAAAATAATTGAATAAATAAAATAAAATGGAAAAAAGAACTCTGTATATTTTAGTTCTTAGCCTCAATATCCAGGATGCCATGCCATGAATATGTGAATACATGAATACTGTTACACACTCTTGAGATAAGTTCATTAATCTTTATTCTCTTCCCTTTAATCTGCTCTAGTATTCTAAATCACATTAATTATATATACTTGGAGGGGGGCAAAGGCATGCAAAAAGAAGTATGGTTTCTATATGTCTCTCAAAGTTGTATAATATCTCTGATATATATATATATATATATATATATATATATATATATATCTTGACTGCAGCTTTAAAAAACTAAATACACACATACTGTAGCACCGAGAGGAGATGTAGAAGAATTTTTACATCTTCTATTTCCTTGTTATTATTTTCTTAATTTTTATATTATTTTGATTATATATAGAAAATTAATTTATTTGCAGAAAATTAATATAAACCTGTTTGAAAACTTTCTAAGAAAATTTATAACTTAATTTTTAAGTGAAAAACACAAAAATGAGCTGTACCCAAGAAGAAAAAGAACCTTAACATCTGAGCATAGTATCTTTTTTTTTTTACTCAAGCCTAAACCCATTTTTTTACATTTTATCTCTTCAAGAGGGAACGAACCCCTTTTGTTTCTCATTTCAGCAGGATAATTCACCTTAGTTACCAGGTATTCTTTCCAATGAGAATTTGCTGTTTATATATGAGTTTTGATAAAGAAAACATCACAGTCAATAAAATAACAGATATAAAGTTGTCTACCACATACACATATATAAACTTGTTTCCTGGAGACTTTTGATGGTTCTTTCAACTCATATTGATCTCTTCTTTAGAAAGCATTTTGAAGTATACTCTGAGAATAAAATTTCTATTGCATACATATTTTCATGATTTTCTTTTATTATTGGGGATGGTCATTTTATATTATTATTATTATTATTGTTAATTATTTTGGGGATTTTTTTTTGAGACAAGGTCTCTCTATGTAGTTCCAATTGTCCTGGAACATGATATATAGACTAGGCTAGCTTCAAACTCACAGAGATCTGCCTGCATCTACTTCCCAAGTGTTGGATTAAAGGCGTGTGCCACCATCACTTCCTCTTCCTGTCCAGCTCTGTCATTTCCTGTCTGTTCAGGCCTCCAGAACTCTATGGTTGGTACTGGGATTAAAGGTGTGCGTTACCACCCTTGCCTCTGTTCCCTAGTGTGACCTTGAATATACAGGGATCTTGCCTGCTAAGTGATAGGATTAAGGACATGTGCTACTGCTGCCTGACTTCTTTGTTTACTTAAAACGGCTTGCTATTTCCTCTAATCTACAGGCAAATTTTATTTATTAAAGCACAAATAAAATATCACCACAAATTTCAGTTCTATTATTTACTGGTATATGAATTTAAGTAAATCATTAATTTTAGTATATACCTGACAGTTCATAATATGATTAAATAAAATAATGTTTATAAAGCAATTATAAAAATACCTGTGATGGGGACCGGAGAGGCATTTCAATGAGAAAGAGCCCTTACTGCTTTTGCAGTGGGCCCAAGTTCAGTTCCCAGCACCCAATAGTGGCTCACAACCATCATGCTACTACAGTTTCAGGGTATCTTCAGGCACTCATATCATACACAGACACACATACAAACAAAACTCCCATGCACATAACAAATAAATCTTTCAAAAAACTGCCTTTTGATGGTTCTCTTCTAAGACCCATGACCTCATTAACCTTGGGTAAGTGAATAGGTTTCCAGTACCAACTCTACATCTTTAAAACTACTTCTTTACCCAAGGCTCAGAGAACAACCCCAGAAGAGGAGGTGAAATGGTTGTAAGAGCCAGAGGACAAGGGTGAATTTTGCTGCAAGACAGGGAAGCTTCACCCATGATATCAAGACAACATAGCTGCATAAATAAGACATGAAGAAGTTCAACTACCAGGCCTCAACCCTAGGCAAAGAACTACAGGCTGCTAAGCAATGTTGAGAGTGGAAGAACTAGTCTTCCCCAGGAGCGAGTTCCTTAATTCCAATGCCAAATGGTCATGTTTGAAAAATAAAAAGGGAGGAATAGTTCAGGGTCAAGGGGTTACATGGAAGCAGTTAAGGCTGAAAAGAGAAGAAGGAAATGAGAAAATGTAATTGTATTTTAGCTTTTTTAAGTTAAAAATTACGATATACCTACTCAATCAATATTGGATGTCTTAAAGGTTTTATTTGGTTTTGTTTTGATGAATCAACTTACACAATATGAGCAATGATAAATTCAAATCTGGCTCTGAATATTTATTTTCAGATTGATCCATACTGTTTTCATGTTCTTTATTGAGCAAAATTTGCTTAGTAATAGCTTCTGAGAGATTAATTTTCAGAGGTCAGAACCATTCTTTCTCTTCCCTATTTCCTCAGTAGGTTAAGTGTAAACAATATTGAAGGACAATCACTATCACCAAGAAACTCATAGCCTTGCTTTCTTAAAAAATTTCTGCATGGATGTCCAGTGCTGATCAGGGTAGAGATATCTATTCTTTACCAATTCCCCCAGCCAAATTTGTTAAAAGGTATTATCTAAATCAGAGGCATAGCCACAGGATTTAACCAGAAAATAATGTGTTGGAAGATGGCCACCCTGAATATCACCACCATCCTATCCTGGTGCACATAAGTGCTTATATGATTTGAGTTTATATTTAGTATTTTTAAGTCTTAGATAACACCACCAACTAGGAATTATTAGCATTCCTTAGAATACCTTGCCCTAGATAAATCTGTTAAACAATCTCAGTTTGACTAATCCAGAGAGGATTAACCATATGTTGAATAATATGTGTGAGAAAGACATTCAACAGAAACAAAGACTTAATATCTGCCACTTTGTAGTAATTTTGAATGTCAGAGTATTTACATATTAATCTATATGAAACTACCACCAATCTCTAACACAGCGAACATAACAGGTTGTAGTTTGAGCTGGCAGATTTCTATTTATGTCGGAAATACCTTGTTCATGTTTCTCCTAATGACACCTCATGATTATGAAGTTTCATCCTTCTCTGGGATAGTGCCTCTAATGAATAATTATAAAAGTCTCACAAAATACCAACCATTGAAGATGAACCTAAGGAGCATTCTTTATAGTACGTTTAGTATTTCTCCACTGAAAATACCTACCTACATTCCAATTCATATTTGAAAATACATTATTCCTCAGACAAGAAAACCAATGAATTTCAGTCTCTATATGGCATTACAGACAGATCAGATAAATCTAAGCATCACTGGGATCTATCTTGAAGTTCTTTCTTACTACCATAGGGTTCTGTGCTATGAATCATCAAGAATGGGTGAGACACATTTTGAACTCCTCATGAAAATATTAAATGTAAATTTAAAGTATTCATATTCTTGGTACAATTATCACAATATGAACAAACTATTTCGTTAAAGAGGAAAGAAAAACATATTTCCCAAAATGTGTTGACAAATAATCTTTGGGTTGTATTCTAAACTTATTAAACCTTCAGTGCTAAATTATCAGTAAATCAAGAATGATGTTAATGAGCATCTGTGCTTCAGCTTTCAATGCTATTTGGCAAACAGTAGCACAAAAAGAAAATGGTAATTAGCAATAAAGGTGTGTTTATCGGTTTGTGTGACTGACAGAGGCTGTATGTCTCTTCTGTGCAGTAGGCTGTTCTTGAGAAAACTGCCAAACAATGCATGCAAAGCCAGTTCTCTCTCTTTAGAACAGAGCTGCATGACCTCGAAGTGCCACGGAGAAAATCAACTAATTCAAGAAAGGAGAGAGTGAGATAGAGATAGAGAGAGAGACAGAGACAGAGAGAGACACACAGAGAGACACACAGAGAGAGATTGATTAAAAAGAAGTGAGTAAAAATTAGAGTGACAATTACTACATTTTATAAGGGCTTTCCTTCCCATAATCCATCTTTCACACTGAAACTTATGGTCTTTCCAAGCATGAATGTAGTCGAAATATCCTCTTGTTGAAAATATTTCAATACATTATTTTAAGTTTCTACTACATTCTATGTGTCATCTTATTATCAGAGCTTGCTTAATTCCTAAACTTCTTTAGTTATCTATCCTCTGGTAGTCTATACTGTTATAAAGAAAATTAAGATTCAGAAGGAGAAGGAATGAGGAATGTTCACATACTTCTGGAGAATTTTCAATCAAGTTTGAGAGTAATATGGCAACACGTAGCAAAGTAGACAATATTCAGAACCTATAACTCTCTCATGCATGTCTGGGTATTCTGCTGAAAATGTTCACATACATGCATCTAGGGAAGTACATCCTAGTATTTTTATTATGTTACAACAGTGAAAAATAGGGCAAAACCAAAAATCCTTCAACTGCAACAGGGTTTGAAAATAAATTATAGTTTATCCATATAATGAAAAATCAGGGAATGACCAAGAGTTATGATATACTACATGGACAAATACACAAACACAAATGTTGAAATAGGAATATATTATTAGAGAAGCTTCATTTTAAAGAAAATAGACATTAACACAGAGATTCACAGCTGGTCAAGTACAGAAAATCAAAGACTCAAGAACATTAAGCTTTAAATGGTACATGTATATTAGACTTCCTCTCCTCTCAAGCTAAGGGCACATTGCAGAAAAGAATGTAGAAAGACTATAAGAGCCAGATTTGGCAGATAACAAGGAACTAGTGTTCTCAGACTGGGGGGGTGTTGAATGAAAATGGCCCCCATAGACCTATAGAGAATGGCACTATTAGAAGGTATGGCCTTGTTGGAGTAGATGTGTCCTTGTTGGAGGAAATATGCCAC
The DNA here is from genome assembly GCF_049852395.1 of Peromyscus maniculatus bairdii. Taxonomy (NCBI): domain Eukaryota; kingdom Metazoa; phylum Chordata; class Mammalia; order Rodentia; family Cricetidae; genus Peromyscus; species Peromyscus maniculatus. The sequence goes on along the minus strand of NC_134875.1, from coordinate 40,855,775 downwards.
TGGGGGATGGGCTTTGAGGTTTCAGAAGCTCAAGCCTGGCCCAGTGGATTTCTTTCTTCCTACTGTCTACTAATTCAGATATTGAACTCTCAGCTTCTTCTCTAGCCCATGTCTGCCTTTGTGATGCTATGCTTTTTGCCATGATGACAATAGCCTATACCTCTGAACCTGTAAGCAAGTTCCAATTAAATGCTTTCTTTTATAAGAGTAGCTGTGGTCATGGTATCTCTTCATAGCAATAAAACCCTAACTAAAACACAGACACAGTAGGGCATATGTGCACATGAATTTACAGAAGTTGTGCAGGACCTGGGCAAGCTCAAGGTAGCCCAAATCCTAATACATATAGAAGAGGAGGGCACAATGTCCCACCCCAGCTGAGGAGTTCATGACAATTGATAGCTGCTAAGAGAGGGAGGTTTGCCTAAGTGTATGGCCTTGGGTGTGTTGACTACATTCCAGTGGAAAGCCACACATGAACTGAACTCAGTGCTTTTGTTTGTTTTGTTGGTTGGTTTTTAAAGCACACAGTATAAGGTGGCTAAGAAAGAGTGGATATTTTTGTTTTCTTTTGTTTTGTTTTTGAGAAGGGTTTCTCTATGAAACAGTCCTGGTTGTCCTGGAACTCACTCTGTAGAGCTGGCTGGCCTCGAACTCAGAGATTCACCTGCTTCTGCATCCCAAGTGTTGGGATTAAATTGCATTCACCACAAGGGAAAATCCCAGGAATCTACAAGCATGACCCCAGCTAAGATTCCTAGCAATATTGGAGAGGGTGCCTGAACTGGCCTTCTCCTGTAATAAGATTGGTGACTACCCTAATTGTCATCATAGAACCTTCATCCAGTAACTAATGGAAGAAGATGCAGAGATCCACATTCAAGCACTGGGCTGAGCTCCTGGAGTCCAGTTGAAGAGAGGGAGGATGGATTATCTGAGTGGGGGAGGGGAGGGGATCAAGACCATGAGACAAGCTGACTGGAGCTAGTGAGAGCTCAAGGACTCTAGACTCTAGACTGACAACTAGACCCTCTGCATGTGGGTGACAGTTGTGTAGCTGTTTGTGGGGCCCCTAGCTGTGGGAACAGGATCTGTCTCTGGCACATGAGCTGGCGTTTTGGAACCTATTCCCTGTGGTGAGATGCCTTGCTCAGCCTTGATGTAGGAGGGAGGAGCTTAGACCTGCCTCAACTTGATATGCCATACATTGTTGACTCCCATGGGAGGTCTTAACATTTCTGAGGAGTGGATGGGAGGGGATAGAAAGGAGGTGGGGGAGGGAACAGTAAAAGAGGAAGGAGGGGAAAGTGTGATTGATATGTAAAATAAATTTTAAAAAACAATAATAATAATAAAAGAAAGTGTGGATGGCTCTGGAAAGAGTTGGAGTGAATATGACCAAAATTTATTATATGAAATTGTCAACTAATAACTAACTTGCAAAAGGTAAACTAATACATCACCAAACGGAAACTAGAATGTGATGTCATATGTAAAACTTTAAAATCAATGAAAACATTGCGTATTATGTATGAACACTTAAATACATGCAAATACATACAAAAAAAGGATTGACACACACTTAGAAAAGATCTCTCTTTTAGAGAGGAAATTTAGATCAATGGAAATGACAAGGGGTTTCATTTTTACTGGTATTATTAATATATATATAGTTATGTCAACATTTCACATGTATAATATGTTGGATTTCACTTGTGCATTTTTTTTCTGACAAAATTTTAAATTAGGAAATGAGAGTTGTTAATGAAAACTTGCAACATTTGCTACCAGATTTAATAATTTTGAATAATTTATTAATATAAACAAAGGAACTATATTTCTCACAGCTCTGATGGCTGAAAATCTATGATCAAAGCTCTTTCAGGTTTGGTGCCTGATAAAGACCTGGTCCCTGCTTACATGATGATGCCTTCTTGTCACATTCGCTGGAAGAGATGAACATTGTGGCCTCAAGTTGCAAATGGAACACATTGGCAAAAGAAGGGACTAATGCCAGTTTCACCCAGACCCTACAGAATGGTCCTAATCTTCATAAGGACTGTATCCTCATGATTAATCATTCCCTGAACATGATGGCTAAGTTTCAATGTATGAAACTTATGGTGCACATTCAGAGCACAAAATAACAAACACACCATTTTTCAATGTCTTCTTTTTGTAGTTGAATTTGTTTGAAAATTTTCATTAGAATAATTCACACATATCAAATTTTGGCACAAGATAAAAACACAGAAACACAAAGCCAAGATATGCATGCTGTGCTTCTTCACACTTTTGCCTTTTCCCCATAACTTTTAAAGGTTATGACAGAAAATAAATCATTCTTTTTTATGGGTGCTTCTTCTGTGAGATTTCCTGAATGATAAAACATAGGCTAAAACTGTAACCATGTGATATAAAGCTAAGTAGTTGGTGAACATAGATAGCTAGGCAATTGGGTATTGTAGTTTTACTCTGTTGCTGAATGTGTAGTTGGGATAACATAAGTAAAACTGGTTGCTTTTCTTTCCCACAAGGACACTTTTGGAACTTTTTGCTTTCTATCATAATGTGATATGAATTGATACAATGGTATGGAAAACCATTTCCATTAGTAAGGCAGTATAGTGGTAGTAGGGGAGCACTTGTACCTAATGTTTCTTAGAAATTAGAGTTTCATATTCTGTGACAAAATGAATAGAAACATGCACCTGGAAATATAGTCCAAAGCCACTCAAATAGCTTAAACATCCAACCAAAAAAAATGATCTGATATATAATTTTATGCAAACACAGGAACATCAATTTATATTCTAGCAACTCTGGGTACCGGAGGGAATGTGATCAAGGTGCCAGCAGGTCCAGTTGTCTGGTGACAGGTGCCATCTGCTTCCAAGATAGTACCTTGTTGTGTCCGCCAGGGGTGAGCAATGTTGTTTTCTCATGTAGCAGAAGGTGAAAGGACAAAAATGACAAACTTCCTGTGTAAAGCCCTTTTATAAATCATCTAATTCATCCATGAGGCCTTTACCGTCATGGCTTAATGTTCTATAGGTCAAATCTCTCAACATTACTATGCTGATGACCAAGTATTTTGTTTGTTTGTTCTTTTAATTATGAAAAAAGCATTCAATTAAAAAAAGTTTCAGGTCAGAATTCTATCAAACCTTGAGGAAAAAAAGTAACTGTAATACTCCTCAAATTATTCCACAAATCAGTAAAGGAAGGAACTTTTCCCAATTAGTTTTACAAAATCAGTATTACCATGATACTAAAACAAGACAAAATTTAACAACATAAAAAGAAAATTATGGGCCAATCTCTCCAATGAACATGTGTGCAAAATTCTCAATAAAATATTTGCAAACTGAATGTAAGAATGCACTATAAAGATTATCCATTCTGATGAAGTTTGGCTTCATCCCAGAGACTCTGGTATAATGCAACATATATAAATCAGTAAATGTAATCCACCACAAAGATTCAAGAACAGAAGATATATAATCACACCATTAGATGCAGAAAGGGCATTTGACAAAATTCAACATTCTCTTCATGATAAAAGTCCTAGAAAGTCTTCAAATATAGGGGAGATTACTCAACATAATAAAGCAAAGGCTTTATAATATAGGACAAAATGTTTAAACCATAATGTCACATAATGAAATTCTATAAAACAAAAAGTAAATAGACTTTAAAAAATTGCAGATACAGCCGGGCGGTGGTGGCGCACGCCTTTAATCCCAGCACTCAGGAGGCAGAGGCAGGCGGATCTCTGTGAGTTCGAGGCCAGCCTGGTCTCCAAAGCGAGTTCCAGGAAAGGTGCAAAGCTACACAGAGAAACCCTGTCTCGAAAAACAAACAAAAAAAAATTGCAGATACAAGGATAAATAGAATAGAGCTAGTATTTATGTATTTAAGAATATATCTGCATGCATGTAACACCAATTAAAGAAAAAGAGGCAATGAATTTGAAGGAATAAAAAAGACTACATGGGAGAGTTTGGAGAAAAGAAAAGGAAGGTGGAATGATATAATTACATTATAATCTCAAAAAGAAAAAATACCATAGAAGGAAATTTGAAGGATAATTCTCTTTACAAAAGTGTAAGATATATAGTATTGAGTTATCAGTTTTAATGACTACATTTGCATATTGTAAAATATAAAAGAACATTAGCAAGGTGAATACATAATTCAATATATTAGATTTCTTTCTGTTCAGAAAGTGAAACATAAAGTTACGACATAAACGGAACTTCAAAGAAATTGAAAATGCTTTAGTGTTTAGTGTTATTGTTATGTATATAAATATTCATTTTATATCTATTATTTAAAATATAAATATATTTTCCTTTGTACACATATTGCATGTTGTAATAAAATAAGTTAAAATATTTTGGGAATGATGTACTAGCTAGGTCTCTTCTCTACAAATATCAAACATTACTGACCCAAACCATGGGCTGGCCAGAGTTGTGGCTTAGCAGTCCCTTTTTACCTGGAGGTTGTATTTTGTCCTTGCTTTGAATGCTACTGCAGAATTGTGGTATAATATGGAGTGTCTGAATGACATGCCTATTGATAATTAGCTCATCTCTTGATGGTAAAATTATCCTATTAAATGTGTATTTTCTATGCAAATTAAAACAACTTTAAGATTCCGTTTCACTTCAATCAGAATACCTATCATCATGAAAATAAACACTAGGAAATACTGAAAGATGTTGGGGAAAGAGGAACTCCTATTCACTTCTGCTGGAAATATAAACTTGTACAGTCACTGGAAATGAATGTGTAGGTTTCTTATATGGTAAAAGTAAAACTTGCATATCTAGGCAACTATATATTGCAGTTTCCTATTGACTCAGCTATATCACTCCTGAGCATATACCCAACAAACTCTATTTTACATTACAGGTACTTGCTTATCCATGTTTATTGCTGCATTATTCACAGTAACAAAGAAATGGAACTAGGGTAGCTAGGTGTATGTCTACAGATTAATGTATACACGACAGATATTAGAAGATAAGGAAAGTGAAATCATGATATTTGAAAGAAAATGGGTGGTTCTGGACAATATTATGCTAAGCAAAGTAATCCACATTAAGAAAAACAAATTACTATATATTTCTCATATACAAATTCTAGCTTTTCATGTCAAAGTGTATGCATACAGGTAAGTTTGAATGTGGGAACAGAGTATGATGCTATAAAGAAGTCCCCAAGTAAAGGGAAGTGGAAAGAGAGGATAAGGAAGTGCGGGTGGCAATCTAACATATGCTACACAAAAAAGAGAGGAGACTCCTGGAATAAAGACACCAGAGTAGGCAGAGGTATGGGGGAGATGAGTTGGGAATGACAATTAACTAAAACAAATTTTGCTTGAAAATAACATAAAACTTAATAGTTGGTATGCTAAATGACATAGACCATAAGGTTATTGAATGAATGAAATCTCAAATTGCAAAACATATATACAAGCAAACAAAAAAACTAAAACCACAGCAGTCAGGGAAGACAAGACATGGGGGAAATCAATAAATATTAGAAATGTATAGGATATTAATCATTAAGAAGCTGAAAGGCTGCAAACACCTAAGGGGTGTCAAACAATCAAGGTATTCTCCTGCATCTATTTTTTGTTAGTTGTAGAATACCTACACAAATATTCAGAAAGAAATACACCATCATTTATTCAATAGCAAAGTTGACTCTAGAGTTTCAAACAGAGGGCCCAGTATTCAACTATTTCTGAGGTAGAGAAACGCAGAATGAGTAGATTCAGCTCCAGCATACATGCTGGCATGAAAAGCATTCCGCATCTAAGGGCCAAGTTTGATAGAATCAAATTCAGCTGTTTTAATTTCCACACAGCTGGTTTAAAATTGTTTGCTTGTTAGGATGCCATGAGCCTTTCAACTAAATATGTGCCTTCATAATTGTATGACAAAGGTATAAAGTCATGAAGACATACTGTTAAAATATTCAGTCTGATTGACTCAAATTTTAGAATGCGCTTCCTGGCACACAGTAGGCACTAACTAAATGTTTGGTGAATGATGTCAAAATGAGGAAATTAGAAGAGATTGTCGAGCTTCCCAACAGTGAATTAAATTGAATGTACCATTTCTCAAGATAAAAGAAAACTGAATGAAAGGAAATGCATCTTTTGGCTGTTGCACACATATAATGGCATGGAGCATTATGGAATTATTCTGACTGTTCACTTAACATTTGGCCGATATAGACAGATAAGTAAGATGCTGGATACTGGCTTCTTCAGTTTTGTATTTTTAAATATATTTATTGACACATGGACATTATCCACAGTGATGGGATTCTGACAGAGCAGGATTTTGTTTTCATAAACCACATCACTCAGAATCCTCTCAAGAATATCTTCCCTTTCATTGATAACAGAAGACCAAATGTTTGAATGTGAGTTATAGATTTGTAAATACAGTATAAAGCAGCTTCTCGGGGAAGATATGGGTGCTGGAAACTGAACCAGGTCCTCTGCAAGAGCAACAAGTACTTTTACCTGCAGTCATCTCTTCAGCCCTTAAGCAGCCTTTCAATATTCTAGCATCTACTTGCCTGCCTGTTTTGACTTAGTCAATGATATGTTGGAGAGTCTAAAAAATTAAAAAAAAAAAAGCTCTTCTTTTCTCTGCCATCATGCACCATATGTCTGACTCAGCTTCTCACCATGTCCTTACAAGACTTTCAGAAACAAAGGCAATACTGCCCTATTCCCGAATGGATATGGATGAAAACTGGCAACAAAATCAGGCACAACTCCAAGAGAAGACACTGGGGGAGAACAGAGGTAGGTATGTATTGATTCACACACAATGATGTGACCAGGAGGGAGTTTTCTTAATTACTGGTTGATTGGGGAGGGCCCAGCCCATGTGGGTGGTGCCATCCCTGGGTTGGTGGTCCTGGGTTCTATAAGAAATTAGGCTGAGCAAGCTGTGAAAACAAGCCAGTAAGCAGCTCTCCTCCACAACCCCTGCATCAGCTCCTGCCTCCAGGTTCTTGCTCTGCTTGAGTTCCTGTCCTGACTTCCTTTGGAGATTAACAACAATGTATCAGTATAAGCTAAATAAACCCTTTGCTCCCCAAGTTGCTTTGGTTGTATTTCCTCACAGCATTAGTAACCCTAACTAAGGCAATATGTTGTGATTATATTTTTTCCATTACACTTTTATCCCTTCCCATCCCTGCTGACCCATTTCTTCTATCATATCTAAGAGACAATGTTTTGCATACAGTTTCATAGGAACAGTTTGTCATCATGTAACACCTTGGTTATCTCTATATAGAGTGTCTATATGGAGTCACATAGGTAAACCACCTACACATATCATAGAGTTGTCATTCGTAAGTTATATCAGGCAAATAAAACTCTTTCCTAGGGTTTCAAAACAACATATGTATACTCAAAATTCATTTCATGTTCTAAAACTATCAACAACTTTGTACATTAAACACCATATGACTGTGTTAAAAATCTAGGCCTTTGGGGTCAGAGATTGCATTGTATTTATGACCACTTCCTACTCTTTAGAAGGACCTGGATTAGATTCCAAGGAGCCATGTCATGGAGCTCACAACCACCTGCAACTCAAGTTTTGGGGATCCAACACACTCTCCTGGCTTATGTGGGCATATATATGTCATGCATGTGTAGCACAAATCTAAAAGGTCTTTCCAACTTCTCAACCAATCCTGTTTCCATGAATCCTCAGTCTGGATGCCTCTGAGTCCTCTCCTCACCCAAACAGATCTCAGCTGAACTGCTGCCCCAAACCTTAAAAGCTAAAAAAGCCTCTAGTTTCCAGTCTTCACGACTTATATACCTTTCTGCTTCTTGCCACCACTTTCTGGGATTAAAGGTATGTGTCTTTCTCAAGCAAGACATGAGATCTCAAGTCCTGGGATTAAAGGTGTGTGCCACCATGCCTGGCTCTGTTCCCAGTGTGGCCTTGAACTCACAGAGATCCAGATGGATCTCTGCCTCCAGAATGCTAGGATTAAAGGTGTGTATGCCACAATTTTCTGGCCTCCATGTCTATCTAGGGGCTGTTCTGTTCTCTGAACGCCAGATAAGTTTATTGGGGTGCACAATATGTTGAGGACCACAATGTCATCACATTTCCCCCTTTTTGTCTAAAATAAAAAGCTTATAACTAATACAAGAAAAACTATATCCTATAAGTATATACAATATATACAGTCAAGAATTACTTTAACAATGTCTAGTCCATTAACATTTGACAGATTCAGAAAAAACTCCATTATATACATTATCAATGTCCAGTCCATTAACATTTGACAAATTCAGACAAAAAAAATTTTCATTGCTTATCTTATTTAAAACAAGTAGTTCCTTTTGAAAAGTAGATTCAATAATCTACCTTTTATCTTATCATATCCATATTCTCTTTTTTTCTTCTGGGTAGATCAAAATTCTACCTTTTATCTTATCATTTCTATATCTTCTCTTTTTAACAAATTACCTTTTTCTTATTATTTTTATATCCTCCCTTTTTTCTTTTCAGAGTAGATTCAATAATCTACCCATTTATTCTATTGTTTCTATTTTTTTCAGAGTAGATTCAATAATCTACTTCTTATCTATATCCTCTTTTTTCTTTTTCTTTTTTTTCAAATAAGAACCCTCAATCTAATCTCCTTTGTTTAGCTTTTTTTTCTGACCATTAACAATTAACAACTTGTAACCAACCATTGTAAACAATGACAATATCAGTAACTCAAACAATCAAAAACTACCCACCCTACCTTTTGGGAATGTGGGCATCATTTTCTTAAAATTACTTACTGCTTTCTGGGAGTGAAGGTATCTTTAGGGGATCCTGAAAAGAAAGCTTTTGGGTTAATTGTCAAGTCCTGAGAGAGTTAGCTGTATCATTTGTTGTCCAGTCTCTGCATAATGCAAAAGTGCAAGGCTTGTCTCAAGTCCTCGCTCGAGTAGTCTGTGAATCTGGATCATCTTAGCTAGACATCTCAAAATTGTCCTGAGCAGTTTGTAGTCCAAAGTAGATCTTTTGGTGGTGTTAATCAGCTTAATGGTTTTATAATAGTCCATGTGGAATCATCATTGTAGGATCCCATAATTCTTTCAGAGATTTCAAAACTACTGTTAGGCATGGTCATGGTTCCCTGCAGAATTATTCTTTCTTTTCTTCTTTTATTTGGGCCTCCTCTGTGGTTTGGAGCAATCACAGGCTGATAAATGTCTGTCCCTCAGAACCATGAATGTTCTTCCCTAGAAGAGAATATATCTTTATAGCAATTCTCCCCACTACTTGCCTCGCCCACTTTCTCCAAAATGACCTTTACCAATGCTTTCTTGTAACTCGATGGTCCTGGCAATTGTTCTCTGAAACCCTGGTCTCTGGTTGCAGCATCACCATCACCACCAACATGATGAGAAGCAGCTTGTAGCTCAGAGCAGAAACCTCCACCTCCATGGTCCTGCCGCCACTGTTTGTGGCCCAGCCACAACCGCAGCTTCTCAACAGGCCTCCCAGGCTGGCCTCAAACTCGGGATCCTCCTGCTTCTGTCTCCTTTAGCAAATCCTACTGGCATGTGTCACCACAATGGGCTGTGTGCAGCTCGGGCCTGAGCTGGGGACTGCAAGGCCACAGGCAAGTAGCTTTTTCGCAAATTCATACCATGATCATTGGGTGCCAGATGTAACATGAATCTTTTTTAATTTTTTTATTAAGAGATTTTTCTATTCATTTTACATATCAATCACAGATCCCCCTGTCCTCCCTCCTCTAACGCCCAGCCTTCACCCCCAACTCACCCCCCCCCCATTCCCAACTTGTCCAAGGCAAGGTCTCCCATGGGGAGTCAGCAGAGCCTGATACATTCAGGTGAGGCAGGTCCAAGCCCCTCCTCCCTGCACCAAGGCTGTGCAAAGTGTCTCACCATAGGCAATAGGCTCCAAAAAGCTGGCTCATGCACTAGGGATAGCTCCCAATCCCACTGCCTGGGGCCCCCTAAACAGTTTGAGCTAAACAACTTTCTGGCTTATTCAGAGGGCCCAGTCCAGTACCATGTGGGCTCCTCAGCTATTGGTCCACAGTTCATATGTTTCTACTAGTTTGGCTAGTTGTCTCTGTACTTTTTCCAATTATGGTCTCAATATCTCTTGCTCATAGAATCCTTCCTCTCTCTTGTCAATTGGACTCCTGGAGCTCGGCCTGGGACCCTGCTGTGGATCTCTGCATCTGCTTCCATCAGTCACTGGATTGAGGGTTCTATCATGATAGTTATGGGATTCAGCCATCCTATCACCAGAGTATGCCAGCTCAGGCACCCTTTCAACCACTGCCAGTAGTCTATGATAGAGTCATCTTTGTGGATTCCTGGGGACCTCCCTAGCACTCTGCTTCTTCCTATTCCCATAGTGTCTTCATTTATCACGGTATCTTTTTCCTTGTTCTCCCACTCTGTTCCCATTCTAGCTCAAACCTCCCACTCCCCTAAGCTCTCATTCCCCCGTCCCTTGCCCTCCATTACCCCCCTCACTCCCAGTTTGCTCATGTAGATCTCATCCATTTCTCCATTGCTGGGTGATCCAGTAACATGAAGCTTAAAAGGTCTTATTAATAAAAACAAACCTGGAGCCAGGTATTGGGGTGAACACTGAAAGATCAGAGAAACAGAACAAGCCACAGCCAACCTCACCTTGCCAACTCTGTAGCTTCCAAATTCGAGCGACTTCCTGTCTACCCATACCTTTATATGCCTTGCTTTTCTGCCCTCTCATCGGCTCTTAGTCCAGCTACTTCATTTCCTTGTCACTGCCTGTCTGTACAGACCTCCAGGTCTCTAGGGTTGGTGCTGGGATTAAAAGCATATGTCACCACACTTGGCTCTGTTCCCTAGTATGGCCTTTAACACACAGAGAGCCCACCTGCTAAGTGATCGGATTAACGGCATGTGCTGCCTGACTTTCTTTACATAAAATGGCTGGCCTTTCCTCCCTGATGTCCAGGCAAACTTTATTTATCAAAGCACAAATAAAATATCACCACATGCATGTGTACAGACACACACACACACACACACACACACACACACACACATACACACAGACTATAAAATAAAAGATAAAATAGATTAATAAATTAAAAAGTCTCAGCCTTTAAAAATTCCTATCAGAAGCATACAGTAGATAAATATTACACACATTATATTTACATACTTAAAATATTTTAAATTCTTAACTCTTACATAGTCATTGATACATGATCTGTGTACTGCTGTGAAGAGACACAATGACCAAGACAGCTCTTATAAAAGAAAGCTTTTAACTGGGGGGGCTTACTCACTGTTTCAGAGGTTTAGTCCATTTTCATCATGGTGGGGAGCATGGCAGCATACATGGAGCCGAGCCAGCAGTTGAGAACTACATTCTGATGCACATGTCTGGGGAGGGGAGGGCTGAGGGCAGAGATCGCACCTATGAGGTTCATTCTTATGCAAACCATCATATGGGGTATAGACAAGAAGAGGTTTCTAGTTATGAAAGAGGCAAAAGTATATTCTAGACAAAGACAATGTGACGAGCAAAAGCAAGTGCAAAATGTGAGAGAGTCTTCACATATCTGTTCAATGTTTGCTTTAAGATAAGAGGGGGAATAGGAGAGGCTGAAGAGATTGGGAAGGGACAATTGTACCGCACTTTGGATATGTAGTAAGCAAGTTAGGGTTTAGGTAGAAAGGGGTGTTTCAATACAGTTTAATGTTTATAGTTTTCTCTCTCACTAGTTTGCCTTGGTCACACTATATCAGCGATTTCCACTGGAGGTATCTTTCAAATATGGTTGACAGGTAAGCTATCATGGAGGTACCTAAGAAACACTAAGGATTAAACTGTGAAACAGAAAATTAATTTGTGGTCCTTTATGGTTTTATTTCTACACCTGATAGTAACCTGTGTAAAGAGCATACAGGGATAAAATAGACATGGGAAAAACCACAACAAAATGCATCGTGATCTTGACTATGTGAGTGAAACTTTTCATTCTTTTCCTTCTAGCCATAGATGTTCTAGCTGAATCTGGCCTGACACTAGCATCAGAATTATTATAAAATTAAATTTATATTTTCTTCTGTTCCTAAATCAAATATCCTCAAAAATCATTGCATCTTTTATAAGTAAGAGAACATAGGAAGTCTGTGGGAGTATCAATACATAAGAAGCTATAAGGGGCAAATGGGGAGATTTTTTTTTTTTATGCATGAACACAGAGCTTGTTCCTGTATATCACTGGCTCTAATCAAATCATGATCAGATTTATGCTACTGGAAGATAATCGCTGACAATGTGGTGATTCATTAGAGGAGATAACATCGGTGTCAGAGAGTTTGCTGCCACAGGTCACTCAAATGATGAGAATGCTCTGGACTATAGCAAGCGGTAATGAAGATATAGGACAATGAGCAAGTAGGGAAGATTCATGTTTCTTTAGTAAAAAAAAAAAAAAAAAAAAAAGAATTGTATGAGCTGTGGTTATAGAGTGGTGGTAAAGAGTTGGCTAGTATGGAGGTTTGGGCATCTACCCCAGCACTCTCACAAAAATCACATGAATAATCACACAAAATGAAAAAAGAATGGAGGAGTCTAAGATGGTCACTGAATTTCAAATTAGAAGACAGAGTAATATGAACTGAGAACTGAAGTTACAAAACAGCATACTGGAAAGGCAAGTGTCTATTTGAGAAAATAACTTGTAAGGTTCTATAGAATAGTAAGATGTCTACAGTTGAAATAATTTTTGATGAATTCCAAAATTATTTTTGCAAAGGACTTTTAATGTTTCCAAGACAAAGTAATAGTAAATGTTTTTGATGGTTATAGCAGTTACTCTTATCTAGGCATTGTACAGTGTATACATGAATAAATGCAGCACTCTTTAGTTCACAATATATGTGCCATTATGTGGATCACAACTTTAAACATACCTTTAAATGGCTAAAATTTGTAAAGTGCTGATAAAACAGTTAAAGGGGTTGCAGTCATTGACTATACAAGGAAATGTAGTTCCATGTAATTTTTACATGGTCCACCTTTAAATATTTCAACTTTCCTTCATTTGAGTATGCTTTGAGATGAATGTAATCCATTAATGTCATCATATAATGCAGAGGTCTCTGCTCAAAGTTGCATTGTGCTTAGCACTCAGTTTTCTAAAATTAAATGATACTCACCCATTACATCAGCAGTTTTTATGCAAAATTCACCTTACAAATAATCACATTTTCCATTCCCAACTACACAGTATTCCCTTCTGCTCTTTGTCTAAAGGGAATCACATATATATCCACCAATCAGGTCCTTGGTAAATGTTGCTTATCTAGAAACTTTTCCCATTTCTTTTACTTTTATTTATATTTTATTTAAATTGTTTTATTTTATGTGTATGGGTGTTTTGCTTGCTTCTATTTCTGTGGTCCACAAGCATGCCTTGTGCCTGCAGTGGCCAGAAGAGGGTGTCAGATTCCCTGAATCTTTACTTACAGATGGTTGTCAGTTTCCATGTGGGGGCTAGGACTTGAATCTAGATCTTCTGCATTAGGAGCCATTGCTCTTAACCTCTGAGTCATCTCTTCAGCCATGTTTCTGTTTCTAAACAGTACTTTTTACAGTCTAACTTGTTTTACATATATACGCTTTGTAAATATTTTATTGTCTAGAAAATAAGCTTCCCAAAGGAAGGGACTATGTGTCTTTTACTATAATTTTGTTGCCAATATATTGCATAGACCACAATATAAACTTTAAATAGATGAATGACAAAGTAGATTTTATGCAGCATTCCTTGGATTATCCCATGTCATCACTGGGTGTATGAACACACATGTGTGGAGGTCAGAGGACAACTTTATTGGAGTCTGTTCTCTGCTTCCACCTTGATATAGGTTCCAGGGATTGAGAATGAACTCAGTAAGACTTATGCAGCAAGTATGTTTACCTTCTAAGCCATCTTTCTGGACATAGCTGTCAAATTCTAAGATATTGTTCCATCTGTCACATGAACCAAATAATGTATAACTCCTTGTAGTTACCATTTGCACCATAAAAATGCTAAATATTACAGCTGAAGGAAATGAATTCAAAATAACACACTTTGAGGTAAAATAATACTAAAATCCTGCCACCAAAGAAAATTTTATCACCTATATCATATTCATTCATCACTTTAAAAATATTGTACTCCTAAATATTTGTGTGTTTTGACTGTAATCTGTTTCAGGAATATTTGTGTAGCATTATTATTACCTTTCCTCAAAGTCAAACATTCATTCTCAGTACATGTGAGTCACGAATGAAGGGAATCTCATTGAGAACCAGGCCAGAACTTCAAGCTAGTTCTGTAGAAATGCTATAGCCAGCTATAACTCTTCCCTAACATCTGATCTCTACTCAAGCAGAAAATATTAGGAACTATTTTATATCAAAGTTGGAGAGTACAACAGTTTTATAGAAAGTGTAGTTAAGTACCAGCTTATAAACTGTCAGTGGTCTCCTTTCAAATTTACTTGCAAACAATTCTATGAGCAGATGTGGAAGTGGGCGTACAGCTGTCAGAAACTGATTTTGATGAGCTACAAAGCCTAGAGTGACTTGTTACTGCGAGAGCTTATGCAGCTATTTGGAGTTTTATAGAGATTACTGGCTGGGTTACCCAGGGCAGATGTGCTTAAAGGCTACTGAGACAATAATTTACTTTCTCTGAAACCAAAGGCATCCTTTCTAAAGCCATAAATTCACAACTGCACAAGTGACTACCATCATTAAGAATATATCACTTCTTAGCCACACATCCCATTGCCAAAAATATAAGAATAAGAGCACCTTTTAATGTAGATCTATCCATCTATCTAGACAATGCCAAATACTGTGTGATGTTTTAGTTACATAACAAAGATTAAACATCTTGGAACTTTCTCAGTTGGAGAACATGAACACTTTAAAATGTTTTATCCAGCCTTATTAAAATATGCTTAATGGGAGCCATAATCCTAAGTGACCCTTGAAATACATGCCACCATATTTGGGCTTCTCTCCTCTTTTCCTAGATCTAGGCCTTGCTTAAGTCTCCATAGCACCAAAACTTCTTCTCATAAATACCAGAACCTCTTCTCAGAAATCAGGTGACTGTGCTCCAGTTAGGCAGTTAGGCAAGAATAGATAGATAATCCCTATAGCAACATTCCCTGCTGGCTGAACAACCCATGGTTAAAGTCCTATCCCTGCTTGCACCCCACTTTTGCCCATCCTATATATGCCTTAAGAGGAAAATAAAATTTTGGAGCTTGATCAGACATCCTATCTTGCTCTCATTCTTTGTGTCTCTTGTCCCTCCCATTTGCTGGTCCTTCCTTCAGGTCTCTGTTGAAGACCCCACTTTCCAGGACATATGCTTACAGATATAATTATATGCATTTAAAGTATCCACTGGAAAAATGTTATTGTAAAAAGATTATCAAGATAGTGAAAGTATCTATCCTCTAACAGAGTTGTCTTTTGAATGATGAGGATACTGAAGATCTACTTCCTTTCCAGGCCCATGATACAGTACTAACCACAAGGCCATGCTGTACATTGGCTTCTCAGAATTCATCATGTAACTACAAATTTAGACACGTTGATCACTCTTCCCCCTTGTGAGGTGATATCATACTATACTTACTATTTGTATTTCCATGGTGACTGATGATCCAGAGCATTTCCTTTGTCTCTATTTGTATGTTATCTATGGGAAACATTTATTCAGGCCTTTTGCCCACTTTCAGTGTCTTGTTTTCTTACTAAAAGATGTATGAACTAATTACATGTTTTTGACACTAATTGTTTAGCTGATGTTTGCTTTACTAGTATTTTCTCCTAGTCTACAGCTGTAGCTTCATTGCATTCATTAATCTGTGGGAACTTCTCAGCTTAGTATTTTTTTATTTTTGCTATTGTCACTTATGCTATGAAGATATAGAAAAATTACCTTGATCAGTGTCATGAAAAACTTCCTCTACATTTAGTTTTAATAGTTGTATTGTGTACAGGTCTTAAATTTAAGAATTGAATTCATTTTTACTATATTTTTATATATGTTAACTTGTACAAAGTCACACAATAGTAGACAGAAAATCTGATATTTTGAACCTCAGGTGTATAATTCTTGAACCTATAACCTTAAGTATTTATTCATTCATGCTATTTGCTCATTACTCTTGACTTTTCATTTTAGGAGAAGGACTTCTATACCCAGAGTTTTATAACTTCATGATCTTCCAGAGTGCTAGCATTCAGGGAAATGGGCAAGGAGTCAAAGAAAACTTCCTTCTCTTATAAAGTAGGCAGTATGTCTACTACAGTTTCTGTTACTAACAGTAGACTTTTATTTTTACAAGTATATGTTGCCTTTGTGTATCTATCATGTTTTGCTTTATTATACATCAGAACCTTTTAAAATATTGAAAATTTGTGGCAACTTTGCATAGTAGGGCAACTTTTTAGTAACATCAACTCATATTACATTTGTGCCATACTTGCAAATTATCAGACTATTTCAAATTTTGTCATTATTATCAATAAGTTACTGTGATCTGTAATCGTTGATCTTTGATGTTAGTATTATAAGTGCTTTCTGGAACTATGAATCATGTTCACATAAAATGATAAGCTTAGTCAATGAATGTTCTGTAAATTCTGATTATTCTACAAATTGGCAATCATCACATTTCTCTTAATCTTCTCTGGTCTCTGTACTTCTTGAGATATAAATGACATTGAACCCAGGCCAATGGCATCTAAGAGTTCAAGTGAAAGTAACAACACCACACATCCCACTTCAAATCAAAACGTAGGAATAAGCAGTTTTATTATGGAAAGATTGTAAATGCAAATGCACAACACTCTGCCTCATCTATGAAACCATTAGTTATGTGAAGGAAATCCTTTTCTTTTGAGGACAAGGTCTTTTATGACTCAGACTGTGTACTCATCTATTTTCTGTTGCTGTGACAAACACTACAACCAAAAGAAACTTGAGGAATAAAGGGTTGATTTCCTTTTACAACTGTCAGGTCATGATCCATCACTGAGAGAAGGCGGGGCAGGGGTTCACGTACTGAAGGGTCATGTACTGAAGCAAAGATAGTGGAGGAATGTTACTAACGGCTTGCTCCAAGGCTCATATTCATTTACCTTTCTTATACATCCCAAGCCTACCCAGGCCAACAGTGCCTACAGTCTCCTGGATCCTCTCCCATCAATTATTAATCAAGAAAATGTTCCAAAGACATGTACACAGGATGATCTGATGCAGACAGTTCTGCAGCTAAGGGACCCTTGTCAAGTATGTCAGGTTGACAGCAATGATTATCCACCACAGGCTTTCTATAAACTCAGAAAAAAATCTTGAAAGAAATTTAGAAGGTTACCTCAATTAAGAACCAAGAAAGTAAAATTACCTTATTGTTCATATGGAGAAAGGTTTAGTATATGAACAGAAGCCCAAATCAGTTAAAATATTCCCCCTAAGCCAAAGCTACATCCAAACCTAGGGAAGAAGTGTCTTTGGTTCTGCAAAGGCTGAGTGAAAAGAGGAAACTGTGGGCGAAGTTTGAAGCTAGCACAAGATGGTTCATGAGTCTCAAAGAAAGTAGTTATCACTATAACATAACTATGTAAGATGACACAGGAAGTACTGATGCGGGAGCCAGTTGCCAGAATAGATATTTGCTAGATAATTGCCATTGATCACTATACTATGCACATTTGAGACCTATATGAAACAGACTTCCACTAAAAGAAGATTCCACTGAGGATTTTCAAAACTAGAGAGTAAAAGTTAACACCTGCCGTGAATTTGGAAGACAGCAATGGGGGTGGGTGGGTGGGAGGGCTTGGTAGGAGGAAAGGGATGATGTAATTTTATTATATATCAAAAATAAATTAATTTTTCTTAAAAAGTTAACACCTGGCTACAGTGCTTCCAAAAATGGGCTGACTTTTTGTTATGGGACAGACATGCATGACATTAACAAGAAGTTATCAAAAAACTGAGAGACTTTTACAGTGAAATGTCTTTGGTGAAAATGTTGGGAGAAAAATAAGGCAGAGGTAAAAGAAATTTGTAGTAAATCTGTCTTTCTCTATAAATGCAAGAACAGCGGACTGGATGACAGAACGTCTGATTATAATATTTACTGGAAATTGTAAGGCCAGTGAGAACTACTTCTGAGAAAAAAAATACATTTATAATGTCACTGTTTATTGTCAGTGCACCTAGTTGCCCAAGAGCTCTGATGGAAATGTACAAGATAAATGTTGTTTTCATGCTTGCTAATATAACTTCCATTCTATGGCCCCTGAATCAAGGAGTAATTTTGACTTCCAAGTCTCCTAATTTAAAAAATACATCTAAAAAGGCTATGGTGTAGGGCTGGAGAGGTGGCTCAGCAGTTAAGAGAACTGACTCCTCTTCCCCAGGTTCTGAGTTCAATTCCCAGCACCCACATAGTGGCTCACAACCACCTGTAATGAGATCTGGTGCCATTTTCTGGTCTGTAGGGACACATGCAGGCATAATATTGTATACATACTAAATCTTTTTTAAAAAGGCTATGGTGTGCCATAGTTAATAATTTCTATGATTGATCTTGGAAAAGCAAATTGAAACACATTAGAAAGAATTCATCATTGAGGATGTCATTAACAATATTTGTGATTCATGAGAGGATGTTACAATATCATTATTAGCAAGAATTAGGAAGTTCATTCTTTACTTCATGAATGATATGGAGGGTAGAGTTGGGGGTTGGTGCAATTAAGATTTCCATGGAGGAAGCAGCTGCGGATTCGGTGGAAGTAAAAAGAGAACTACGACTAGAGTACAATCTGTAGCTATGACTAAACTGCTGAAAGCTCACCATACAATTTGAACCATGAGGACTTGCTTCTTATGAATAAACCAGAAAAATGGTTTTGCAAAGTGAAATCGGTCCATTGTTGAAATCACAAACTATAAAAACTTAATTGATGAAACAGTGTTAGGGTATGAAAGAACAGATTTCAATTTTGAAAGAAGATATGTTATGTGTAAAATGATATCAAACCACATCACATTTCAGAGAACTCTTTCATGAGTGGAGGATTTGATGCCTAAAAGGTATTTTGTTATTGCTTTCAAGAAATTGCCACAGCTACTATCACCTTATGCTTTGGGAGCCAGCAGCCTAATCTGTCAGCAGCCATTAACATTGAGACGAGACCCTTAGCAAAGAACATGACAGCAGCAGATAAAGGCATGCAGAGATTAAATAAGTGACTATGTGGAGCTTGTCCCCAACTAATGCAACCCCTATATTTAAGGCTCAAGGAAAATAATAGAAGAGGGGGTGGAAAGATTCTAACATCTGGAGGAGCAAGAGGCTTACTTCAAGATAAAATCTTAATAATACATTTGCCTAGACAAGACCAGAATAATGAAGCCATCTATCTATAGCTGAGTATGGATGAGAGAAATTTCACAAGGCCTGAACCCCAAATGAAGAGCTTTATGCTGTAGAATGTTCTGTATGTTGTGAATGTGTTGCTCTGATTGGTTGATAAATAAAAAGCTGATTGGCCAGTAGCCAGGCAGGAAGTATAGGTGAGATAAACAGATGAACAGAGAATTCTGGGAAGAGAAAGGCTAAGTCAGGAGACGCCAGCCTGCTGTCCATGAAGCAGCATGTAATGGCACAGAAGTGAAGCCACAGCTTTAGGCAATCAATGGCTGCTGAGAGGGATAATCAGTTTTCTCCAGGGACAAGGCCACTGATAAGTTATCCAAACTCAAGTGGTCAACCCTGAATACATGTACATAAGAGCAACACTAAATGGACACATTTGGATATATATATATATATATATATATATATATATATATATATATATATATTATATTGTGTTTATAATAATAATAACTAAAAAAGAGGTCATGAATTCAAGACAGACTAGGGGGAACATGGGAGGAATTATAGAGGGGAAACAGGGGGGTGGAAATTATGTAAAATACAACTCATGCATGAAATCCTCAAAAATAAAAAAAGTTGAAAAATAAAGAAATACTTTTCAAACCTTTAAAAAATCTAGAAACCAGCTCTTTCTTATTTTTCTGTGTTGTAAATGTAATATTTTATTCTGTGAGTTGCCTTTTCAGTTGTTTTTTATTGTTTTCTTTTATTTGGGGGTAAACACAAATTCTTAATTCTAATGATTAGTACCATTTTTAGCAATAAAATACACATGTACATTGTTTTTAAGATGTAAGGTTGTTTTCCATTTAATATAGTACAATATAGTATAAGAATAAGGTTTATATGCACCAAGAAGTAAAAATATTTACTTTATTTGCATTACTGTGGAACTAGACTTAAAATACCTTTGAGATTTGACTGTACTTAATATGGCATAGGTGTTTCTTCTGTGAATAAAAAAAATAAATATAAGATTTACCATTGGCCTGAAGATCTTGCATTTATTGGTGAGTTTTTAACTCTAAAACCACTCTGCATGGCAATCTACCACTTTTATTTCATTATATTCACACTGACCATATTTATGAGTCTTAAATAGCTCTTGTCTGACCTACAACCTTTCTTTATTATTGTAATTTTACTTTTGTATATGTATGTGAGTGTGATTGTGAATATATGTGCCATGGCACATGTATATAGAGGTCAGAGGACAGATTACAGAAGTTGGCTCTTCTACTGTGTGGATTTTGGGGATGGAAGTCAGGTAGTCAGCGTTGGTGGCAAACACTTTAACTAAATGAACCATCTCACTGGCCCATTGCAATTTTGATAAAAGGTAAAGTATTACTACTTCAAAAGAATATTCCTGCTAACTTTGATTTTCTTTAAGAAAGCATTATGACTGCTCCAATATTGCCCTGGCTAGTTTACCCTCTGGTGGTAAGGATGGGGGACAGGTGGCAGGCAGACCAACCCTGCAACCACCCAGGGCCAGAATCAGGTTGAGTTGGCCCATCCTAACATCCATCCCATCTATGATCTGCTGGAGCATATAAAGAGGCTGGTCCTGCAGATCCAAAGCTGCAGAGCCTCTATGACACAGGGCAATAACAGGATATCCAAAAGGGGTCCCAGTGAGGGCCCAGTATCAATAGTGTAACAGAAACCAGAGGCAATGACTCATTGCAATGAACACTTGCTGTAGATATCATTCTGTATAAATAAAACACTGGTTGGCCAGTGGCCAGGCAGGAATTATAGGCAGGACAATGAGAGAGGAGAATTCTGGGAAGTGGAAGGCTGAGTGGGGTAAACACTGCCTGCCACTGCCATGACAAGCAGCATGTGAAGACACAGGTAAACCACGAACCACGTGGCAAGGTATAGATGTATAGAAATGGATTAATTTAAGATGTAAGAACTAGATAGCTAGAAGCCTGAGCCATTAGACCAAACAGTTTAAATAATATAAGCATCTGTGTGTTTATTTTATAAGTGGGCTCTTGGACTGTCGGGGCTTGGTGGGACCTAGAGAGAAGCTCTCCAGCCACAAACACTTACAAGTAAAGATGTATGGACTAAAGGGTATACTGTGTGACTAACTGTGACATACTCCAGCTTCCATGATGTGACAGAAAAAGAAAAATAAAAAACAAAGTATTATGAGGTAGTTACCTGATCCATTCTTCCATTCTCCAAAACAATCATCATAGTGAATTTACTTTTGCTGCAATTCACATCTTTTTTAAAAATTGGATAGTGCATGTTAATTACTAAATTTAGAAAGAATTATTCTACTCTGTAAATGATGTTCTGAAACTTGCTTTTCTCACCATTTTATTCACCATGTCCACCCATGTTGACATGTGAAAACTTACATTCACCTGCTGTATTGTTCTATAAATATATACAAATGAATTAATCCTCTAAATGATGGCCATCAGATTTTTAATGCAATGTTTTGATGAGTGAACTTTTCAATAAATGCCAGATATTCCTGCTGTTTTCTTGATAATCGAAATAGCACTGAAGTGCTGAGGTTGTAACTTGGTGACATAATACCAATAATGTCTAAAGTCTAAGGCATGAGTTTGACTTGCAGCACCACAAAACAAGCCACTTGTACCACAGTCATTAAAATATTTATTTCAGAAATAGAAAAAGGTTGCTGGACTTATCGTTACGGCATTTTTAATCTCAGCAATTAGAGACTAAGGCAGGAGGATCACAAGTCCCAGACCAGTCTGTGCTACATAGTGATTTCAAGGCCAGACTGAAATATTCAGTAAGATCTTAACTAAAATGAATTAGCAAGGCAATATTAAGAATATCTTAAGGTGGAGCTGGAGACATGGCTCAATGGTTAAGAGCACTGGTTGCTATTGAAGAGGACCCAGGTTCAATTCTCAACAATAACATGGCAGCTCACAAACATCTACAACTACAGTTCTTGGGAATTAGATGTACTCTTCTGGCTTCTGCTTGCATTTATACTCACACAGATACACACATATACATAAATAATAATGAAATACATCTTTTAAAAAGAATATTTAAAGGCAAATAAACTTGAAAATCGATATGAAATACCTTTAAAGGTATAATTTAATAAATCGATTCAAAAATATACATTCATATATTTCCACTAAAATGAAAGTAAGAAATTCAAAGCCTCATATACAGAAAAATAAAGCTCTAGTATAATTTTATGAGCAAGTACATTCTACTTGCAACACAGAGTTCCTTAGAGTATATGAAAAGAAATAATTATAATTAATTTAGTGCTGTTAAAATAACTTAAACTCAAACCTAACTCTCTCATATATTTACCAATATATATATTGATAAAGTATTACATCCAAATAAATATTCCTATTTACTTTTTTCTTTAAGAAATTTATATGTATATGAACACAAATGATGCAAAGCTTCAAAATAAAATATTTAACCAAAATTATCAAAGTTTGGAACTGGTTGTAACCCATTTCCACAGATTATAATGTCAAATTTGTCCTTTTTGTGATTACATATATAGATAAATTCTAACTATGTAATAATAAATGTGATATTGATATATAATATTTAAAATTTTTTATTTTAAATGTATGTCAAAAATAATCAAATGGCTTTATGTTTAAAAATATCTCTGAATTAATGGTTTCCTATGTCTTTAAATTTTCATAAGAGCAATAGTAACTGCGCATGTACAATGTGAGGTATTTGATGCAGTTGCTACCAGCATAAAACACTGTATCATCATTCAAAATCATTCTTGGGAAAAATTTAGTATTTTACTGGGATACATTAGCCTTGAAAATGAACTGCAATATTATTATCAAGCTGTATAACATTAACAATTTTACATGGAATTCTACTAAATAAGTGATCTTTTGTTCATAGTGAATGCTATCAGATTCTATGTTAAATTTTCTTGGTGTGTGAGTATCTTCTTTATTAACTGACTTTTTTTCAAGCAATGCTATTTTTCCACTCAGAAAGCTTCTTGTCAATGTAAATGAGATTATATAAAGACACAATTTAACAGGTAGCTATAATACAGCTGGCTGAATATTAAGATGTGAATATTTAGGTTTATAGTATGGCATTGTATTCTTAATATCAAGAGTCCTCATCTTCACTTGGGATCACTTTTGTTTCCTGCTCAGCTGAACACATCCCCAGTGAGAACTTATTTCCAGCTTGACTTCCTTGTGCAATTCTGGGGTTGTTTAGGTAAAGTTGTTTTGAGCCAGTATGAAGAAAAGGACGAATTCACAAACAAGGAATCCCTGGAGCCACCTGAAGTACTCAGTGTAAAATTGAGTAAGCCTGAAGTTGTTCCAACTCTTAGTAGTCACACTAGTACAATATGGTGCTTCTTTAAACAGTCTGACCTTAACATAGTCATTATTATCTAGGCTTTGGCTTTCCTCTTTTCTGTTTCAGCAGCTTTTCTTTTCATACATGTGTACTTTATTGTACCTAAAATTTGATCAAATGCATCCATTATAGTATTTATTCATTAAGCATGTACATATGTTAGGGATGAAAATATAATGGATATTTAGCTATTCTTGAAGGCTAAATATTATATGTATCTCCCATAGATAGTCTCTAATATGTCAGATTAATGAAAGCACCAAGTGGTTCAGAAGAGAATAAGTGGTATTTCTTGTACCAGTGAGTTTTAATCACAAGGCCTTTCGCATGGTAAGCAAGTGCTCCAACACTAAGCTGCATTTCAGACCATAAGCTCTTGATTCAGATACAAGAGTCAGTTTTGCAGGGATTCTTTGTGGTGTCTTCACTGAATGTTAGGTACAACATTATAGTCCCTTAGGTAAAGAGGCTGCAGACGAAAGATTAGGGAGAGTGGAAGTCAAAACTATATGAGATACATAAAGATTTAAAAACAATTCTAGATTATTGTGACATGATGTGAAGTACAGCATTAGTCAGGGCACAGAGAAATGCCCTATGATCTGCTAGAGTAACTTCATACTCCCTTTATGTGAGCGTTGCCTAAGGGTGTAAAGAGAATTACACAATAGGAAGTAACTTTTAAATAGATGTCTGTCAGCTGTGTGATAAATGTGTTTGAAAGAGGAAGAAGTGAATGCAATAGGAGTTAGAAAGATAGGAACATAAATCTAAGAAAGATAATATGATGTTTTTTTTCTAGGGTGATGGCAGACAGTAAATGTCATGAAGAAAAGCGAATAGCTCAAAGCTATGTACTTTAAAGGTAAAGTCAGCTAAACTAGATGTTTGAACATACATGTGAGGTAAATGAAAAAGGAAAGAAAAAACTATGGATATTGATGTCATTCCTTAACTCTGGGATAAAGAGGGACCAGATCCTGAGAACTAGAGTTGAAGAAGAAAACAAATGGAAAGCTGAGTTGTTAGCCAGGGTCAGTGCCATTTATCTCTACCTTTCTTGTGTTAAGATTTTATTTCTGAGTTCAACTTATTTTTTAAATTTTTTATTCATTTTACATAGCAACCACAGTTTCCCCTCTCATCCCTCCTCTCACTCTGCTGCCCCTCCTTCGACTCCCCCCTGGCCACTCCATACACTCTTTGAAAAGGGTAAGGCCTCCCATGGGGAATCAACAAAACATGGTACATTCAGTTGAGCCCCTCCCCACTGCATCAATGCTGATCTTGGTACCACTGCCAAAGGCCACTCAAAAAGACCAAGCTACACAACTGTCTCTCACATGCAGAGGGCCTAGTCTGGTCCCATGCAGGTTCCACAGCTGTCAATCTAAAGTTCACGAGTTTCTTTGAGCTTGGTTCAGTTGTCTCTGTGGATTTACCCATCATGATCTTGACCCCTCCCTTACTCATATAATCCGTCGGCCTGGTGCTTGGCTGTGGATCTCTAAAGCTATCTATACCAAATGAATCAGTATTGAGCCAGCAGAGTTTTGGAATTTTCTCTTCAGAGACAATGGATAGCATTCTTCTGAGGAAAAATCCAACATCTTCTTGGAACAGAAACTGAAGTAATGAAACCACAAATTATTAAAGTCTGAATTTCATTGGTGAGATGTGACAAAAATTGCTAACTTTGTGGACAGTGAGAACCCTTAGAAACTGATGCAGCATTTGGTTAATCACTCATTCAATGTGCTCTTGCCATAGAGAAACATATTTTTATCCCACTGTGGCTTTCAACCCTCATGTCAGCAACAAAGGTAATGGGAGCAGGAAGGATTTTTTCTAACAAGTTAATAAAGTATTAAGTTATAAGTTTATAAAAATAAAAGAAAGCTGATGGATACAGTCAAAGAGTAGAGAGGAAAATAATAAACCCAGACTACAAACTGAAAAGCATCCAGTGCATAGGAGGTTCCAGAGTCAGATTACCTCCATTCATATTTTGGCTTCAGTACATTGCTACATATAAAATACTGGATGAAATGGTGAGCTTTGTTGAATCTCAGTTTCCTCATCTCATGGTAAACTGGAATTTCATATACTGTAATTATATACATATATATATATATATATATATATATATATATATATATATATATACCTAAGGCATTAAATAATACAAAAGTTTTGATGTCAGGGACTGAATCAAGGCTTCACACATGCTAAACATATGTACAGCATCAAACTGCATCTCAGTTAAATGTGAACTTTATTATAATAGACAAATGAAAGGTTGGCACCAAAATATCTTTTATAAAGGACACTTAGGGGTTGGGGAAATGGCTCAGTGGATAAAACCTTTTACTGAGCTAGTGTGAGGATTCAGGTTTGTGTGCCCAAATCCAGTGCCAGGTATATGTAGCAACCTCTCTGTATTTCCAGTGTTTGAAAGAAAGAAACAGGAAATCTGGCTAGTTAGACTAGCTGTGTCACCAAGTTCTGAGTTCAATTGACAGACCCTGCCCTAAGGTGAAGAGTGATTGAGAATGATTCCAAGCATGCCCCCCACACACACATGAACGCACGCACATACATGCATGCAACACATACACACCACACAAACACATGTAGCCATACACAGGCAAACATGAATGCACAATGCATACATATAAAAAAAAATAAAGTGATGAGTATCCAATTCAGTTTCATACACAAAAGGAAAGGAAATCTCCAGGGAAGTAAATTGGAAGGTTAGAAACTCATTCTTTTCTATCTCTCAGGGTCTCTCCAATCTCTACTTCATTTTCAAATTTGTGTTCTTCTCTCTCTGATGATTGGCTTTTCTTGTTCAGATATAAGATTTTAAAGGGTGCTAAGTTTCAACAGAAAACTTATATAAGATTTCATCTCAGTAACTCACAATTGCAGACTGGCTATGGCTTTCCTTCTGTCAAATATGATAGAGAATCTGATTGGACTAGAAACAGATCTTTGAACTTTGATTAATCCAGCCCTTTCTTAGTGCAAGAAGTAAAAAAAAAAGACTATTAGTCTAGAAGGGATCATATGTTGAGAATAAAGCCCATAATAATTGGAATATGAAGTCTACCCATTGATGTGAAAATAAACACTTGATAAATTGATAGAATCCAATATTTAAGTACACAAAGTCATCAAGCTGCATGTCTTATACCCTTAGTGTGCAATTGGTGAGCAATGTCAGGTTACAGCATACCTCCATATTGTGTTTTGTTCATAAATACAGTATTTTCCTCAAGCCTCCAGAAGTATCCACTTAATGCATCTAGTTTTGTTTTAAGCTTCCTTGTGGGAGGCCAACTCCCATCTTTTAAAGGGTTCCTATGAGGAGGAGAGAGGAATAAGAAACTTTTAGATAGAAAGATAGTAGAGAGGAGAAAGACAGAAACACAGGATAGCTTTGGGAGGACCTGGATCAAAATCCACCAGCCCATTCTGTCTCTTCAAAAGGGCTTTTGATAGCAATGACAAGGGGTGGGGCAAAATACCTCCCACTTGCTGGATCAAAGCATAGCACACAGCCAAGTGTAAACCCTTCCAAACACCTAGTAACCAAGTCTGTGATAAAATAATCCCCTTATGCAGCCATGATGGGTGAAGCAAGCTCAGATTCTCAGACCTTGAGTAAGTTCTCACTAAGAAACCTCTATGGGTCTCTACAACTCCCCCTTCTTAATATTTTAAAGGGCCCCTCAGATAGACTGTGCCTGCCTTAGGTCATCTTCTTCTTCCCTAATCAGCCTTACTCATCATGGAGATACACTTTCCATCAAGCATACTCTGTCTTAGGTTAGCAGCTAGCAAGAAGGACTTTACCCATCTCTGACTACCAGCCTATGGCTGGGGAAGTATAGAGTTTAATTCAGCTCTGACTCAGGTCCCTACTAAGAGCTTGCAAGCAGTTGGAACAACCACAGAAATCCTTATGGCTGCCACACCTCCCAGTAAAGGATTAGAGGATGGCCAAGATGGAATGTCCTTTCGGAGTTGGTCTAAGATGTCTATAACAGCCTTAGCTGCACCAAGCCCTTTTTTAAATCAATAAACTCTTGATGCAAATGCATCAAATAAATCAGTAAACTCCCGATGCAACTTCATCAAACCTAAAGACTACCTTAGCTTCACCAAATCATGGTTCATTAATATCAACAGGTTAACATAATTCTAGCATGAATATTACTATACATATTTACAATTCTTACAAACTTACATCCAAAAGCAACCTCTCTATAGGACTATTTACAGTTTACAAACTTTAGCAAACATCTAAAAGAGATCTCTTAACAGAACTATTTATATTTTCTTCCAACAAGACAGAGGGTACATGAATTGTGAGTCACGACAGTTAAAATTGTAGGTGAACGCAAAATTGTTTCATTTCTGAAGTTTGAAGTTCAAAGTCAATTGTGATATCAGTTTTATAGTTTCCCTGAAGGTTAGAAATCAGAGCCTAACTTGTCAGCAGCTCTAGAGTCTTTGTATCTGGCTCCCTTGGTTCCGGGATTCAGTGAGCACTGCTGCCAGAGGGCTGTAACACTTGGGGTGGCACCATCCCCCCAAACCACCTACCCCTCCAGGCCCTTCAAGCCGTCCTGGAACCAGCTGTGGTGTACTGCCATGGTGGAAGTGTACCCAGCAGCAGCCAGTTGCTGGCCTGGGGGCAGTCCCTTTACCCAAATTTGTTGCAGCCACCCTGAATGAAACAATTCAACTCCATTCAAATAAGCATTGCTCACACTTCAATCTCAGTCACAGCAGCATTTTATAGCAGTGTTTCCCAAGGAACCTTGCCTCAGGATGAAGGTGATTGCCAAGGTAATCGAGCTGCTACAGAGCTCTTTTTGGAAAAAGCTCACTGTACATCCAGCAAACAGAAACTGCATGACTTTGGCTCCATTAAGCTTTTTTTTTTTTAACCATCCAAGTCTGTCTGTGCCTCCTGTCTCTGGGCCAGCCTGCCTAGAGACCCCAGCATCCTGAGGTCCTGAGGGCTCTCTCATGCCTTGTGCTGCATGGCTGAATGCTGCCCCACTGCTACCAGCTACAGTTCTCAAGCAGCCCTTCTGGGTCCAGGAGGAAACCCAGCAACAACCAGTTGTGGCTGCTGTACCTCCAGCTCCATTTGTGCTCATTCATACTATATTACCCTGGGCATCTGACTGTTCAGTTATGGGGAACATTTGAAATCCTTGCACCTTCACCTCTCTGCTAGCTGCTTCTCTAATACTGGCTTGAAGGGGAGATATAGGACTAACAGCAAGGGTTTGCCATGCTCTAGGAGGCTTTTGCACCAGGGCAATTGTGGGCAACTTTGGATTTTGATAGACAACCCCCCAGGTGAGTCTAATTCTGCCTCTACAGAAGGAAGATAAGTACCCTTCTGAGAAATAAAGACCCGAGGAGCCTTCAGTTTTTGAGAAAGAGAAATTATTAAGTTTCTCAAGCCTTTTAGTTCCTCTCTTGTCTCATCCTAAGATTATTTCTTTTCCTTAAATTCAACTTCATGGCCAACAAGAAACTGACTTAGCGTAAACAATATTATAAAAGTGTTCTCATCTAGTGGCACTTCTAGCAGAGTAGAAGGTTTTGTTCCACCTCAGGGAAAATTCCCCTTTGCTGCTCAGGGCTTAGATCTAAACTATCCCAAATTAATGCCCACAGGCCAAAAGCTTCCACAGGAATCTTTTCCCACCCATATTCCTCATAATGTTTTTGCATTTCAACTCTGATTCTCCCTCAGGAGTCTGTGTCCAGAGTCCCATAGTCAGAGAACCAAGGACACAGTTCCTCTATGAAATCCAAAAAACCTCTATACTTGTGTTTCTACCTTAACTCCCCTAGTTTTCAAACTTTCCACAAATGAATATAGAAACATCTGGTTACTATTTCCCTGCCCCATAATGGCTTTTCTTTCTCAGACTGCTAAATCCACGGTGGCTACTTGTTCCTTGGACACGGTTTTCAGATCCGGCACTACAGAAATTCTACTCTTACCCTAAGTTTCTTCCTACACAATATTCCTATACCTAAGTCCTATATTTTCCCCAATTTAATAGAAATTAAGAGAGAGAGAGAAAAAAAAGAAACCTAGACAGAGTGATACTTGCTGCAGCCTAATTTTTCTATATACAGTTTTTGCTCCTGAATAAAAAAATACTACTGCCTAACCTTTTCATACAAATTCAGACATGTCCAACTGCTTCCAAAGGGTTTTCCTACTCTCACTTATCTACCCTCTGCACCCAAGTCCCTAGTTCTGGTGTCATCCATGGGAGGCCAACTCCCACCTTTTCAAGGGTCCCTTTGAGGAGGAGAGAGGAATAAGAAACTTTTAGATAGAAAGATAGCAGAGAGGAGACAGATGGAATCACAAGATAGCTTCAGGAAGACCTGGATCAAAATCCACTGGCCCGTTTTGTTTCTTCAAAAGTGCTTTTTATAACAATGCCAAGGGGTGGGGCAAAAGACCTCCCCTTGCTACATCAAAGCATACCACACAGCCAAGTGCAGACCCTTCCAAACACTTGGTAACCATGCCCATGGTCAAATCATCCCTTCATGCAACCCTGCTGGGTAAAGCAATTTCAGATTCTTGGACCCTGAGTAAGTTCTCACTAGGAAACCTCTGTAGGTCTCTACACTTCCTCTAGCAAGTAGGGTGGAGGATGGTAACCAGGACAGCACTGACTCAATCATTTTACACCATTTCCCTGATGCCTAGTTTTATGTCATCTTGACACAAGCTAGAGTCCTTTAAAAAGAGGACTCTCTCCCTCCACAAGGTTGGGCTGTAGGCAAATTTTTGGAGCACCGTCATGGTTAGTGGTTGATGTGGGAGCTATGGGTGGTGCTACCTCTGGGCAGGTGGTCCAGGGTAGTATAAAAAAGCAGGTCAATCAAGCCATAAGGAAGAAGCAAATAAGAAGCATTCCTCCATGGATTCTGTTTCAGTGCCTGCCTCCAGGCTCCTGCCTCAGCTTCCCTCAATACACTGTGATCTAGGACATGTAAAAAGCCAAATAAACCCTTTCTTTTCCAAGTTGCTTTTGGTCCCCAAGGAAACCTCTGAAAGAGAGGGGGTGAACCTTAAGAGAATACCAATGACCAATTCTGTTCCTTTATAAATACCTCAGGCCATACTCAAAATTGCCAGCCTGAAGAAGGCTGCATTTACACACATAAAAAAAGAAGATAGGTTTAAAGTAAATTAAATTAGATAGTTTTTAAACAAATATTCTTGTTGCTCACTTTGTTCCAATATTTATACCTCTTCAAATGTTTGTGAAGTAATGAGTACACATATGAATTCCTTTTTTTTCCACAAGAAATCTTCCCTCCATTTCAGCAATATCTATCCCTCCCAAATGATCTTTATTTTTTGTGTGTTGCTTTTTATAAGGAAAAGCTTTTAAAAATTTGTATTTAATGTAATATACTCAGTAACAGGAACAATTTGGAAGGAGAAATCCCATCTTCTAACACTCACCAGAATATTGTTACCATATGAAAATTAAACACAACTATTTGAATAATTTTATCATCTTCAACCATTATACACTCCTAATTTGATGCCAACATTTCATTAGTCTATTATAATAAAGTTCATGTTGAGCTGAGATGCATTTTGACATTGGATATGTGTTTAGCATGTGTAAAGCCTTGCAAGATTCAGTCCCCAACGTCAAAACTTTTGTTTTATTCAAGGTTGTAGGGTATATATACTAGATTCTCCTTATCTCACTTTTTATTTTCAATTCAGAGCCATGTCCCACCCCAGGCTACAGTAAATTAGTAAACTATCAAATCCAATATTTTATCATGTTGGTTTTTGGTTTTCCCTCTCTTTCTGAGAGGTAAGCACAATAATAGTCCACCAAAGACATTCTAATCTCTGAGAACTGTGACTCTACTAGGCTTTATGAAGAAATAGATTCAGGAAATGCAATCAAGGTATGGAATTAAAAATGTAAGAATTATCTTAGATAGTCTGAATGGGCCTAGTTTAGTCACACAAGTCCTTTTAAAAGCTGGACCCTGTGCCCTGCTACTTTGAGAGAGGAAAGTAATAAAGGAACAGAGAGATGCCAAGTGAGGAGGTGGTTCTGTGGAGTAGAAAACTACATCCAAGGACCAGAGCCAGAACTGTGTGCTAAAATCCTGTAGTTTTTCCTCACCTGAAAACTTCCAAAGAAACAGAGATTTCCATCTCACAATAACATATATTGAAAAACAACATACTGAAATCAATTACTTATAGATGGATTAAATAGTTGGATGTTGAGATGACAGCTAAAGAAAAACAGAAGTTTTCACTGAGAAACTTGCATTCTACTCTGAAAGGGAAATATATGGGCTTAGGTTAGGAGAAAATAATTCTGTACATGGACAGGGTCTACAGTAAGTATGTGTTTGAGGTAAATCTTAAAAAAATGAGTAAAGCATACATGAGTAAGAATATTTCAAGAAAAGAGTGGTGTGGACATCCAGAGATGTCAAAATGGGTGGTATTTCTATTAATCTAATATTAGCTCCATAGTTGGGGTGATAATCTGAGGGAAGATAGCTGTCAGTGGTAGTCTGGTTGCTATTTTTCTATATCAAGTAAAGATTTTCAAAAGCCTCCAAATTGGGGTACAGGCAAGAGAAATGAGCAAATGAAGTCATAAGAGATATATGATTAAGATAAAAAGAAAAAAGATTTAGGAATTGATTAGATATGAATTCTGAAATAGAAAATAATACAGAAAAAACTTCTGAATTTCAATTAATCAAGTATCTAAAAAATGAGATTCAATGGGTTTCTGGATTGAGTGTGGGACAGCTTTTTGTTTATCCAACCTGATACATGCAACTAGAGATAGGTCTGGCCTTAGACATTTAAGAGTCAGACTGGGGTGTGGGGAGATGACGTAGTTCAGTGATTAAGAGCATTTGCTGCACTGGGTGACGGTGGCACATGCCTTTAATCCCAGGCTTGGGAGGCAGAGGCATGCAGATCTTCAAGGCCAGCCTGGTCTACAAAGTGAGTTCCAGAAGAGCCAGGGCCACTCAGAGAAACCCTGTCTTGAAAAACCAAAAACGGGAGGGGGAACTTGCTGCTCTTGCAGAGAACCCCAGACTGATTGCCATAACCTACATCAGGCCTCAAAATCTTCTGTAACTGGTTCCAGTGAATATGGTGCCCTCTTCTGACCTCCAAGGGCAGCAGGTGCATGCATGGTCCACAGATATACATACAGATAAAACAATTCATACATATAAAATAACATACTTAAATATTTGTTCAGGTCTTGTTTAGGTAACCATGTTGTTAAGGTTTTATTGGTGTAGCTTCCCCGAGAGTGGGAGAAAACAGTCTTCCAGAATGAACAGGCCTCCAATTAATTATCCAATACAAAAATGTCAGAATAGAAACCATGTACATACAAATAACATTATATAGATTGAGAATACCATATTCATATATTTGGGAATAAACTGTAACAATAGTTAAAGAAAAAGAAGCCAGAACTCATTAATTTGTAAGCAAGGACTGGGGTACATGGGAAGAGTTGGGAAAAGAAGAAAGCAAAATGGGAAATTATATAATTGTATTTCAATTTTAAAAGATAAAAATATAAAACAACAATAAAATTAAAATAAATCAGTTTCTCTTATTTTTAAGAGAAGAGTCAAATGCGAGAAGGAAGACACAACCATTTCCATAGAGAACAGTGAGTAAATGCAGAAAAGGCTTTTAAATTCTGGAGGACATAAGCAGAGAGAGCTTAGCAGTAGAGGAACTAGTAAAAGAGACTGAAATTCATCTGGTAGAGTATAAATGACTCAAGAAAGAGTGGATCCATGACCAGGAAAAGAAAGGATTCTGAGAGAGAGGAAAAAAGAAGTGGCGACTCCTCTAAATCAGACCTTGTGTCACCTTCACTAATGATGCGCATTCACAAATACATCAGTCCAATGCATGTTCTTTGGTACCAATTAGTCTGAAAGGTCAATTCCACTCTATTTTCCATCTCCAACTGTGCTCAGCTAAATTATCCAATCTAGCTCACCAGACAAAGTGTTAAGAAAATGTTGAAAAGCTAGAATCACAGGCCACTGCAAAAACCCCAAAACGCACAAGCACTTAGCTCTGTAGGAAATGGAGCACTGCAGAGTCTAATGGGTTTCCATTTTCTTTCAAGAAATATACAACACTTCAGATAAGGCTTCCACCATGTTAGGAAAATGCCTTGCTTTATGTAAAAAGAATATCTCCCATTATATTTTAAAATTTTTCTTGATCAGCTCAGACCCAGGAGGAAAAATATCTGGTTAGAATCTGTGGCCTTCAGCTCTTTAGCATTGCCATGCCAGCTGCTGTAAAGCAGCAATCTAAACTATCATTTAGAAAACTGATAGAGCACTGTCAGCATTTTCCAGGATGTGGGAAAAACAAGCGCTTTCATAATGTACTACTTTTGAAAATGCAAATGGGTACTATGCCTTGTAGGGAATTTAGCAAAAGCTGCCAAAATTATGAATGTTTTGACCTTTTGACCCAAGAATCCAATTTTAGGGAACTTATCCCCTAGATGCACCTGTACAGATAAGAAATGTATTATCTACAGGGTTGTGTGATGAAATAATCAATTCTGAAAACAGTTTGTATCAATATGAAGGTAATGATTGAATGTTTTTTGCAGTGTAACTAGGAAGATTGCTCTAGTAATATGGAAGGTTCCCAATTACCAATTAAAGGAAACAACAAAGTATAGTTTTTTTCATACAGAAGGTATTTTATGTAATAAATGGTAGAAATAAGAACATACATTTGTGTTGTTCAGTTAGAACCCCTGCACAAGCTGGAAAACCCTGCTGCCCTACTTCCTCCAACCCTGGCCGCAAGTTCAGAGTTTTTTGGCTGAATGGAGAAAAATGCCCAGTTATACATTTTTGGCAGCTGATGGAACCCACCTTTCTGACCTGAGCAGCTCACCAAAGTGCCCATTAAGGGGCTTAGCTTTTGACCATACTTGGCCACAGTATTAGCTCCTGGCTGGCATGCCATCACCCCTTGCCTAAGGTCTATAAAACCTTCCTGCCTTAATCCCAGTATGCGACTTCTCTGGCCCTGACCCAGAAGCAATGCCCAATAAACCTGCATTTATCTGTTTTTAATCTGGTCTGATCTGGCCTTTTGAGTCAGCAGAAACATGTGTGAGGGTATTTACATGAAGAGTGTTTAAATGTAGGACTTTCAGGTTACAGGAGGGAAGGACGGAGTTGTCAGAGACAGTGAGAATGAGACGTTGAAAAAATAACATTTTAATTCTTCGAGGATTTCTTACAACCTATTTTGATTATAGTCACCCCTCTTTCCCCAACTCCTCCCACCCACACTCCCATCTCCATACCCATCTAAGTTCCCTTTTCTTTCATTTTAATATCCATATTGTCTACTTTGTGTTGCCCAAATATTCTTGGGTATGGTGGAACACAATAGACCTACCATGTGTCACATTCTTAAGAAAAAATAAAAATAAAAAAAATAAAACACAAAACGGACTCACTCCCAGAAGCTGTTAACTGCCAATAGCACCTTATGGAGATGGGATTCCGTGCCCACCTCCCCTGCCTTGATTTTACCTGCCTTGAGCTTGCACAGGTGTTTGCATGATGTCATAACTACTCTGACTTTATATGTGCAACTTCCCTGTTATATCCAAAAGTTTTATTGAAGTCATTTACCACTTCTGGCTTTTACACTGTTTTCATTGCCTCTTTCATGACACTTGAGCCTTAACCGGATGGGGTGTGATAGAGATGTTTCATTTAAGGCTGAGCATTCAACACAGTCTCTTATTCTCTGCACCTTGAGCAGTTCTGGGCCTGTGTTAATTGTCATCTCCTGTAAAAAGAACATTTTCTGGTGCCAAACCTGAAAACGAAAGTTTGAGTCCCAGAACCCACAGTGGAATGAGAAAATCGAGTCCTAAAACTTACTCCATGGCACATGCACTTCCTCACACCACAACACACCACACTACACCTCACCACACCACACACAAATAGTAATAATAATAAGCAAAAATTTTAAAAATTGGAAAAAAATGATTGAATAGTCTGTTGCTGAACTTCTTTCCAGGAAGAGGCAGAAGTGTCTATGCCTCCTACTAAAATTCAAAAAAGAAACTCAGGCAAGATTCTACCAAAGTTCACTCTGAGGAACCAGTTAGTAAAGTTGGCTTCCTTACAAAGCATAGGTGAGAGGTTACTTAGAGGGATGTGGGTGCTTTCCCAGAAAAGGTCACACTGGAATGTCTCTACTTAGCAGGGATGATGGTTTTCTACAGTCGAATAGATGGAGTACCCTCTTCTAGTCTTTTCCCATTGACATCTCCCCACCCCACCCAAACCACAAAGTCATGTGTAATTAGGGCAGAACTGCTAGTTGGAAGGGCCAGGTACTCAGGTGAGGGTCCCATAGTTCCACACACACTCCTTCTATGAAAAAAAGTAAATAGTCAGCAGGCCCAACAGAACTCCCAAAGATGGATGGTGGCAGTTTGGCTCAGAGCACCGTCCTGTACAACATATTCCAACCCATGTTCAGTCATCTACTGGATTGTCTAATGTTTTGTTCTATTTATTTAGTTGTTTTGTTTTGTTATTTGAGACAGAGTATATCTATGTAGCCCTGGCTGTCCTAGAACTCTGTATGTAGACCAAAATGGCCTCAAACAGAGCTCCGCCTGCCTCTGCTTCCAAAGTGCTGGGATTAAAGCCATGAAGCACCATGCCCAGCTTGTCTAGTGTTTTAATTACTAGGAAACAAAACTATCCTAATGGGCATAGCTAGCACCACCTCCCTCATCTGTGGTGTGGTGGTGGGGATGAGGGATAGACGGCCTCCCCCTTGCCCCTACCACATCTAGCTGGCAAGGGAGCTGACTGCTTTACCAGCTCCAACACTTGGAAAAGTAGGCCCTATGTCTCCTCAGGGCAGCCCAGCAGAACTGACCCTGTTGATGAGTGCACAGATGAGCCAGCCCCAAGAATGTGAGCATGGGAATCTTGCCCCACCCCTCATCTGCCATATGGAGGTAAGGAGGGTAGAGATTCCCTCCCTCCATCAACACCTGAGGCAGGTGGGAGAACTAGCCCTGGGGTCATAAGAGCAGGAGAGCTATCCCTGCCTCCTACCTGATTCAACACTCGGGAGAGCAAGCCGTGCACCTCACCTGGGCAGCACAACAGAGCTGACCCTGATGGCAAGAGGAGTGGGTGAGACAGCCTTGAGTGTGTGTGAGTGGGATAGCTGGCCATAGCTCCATTGTCTGCCGTGTGGTGGCGAGGGTGGGGGAAAGATGCCCTCCCTTGCCCCCGCCACCTGTGGTGGGTGAGGGAGCTGACCCTCCCCCTTACCAGCTGCAGCACTCAAAACAGCAGGCCCTGCACCTCACCTGGGCAGCACAAGAGAGCCAACCCTGTTGGCAGAGGTGTGGGTGTGCCATCTCTGAAGTTGTGAGCATGGGAGAGCCATCCCTGCTACTCATCTGTCATGAGACGGTGTTGGTCAGGGAGAGATGCCCACCTTACTCCTCACTTCTCACTGCCTGCCACAGAAGAGTGATCTGAGCCTCTGCCTTACCGGCTGCAGCAGTCAGGAAAGCAGGCCCTGTTCCTCACCTAGGCAGCACAGTAGAGCTGACCATGTTGCCAGAGGCGTGAGTGAGATACCCCGGAGGGTGTGAGAGTGGTATACCTGGCCACACCCCCTTGTCTGCCACCTGATGGTGAGGGCAAGGGAAAGATGCCTTTCTCCCTTGTCCATCACCTGTGGTGGGCTAGGGAGCCGACCCTCCCTCTTACCAGCTGCAGCACTCAGGAAAGTGGACCCTGCACCTCACCTGTGGACAGAGGTGTGGGTGAGCCAGGCCCGATGTTGTGAGCATGGGACAGAAGTCCCCATTACTCACTTGTCTCGTCGTGGCCCAGACAAGGGGGAGATTCCTACACACACACACCCCTGCCCATCAACACCTGAGGCAGAGCTGGCCCTGAGGTCATAAGAGCAGGAGAGCTGGCCCTGCCCCTCATCAGCTGCAGCACTGTGGAGAGTGACCCCTACACCTCACTTGGGTAACACAGAAGTAGATCTGACCCTGAAGATGTAGGTGTGGGTGAGCCGACTTGAGGATATGAAAGCAGGAGAACTGGCCCTGCCCCTGCTCATTGCAGCAAGGGCTGAACTAACCAGGGCAGTGCAGGAGAGCTCACCCTGGTGGTGAGGACAGGGAGAGCTGGCAGGCTGACCAACCTGGTAACTACCCAGGCCCAGAACCAGGGTTATGTGTTGGCCCACCCCAACATCCATCCCATCTGTGATATGCTGGAGCATGGAGTCTGGGGTGGGGGTGGGGAGTTGGATCTCCACAACACAGGGCAGCAACAGGATGTCCAGAGAGGGCCTAGCGTCAATGGTGCAGAGACCACAGACCTCTAACCAGATTCTTTGCCATGAATGCTTGCATGTAGAGATGTGTGGAAGAAGAGATTTACTGTGAGACTCACTGTAACTCTGCAGCTTCCATGATGATAATTTTCCCTTTCTTTTTTTTCTTTTAATTTTATTGGGGGGCGATGGGTGGGATTGGAAGGCATGATGTGAAAGACACAAAGAATGAATAAAAAGAAAGGTTAAAAACAACCCTATCTTAACACCAGAACTATAGCTTCAAATCTAGAGATAAATATTATGATTTCACAAGATTAAAAGGGCTTTTCATCAAATCTATAATCTAAGGATCACTCTACACAATTACTGAAGGTAAAGTGATTTCTGAATTAAGTTCATTACGATCTAGACACTTTGTACCATTATCAACCACAAACCAAATCATGAAGTATTATTTTGAAACAAAAAAATTATTTAATGCATGTTTAGCATTTAAGAGAAATAAGGTAGAAATATGGTGAACCCTATCTTGCTTTCTTTAAACTTTCTTCCCACAAGGTAATAGCAAATATGATACATGATGCAATGTGGCTTCACAACTGGTTTATTTATGCTAGCTTTGAGCACCCAAGTTACATGAACATCACAGAAGAACAGCAGTAGTCACTTGAGCATTGCAAACTCAATCTACAGAAATAATGATGGAAACAATGCCTTCTTTGTTGTATTTTCATAGATTTTATGACTGTAAAATTCTCTTAGATCCACAAATTTGTAACATTTTCTCTCTCTGTGATACAACAGAAAATACATTTGAAATCTATTACAAACACTCTAATCCAATTGCATCTCAAATTTTATGTCATTACATTTTTATCTTGGAGTATTTCTCTCACTGGCAGTGTATGTCATTCTATATTCAACACCTTACAAAAACATCACGCATGCCTTCCCTCCCATTCTTTCTCTCCTACTTAAATCTAATTTCTTCTTTTATGTTGGTTAATACTGAAGTCTCTATGTCTATTTGTGTCAACTTCATTGATGGCAGAAAAGTTGAGTGTAGGAGTAACATAAATTGGGTCAGACAATATATAGCATTTTAATAAGCAACACTGGAAATTCTGGTGTGCATTACATATATCCTGTAGCATGCTTTATATTATGCTATTGTATCATCATGGGCACATTTTAGTAGGTGTCACTACCTGCAATTGGCCACAATCATTGCTCATTTTTATGCCCAATCTCCATTCTTTGCCCAGTGAGTGTGAGCCTCATTTTGTAAATGCTCAGTCTGTTGCTTTTGCTCTAAGACAGTCTGATTAGGGCCTATTTGTCCTCTGTAGCACCTGCCTCTGCTGTCACATTCTTTAAGTGGCAAAATGTTCCAGGCTCATCGAACCTTCTCCAGCCCCAAGGCTTGGTACCAGCTACCCTCCAAGGAGCCTTGGTTCCTGTACATGGAAGAATAGTTTAAGGAGCTAGTGCCTGGGTGCCAGGTAGAGCAGTGGTTTTTCAAAATGCGACTGGTTTTGGGTCAGTTGACTATACAGACCACTAAGGCTATTGCAGCAACAGAGCAAGAAACTTCCAGGGCAAAACTCACTTTTCTAAATTATTCCAAAATAAAATTTCCAAATTTTATTACCTACTATTATATTTCATACTATACTATATATTGTCAATACCCAATTTAGGTATTCAGATTTCACTGTTGATAGTCACTTAGAAGTTTCCATTTTGTTCTTCTTTTGGGTCCTTCATCCATGAGTCCTGAATCATGTTCTAAATTGTAAAACTCCAAAATGTGCCAGAGCTGGAAAGTCTAATACTTTGTAATCACATGCACATGTGTAACCTGAAATAGTCAAATCACTGAAATAGAGTATGCTGGTGCTCACCCCAAACTAGGGGTAGGGGAAATGGGGGAACATTGGTCAAAGAGTAAACAGAAAAAGAGCTTTGAGATTCATTTCAAGGCACCAGGGTTAAAAATTATGTGATGGTACATCCCTTTTCTCTCCGCATTCAGGATGTAGGGGTAGGTGGATCTCTGCGAATTTGAGGCCAGTGAGTTTCAGGACATCCAGGGGATGCATAGACCCTGTCTCAACAAAAATTATACATTTCAAAATTGCAAATGACAGATGTTAATAACAGAATCAAAAATCAACTGTAAGTACTTAAATACATGGAACCAATCACACTGGACACATAAGCGAAAGTAGGGGCCTGAGATACGGCTCAACAGTTAGGTGTACTTGCTTCTCCTCCAGAGGAATAAAGTTCCAATACCCACTTCACAAAGCATGAATGCATGTAACTCTAGCTTCATGGATGTTGCATCGTCTTCTAGCTTCTGCAGGCACTGCAGCCACATGCACAAAACCATACATATACAATATAATTAAATTTTTTAGTTAAAAAGCTAAGATTTAAACATTTTTATTACAAAATTATCTTCCTTATTTGGACTCTGAAAGGAAAATCAGCATGACTATCTGTATAGAGTTGTTCAATGCAGAAAATTAAAATAATACAGCATTTAGAATATATTCACACTTCATACACACAGAAAGAGCAAAAGAGAGAGAAGAAAAAAGTGCACCATTTACTACAAAATTAAAATTTAGATAATATCCCTGGACCTTATCAGGAAATCTTATCTCCAGAAAAATAATGAAAAATCTGAAAACAGGTCATAGAATACCACAGATAGAACATTGCTTAATACATATAAATTGAAGGTAAAATATGAAAATCACTAGTTTCTAAGGTTTTTACAAATGGTATTAATTTGCATTTTCATAGGTCCAATAGAGTCCTATATTACTTTATTTGAGTCCTTGCACACAGGTATTTTCTAGCCTAACTGTTTTACTACTATTATTTATTTATTTTGCCCATAGGTGGTATTGAGCAGTGAACATTAAATTTTCAGTGGCTCTTAGATGCATATAGATGAGCTCCATTGCCAGAGTGTTGTACTACTTCAAAATCCTTCAAAGCAGCACAGAATATCAGAAAACATAAAACTTGCATCTATTATCAACAGAAAAATTTTACCTTTGTAAACTTTAAACTTCCTACACAGTAAATTCTTGTGGATTAATTACTATAAATTCTCATAAATTTTCACAAGCTGTCTTTTGCATGGTGCTGGAGGTCAAATGTAGGGCTTTACATATGATAGCATGTGTGCTGACACAGATCCATATTTCCAGCTTCATATCTTAAAAATTTTGGTGGCCGGGCGGTGGTGGCACACGCCTTTAATCCCAGCACTCGGGAGGCAGAGCCAGGCGGATCTCCGTGAGTTCGAGGCCAGACTGGGCTACCAAGTGAGTTCCAGGAAAGGCGCAAAGCTACACAGAGAAACCCTGTCTCGAAAAACCAAAAAAAAAAAAAAAAAAAAAAAAAAAAAATTTTGGTGTATTAAAAACATAAAACAGATTAATATAAATTCTACTTGTTCTTATTCATTTGCCTTATATTACATGCTACACAAAAACCATATAATTGGAATTATTTGTACATAAGAAAAATATTTCCCTATTAAAATCAACACAAAATATCTTGACGTGTATTATATTAACAGAAAATTCTAGTGCAAATGCCCAAATCTTTGAATGGATTAAAATATACCATGCCTGATCCCCAAATTTTACAATATCTGGTAATTGTACAACTACCACAGTCACAGCACAATTGTGTTTCAAAATGTAACTCAAACCACAGTTTAACATTTTAACCAAGTAAGCTGTCCCCAAAGTAGTAGCATTTTAGTTTAGAATACCAAATAAAAATTCCAAGACTGGAGAAAAAGTAAACATTTTTATGGGTAAAAGAAAAGGCACACTTGGACTGGAGAGATGTTCAGCTGTTAAAGGCTAGGCTCACAGCCAAGGGAAAATAATCACACTTGATGGAAAATTCTCATTTTTAAACATCACACACCGACAGACATCCATGAAATGAATGCCTTACAAAATGAAGAACTTACAAAGATAAAGTAAAGGAAATCCTCAGGGAGGGACACAGAATGGGAAACAAAAATTTACAACTGCATATGTAATGGTAATGGCAACTAAAAGCAGCAGTTGGGAAAAACTAAGAAATAAACAGCCTAAGAGCTGAGTGATCTATTTCAATAGTAGAATATTTTCTTAATGTGTAAAAGGCCTTGATTTCAATTGCCTGAATCACAAAATAAAAAGTAAACAAATGAATCAGTACATGATATCGAAGAAAGATTTGGAATAATAAATGTAAATATACATTTTATAAAAATGAAAGTGGACAGATATAATGATATTTTTTAAAGAAATTATATATAGAACTTTCTTCTTTTTGCTTCTCCCAATTTTTACTATAGAAATAAGAATGAATTTTAATAAAAAACACTTTAACACA
Organism: Peromyscus maniculatus bairdii; assembly: GCF_049852395.1. Taxonomy (NCBI): domain Eukaryota; kingdom Metazoa; phylum Chordata; class Mammalia; order Rodentia; family Cricetidae; genus Peromyscus; species Peromyscus maniculatus. The sequence goes on along the minus strand of NC_134875.1, from coordinate 40,812,915 downwards.
TCAAGATACTGAAACATCTTCTGAGTAGTTGAATTGGCATTTCCTATGTATGACTGCATCCCTAGGAATTTTCCAAAAATAATTTTTAAAAACCAGCTTCCTGAGGAGGGAGGGGTTGCTTTGGTCAGGATGTAAAAACAAAACAAAAAAATGAATAAACAAAAAAGAAATAAATAAAAGAGCAGATTTCTGCAATATATAAACAATTTAGTTTCACTCTAGAAATGACAATGGCCTGTTTCCGGATCCCTCGATGTGTATGTCTCAGCCCACCTAGCACAAGGAGTCTAGCAAAAATATTCCTGTGAATTTCAGTGTTTTATTGGTGTTTTTCTGTATTCTCTGGATTTTCTTGAACCAATGAATGAACATTTTAAATTATAAACAATTTAAAGCAATTTTGTTTTCACAAGAATACCACTAAATAGAACTATATTTGACTTTCTATATGTAGCCATAGTCATGGTTAGAAGTAAACAGAAATTAAGTAAAGGTGGTCTCTACTCATATTCTATTCAGTTTTGATTTCTTTCCCTTAAGCAGTATCTAATAGCCAAGAAATGTTCTCATTCCCTTCAGTAGCAGAAAAGAAACTCAAAAGTATAAATTCCTTAGATCATAAAAATCTCCAATTGTATAAAAAATTTTCAATTGCCTTTGTTGTCTGGAACTGCTTACATCTGAAACATATATTTCGCCACGAGAAATTCATCACATTACACTTATCACAATACCAATCCCCAGCTCTGTGAACAATACTCCGCTTTTTGTACTGAGAGAGGCTAAACCTTGGCTTGAACTTCTCAGGAAGGATCTTCCTAGAGAGGTATTGCCTACCTCTCCTGCTAGCTCCAGAACAGTGCTCAGGAGGAACTATAGCAGTTTGTTCCACTGCTGCTGCTGCCACTTGGGAGACAAACCGAGGTTGGACTGAGCTAGAGGACAAACTAAGGGGTGTCAGTGGACAAGTCTGAGACCACACCTTCTGCATTTCAGGGTAAGAACTGTCTACCTCATTTCCATTTGCTCTTATAGAAACCGTGTTTTCCTCTACAAAAGGAACTGTAGCAGCAGCAGCATCTTGGCCTGATACTTTCAGTGGCTCTGTCCGAGTACCATCATGTCCCTCATCTCCACCAAACACAGCACTGTCTAATGGATGTGTCTCAGTTCCCTGGTCCTCATCTTCTTTCTTTCCTTCCTGATTTTGATCCTGAGTTCTTACCACACTAACGGGGTTACTTGGGGGAAATTTTTGTTCTCCTTCTACTCTATTAAGGTCTCTGAGTCCTTGTTGAAGATGGAACTCAGCGATGCCTTTTTCATCCTGTTTATCCCTCTGTTTTTGTACCACCCCTAAGAGAGCATTAATCAACAGCTTCTGCTCATCCAACTGATCCTGCATCATCTTTACCTTTTTTTTGTGTTCCCGCTCCTGCTTCTCTGCCAGGCCCACCGCCAGCGCCAGGGCACTCCAGGCACAAGACTTCTTGATGGTTCTTGGCATCACCGAGTCAGTCACAATGGTCTGTAACTCCCTTTCCAAAGTGCTCCAGGACTCACACAACTGCATCCTATGGAAGCATCTATCAGACCCATGTTTAACTATTTGTTTGTTTAGAAAAGCCACAACTTCCCTGTGGTAAAAACCACAGGCTGGATCATGAAAATTAATAGCCATTCTACGCAGCTGCAGCGGCAGGGACCCGGCTTCTCACCTCAGAGCCTAACAACAATACAGTGTGAACTTTGAACTCTTGGGGGTCCGCTCTCTACTCTTAAGATAGTCAAACGCCGCCTAGTGGTCTGAGGGTATAATTGACACTCCCCAAGTAGCACAGCTTTTTTACTACAAGTTTTAAGGTCAATGAACTTAGCCAGTAAAAGGTACATAACACAGCATTAAAACCCGGAACAAAAAACCCAGTGAAGAATGTTACGCTGCTTACTCAGCCTGATAGTGAATACAGATAGTATATATTTAATAAATATTTATTAAATTGAACTGGCTAATACTTATTTGTCTTTACTAATTATATAACTTAATATTAATTTGGGAAATACTGTATATGATTGTTGAAAATAGTTTACATTTTTATATAAGCTTACTTGGATTGAAAAGCCCATTTTATCAGTGAGGTTTAATTTTTGTAGAGTAAATTTTGAGCAGAGCATTGTGTTACCTGGCAGAGATAGGTTAAAAAAATCACCAAGAGAAAAGCTCTGATGAAAAAATGGACCCACACAACACTAAGCAATCGACAGATGTTAAAATCACTAGGTGCAAGTTGGATGAGGAAAGTTTATATTAGGAAGCCCAGATTCTAGCTCTCTGAACAAATTAATCAATGTCCACATCACTAAAAGTGAAACATGACCACGAAATTCCTCATCATGTGATGTTAGAGGAAGTACACAAACTTGTGTACACTGTAATTAAATCTAGTGTTTAGTTCTACCAATCGGTTTAGAGGAACTTGATAAGGACCACACTAAAAAGCTAACTAGACAATCCACCACGTGCTGAAAGGAGGTGATTCTAAGTTTTTCCAAGTCTATGTGAGAATCCAGGAACAGGAAATAGAAGAATATCAGCAAATTACAGACCTTAGTCTGTTTCCTACTCAGTAAAATAAAACATTGAGACAATCTGAAATTTTGAATTTGGATTCAGTATTGGATAATGTCAAAGAATTTTTAACATGGTAAAAATACAAATGTCTTGACTATTTATCTTTAAGTATCACTTATCTGTGCATAAGAAAATATAAACCTATAAATGTTTTATTCCAACATTTTGTTACAGAAAGCATCATAAACATGGAAATATAGAAGTCATATAGAGCAACATGATACATTCATACCATGGAAATTGAAAGTACTGCAACAGTGAATTATATTTATATAAATCTGTAAAATAGGTTTCAAACAATGTTATTTGAATGAAAAGGAAAAATTTCAGTGGGTCACAGTGAGATAAAGTACATATTTTATTATATGTTTCCTTCAAGGTTAAAAAGTTATAAGCATGAATATAAAGCACCTTTAAAGAGATATAAAACATGAAATAAATTCATGAAGGTTCCTGGATCTGCATGGAAAGGAGAGAATTGTATCTCAAGGTGGGTAAAAGCAACCTAAATTTTATTATTTGGTCAATCAATATGAAAGCACATTTTTCCAAGGAGAACATGGACATTTTGATTCTTTGTAAATTTCCTAAAAATCTATTTTTAAAAGAAACTATAAGTGAACAGAATTTTGAAGTGGCTTTGGTGGGCTCCTGGTGTCAGCCAGTTAGTTCAGTGCCAGTTCAGCAGGGGCAGTAGCTGGCACAAAGGAAGGGGACACAAGAGGCAATCTAGGCTCCCCTAAGCACTCAGTGACTGGTTGGTCTCTGCTGAGTGCCTAGCTGCTGTGGGATGTCGTTCAGTATGCTGTGAATATGTGTTGCTCTGATTGGTTGATAAATAAAATGCTATTTGGCCAGTAGCCAGCCAGGAGGTATAGGCAGAATAAGCTGACAAGAAGAATTCTGGGAAGAGGAGGGTTGAGTCAGGAGTCACCAGCCAGACACAGAGGAAGCAAGATGTCAAGGCAGAACTAAAAAAAGGTAACCAGCCACGTGGCTAAACATAGATAAGAATTATCGGTTAATTTAAGTGTAAAAGTGTAGCTGGTCCATAGTCAGGACAAATCTCTCTCACCCACCAGTCCCATAGCCACTTTGACCCAACTGAGTAAACACATAGAGATTTATATTGTTTAAACTGTTTGGCCTAATGGCTCAGGCTTCTAGCTATCCAGTTCTTATATCTTAAATTAATCTATTTCCATAAATCTATACCTTGCCACATGGCTAGTGGCTTACCGGCATCTTCACATGCTGCTTGTCATGGTGGTGGCTGGCAGTGTCTCCTTCCATCTTCCTGTTCTCTCAATTCTCCTCTCTGTTAGTCCTGCCTATACTTCCCCTGGGACTGGTTATAAGCTGCCATGTGGTACCAGGAATCAAGCCTGGGTCCTCTGGAAAAACAATCAGTTCTCCAAACTGCTGAGCCATATCTCTAGCCCTCTACCCCTACCTCATTGAAGTAGCATCTGAAGGTCACACAAAAAATTAAGTGATCTACAGACAGCACACAGCAGAGTTAGGAAACAAACCTAGATCTTCACTGAATCCTGACTCCGCAATCCTACTTAGATTCATCAGCCTTTCTTGCTCTTGGCATAAGATTCCTACTTTTCCTGGCCTTGTATTATTAGAATATCACTCAGCAATTTGTACAAACTTTTGAATATCATTTTTTCTTTGTCATTTTCTAAGTAATTCACAATGTTTAAGTTAATATCTCTGTTGATAATCCATCTGAAAATTTTATTTTCTTTCTTCTTATAAGTATTCATGAAAGAAGAAATGTTTTTGAGGCTTTATAATAGTATCAAAACATAACTCACATTAAAAGTAGTAACTTACAGCCAGGCGGTATGGTGGTGGCGCACGCCTTTAATCCCAGCACTCCGGAGGCAGAGTCAGGTGGATCTCTGTGAGTTCAAGGCCAGCGTGGGCTACAGTGAGTTCCAGGAAAGGCTCAAAGCTACACATAGAAACCCTGTTTCAAAAATTTACTAATACAGAGTGTTTATATACTAGCAAAGCCATGTGTGCCCATCCTCCACCTTTGACACCTTCAACAGAATTATTATTTTTTAACATCAATGACAAATGCTGGGAAAGAGTCCTCCCTTCTCCCCGCCCCCACGTCCCCCCAGCCCACACCCCATTCCCATCTCCTCCAGGGCAAGGGCTCCCCTGGTAGATGCAGTCCCAGAAGGTCCAGTCCCCTCCTCCCAGGCTGAGCCAAGTGTAAAAGCCCCATGTTCCAAACAGCCAGCACATGCACTGAGGACAGGTCCTGGTCCCACTGCCTGGATGCCTCCCAAGCAGATCAAGCTAATCAACTGTCTCACTTATCCAGAGGGCCTGATCCAGTTGGGGGCTCCTCAGCTATTGGGTCATAGTTCATGTGTTTCCATTTGTTTGGCTATTTGTCCTTGTGCTTTTTCCAACCTTGGTCTCAATAATTCTCACTCATACAAACCCTCCTCTTTCTCACCAATTGGACTCCTGGAGTTCTACCTGGGGCCTGGCCATGGATCTCTGCATCTGGTTCCCTCTGTCACTGGATGAGTGCTGTGGATATCATTCTATATGAATAAAACACTGATGGCCAGTGACCAGGCAGGAAGTATAGGCGGGACAAAGAGAGAGGAGAATTGGGGAAACAGGAAGAAGGGAGGGGAGACACTGCAGCCACCCCCAGGAGAAGCAGCATGTATAGATGCCGGTAAGCCACCAGCCATGTGGCAAGGTATAGATTTATAGAAATGGGCTAATTTAAGCTATAAGAACAGTTAGCAAGAAGCCTTCCACAGCCATACAGTTTATAAGTATTATAAGCGTCTGAGTGATTATTTTATATGTGGATTGTGGGACTGCGGGGTTTGGTGGAACCTGGAGAGAAGCCCTCCAGCAACAAATGGCGCCCAACGGCTTGAGTTTCCACCTTAAACCTGAGAATATTTAATAACCAATTCTAAACAGAGCCAAAACCAGGTTTTTGCTTCTTGTCTCATACGGGCAGCTAGACGCCGCAAAATGCAGGTTTGAACACTGTCGGGTTCCTGGTGTATGCGTTTGACCGGCAGTATGGTGGGAATGAGGCGTCTGCCAGAGGCACATTACACTGTGTGGTAGATTTAATCTTTACTAGTATTAAAAAAAAAGAGGTTTCTGGGCTACATGCTGCTTTGATAAAAGCGTAGACCCACTATTTCTGAGAATTGATGACTCCCAGAGCTGGCGGAAAACATACCACCACCATGTTGGTAAGCTGAAGGGGGCGGAGCCAGCAGCCACAGCGCCATTTCAGGCTTAAAAGGCTACAGTTTAAAGCAATACATTCGCAATAAGAATGATTCAGATGAAGTAGTTTATAATACATGTAAAAATGTACGTAGGCTTAAAAAAATATATACCGTTATATAAACAAATAGTATCTAAAAATAAAGTGTTTAAAAAAACAGTAAAGGTAATAAGCCACGTAAAGATGGCTATCACACATAAAAACTGGATTATGTTGTCTTTGATATTTCTAACTAAAGAAAAACATTTGATTGTAAAAGCTGTTCAGTTATGCCAAAACGTAAATTTTAAAGGTACCTTGACTTCAAAATTTGGATATAAGGATATGTTACTTTGGAAAAAGGGTTCTGCTTTTGTTTCCACAAAAAGCCAGAGGCTATGGATTTGTTCCAGATTAAGATACATCAGGTTTGACCAGCCAAGACCCCCTGAAAGATCTCCGATGACACCATGGCCCAGATGATCCAACATCCAGAACGGTTTCAAGGCATCTGGCTCACACAATACAGCCTCAAGGACTACCCCATAGGCCTAAAATTTTCTTTGTGTCCCCATAAGATACAGCGCCCCCCCTCCAGCAGGAAGTAGTAAGAGATGCTACGCCCAAATTCCCAAATATACCAAGCTGGCTTTAGAGGTGGAATTGGCTCACTCCCCCTATAAACCCAGACATATTGCTTAAAAAAAATGGTTAAGAGATTCTTATGTCCCAAATCAGAAGAGCCCTCTGGTGTGGGACAGAGAAAAACCAATATTTTTATTTAAAACAGGTTGATTATAAATGTGATCTCTTTCTAAAAAAGAAAAGGGGATATGATATAGATATATAGGAGGATATAGAGATGATAAGATAAAAGGATAGATTAATCAAACTACTTTTAAAGAACAACTTGTTTAAAATGTTTTACATTGGAATAGATTTTAGTTTATGTTTAAAATGTTTTACATTGGTATAATTTTAGTTTATTGATACAAACTTGAAGTTAATTTTGTTATACTATATATATATATATATATATATATATATATATATATATTTCTATTCTTGTTTGAGGTATTATGTTTATGTAACTCATTTAAAATTGTAATGGATAATTAAAATAGATTAATAATTAGTCATTTATGATAATCATATTTGTAGCCATGTTAGTTAAGTCTTCTAGGTATACATAGATATATTTCAGATAGATAGGTAATCTTCAAATACTTCATAGACCTGGAGAATATGGCATTTAAATAACTTAGAATTCTGTTGACGTGAGACACAATTGCTTCTGGCTGCACCAATTTGATCCCGAGAGAATGTTGGGCTTCTAAGACATTTCCATTTGGAAGTTTGTCTTTTTGGCACAAAATGGTCTACTGGACAAAGAACTGCTCTTGCCTTGATGGCTGACAGTACAAATGCAATGCTGTCCTTCCTGGACAAACAGGACACAAGAAAAGCGACCATTGTACTCTGCCAAGACAGGGTAAGATGGTCTTTCAGAATTCCTGCTTCTGAAAATGGTCTGTCAGATACTCTAGGCCTGTAGCCAATTTGAATGTATCAACAATGCTGAGAAACATTAGGTGACTGTCCAGGCTGCCAGCTGTCTTGGTCTACTCTTGCAAGATTCCCGAAAGTTGCTTCCATCCATCTACCATTTCTCAGGTACCATTATATCCTTCTGAGGTCTTTGATGTGGTTGAAGACTAGATAGTTGTAATTTCCTCAGTTATGATAAAAGATAAGTTAGATATAAAACCTTAAACTCACAAATATAAGATAGATAGAACATCTTTAATATTGTAACTGTGATTCTTGCTCGATAACTGTTTTGTTATATGTAATTTTACCATGTTAAAGTTAAAACCTTCCTTTTAAAAAAAAGAAGAAAAGGGGAAGTGCTGTGGATATCATTCTATATAAATAAAACACTGATGGCCAGTGACCAGGCAGGAAGTATAGGCGGGACAAAGAGAGAGGAGAATTGGGGAAACAGGAAGAAGGGAGGGGAGACACTGTAGCCACCCCCAGGAGAAGCAGCATGTATAGATGCCGGTAAGCCACCAGCCATGTGGCAAGGTATAGATTTATAGAAATGGGCTAATTTAAGCTATAAGAACAGTTAGCAAGAAGCCTTCCACGGCCATACAGTTTATAAGTATTATAAGCGTCTGAGTGATTATTTTATACGTGGATTGTGGGACTGCGGGGTTTGGTGGAACCTGGAGAGAAGCCCTCCAGCAACAGATGAGGTTTCTAGCATGACAATTAGGGTGTTTGGCCATCCTATCACCAGAGTAGGTCAGTTTGAGCTGTCTCTCGACCATTGCCAGCACTCTTGTGGGGGTATCTTTGTGGATATCAGTGGACCTCTCTAGCACTTTGCTTCTTCCTATTCTCATGTGGTCTCCATATACCATGGTCTTTTATTCCTTGTTCTCCCCTTGTGTTCTTGATCCAGCTGGGATCTCCCGCTCCCCCAAGCTCTCTTTTCCTCAACCCTCGCCCTTCATTACTCCCACTCATGTCCAGTTTGCTCATGTAGATCTCAGCCATTTCTGTCATTGGGCAATCACTATGTATTTCCAGGGGTCCTGCTCTCTAGGTAGCCTCCCTGGAGTTGTGAGTAGCAGTCCAGTCATCCCTGCTTTACATCTAGTATTCTCCTATGAGTGTCTGGGCCCCGGCCATAGCTTCTTCTTAGCAAGCCTCCTAGGCCAGCCTCAAATTCGAAATCCTCCTGCCTTTGCCTCCTTCAGCAAGTCCTACAGGCGTGTACCACCACAACCAGCTGAGTGTAGCTTGGGCCTGAGCTGGGGCCCACAAGGCCACAGACAAGCAGCTTTTTCATATATTCGTACCACAAACATTGGGCGCCAGATGTAGCATGAATCTTAGAAGGTCTTATTAATAAAAAACAAACCTGGAGCCAGGTGGTGGTGGCCCACACCTTTAATCCCAGCACTCGAGAGGCAGAGGCAGGTGGATCTTTGTGAGTTTGAGGCCAACCTAATCTACAGAGCAAGATCCAGGAAAGGTACAAAGCTTCACAGAGAAACCCTGTCTCAAAAAAACAACAAAAACAAAACAAAACAAAAACAAAAACAAACAAACAAACAAAAAACCTAGAGCAAGGTATTGGGGTGAACGCTGAATGATCAGAGAAGCAGAATAAGCCACAGCTACCTCACCTTGTCACTTCCTGAGCTGATCCTGTTTCCTCAGATTGGAAGCTTCTGAGTCCTCATCCAGAATGAATCTCAGCTGAACTGCTGCTCAAAAGCCTAAAAACTCTAGGCTACCTAGAGAGCTTAACCAGCCAGTTCCTAGTTTTCATGCTTTATATACCTTTCTGCTTTTTGCCATCACTTCCTGGGATTAAAGGCTCACTTCATGGGATTAAAGGCGTGAGTCACCATGCCTGGCTGTTTCCAGTGTGGCTTTAAACTCAGAGTTCTATCTACTTCTTAGATACCGGATGGATCTCTGTCTCCCAAGTAATAGGATTAAAGGTGTGTGCTACCACTGCCTAACTTCTATGTTTAATATTGTGGCTGTTCTGTTCTCTGACCCCAGATAGGTTTATTAGAGTGCACAATATTTTGGGGAACACAATACCACCACACCTCTTGGATATTGTTGCTTGAGTCATGGATATCCTGTGGTTATTGTTCTGCAAGAATTCCAGAAGGTCATAGATGGGGTATGTGCTAAGAATGGGCAAACCCAATGCCCAAGATATGAGTTTGGGTGGCAGCTGAGCTGGTTGGCCTGAGCCACTAGGACTGGCCCCCTCAGGTGAGAGGCAGTACCATCTTTCCTAGGCCCATTCCCAAGGTGAGGGATGGGTCCACCTCTCCTGAGTGCAGGGGGGAGCAGCTCTTTCATGGGGAGTGGGATGAGTTCTCCTGCTGCAGTGACCAGCGAGGGACAGGTGAAACTATCCCAGGGCCAGTAAGGGGCAGGTTGGCTCAGCACAGTCCTCAGATTTTAACATGCATGGTTCCTATGATCCCCTATGGTAACACAAGCCATGGACATCATCACAGACTCTAGAGCTGCAGCAGCAATACAAACCCTTTGACAGTAGTTCAACCTGGATGTCACCATGGCCCCAGTAGTAATACAATCCACTCAAATTGGGGACATTTCTTTATGTCCAATACCTATCATTATTCACATTTTTTATTTTCTCATATTTTTTTTATAATTAGTTTGTTTGAATCAGATTCCAGATGATATAGATCTTATGTTTTGTTGGCATGTGAAATTCTACTTTAGTCTATGAGTCTCTTCTATATTTTTCATGTAATTTGCATTTTGAAGATAGTGAGTTGTTTGTTCTCTCTGCTTGTTGCTCAGTGTGGATCTGACTGCATGAAGCCCTTGGTGGTTTGAATAAAAATCCTCACTACCTAGGTTCATATTATTTGAATGCTTACTTAGTTGCCAGGCAGTGGCACTATTTGTAAGGACTAGAAGAATTAGGAAGTATGGCCTTCTTAGAGGAAGGTTATCACCAGGGTAGACTTTGAGGTTTCAAAAGCCCATGCCAAGTCTTTCTCTTGGCCTATGGATCAGGATGTAGCTCTTAGCTACTTCACCAGCAGCATACCTGCCTGCTGCCAGCTACACTTGCCTGTTGCCATACTCCCTGCCATGATGAAAATGGACTAAACCTCTGAACTGTAAGTTAGCCACCCCAATTAAATGTTTTCTTTTTATAAGACTTGCTGTGGTCATGGTGTATCTTCATAGCAATAGAACAGAGACTAAGACAGAAGTTGGTACCAGGGACTAGGGTATTACTGTGATAGGCTTGACAATGCTTGTGTTTGGAGTACTATGGAACATTTTAGAACTTTGGGCTAGAAATTTGGTTTGACACTTTAAGGGGGCTTAGTGGGCCATCCTAGTAGGAGCCTGGAAGACAGTGGTGCTGAAAATAATGTAGATACAGAGAAGAATATTAGTAACTGATCTAGAGACTGTTGTCATATTTTGGCAAAGAATGTTGCAGATTTTTGCCCTTGTCCTAAAAATCTACCTGAGGCTAAATTGAAGTGTTTTTGATCAATAGCATTAGCAGAGGAGATTGCAAGACAGCCTAGTATTGACTGTGTCACTTGGTTATTAGTGGTCACTCTTATGGAGATCTGAAATTAAGAGGAGCAAACCATCAAGCAGCACCCCTTCATGGCCACTGCATTAGCTCCTGCCTCCAGGTTCCTGCCCTGCTTGAGTTCCTGCCCTCACTGCTTTTGATGATGAACTGTTAGAGGGAACTATGAGTAAAACAAACTCTTTCCTCCACAACTTCCTTTTGGCCACAGTGTTTCATCACAGCAATGATAACCCTAATGAAAACAAAGCCTAGAGGTAATATGTCTTCTATAAGCTGCCACTGGGATTGAAAAGGTCTTTGTTCTGTTAAGCTTGATAGTGAGAGATGGATCCTATCTGCATGACACATTCAGTCAACTCAAAAAACTTATTGAATTCTGATCTATGATTTTCACACAGACAGACAGGTTGTGGCTCACAAGCCTCGTATATTATTTTATGCCTCCAATCACAGTATTTGGGATATTGGGGAGGATGGTAAGATTGAGGCCATTCTGGGCTTTATAGAAGGAGCCTTAAATTGTCTGTTAATTTTTCCCTTATTGATGGCCTGTCATTCCTTCTATATCTGTTTCTTCAAGATGGAGACAGAACTTTTGATATCAATTTACAAGAAAGGTTAAATAGAAATTTCATATTTTGGTAGAACTCTTCAGGCACATATTTTGAGATTTCTGTTTTGAGAGTCAGACTCACAGTTTTGTGAGGCTTCAATTTTTAGCAGTAAAACTAGCAATAGAAGATTAAAAGATCACTGACTTTCTATTGGCTTAATCACTTGCATGAGAGCATTTTTCTATTATCTTTTTATTATTATGTGACCTATTTTGATCATATTTTTCTTCCTCTAACTACTCCTAGATTTTCTCAACCTCTCTATATACCGAAATTAATGCTCTCACCCCAACCCTCCCAAACAAAACAAAATAATATGACAAAAATAAAAGAAATCAAAATGAAACAAAAAGCATACAGAAAAACATGGAGTCCGTTTTGTGTCAACCAACTATTCCTGGGATTGGGGAATATGGTTGATATACCCAGTGACACTACACTGAAGAAAACATATTTTTCTCTTTCCCAGGGTAAGAACAATGTTTAACTAGGGTTTTTTGTTTGTTTGTGTGGGGAGTTAGGGGGGTGTATGTATGTTTGTTTTTTGATTATTGATTATTGCTTCAAATATCTGTTTTATTTTTGTCATACAGTTATTTGACACTATACTTTGTCCCAAGGTGTGGGATGTTTGTTTAATGTTTGCAGTACTGAGTATTGGACCTAAGGCCTCATGCATGTTAAGCAAGTACTCTAGCACCAAGCTGTAGCTCTGTCACTTAAAAAGAAAATGTTCTTTTAAACTCTAAGATAGGTCTCACTGAGTTGCTCTGGCTGTACTGTAGAACAAGCAGGCCTTGAACTTGAAATCCTCTCACCTCAGCTTCCTAAGATGCTGGAATTATAGGGCTGCTTTATCAAGCATGACTGTTTATTTTGATTCATAATAGAGATATGAAATGAAGGGCTAGAAATGTAATTCAGTGGCATAAGACTTGCCTAGAATGCATGAGGCCTGGGTTCAATCTCTAGGACCACAAAAAAGTTGGATGTTTTTAGCCTTAAACAAGTGTGTGTGTGTGTGTGTGTGTGTGTGTGTATGTATATATATACATATATATATATATATATATATATATATATACATATACATACATATACATATATATATATACAGTATAACAAAATTAACTTTAAATTTGTAATAAACTAAAATTTATAGCAATGTAAAACATTTTAAACAATTTGTTGTTCTTTATCCTATCATATCCATAATATCCCCTTTTCTTTTTCAGAAAGATTGCATTTATAATCAACCCTCTTTTAATAAAAATAAACATTTATAATATTTTTTTGGGAATTTGGGCATTGCTTCTCATACTACTTATTGCTGATTGAGGGCACTGGCAATCTTATGGGAATCCTGAGAAAATTAAGAATTATGGAGGACTCCTGACTGGAGTAGTTCGTGGGGCTGCATTGTCTGAGCCAGTTGCCTTGAAGCTGTTGTGGATGTTGAACCATCTGGGCCATGATGTCTTTGAAGACCTCTCATGGGCTCTTGGCTGATCAATCCATATGAGCCTGGAAATAATCCACAGGTTCTCATCTTCTGTGGAAATCAAAGCAGAACCTCTTTTCCAAAGCAAAGTATCCTTAAACATAAATTTTAAAGTCAAGATACCTTTAAAATATACATATAATGGTTTAACTCAGCAGACTTAACAATCAAATGCCTTTCTGTAGTTAAAAATCCCAAAGACAATATAATACAGATTTTCTGTGTAATTTCCATATTTACATGGCTTATTTTACTTTTACTGTTTCTTTAAAGACTTTATTTTTTAAAATTATCTATTTCTTTATATAACTGTCTATCTGCCTTTTCCTCTCTCTTCTAAGCCTATGTACATTTTTACACGCATTGTAAACTGTTTAGAGTTTATGCCATCTGAATCTTATTGTGAATCTATTCCTTTAAACTGCAGAGTGGCTAAGGTTAAAGTGGCAGCCCTTGCTGTTGACTCCGCCCACTTCAGCTTTTCAACATAGCGGGGTACCCAGGAAAGTCATGCTTACCCTGCCAACTCTGGGGTCCATGCTGTCATCAGGTAGCATGCAGCTGATCCGTAAACTCCTTTTGTCTGTAGGAGTAAAGGCTAAACCCACCATGTAGCATACTTCATAGCTTAGAGACACTTCTGTGTACTGAGGTGGGAATCTGCCATGCTGCTTACCTTATGGTGGCTGGCAGCCAGCTCCATCTCATAGGCAGCTGTTGGGGACAAGTCTGCACTGCTGCTGGCATGAGACTGTGAGACTGGGAAGCCCAGAATGGCTCCGTTTCCATGCACTCATAATCTTTAAGATTTTTTAAATTTATGTGAATCAGTGCCCAATGGTGAGCACCAAATGGAGTTGTAAATTTTCACTGGTCTTGCCCAGCCCACAGTCCTGCAGCTGCTTATAAAATAATCACTCAGAGGCTTATATTAATTACCAATTACATGGCATTGGGCTGGCTTCTTGCTAGCTATCTCTAACACATTTCTGATAATCTGTTTTGCCACTTTTTCTGTGGCTTTACCTGAATCCCATTACATGTTGCTCCTTGGGCATCTGGCTGACATCTCTCTAGACTCCATTTTTCTCTTTCCTTTCCCTCTCCTTTCCCACCTGCTTCTAATATGCCTTGCCATAGGCCAAACGGCTTTATTTATCTTCTAATGGGAACAACATATATTCACAGCATACAGAAAGACATGCTACAGCAGTTGGGGTTTTCTGTAATGGTCTCCATCTGTTGCAAAGACAAGTTTCTTTGATGATGGGTGAAAGCTACACTTACCTGTGTTTAACAGGGTAAGTATTTAGAATGCAGTTAGGAATGTGTTGATTTAGTAAAATGGTTATAGTACATTCTCTTCTAAGATTCATAACTTCACTAGTACTGGGGAATTGACTAGGTTTCCAGTAACAGGCATGATTTTCCTCCTGTTCAGTGGGCTTAAGTCCAATTAGAGAGTTGTTTATCATCAAGATAAGAATGCCATTATTGCACCCTTAGTGATATCATGACATGATAGTTATTGCCTTGGCTCCTATCCATCACAACTGGGCAGGAATATTGGCTACTTCTCTCCCTTTGAAGCTTACACAGCACTTTCTGGTACTATGAAAGCTAGTCCTCAGGAAGAAGGCTTTCTGGTCAGATCCACTTTGGATCCTCTCGTGTCCTGTGTCTGAAATGCATGGTGACTTCATCAAGGATTTACTTTCAATCCCTGGAAGGCAGTCAAGGAAAATTGTAACCATTTATATTGTTTGGGGGCGGGGCTTCTTGCAATCCCCTGACCAACTATTTGAAAGGGAATTTCTTATACCCTGATCCTGAGGTTTTTATTCTCTATTTTATATGTGTTGCGTGTCAGAGATGATGTCATTGTGCTAGTCTAGTCAGCTTTAAGGTTTGATTATGTTATAAAATTAGTCTGCTTAAACAAATGCTTTGCTGGAATCAAAAAACATGATGAATATGTGGATTTGTTTCTTAAATAATTAAACTCAGTGTTAAGAAATATTCTTCATCTGTTCAGCAAGGACTTTGTTTTAAAGTAACTTTAGAACATTATTGCAATCACTCAATTGTTTTGAATATGTAAAATATTTCATTTATATGTTGCCTCTTGGCTTACCAATATTTGGCTTACAATATAGCTATGGTGATAGGCTAATTCACCATCCTCAATGAAAATTTGTTTCAGAACCTGTAACCACTACACAAGTATATATGTGGCAGAAGAAGTAGTCATCTAGGTTTTCGTTTCCTAAAAAACTTAAGTAGTCGGATATTATCACTTCTTGACCATTCATGATAAAATAGACCTCTACAACCTACCAACTAACTAGCATTTCCTAAAAGCACAAATATTTGGTGTTAATTACTGTTTTAATGAGACCTGCTTCAACTGCTAAAAATATTTGGACAGCTGACACAGGGTAAGGTACTTTGGGATATTTGTTGAAGTGAGAGAGCATTTTTGCCTTGGAGTGTATAAGTATATGAGAAATGTTCCAATAATAAATGGTAGTCAGAATTGTATCTCCCATTCCCTTCTCTCTCTATGGTATCATACTTGTGAGTGTATTATATTATATACTAATGGGGTTTTTACATGTGTTACTATTCTACATTGTCTGGGTAGTCCCAATGTAATTGTGTGAGCCCTATAAAGCAGAAGAGGAAACAGAGGTCAGATTGAGAAAACTGGAGGTGCTATGTGGAATGTTGAAGGAAATCATTTCTGCCACCAAACAGTGGAGACCACCACCTGGGTAATACCTTGATTTTAGCCTGGTTGAGACCATTAGCACAGAATCAGATGTGAGGTATCAGGTTTCTAACTCACAGAAACTTTGAATTCACCAAGTCTGTGATAAGCTGTTATAGAGAGAATAGAAAACAAGGGTTTCATGGCTTCACACCAATGAGGATTGGAGACTTACCATTTTCTACAAATAGGGAGCCATGTGACTTCTAGCAAGGAAAGTTGCATATAGGAAGTAGAACCAGCCCCAAAAGGAGATGTATGTTGTAAGTAACAAAGGTAGAGGACCAGAGCTATCTAAGACCTTTGAAATTAAAATCTCAGACACTGGACATGGAGCTATAGGAGTTGGTACTTGCCCTGCTGGGTTTAAGTCTTGATTTGGTCCAGTATTTTCTCACTTTTCCCCCTTTTAAAATGGGAATCTGTGCTGTATAATCTGTGCTGTTATATGCTCAAAGTATGTAATTTATGTAATTTACTTTTTTATTTGATATGGAGTCAGAGATAAGGAATGGACTTGAGTCTCAAAGACTTTTTGAACTTTTAAACAATGTTGAAACTGTGAAAGACTGTGGAGACATTTGAAATTAGACTAAATCAATCTTACATTATGATATGGCCAAGAGTCTATGGTGGTGAGGGAGCAGAATGCAGTATGGTTTGAATGAGAAATGCCCCCCATTGGCTCATGTATTTGAACACTTAGTCACCCATTGATGTTGTTTGGGGGAAGTTATGGACACAGTAGATCGTATTCACAGTCAGGATGTAGACAGTGAGGAAAACCGATGTTCAGCTCCTTTCTCCTTTTTATTCAGTCAAAGACCATAACCCTTAGAATGATACACCTTCATTTAGGATAAATCTTCACACTTCAATTAAGCTAACCTAGAAATTCCCTCAAAGATGTGCCCCAAATCCCATTTTCATGATTCTCTGACCCATCAAAACTACAGTCAGGATTAACCACCACAATTAACCTATGATCTCTGAGTGAGAGAATGCAAACATGATACTTACAAGTCCTTTTTTGGTGTCTCAGTTAGTGGAGCCTGTATCACTAGAGCCACAATAAGGATTCAAACTGTAGAACACCAAAATTTCTTTGAGGCCAGTAATGTGCAAAGCTGTTGCAGGAAGCACCAAGTTCAATACTGAAGTCTGTTCTGATAAAAAAAAAACAACACAGAGGTGTGCTAGTTAGAGGGAGGAAGAGAGAGAGAGAGAGAGAGAGAGAGAGAGAGAGAGAGAGAGAGAGAGAGAGAGAGAGAGAGAGAGAGAGAGAGAATCTACTCTTCTGAATTCCCAAACTGGAAATTGGTCACAGGGTATAGTCTCATGAAACCTTCAAAAAAATGTATCAGTTATTGGTGATATGCAAACTAATGGAGAAAAAGATATGTTAAAACAGTGGTACCTGGAAATTAGAATTGTCCATTTATCTTGTTCCCTAGCTACAAGTACCCAAGGTCTGAGTGATGTACCTAGGACTGTAAATTGTCATGTATGCCATGGATATATGAACCAAGGATAGAACTCATTCACCTAACACTGATAGACTGGGCTTCACATGCATGCTGTATTGTGTGGCACATACACAATAAAATATTTTTAAAATAAAAGAATTAAAAAGTAATGAAGACATGATACATCAAAATAAAAACAGTAACAGGTTAACTCTCTAAATATTATTCTGAATGAAAGAAAGCCAGGTCAAACAAAAGCATTGATAATTCATTATTCCATGTACATAAAATTCTAAAAGATTAAAAATATATAGAAGATTAAAACTAATCTTTGGTAACAGAAGGCAAAAGAGTAGTTGCTTGGGGAAAGAAAACTAGTGGGAAATCAGAGAGAGTTATTACAAAAAGTTACAAAGAGCCTTTTAGGATGCTGAAAGTCAATAATCTTGAGTGTGGTAATTATTCCAGGGTGTAAACATATGCTATATGTTTTGACTAAATGAATATTTCTTAGAAATGCATACACTGGCAATCATACTGCAAAGATAAGCAATGAAATTATCACTACAAAAATCCTAAGAGGGCTTGTGAGATGCCTCAGTGAGTAAAAGGCATCTGTTGCCAAGCCTGATGCCCCAAGTTCAACCTTTGGGACCCACATTGTTGATAGAGGGAGATAATTGCCACAAATTGTGCAAACATATTCTCCCTCCCAGTCTCCTTTCTCTATCTACCTGTCTCTCTGGGTCTGTCTCTGCCTGTCTGTCTGTCTGTCTCTGTCTCTGTCTCTGTCTCTCTCTCTCTCACACACACACACACATGCACAGTGATCAGGGCAAGCAGAGGCATTATAGGCGCTAAAAATATTTAATTTCTTGACATGTGTGTTGCTTTCACTGATGCTGACCTTGCAATTACTCATTAAAGTATCTCCTGATTTTTTTTTTATTTTATAATAAAGAAAATAATAAACAAGAGCTAATAAAAACAAGTAGAACTAATAACCAAGATAAATATCAAATGTATAAAATTAGTCTATTTAGGTTTAAGAATGAAGTAAGATAAGCATAGCAAGGGCCAGATGTGGTGGCGCACGCCTTTAATCCCAGCACTCAAGAGGCAGAGGCAGGCTGATCTCAGTGAGTTCAAGGCCAGCCAAAGCTACATAATGAGACCTTTTCTGAAAAAAAAAAAAAGGTAATGTTACAAGATTTTTTTTCTATGTTTATAATCAAATTCCCCTCATATCTCAACAAATCTCATGTTTTAAATACCTTTACATACTTACACCTCATGTATCATACTGCACTTTCACATTTTTTATGTGAAAAGCAAAGACATATAAAAACAGCCGGGCGGTGGTGGCGCACGCCTTTAATCCCAGCACTCGGGAGGCAGAGCCAGGCGGATCTCTGTGAGTTCGAGGCCAGCCTGGGCTACCAAGTGAGTTCCAGGAAAGGCGCAAAGCTACACAGAGAAACCCTGTCTCGAAAAACCAAAAAAAAAAAAAAAAAAAAAATAATGTCATGACTTCCCATAAACAAAATTTTAGAGGCATTCCTATTAACCCACAATTTGAACATTATCTATTTCAATGTTGTCACTTAATGTCATCTTGAGACCTATAGGTGATATAATGAGAGGGACACAGAACAGGGGCAAGGGGGAACAGGAATAAGATGAGGAGTCAGAGCATAAGGAGACAGAAAAAAAGTCTGAAGGTATATTGAAATGATAAACAGTTTGCATAAAGATATAAAAAACCCATAACTGTTTAGACCTAATGATAAACTTTGCAGGTTGTTAGACTGGCTTAGCAAACAAAAATTTAATATGGTTGCCATCCACCAAATCTTATCAGGTTATTACTGTGAATGACAATGTTAATTCAGAGTAATGACAAAAGATTACATACTTTCATGTAAAGTTAAAAAGTGTAGAGTCTTTAAAGATACAATTATATAGTATTATTAGGTAGCAGAACAGATGAGTGGAATTGAAATATGCACTAGAGTTATGAAAGTAAAATCCAGGATTAGAACAAAAGGATGACAGTGACCTTCAAAATAATTTACAAATAAAAGATAATGCTGATCAAATTCACAATTAAATTATTTATGGATCTAGACTAATTCTAAAATCACCAAGGACAGCTAATATCAGAGTAAGCAAGAAAATACTCTAAAAATAGAGGAAAATAGAAGGCTTCACCAATTATATTTAAAGTATATAATAATTTCTGCAAAAATAGATGAAGTGGATGAATGAAATAGAAACAATCTGGAAAGATATGCTTGTAGATGTAACCAACCATCTTATTAAATAAGAAACACAGAGCCAATGTAAAAGAGAAAGCCAAGAGGTCAGAGCTCAGAGCTAAAACTTTACACCTTGCTCCTGTGGTGGTCCTACCTCTCCGAAAGAGGACCTACTTCCTGTGTGTTTATCCTTAGATAGTCTTTCTGTTCTGCCTTCTCATTGGTTGTAAACCCAAACACGTGACTGCCTCGTCACTGCCTGTAAGTACAGCCCTCCAGGTCTTAAAGGCGTATGTCTCCAATGCTGGCTATATCCCTGAACACACAGCCTACCAAGTGCTGAGATTAAAGGCGTGCACCACCACCGCCACACTCTTGCTATGGCTCTAATAGCCCTGACCCCCAGGCAACTTTATTTATTAACATACAATTAAAATCACATTTCAGTACAAATAAAATACCACCATATATGCTATATTATATAGCAACTGCTGTGTACAATACAGTCCTGTGTAACATATTACAAAGAACAAATTGTTCAATAAAATTGATGTTAGATACATTTTTCTCTGTAGAGAATACTGTAAAATTGTACTACATACTATTGGCAAATATTAATGTAATATGAAATTAATGAGAGTATAAAAATAAATACTTCAATAATTACAGTACAAATTATAAGAGCATATTTTTATGATCAAAGAATGAATTATTCCTTAAAAATGATAGTAAAACTCATGAAGTGAGATACTAATAATCTGGCTAAAAGATTAATTTCTATAACATAAATAAATCTTTATGAATGTATATAGAAGACAAATAGACAAGATATATTCAGTCATAATTCTTCACACTTATGAGTATACTAGGAGAGCTAAAAAACTTATGAATAGATGCTGAAACTAACATCTTAAAATGGTTTAAAGACAGTCAATGTAAGCTTATAGCTATCATATAAAAATAAATTTGAAAATACTAAAAATACTTGTGGAAAAAAGCAAAACTTCTTTACAATCTTGGTGGGAATGTAAATTTGTGTAAATCTTCTGAAAATAAAACAGAAATATCCAGTAAACAAGAAAATGTACAGATTTTAGAACTTAATAGTTTGTTCTTGCTGTACTTGTGAAAGGGACAGTTCCAAAACAACAGGATCTCCATGACACAGGACAACAACAAGATATCCAAGAGGAGTCCCAGTGAGAGCCCATTACAGGTGGTGTAGCAAAAATCAGAGTCCTCGATCTAGACCAATGACTCGTGGCAATGAACATTGCATGTAAAGATATATAGACTAGTGGGTAGACTGTGTGACTCAATAGGGCCACACTACAGCTTCGATTGTTCTTTTTGTTTTTGTTTTGTTTGTTGTTGTTGTTTTGTTTGGTTTTTTTTGGTTTTTATTTTAAATTTGGCTTTGATTTGGGGGAGGTTGCAAAGGCAGAGGGTAGATACAAGGAGACGGGGAGATAAGTGGATCAGAATGCATGATGTGAAATCAACAAAGAATCAATAAAGGCTAAAAAAAACCATTCTTCAATAACTGAACAAGAAGATACCAAGAAAGAGTGCCCACTGTCATTCTATTGTATATAAAAGAAATACATAATCTATTACAAGCTAGATCTGTAATACATTATTTTATTGAAGTCAGAAAGAATGAATCCTATTTTCTTGTATTAATATGGATATGGCACAAAAGCATAACATTCAGTACAATGAAAAGTCCCCAGTTGTATGTAGCATAACCATTTGGTATACAATTTTAAAGTGTAGAAAAATAATTTTTATACACATGTACGTAATAATGGTATAAAGACATGGATTGGAAAAACATACTCAATTATGTATGTATTTTTCCAAGAATGAACGAGACCAGGGAGGAAATAAAGGAAAGGCATGTGATGTTGTTAAAATCAGTTATTTAGTATTGTACAACCAATTGATTTGCTCTTCCTGAGGAATACTATCTCTCCTGCTCAGTTTTCCTGAGTTGCCTTGTAGTTCTTTGTGTAGGCTTGCTACCTTGTGAGGTTCCTCCTTCCATGTTAGGATGTCTCTTGGTGTCAAGATGTATTTATATATTTAGCAGTGTGTGTGTGTGTGTGTGTGTGTGTGTGTGTGTGTGTGTGTGTGTGTGTGTGTGTACAGTTAAAGAAAAAGAGGCCATGAATTTAAAAGAATGCTGATAAGGAGTACATGGGAGGGTTTTGATGAAGGAAAGGGAAGGGAGAAAGTATAGTTATATTTTCAGCCTTAAAAATAAAAATAAAAGTTATCTAAGTTTGTTCCAGTTGCTATGATAAAATGGCCTGAGTAAGATAGAAAAATAATGATTTTTACAGTTGCACAGATCAGGAATACTAATATCAAGGCTGTACCAGACAGTGCCTAATTCCTGGTTCAAAGATCTTTCTATCGAGTTGTTATTTGGGGGAAAGGGCTTGAAATTTCTCTGTTTTACCCCCTTTGTACTTGGGATTGAACCCAGGACTCTTGAACATTTTAGGAAAATGTTCTTCCACTGAACTATATACTCAGTTCTCTGTTATTTATTTATTTATTTATTTATTTATTTATTTATTTATTTATTTATTTATTTATTTATTTATTTATTTTTTGGTTTTTCGAGACAAGGTTTCTCTGTGTAGCTTTGCGCCTTTCCTGGAGCTCACTTGGTAGCCCAGGCTGGCCTCGAACTCACAGAGATCTGCCTGGCTCTGCCTCCCGAGTGCTGGGATTAAAGGCGTGCGCCACCACTGCCCGGCTATTTATTTTTTAATTTCACTCTTGGCATATACCAAAAGGATGCCTCATCTTCCCACAGAGACACTTGCTCAATTGTGTTAATTACTACTCTATTCATAATAGCCCAAAACTGGAAACAGCTTAGATGTCTTTTGATGCATGACTGGTTAAAGAAAATGTGGTACATTTTCACAATGGAATATTACTCATCAGTTAAGAAAAACAAAATCATGCAATTCACAGGTAATGGATGGAGCTAGAAAAAATTATCCTGAGTGAGGTAACTCCAAAAGACAAATATGGTTTGTATCTGACTCTATGTGAATGTTACATGCTTAGTCATTGATAAGCAATCTATAATCAGTATAAACCACAAAGGCAAGGTATTGAATAAGGGACTCAAGGGGAGGGAAGGATTTCCTTAGGAAGGGGAAGTAGAATAGTTATGGAAAGGGGGGGCAGGAAGGTCAAATGGGGAGGGCGAGAAAAGTATAATGGAAGGAATACAGAGAGGGACAGTTAAAACTAGTGGCCATGCCGGGCGATGGTGGCGCATGCCTTTAATCCCAGCACTCGGGAGGCAGAGCCAGGCGGATCTCTGTGAGTTCGAGGCCAGCCTGGGCTACCAAGTGAGTCCCAGGAAAGGTGCAAAGCTACACAGAGAAACCCTGTCTCGGAAAAAACAAACAAACAAACAAACAAAAACCTAGTGCCATTTGGGGAGTCATACAGAAATGTAATACAGTACAAGCTTCTTAAAATCAATACATATGTAAAAGAAATCTAAATTGAAATCACCAAGTAATGGGGCAGACAATGCCCCAACCAAGCATCTCCTGCCACCAAATGAAACCTCCAGTACTAGGAATGGGTTACATCTAATCAAGTCATTGGAAATTCCCAAACAACCCAGATTATTGGTAAGGCTATTTGGTTGCTCCCCACAAACTGAATGTAAGGCCCTATTACTGTAGAAAACATCTATATAACTCACTGAACATGGAGAAGTTGAGCTGGGGCTTAACAAGTACCTTTACCCCTACTCACTATTGTTCATGGTACTGAAAGGTACTCTGCACACTACCACAAGATAAAGGTAAACACCAACTTAGCTATAAACACTGCTATCTAGAGTGGTGATCAGCCTGCAAGATACACTGGTACAATAGTGGTACAAATATTGTGGGATTAACTAATAACTATATGATTGGAGTTAAGTCTCAGTTAATAAGTTGGAACCCATCACTGGCACTGCTTGGCAAACGAAAATCATGAGACCAGATAGGTCAAAGGCCTAGAGGAAAACCAAATGCTACTGATTTGCTAAAAGAACATAGCAATAAAATGAATCCTATTGACATTTCCTTAAGCTTTGAGGTCAGTATCTTGCTCAGCCATCACCTGGAAAGCTTCCTACTGCAGTAGATTGGAACAAATACAGAGACCTACAACTAGACAATGTGCAGAGAGTGAGAGTCCTTAGAACAGTCAGTCCTAAATGGGATGTCTTTGTCAAATGCTTCCCCTCTGAGCTCAGGGAACTCTGCAGAAGAGGAGATAGAAAGATTGTAGGAGCCAGAGGGGATAGAGATAAGGAGACAAGGCCTTCTAGACAAAGTAGGATTGACACAAATGTGAACTCACAGAGACTGTGGCAGTCCTAATGGAAACAAGCTCCAATTTCTAATCCAGAAGCTATCTCCGACTCTCCAAAAGATAATCACTTGCAAAAGAAAAATTAGTTTTCTCTAATGGACTGTCACTGTGTGTACAAACCATACTTAAGGGCAGACCCCATGCCTAGCAGTAGATGGCCAGCAAAAAATGAACTCAGTGATACTGAAATTTTGGACGTTTTCTCTCAAAATGCTTTGTCTGAGCTTCCCCCCTCTTCCTTATAGGTCTTTTGATTATATATTATGGTCTCTGATTTTGTGTTTATGGGTTTTCTGTGTGTGGGGGGGTGCTGTGGGATGATCTGTATGTTAAATTGCTCTGATTGGTCAATAAATAAAACACTGATTGGCCAGTGGCCAGGCAGGAAGTATAGGTGGGACTAACAGAGAGGAGAATGGGAACAGAAAGGCAGAGAGAGACACTGCCAGCCACCACCATGACAAACAGCATGTCAAGATGCCGGTAAGCCACGAGCCACGTGGCAAGGTATAGATATATGGAAATGAATGAATTTAAGCTATAAGAACAGTTAGCACCAAAAAAAAAAAAAAAAAAAAAGGCCGGGCGGTGGTGGCGCACGCCTTTAATCCCAGCACTCGGGAGGCAGAGCCAGGCGGATCTCTGTGAGTTCGAGGCCAGCCTGGGCTAACAAGTGAGTCCCAGGAAAGGCGCAAAGCTACACAGAGAAACCCTGTCTCGAAAAACCAAAAAAAAAAAAAAAAAAAAAAAAGAACAGTTAGCAAGAAGCCTACCACAGCCATACAGTTTGTAAGCAATATAAGTCTCTGTGTTTACTTGGTTGGGTCTGAGCGGCTGTGGGACTGGCTGGTGACAGAGATTTGTCCTGACTGTGGGCATGGCAGGAAAACTCTAGCTACATGTGTGTCTCAGCATCTATACATGTAATTTTTGTGCTTTTTATTTGGCTCTTGTTTCTCATTTGTTTTGTCCTGTTCTGTTTTTTTTGTTTTATATTATTTTTTAACTGCTGAGTCATATCGCTAGCTGCTATTATGTACTTTTTTAGATGCTTGTTTGTATTCTAAGGAGAGAGAGAGAGAGAGAGAGAGAGAGAGAGAGAGAGAGAGAGAGAGGAAGGGTGTGGATTTCGGTGGGTGGGGTAGTGGGGAGGATCTGAGAGGAGCTAGGGGAGAGACACAATAATCAGAATATATTGTATGAAAAAAATCTACTCTAAATAAAAATAAATAAATGGAGTAGGGAGGTGGGGGAGGGGAAGAATATGATAAAATGTAAGAAATTCTCAAAGAATAAATTAAAATATCATAACAATTAAATATGTTCACATAAAATAAAAAATAAAATGGAGCATTGCTTTGAGAAGTCTACTATATTCTTGGTCATATCCAATTTCTTTCCTTCACTTTTCTCCAACCTTGTCTCTTTTCTTTTACTTTCTTCTCCTCCTGTGTTAGTATTTTCTTTCGCTTTGTTTCTCTGTGTGTCTCTCTGTATATCTCTATCTTGTCTGTTTCTCTGTCTCTGTCTCTCCCTGTTTCTGTCTATGTCTCTGTCTCTCTGCCTATCTCTGTCTCTATCTCTCTCTCTGTCTCTCCCCTTCCCACTGTAAAAGTAGCATCTTTCTTCTAATATAGTGTTGCTTCACAATGGGGCTGAAATGGCTCCAAGAAACCATGAACTGAAGCCAGTGATGTGGGTATGAGGAAAACAATAAAGATGTCTTCCTTTAATTAAAAAAAGAAAGAAATGAAAAAAAAATTGACACAACACATTTTTACTAAGTTTCAAATCTTGTCTTGTACTCACTCTGTTTCCCAGATAAGCTTTAAAATGGTAATCAACTAGGCTATGCCTCCTAAGTATCTCATATTAAAGGCCTGTGCCATCAGGCCCTGCTCTGAGGTCTCATTATAAGGACACCAATCAAATTCATGAGGACACAGACAGTTGGTGTAGGTCTTCTGACTGTTGGTGTATTGTTAACTATTACTCTATAATGCATCCAAAATGTGTGAAATAGACAACATATTATTTTGGTATTTATGTGTACCTTTAATTTATATACTATAATTTTAGGATATATAAAGATAAAACAACCTTTTCTTCCACGTTTGTTTTGCTGTATTTA
Organism: Peromyscus maniculatus bairdii; assembly: GCF_049852395.1. Classification (NCBI taxonomy): domain Eukaryota; kingdom Metazoa; phylum Chordata; class Mammalia; order Rodentia; family Cricetidae; genus Peromyscus; species Peromyscus maniculatus. Next base: position 40,786,731 of record NC_134875.1, on the reverse strand, counting down.
TATAGCCAAAGAATATCATTGCCTCAAGAAAGCAAAGAGAAACATGTACTTTATAACTTAACATTTTTATAATAACATTTAAAATTTTTATGTTCATTGGTGTTTTGCCTGCATGTATGTGTGTGTGTGTGTGTGTGTGTGTGTGTATGTGTGTGTGTCAGAAGCCCTGAAACTGGAGTTACATACTGGTGTGAGTTGCCATGTGGGTGCTGGGACTTGAACCCAGGTCCTTTGGAAGAGCAGCCAGTGCTCTTTAATTGATGAGCCATCTATCCAGACCCATAACTTAACATTTTAATATCTTTTGTTTAAAAAATTAAAGCTTTAATTTCTTGTTGATTGACAAAATGATATAGTTTTTTATCTAAAACATGATGTTTTAGAATATGTAAGAAGCATTGAATGATAAAATCAAGGTAATTAACACATCAATGATACCTCATATTGTGATAACAACTAAAAATACACTTTTATCTATTTGCAAGTATACATTGTATTTTACTAATTATAGTTACCATATTGCACAATGAATGCCTGACAAATTTTCCATCTATCTAACTTATCTGTATATCACTTGTAATACCTCCTCATTGTCCTCTTTATCAAGGTCCTAACTACTTCCTCCTCCTCTTTGAGTTTTTTAGATTTCAAATATGTGAGATTAGATAATGTTATCTCACTTAGAATAAGTCTTCAAGTTCATATTGTTTCAAATGGAAGCCGTAAGACGAATCTTAATTTTATCATTAACAAAAAATCCCAGAGCCAGATAGTGGGGTGAAAACTGGGAGATCACAGAAGCATAAAGAAGCCAGCCATGTTCTTACTGCTGGGAAATCCTCAGCAAAATGACCTCCTTCCTGTATACTCATGCCTATATCCTTTCTGTGCCCTGCCTTCTCACTTCCTCTCTCCACACAGATATATCACTTTCCTCTTTCTGCCCACCACTATCACTTCTTCCAGACTTCTATGGTTAACTACTGCTGGAATTAAAGGTGTTCCCTGTGTGGCCTTGAACTCACAGAGATCCAGATGAGTTTCTGCCTTTCAAATGCTAGGATTAAATGCGTGTGCTACCTGTCATTTATGTTTAATATAGTGGCTGGCTTTTCCCTCCGATCCTGAGATAAGCTTTATTTGAATGCACAAATAAAATATCACCACAGGAAGAATTTCTGATTCCCCACCAGTTTGACATGTTGATTTAATTTCCTTTGGATATGTATCCAGAAATGAAACTGTTGAATCACATGGTAGTTTGAGTTTGAGGTCTTTGAGGCACATTTATACTGGTTTCCATAATGGCTATACTGATTTACAATGCCTTCAATAGCACATAATGATTCCCATTTCTTTCATTTCCTTGTCAATCCTTGTTTGCAAATTTGATGAAAGTCATTCTAACAGTTGTGACTTGATATAACATTTTAGTTTCTTTCTTTCTTTGAGACAGGGTCTTACTGCATAGTCCTAGATGGCATGGAGTTCACTAGGTAAACCCAGGCTGGACTTGTGCTCTGAGTTCTGCATGTCTTTATTTCTAGAATGCTGAGATTAAAGGCATGTGCCACCAAGGCTGTGATTTTATTTGAGGTCTTCTGATAAGTATTTTATGTCTTAGTTATTTTTCTATTACTGTGAAGAAACACCATGACCAAATAAACTTACAAAAGAAAGAGTTTATTTTGAGGCTTCCAGTTTAGAGAGTAAGTCTATTACTGACCACCATGGTGAGGAACATGGCAGTAGGCAGGCATGGTGTTGGAGAAGTAGCTTGAGAACTTATATTTTATCCTCAAGCAGGAGGCAGAGCCAGGAGCTAACTGGGAATGATATGGGCTTTTGAAACCTTTTAGACCACTGATAGTGACACACTTTTTTTTTTTTTTTTTTTTTTTTAGTTTTTTTCGAGACAGGGTTTCTCTGTGTAGCTTTGTGCCTTTCCTGGGACCCACTTGGTAGTCTAGGCTGGCCTCGAACTCACAGAGATCCGCCTGCCTCTGCCTCCCGAGTGCTGGGATTAAAGGCGTGCGCCACCACCGCCCGGCGTGACACACTTTTAAACAAAGACATACCTCCTATTCTTTCCCAAAAGTTCCACCAATGGGGGGCCAAACATTCAAACATATGATTCTACAGAGGCCCTTCTTATTTAAACTACCACAAACACCTAAAGGACTGTGTTTAATATGCCATACAATTGGGAAGAGCAAGGATTGATGATATACAAACTAGCTTGTCTCTCCCAAAATAGATGAGTTTGAACCAAGCAATAGAGGAAGAGGAAAGGGAGTAAGGAAATGGATGGATGGATGGAGGGAGGGAGGGAGGGAGGGAGGGAGGGAGGGAGGGAGGGAGGGAGGGAGGGAAGATGGGAGGGATATAAAGAGAGAACTATGGGGAAAACAAGTAAGGGTGTTCTCTAAAGCAAAGGAACTCTGTTTTCCTTCACAGGATGGCTACTGGGAATAGTGTAGGATATAAGTTTAGCTTGAGTAAGTAAATGGCCAAAGCATATGAATGTGATGGAACCCCCACTGAGCCCTATTTACTTTACTATGAAGCTTGCTCAACTTGTATGCCTCTAGAAAGTATTGAGAGGAGTTTGAAATGATGTGGACCACAGACAGACAGACAGATAGACACACACACACACACACACAAACTAGCAATTGGAATAAAGACAGATAATGCATGAAATATCAACTAGAGACGTCACAGCAAATGTCAATGGAAATGGAAGCCAAAACCACATGCCTGTCGTGTTGTTCAAAGAATGAATGTATTAGTTACTTTCTGTTGATGTTACAAAACACCATGACCCAAGGCAACTTAAGAAAGAGAAATTTTATTTTGGCTTATGGTTTCAGAGTGGTAAGAGTCTGTTATGTCAGGGAGGTATGACAGCAGGTGGTTGGAGCAGAAAGTTGAGTGGTCACATCTTCAACCACCAGCACAAAGCAGAGCAAGCAAAGTGGTAGTGGAGCAAGGCTATGAACTCTCAAAACTCTAGTGATACATTTCCTGTAACAAAGCTGTACCTCCCCCCAACTACCCCAAATAGTGCCAACAGCTGGGCACATAGGGTTCACATACATGACCCTATGGGGGATATTTCTCATTCACATTACCACAATGCATAACTATACTTAGACATCAAATAGAATTCTAGTTGAGGAACATTCTAGAAATGGGCTGCTAAATATTTCAATGGTAGTTGGACATGAAAGACAGGAAATATTAAAGAAATATATTATCTATACCCTTCTCAATGAACAAAATTTGGGGTTACATCATCATCATCATCATAATCTTCATCATCATCATCATCATTATCATCATCATTATAGTGGGGAAGGAAGTTTTACAGGAAAAGTAGGAAAGCCTAAAATATTATGGAAGCCCAAAGTGTTAGGGAAACTATCTTTAGAAAAGAGATAGAACAGAATGCTTTATGAGAAATTTAGAAAAGAGAATGACTTAAGATGCAGCAGAGTTGCAGCTTGATAAACCACTGCCAGGGCTTACAATATTTCTAAGAATTTTAGAGTCAGGGACACTAAAGTAGATAGTTCTGTTCAGGTAGTATCTGATAATTTTCTTCCCAGTAATTTTTTTTTGTTATTCTCGTTGCCCTTGGTAAATATTCTATGGACTATTTATATAATTTGCCATTATGCAAACATACTCTTCCTGCATACGTTTTTTGCCGATAGTGTTAGTGTCCTCTTCTAGATCTTATCAGCAACAGTTAGTTGATATTTTAATGGTGATATTTTGGTGTTTATTGCATCTAAATTCACTAATAACATTTTTCAGTAAAAAAAGCAATCTTTTAAAGTATGATGTCTTTTAATTTATTCGTTTATAATTTGGAAGCATACATTTATTTTCTTGTTGTTGTAGGGATTTTTATTTGGAGACAGAGTCTCACTCTGGCTAGTCAAGAATGCCCTATGTAGATCAAGCTGGATTCAAACTTATGGCAAGCCTATGGCCTCTGCTTAAGTTTTGTCATCAGAGGCATGCACCTTCACATCCAGCTAGGGGAGAACTATTCTACTAAAATATGTACTTATAGCAACATTAATTCAAGGGTATTTATTTTTATTCTGTTAATTATAATCACATTGATTATTTTATTATTGAAATTATGCTATTTGTGATGTACATTATAAATATTATTATGTGCTACTTTGACATCTTATGATATCAGGAGGTCCTCAAGTGGCTTACCTGCAAGTTCCCCAGACAATCTTCCTTATCATGGGGATCATTACCATCTGATTTACTCCTAGTAGGAGGCTTCAGTTTTTTCTAGCTCAGGGTAGGAACTAGAGACCACGTATATCTTCTCTAGCATAAAAAACCTGCTTTCCACTGTCCTGAAATTTACTGTTTCCAAACATAACATCCCTGTAGCATTGTGTACAGTAAACTCACCCCAGAGCTTTGAGTATCTGTGACTATTGTCACTTTCATTTTTCTAATGCCAAGTGTTATGCATTCAGCCATCTTCATAACTCCAGGCCCCCAGTCCCTCCATCATTATCAAAGTAAAGAAGGTGAGATCAAAACATCATGCCAAGTGATTGAGAGTATCTCAATGTTTATGTCCATTTAAAAATTATATTGCAACCTAATTTCTAATGCCATGGAGTAAAGGAATGTGGCCTCTGGGGAGTGATTAGGGAAAGGGTATTCTGCTCTCATGAATAGGATCCATGTTATACAGAAGAGTCTCTCAGGTGCTGTGTGCTTTCTTCTATCATGTAAGACACTGATTATGTTGGTCACTTGATCTTGGGCTTCCAAGCCTGGAAATGTATAAGTGATACATTTTTACTGTTTGTAAATCACTTATGTAAGGTATTCTGTTATAATAGCTTGAGCAGACTAACAAAGGAGTATTTCAGATTCACTCCTTTAAGAGTCCAACTTACAGAAGTGTTGAATCATAGAGCAGAAAAAATACAAAATGAAACTGGAACATCTTGTATCAGAAAGTACAGAAATGCTCACTTGAGTTTTGCAAAGGAAACACATAATCAAAGCTATTTCCAACAACCTACATAGACTATTACACATTTTCCAAAGTTTAATACTTAGTAATCATGTTCATTGCACTTAGCTTCATATTTTTTAATGATAATTCTCAAAAAACTTTTTAGTAGTAATACTGTGTCATAGAGCCAAAGAAATGTACCAGACTTTTTCACTGCATGGAGTCCACTAACAATTGGCTTTATGCAGCATTAGGAATTTCCTGTGTCTTCCAGTACCTTGCTAGGTACTATACCTATGCTGATCCCTAATGGAGAGGTCAGACATGCTCTGTAGTAGTAAGTCACTTGTCAGTTAACCTGCTACAGGTTCCTCAAGCAGTATTACACAACAGGAGACAGAAATACAGGCATTCCTACTTCAACAATGTATCTGAAACTTTTAATAAAATCAGTTACACAAAGCAGGCTTAGCATGTACCATAAGTTGACAGATTCTGAAAGGGAACTATATCATGGTTAGTCTTATGACAGAATTAAATAAACTAGGCTTGGCTTTTGGTTTAGTTTTGTCTGTGTTTTATCTGGAGCTTCAGTGACTGAGAAATTGACCTCAAAATGTAATTCTATCTATAAGAGGCAATCTGTAAAATAAATGGATATGAATACATTTTAATAAGTGACTAGTATGCAATGAATATAACCTAAAACATTTTGTTTCGGTGGTTGAAATATAGGGGTTTTTTGTGTTTCACTAGTTATAGTAAATATAATTTAAAAGCACTAGAAAATGAATATATTAAATAAAAGTTATTTCATTTAACCAGTCACCCTTTGCCTAACAATTATGAAATTATGGTATATCCTAAGATATAGTCCCTCTCTATTTTGTTCTCTTTTTTCCTCTCTCTCTGTCGCTCACTTGGTTATTTTTCTATCCATCTTTCTTTTTGAGATAGAGTTCTCAGTATGTTTCCTAAACTGGACTCAAACTCCTGTGTTCAGGTGATCCTTCTCCCTCAGCCTCCTGAGCGGGTTGGACAATATGGCTGCACACCAGAACACTCTATTCTTTATCTCCTTTTAAAATGGAAATGCCTTTAGTGTAAACTTAAAGGCCACATAAGAAAAATAGCATGACTATTTTTACAGTCACAAGCCTACTTATTTAAATCAAAGTAATATTTCCACAGTTGTTCATCCACTTTAATCAGAGCATTGGCTTTAAATTTGGGCATCTAAAGTTCAATAAAATATATTGCAACTAAATCTGTTTGAATAACTTAGCAGCAGATTCCATACATAATTTGTGCTTGATTCTAAGGAACCTCAAGTTTTTCTTGTCATTTGGTATCTGGAAATATTGATGCCATTTTCCCCCTCAGTCACCTATCCAAAATCTTGACTACTTTTCTTCTTAATCTAAAAAGGTAGCAAAAATAGTTCATATCCATTTTCTAAAAAAATGATGTCATTAAGACTTAGCAAGTAGTTAATTTCCTCACAAGCTATTAATTTCCCCCAACCCTTAACACTGTTTAACACAGTATATATGGAATATGCATTCATCAAAAAGGAAATTTTTGTGTGAACAAATCATAATACCTACTCTATATACTGATGGTTACCATTTATCAATAGCTCAAAGAGTCAAATCACTCTTATCTCACTAGCCTGATGGTTATTTATCAACACTGAGTGAAATGTTGTTTCATAAATTGAAATTTAGCTTTATTTCCATTTAGTTTTACTTTCTCAAATACCTCTGAGGTAGTTATTTTTGGTTTTTTGATATAAAAAAAATCAATATAACCAAAGCTGGGATGATCAATTGCATAAAGCCTTATGGTTAATAAGTAGTTGAATCTTTTTTTTTTTTGGCTTTTTAAGACAGGATTTCTCTGTGTAGCCCTGGCTGTCCTTAAACTTGCTCTGTAGACCAAGCTGTCCTTGAACTCACAGAGATCTGCCTGCCTCTGCCTTCTGAGTGCTGGGATTAAAGGTGTGCACCACCTCTACCAGCAAGTAGCTGAATCTGATCATTCTAACATGTTGATTTCTTTCCACACTTCACTTTCCCTCTTTTTCTTTTGAATATATATCCCAAATAGGTTGCTGTGCCACATGTAGTCCTGATTTTTTAAAATTTCTTAGTTTTTGAAGATACACCATACTCTTTCCATAATATATGTGCCAGTGTACATTCTCATAAGACATCACTCCCATCTGTGTATCTGATGAGATTCACAGTGGACCACATGGGCCAGATATTGTCACATACTGAATTTCTGGTGTACAAAGAGGTCCTTGTCCTCAAAAAACTTGTAGTATATCATGGAAATTATCATGTGAGCATTTCACAATCCAATGTAAAGCAAAAGAGACATATGCCCCCAACAGTGATAGTATGATTGTAAGAAAGTCAGAAACAAGGAAAAATTAGAAGAGATTCATAAGGAGATAAAATAGGCATTATTCAGGAAGAATCATATTAAAATTGTATTTTAGAAAAAAAACTCAGATAAAAGTTTTAAAAACATGTAAAAAGAAATGAGGCTGTGCCATTAATGGTTAAGAAAATTATAAACACGTTTGTAGAAGTATAGAATAAGTACATAAGTAGGCAGAGTTTTAAAGATCACTTTACAAGTGTTTGTTAATATGGAGAGTTAATAGGAAGTAAGTGTTTTGTTTTGTTTTTCAGCAGCTGAAGAAAGACTTTTATTAGTGGTGAGGAAACCCATGCATCTAGCTGGCACACACAGAGAAAGACTCACCACAAAGCAGAAGGGGGACTCGAGAAGCTGAAGTCTCCAGTACAAAAAGATCGAGATGAAAGACAGAAATTATTAGAGTAAGACACATTATGGGAACCAGGAGAGTGTTACACTAATGGAGGGAAAATAATGCTTAATATTCCTCATATTATAATAATAAACTATTATCATATCTGGGGCTGAGGATTTATCTCAGTGGTAAAGTGCTTACCTGGTGTGTGCAGTCTCCTCTACTACAAAAATTAGTTATTACCCTTTCATCTGAACTTGAGAAATAAGCTGAGTCGCAGTCTCAGTTTTCATTTCTACTTTTGTTCCTTGTTAAAAATACGTGCACTTTGGAATAAATTACAGCTTTCCATTTGCAGGAATCTACCTTGTCTTGTACTCCAGAGTTATGGCATCATATTAGCTCAATTCCCATTTGTCTCCAAAGCTCTGTAGGTGGAATTCGAGCAAACCATGACTCCATTTGGCTAGTGAAAGTAATAACATGATGACTTTAATACAGAGGTGCTATTTCACTTCACTCACTACAGTGGCTCTTTTACATTGTCTTCATTTGGAAAAAGCTTTACAGAGTCTTACTTTAGTTCCTGGCAGGTTCTTCCATTGCACAGTGGCAATCTAACAACAGGGTGCTTGCTAGTAGCTTGCAGATGGAAACAGGCACAGCTAGGTTCTCCAAATGCAGCAGTTCCTTGAATGCCTGCTGAGCCCTTAACATTACTCAGGGGACCAAAATAAACTCTGTATTAATATCACCCGCAGGTGTCGTCAGTTCTATGGCTACTATAACTCTCACCTTGAGTTTTCCAGGTCTATATGGGCTTTGGTACTTAACAGGAGTTGGCAACTTCCATCCACCTTGCATTCACCCAACTGCCAACTCTTCACCAGATTTAAATGGCAACAATAATTATTTTAATGGGCACAGACTTCACTGCCACACTCATGAGAGTTAGCAAAGAGGACTGTTTATATTGTTTTTACAAAGTATGTCTTAGTCTTGCTTTTTGTTATTGTTTATTACTAGTACACTCTCATAGATATATCAGCCTGTATATAAGTATTTTTTCACAATAAAACCTATCATGTTACTAAATTTCACTCCTTCTCCTCTCTTTTCTCACTTTCTCTCGTCTCTTCCCATCTGTCTTTGTAATATCAGTTCTGATCGTTCAAAAAGGTGAAAAATCAATTCAATCTCCACTCCTGTCTATAATGTAGGTGTGCCAGCTCCATCAATTTCAATTCCCTTTTTCTTTCTTTTTAATTGAAAATATATCTTTAAATGCAATATATTCTGATTATGATTTCACCTCCCCTAACTCCTCCCAGGTGTTCCCCCCCTTTCTCACTCACCCAGATTCACACCTTTTCTTTCCCTCTCATTAGGATACAATTAGGCATTTAAAAATAATAATGATAAGATAAATTAGATAAAATCAAAACAAACCAGAATAGGACAAAATAAACAGAAGAAAAAGTTACAAACAAAAGCTCAAAAACACATATAGACACGGACCATTTCATACACAGAAATCCCATAAAAACACAAAACAGGAAGTCATAATCTATACAGAAAGAATGTGTAGGGATAAAAACACAAGAAAAAAGTCCTGACAAAGTCACATCAGACAATAAACCTTCAAAAATTCCATTGAGTTTGTTTTGTGTTGCCCATCTTCTGCTGTGCATGGGGCCTGGCCTTAAGTGTGGTTTCTATTCCCAATGAGACTCCATTGCAGAAAATCTAATTTTTTATTTGTGAGCAATTGGAGACAGCTTCTGGGTTAGGCATGTGGGCTTGTGTCTGCTTATCCTCTCAGTGCTGGGACCTTATCTGGCCCAGAACTGTGCAGGCACGGTACATGCTGCCACAGTCTCTGAGTTCATATGTGCATTGGTTCTACTGTGTTTAGAAGGTCTTGTTTCTTTAGTATCCTCCAACCCCTCTGGCTCTTACAGTTTTTCTGCCCCCCTCTTCAACAAGGTTCCATGAGACATAAGGGATGGAACTGATTGAAACATCCTATTTAGGACTGAGTGTTCCAAGGTCTCTCACTGTCTGCACATTGTCCAACTTTGGGTCTCTACATTAATACATTAATGACAGGAGGAATTGTCTCTGATAATGGCTGATTTATGAGTATAGCTGAATGTCATTAGTTGTTATATTGCTATGTTCCTTTAATATAGCAATTGCACTTGGTTTATTCCTAGATCCCTGACCTATCTAGTCTCGGGATCTTGGCCACCTGAGTAGTGTCAGGGATCGGTTCCATTTCATGGAGTGGGCCTTAAATCCAATCAGATATCAGTTGGATACTCCTATAAACTTTGTACTACTATTTTCCTGGCACGTCTTGCAGGCAGGTCACCGTTGTAGATCAAAGGGTTTGTAGTTTGGTTAGTGATTGCCTTTTTCCTAACAACCCTATGGAGTGTATTCCATTCAATATATACTGAACCAACTAGCATGTTATTGTATGTACACAGTAATAGTTCCAGTGGCTAGAAGGAAATTGATATCTGCTAGTAAGAGAAAAGATACAAGTAATTCCTGGCTCCTATGGTAATGACGGTTATTTCACTTTGAGATTGAATCTGCAGAACAATGAGAAAGAGAACTTTGAGGCCAGGTTATGTGACATTACAGTTATTCTCAGATACCAAGTCACATAGCATATGGAACCTTAATTTTGGATCTCATCTCTTTACCATATTGATATCACATAGAAATCTTATTCTAACAAGAATGGCAGTTTGTTTATTAATATCTTCTTGTATATTATGACTAGTTCTTCCTTGGTTACATTAAGCTGAAATATATGCTGTCATCCATGTTAAATAAGTCTCTTTTCTAGTGGTAGTTGCAGAATTTCCATACAGAGTGGGTTTATAGAAACAAACTTGTTTCAAAGATTTCCTAGGTCAATCATCTTGAAGTGACATTTACATAATTTTAATGTTGTTTCATAGTTTTGATTTTAAGTGTCTTCTTATTTGAGGAAAACAGTAATTGTGAGTGGCCACTGGAGACAGTGGAGTAATGGAGAGACTTGGCTCTACATTTTGGGTTTCTCACGTATAGCACAGAGGAAGAGAAATAAACCATTTCTTGTATTTCTATTGCTTGCAACAGATACTATGGATTGAATGTGGGGTCTCATTCATGTTAGGCAAGTAGCATACCACTGAGATGAAACTCCAGCCCAACTTTTAAATTTTTACATTGAGACAGGGTTTAAGCTGTCAAATCTTGAATTTATAATCTCTTGCCTCAGCTTCTGGAATAACTGAGGATACATGCCTGTGATACAAGGCCTAACTGGTTATGTTTTCCTTACTTTTTGTTGCTTAAAGAGTGAATTCAAAATCATTTTTCTTCATTCTTCTATTGCTTTCCTCAGGTTTTCATAATGAATCCTTATTGGCCCGTATTTAAAATTAACTCAATCTGATATGAGTCAAAATTTAGATACTGAAACTGAAATTCTTACCACTGAGTGTCATGTTTAGGGTTTTGGCATGGTCTTTGTTGTTCCTCATCCCCAAGGACTACATCTCTTCTTTAGTCTGATTCCTTAAAAAGGAATCTCAGATACCATCTCATGTTCAGGAAGTGTCTACACACAAGATAAACAGTGGGAATAGGCCAGTGGCATGGGATAGATACAGCATATCTTACAGTTTCCATCTAGAAGCCATTCTTGGCATTGGGAAGATTCTTTCCCATTTCTTATACTAGTATTTACACATAGGCAATTGCCAGGCATTTCTTTGGAAATGTAAACTGCTTGTTTTGTGTAAGGGTCAACTTTGTTTTAAGATTCACAATAGTTAAACCTGTGTTGCGGATGCCTTATGTCTAGGGAAACCATTTTTTAATGTCCTATTGCTATAGTAAGCCAGGCATCCTAAGGCTGGGCTTGCAATCTCCCTGAGAAGATTGTATTATACTGATAAAGATGATAAACATTACAGGCTCTGAGAGATGTCCTAGCAGCACTTATGGTTGTCCTTAATGCTGTACCCATTATATGTATCTTACCATATGTTGCACTGAGGAAAAAGGAAACAGAAGTCCATGTGCTTCAGAATTTCACACTAGTTCAACTAATTAGAAATAATAATATCTTCACTCAAAATTTCACAAACTCAAAATTTTCACAAACGATAAAAAGTTTAGTAAGTTGCATGACAGTGAAGTCATACAACTTGAACTTGTCTGTTTGTAAAAAATCCATGTTTTTCAGTGGCACAATGCTGACTCCACACAGTAGGCACATTGTTGGGGGGAAAACAGACTAGTTTTGACACAGTGCTTTGATACAAAAAGACCAGTCAGAAGGGGGAAAATAATTGAAAACATGAGTTATTTTTCATTGTCTTTTTTTATAATGTCTTTTTTTATGGGCCTTGTATGAAGGGAAAGGCCTGGAAAGTCCTTTTGTCTGTTCATTAACTTATTAGCATCAATTACTATTGATGACATTTCAACCATGACTAGCCAATCTGTTTCTTCATTCCCTCCTGTGTCAAAAGCAGCATGATACTGGAAGTGATGAAAGAGAGAGAAGCAGAAAAAGAGATGGATTTTCTTATAGAAATGCTAGTCTTGACATTTTTTTCTCAGTAATCTTATTGCTATTTTTTTCTTTCTCTAACACACACACACACACACATGCACGCATGCATGCACACACACACAACACACACACACACACACACACACACACACACACACACACACACACACACACACACACACAAATATGCTTTGTACTATACCCTTTCCAAAAGCAGAATACTTTAGGAACCACTTCTAAGGTAACTAAGTGAGGTCAGAATATGATAAAATACAGTTTTAGAACCATATGGACTCTTCTTAATGTCAGACTTGGTTTCAAATTGTCAGCCACAATTTCCATATACATTGACAAAATCATCAAATATGCCTCAAAATCATGCTAAAATATCTGATTAGCTGATGGTAGCTAGGTTATGGGCAATTTCATTCCCCTGAAACACTTTCAAAGTACACCGGTAATTTGAATCACTGAGTACAAGATAACTTTCTGAAAATTAAATCAGATGTTTTCTCAAATCACCATTTTGTTTGATCACTGTGTTTAGTGATACACACTTAGCATTCCTCTAGAAAAAATGTGGCCTGCTATCTGTCGGAACCACTGTGACTATATAAAACACCACATTTTCTTCAGAGACCATTTTGCCTTGTCTTCTCTTGCTTAATATATAAAATGTTTATAAGTCAAATTGAAGTTAGCATTTCATATTGCTGTTAGCTGAAATCTAAAGTCACCAAATTCTAGGTTTTATAGGTTATGACATTCCTTAAAGCACTAGAATAAATTTTCTGTTTATTTTGGCCAAATATAAAGCAACCTGGTAATTGCTTTCAAAGAAGAAATAAAATTAATAGATTTGTAAGAGTTAAAAAGCATATTTTTGTTCAAAAATGGGAATGCTGCTAAAACTTCCTATCAAGTGAAGATAAAACACTATTTTGCTATGCAAATATGTCTAGGATTGTGAGTTTTTTGTTTTTTGTCTTTTTGGGTTTTTGTTTTTTGTTTTTGTTTTATAAATAAGCAGCAATGAGGCGAGTCTGTTCTGGCAGCATGGATACTCATCTAACAAATAATACGCCCTGCATGAACCTTCCACCAAATCATATCAATGACTCTGAATAAACACTCTCATCCCATTTCTCAAGGTGGATACAATCTGGTGTATTTTTAGAAACTATTTTTTCACCAGAAAGGGAACGTGTACTTTTTTATTTGCTGAATTTAATTATATATTAAAATATACAGTGTTCTCTTCTATTATGAGTAATCAGGGCATGCAAATTGCAGGCTTCATCCTTACATTTTAATATGCTTCATTGGAAGATGAGCAATGATTTTTTTTTAATCTCATACATATCTGCCTGAGGGAAAACCGTTTGATCTTTGACAATTAAAGGCCTTAGGATTTAGCTATTATGCCATTAGATAATGATAATTTTATTAACTTATCTCGAATATCAGGGAAATTTGAGATCATATCAGTTTATTTAAGAAGTCAATCTAGAACACGTACTGCATTTGCATAATTTTCAAATTCTCCTCCCCTCAGAAACAAACTCTTCCGGTATTAACTCATGAAATGCTTTAAAACCTGAATGTTTCTCCTTCACTCAAAACCAAATCAGACACTTCTTTTTGCATTCAAGATACTATAAGTAATTTGTGTTAATCATTTACGTAGGTGCTAAGAAATTTCTAGCTATTATCTTACTTAGTTTAAACAACATTGTTAAGCATTTATAATGCCTGCTACTTACCATCATCCAGTAATCTTTCTCAACAAGTGAATATATTTTTCTCAGTTTGTTTTTCCCAGATTTCATCCAGCTTGTGTTTACTTTTAGTCATATTATATTATATGATCCCTACATAGTGTAAAAAGCAGTTTTTTCTCCACGCAAATCTCAAGAAATAGTTTCAGTGGAAAAAAAATGTGAACAAAGTTAAAATACTATAGATAATTAACTATTTGAAAGCATAAGAAAAGATAATTTTATATTGCGCATATTATCAGAAGATAAGATATCAGCTGATAAGGTTTCTAAATAGAATACTGATTGCAGCTGTGACTGGCCGGAATCACTGAAATGTGGAAGATGGGAATAAGGAGCAGTGAACTATCTCTGGCCATTGCTGCTGCCTCATCTGATTGGACCAGGAAAAAGGGTGCCTTCCCCTAAGAGACTGTCTGGTGGCATCATTGAAGTGCAAAGCTGACTGAGTTTTAGAGTCAGATACACTGGAGAGTGCTTCTTCCCACATTAAGCAAAGCTACTGACTTAACTAAGTTCTCTCATTCTGTTTCCTTGTCTGTTGAGTAATTGATAACACCTGAAGAGCAGATTGCATGGAGACCATACCCAACAGTATAGATACAGTCCTTACCACACTGCATGAAACTAAGTCCTTCCCTCCACACATTCACAAACACCAGTATCTCTTTGAAGTCCATAGATTTGCTTTATGATATGACAATATACAATATCATCATTCATTCATTGCTGGAACTTGGGTAATTATAATCTTAAAGAATTCTGATGTTACATATAAAGATGCAGAATCATATTGGTTCTCAGAGGCATCACAAATCTTATACTCTCTATTTCCTCTAAAACTAGGAAATTCTCAGGCTTGTAATGGTGCTTACATCCAAGCCTAATGATCTGAGTTTCATCCCTGGAAGCCATGTGGCAGAAAGAAGTGAATCCATCAGTCTGCCCTCTAACCTCCACATGTACACTGTGGCTTCCATTCACATATGCACATGAGTACAAACACACACACACACACACACAATAATAAATAAATATATTTTTAATTTTAAAATGGAAATTACAGCAGAAAAACTTTTGATTAGACTTAATAGTTCGTTTGTATCAAAAAGAAAAAAAAACTATGATGCAAAGCGAATCATATGAAAGAATTGGGCAATTTTTTTACTTGATAAAATTATTATAACCCACAACTATTCTCCAGAAATTAGAGCTATATTTTATGCACACAATCAATTTTTGCAAAAAGACTGACAACTATATTTAGTTAGAAAGAAACATTCTTTGTCATGATGGTTCTTACAGAAACTAGTTTTCAGTTCACTTTTCACGGCAGGATTTGTACACAAGTTACAAGTATCATAAAGGTAGAACATATTTAATGTTTCTTCAATTTAAAAGTGAGTAAATTGTGATACAGGAACATTAAGGAAGATACCAAATACCTCCCCAGACTGACAAAGTTGGAATGGAGTACAATTGTTCTGATGTGAAATTTTCCATTTTCCCTGTTGTTAACATTACCAGTGTCCATATTACTGAAGGACTAATTTGTGATAAGCTCAAATATGTAATTTTCTCTCTTCAGAGTGCTGTTTCAGTGTTTTGAGAGAAAAGCAGATCTAGAGTTCAAACTCCAAATCCAGCCAAGAAGATCATTTACATCCGCTTAACATGTGTACTACTTTACTTGCTAGTTTGGTACTTGGACAAGAAAATTGAACTTTTACAACCATTTAGTAGCTTATCTCAAAATCCTACAGCAGTATCCAGATAAATGGCATCCAGCTCATCTGAGTGTTGAGTTTCCAGATCATAAACTCCTAAAGGGCAGAGTCTACAATTATTTGGCTAAGTTTCTATCGCTTGTGACAGTAGAAGCTTAATAAATACTATTTCATGGTAATGGTGATGATGACAAGTTAATGCTCCTCAAAGCACCATCCAACCAGTCAATTTAGTGAAAGTCAAACTGGTCATTGGATGTCATAAAAAAATCAGTCACTTGATTGAATGAATTATTCAAATGGCAGCTGGTTGCTTTTATGCTTATATAGACATAACATTAAAGTTGCTTTCCATATTGAGAAGAGTTAAGAGAGTGGTGCAGAGCAGCTATTTATTAGTAGCCAGTGTTATCACATCAGTCAGAAACTTTAAAACAGAAAGCTGGAATCACTATTGAAACTAACAAAAATAGAATAATATAGTGTTAAAGAATCCAACGGCAGATAAACTCTCTGGCTTAATTTCTTTTTTAATGTTTTATATAATATATTTTAATCATATTCTCTTCCACCCCCAACTCTTCCCAGATCCTTCCCACCTCTCTACCCACCAAACTCTCGTTCTCTCTCAAAAAATCAAAACAAGAAAAAAAAGAAAATCCAGACAAACTAAAGAAATGAAAACCAATAAGATAAGAAATACCAATATAAAACAAAAAGCAAGCACAGAGTAAAACATGGAGTCTGATTGTTGTTGGCCAACTACTTCTGGACTATGGCAGACACACCCATGGACACTTCAATGAAGAAAACTAATATACCCCTCCCATCAGGTATGGGTTGCAAATAGCTTCTTGGTTAAGTGTGGGAGTTTACTTACTTTCTTAACCATGACCTACTGCAATTAGAATTAAGTATCACAGTCAGGAGGATACTATTCATTATCTTTGTCCTCCATGCTATACATATTCATTTTTTCATTAGGAAAATTACTAACAGTGGCTTTTAGCAGAAACCAAATAATGAAAACCATCAGACTTATCTTGCTAATTACCTTAGTGTGTCCTTCCCTCCTGTATTAATTATATACACAACTTTGCAACAAAAACAAAGTCATAGAAGTTGCTCCTGGATTTCAAGACTTATTCTAAAGATATTATAATTGAAGTAGCTTAGTATTCATCAGACTACATTTATAGAGGTCAGTGCAATAAAACAGATTCTAGAAAAACCCTCAGAGATCTGTAATGAATGAATTTTTGAAAAATTTGCTAAGGTAATTCATGTGAGAGTGGTATTCTTATAAAAATGTGCTAAAATTGGATAGACATGAAAAACATATTAAAAAAAGAAGAAACCTTCATTTTATCTCTATTGCATAAAAATGTGTAGAAAATGTCATTGACCAAAATACAAGAATAAACGATTTAAAAAATTTAGGAGAAGCCAGGCAGTGGTGGCATATACCTTTAACCCTAGCACTCAACAAGGCAGATGTGGGCAGATCTCTGTGAGTACAAGGCCAGCCTGGTCTACAGAAATGAGTTCCAGGACAGCCAGGGTTACACAGAGAAACCCTGTCTAAAACAAACACAAAAAATAGGAGAAGCCAGCCATAGTGGCACACACCTCTGATTCCCATATTGGCAGAGGCAGACAGATCTCTGTGACTTTAAAGCCAGCCTAGTCTGCACATAGTGAGTTCTGGGACAGCCAAGGCTATGTAGAAATACCGTATCTCAAAAAGAATAAAACAATACCAAAAATTAGAAATCTTAAATTTGATAAAGATTTCTTAAATACAAGAAAAGCATCTTAATGTAGAAACCAATAAATCCATCATAATTGATCAGATTTAAAGATTTTGTTCTGTTATCTAATATCTGTGCATGGGCATGTGCTTAAATGTAGGTTAGCACGCTTGTGGCAGCCAGTCTTTCTCTACCATATTTTTCCTGATAGGGTCTCCCACAGAATTTAGATCTCATGTATTCAGCTACACTGGATGGTCAACACGCCCCTCTTGTCACTGCCTGCACAGTGTTGAGATTACAGGCACTAGACACCCGACCTAGATTTTACATGGATGCTAGGGATGGATCAAAACCAGGTCCTTAAGTTTGTGTGGCAAGCTCTACTGATTGAGCTATCTCCCCGACCCCAAAGCTTCTTTTGTTTGTTTTTTACTTTGTTTTCTTATTTATTTTATTTTGTTTCTGTTTTTTTGTTTGTTTCTGTTTTTTTTTTTGGGGGGGGGGCAGACTATAGCCCTGGCTGTCCTGGAAATTGCTTTTTAGACCAGGCTGACCTCAAACTCACAGAGATCAGATTGACTTTGCTTACCTAATGCTGGGAAGTGTATGCTTTACCACTCTTGACAATTTATTTAAAAGTAATCTATGTAGATGTGAGAAAGTAGGGCGTGGATAGGGATAAAAAATTTACTAAGCCATTACTATGGGATATGTATTCACATCTAAAGACTTGGAGGTAGGAGCTTCCAATGAGAGAGAACATGTGATGTCTGTCTTTCTGGGTCTGAAGTACCTCACGCAATACAATCTTTTCTAGTTTCATCTATTTGCCTGTAAATTTCATGATTCTGCTTTTCTAAGATGAAAAGTAGTATTCTGTAGTGTATATGTACATTTTCATTATCCATTTGTCAATTAATGGGCACTTAGGTTGTTTCCATTACTTAGCTATTGCGAATAGAACAGCAATAAACATGGGTGAGCAATGAACATATCTGAGGACTAGGATATTGAGTCCTATGGGCATATGCTAGAAAGTAGTATAGGTAGGGCACATGATAGATTTATTTTTAGCTTTTTGCTTTTTGATACTTCTCCACATTGTTTTCCAGAGTAGGTGGGTGAGTTTGCAATCCTACCTGATATTTATGTACCCAGAGAAATGTTATACTAGGGAAGTTTGTTTGTTGTGTAATGAGATCACATGCTAACATTACAGAGGGGTTTTATTATATAAAATGCCTTTCTTTTTCTTTGCCCCCAAGGGCAGAGATATAGTCCAATCTCATATGGTGCTAGAAGTGAGAAACATGAGAACTATTTTAAGTTGTTCACATTGTTGCTCTCTCTCTATGACTCTCATGTCTCATGGCTTCCTGACTCTGTCCATTTGTCACTGTGTATACTGGTTCTAACAGTCTGTAGCCATAGCAAAAGTGGATAGAGGAAAGAGACCACTGTAATCTGCCAAGACAGGGTAAGATGGTCTTTCAGAATTCCTGCTTCTGAAAATGGTCTGTCAGATACTCTAGGCCTGTAGCCAATTTGAATGCACCAACAATGCTGAGAAACATTAGGTGACTGTCCAGGCTGCCAGCTGTCTCGGTCTACTCTTGCAAGATTCCCGAAAGTTGCTTGCATCCATCTTCCATTTCTCAGGTACCATTATATTCCTTCACAGGCCTTTGATGGCATTGAAGACTAGCAGTTATAATTACAACTTAGATAGAACATATTAAGTATTAGATTCAGGTTCTTTAGGATACGACACCTTTTGGAATAATCTTTGTAACATGCCATTTACCTATGCTCTATACCTCTCTGGATTTTAGTATGTGTTTCTTGCTTAATATTGTTTGCATTGGTTGTAGATCCATGTTATCTAGGTCATTATCCCTCATTATTCCTGGACAATATTTGATAACCATTCCTCTGTATATAATCTTGTATCAAGTTAGAACCATCTTATTTAGACAAAAGGGGGAGATATAGTGGATAGTCATTCCAGCTTTGGTCTGGAAGTTCCAACCCCTATTGAGGCTTTGGTAACTATCACGCCTACAAGGCAGGGCCAAGAGAGGGTCCTGAAGACCCAAGATCCGGGTGCGCTGCCTTGTCTTGGTTCCCAGACCCTGGACGCTAGAAGTAGACTGAACAGAGTTTTCCAGAGAACATCGCCAGACTGTGCTACGTCTTCCCCAGGCCCTGTAGCCTATTCCTTCATTTGTGAGTTACCCCACAATATAAACCTCCCGTTTAACTACGTGGAGTGGTCTTAATAATTTCACCAATAAATGACACTCTACTAGAAAACACCAATTACCCCCTTCCAGCAGGTATCAATTTCAAATTGCTTCTTTGTTAGGAGTGGGGATCTCTCACATGGCCTGCTATTTATTAGCTAGTCTAGGCTAGATGGTCAGTATACCTGTCTCTGTCTTCCCAGAGAAGTGAGTAGCATCATGCCCAGCGTTTTTTTTTTTTTTTTTTTTTTTACTAAAATATGCATTCTGGGCCTTGACCTCATGTCTTTATGTTTTCACGGCAATGATTTTACTGACTGAGCCATCTCCCAGTCCCACACCCCCACCCCTTAGAAGGTTTTCTACAGGCCAAATGAAGCAATGTAGTTAGTTGAGTTATACATGAATCAGATTATAGGGTACTGTTCTAAATTCAATACAATGAACATCCTTATCTATATACAAAAATTACCCCTTCCAAAACTATGTGAATTCTTTAGAGGCTTATACAATTTCAGTGAGTTTATTAAATTAAATCATTTTCTCTGAGAATCAATTATACTAAATATCAAATATATCAGACTGATTTTTTATGAATTATCCCCAAAAGACTAAACCCATGAACGGAATGAAGAAATTAATTTAAAAATCAAATGCTAGAAAAAAGACCACTTGACAAGCTGTCTAGCACATATAATAGTTAATATACAAAACAGCAATGGCATGCCATATCCTGTATTATTCGTTAAGCCTGTTTCTAGTCTTTTATTTTGTATAAAAGAAAATTTTTATTTTTACACTAGAACCACACAAATGCCTGTCTTCATAGCATCCTGCCTTAATATCTGGAAGTTCCTGATAATGGAGTCTCAAATGCTATTAATAGACTATTGTTACATACTGGATGTTTTGGAGACAGGAGGGTTAGAAAGAACACTGTTAAAAGAATTAGTATGAAGGGGAAATTCATATAAAATCATCTTAATTGTGTTCAAAGATAATTTCACTTTTTCTTCTTATGAAAATTAGTTGAATTATGAAAAGATGTTTTGATAAATACTCATTTCTCTGCAACAAAACAAATACTTTAAGACTGTAAGCATTTGAAATTTAATTGATGCTGTAGATATGTATCTATATCTATTATATAATTCTATAGATATGAGTGTATGTTATCATAAAAGAAAGCCTTCCTCCTTTGGTAGGCAGAAAACCTTGACTGATGGTCAAAGTAAAAGCCAAAGGATAGCATAGCATTGTGGGATTCACTCCATTTCTCTGAATGTTAATTTCCTCATCATATGTTGCCAGATCAAGAAGTACCACTTACAAATTTTATTAGACAACAGATAAGTTTGGCATAAGTATTTCCCAAACACGTAGAGAATCTATCTATAAAAAAAGAAACTTTCACTATATACCTGATATCAAATTTAACTAGAAGGCCACTAAGAACTATATTTCTTTTATTTGTTAAAACAACAACCAGGTAGAAATTTGATTTCTAAGGGGTTTAATCCAGATAATTTGAAAGGATCATTTCAGAAAGAAAACATCCATATTTTTGCTGCACATGATATGCATGTGGAGGATGATCATAAATCTCTGTTTATCAGAAATGGGTTCTCAAAATTGAGTCACCTTAAGAATCATCTGGAAAATTTTTAGGAATATGGAATAGCCTAAGAAATTCTGTTTCAACTGTTCTGAAGTCAAGCCAGGGAACCTGAACTTTTGCCAGACAATTCAGGTAAACAGATAAAAACGTCAAAGGTCATGCTATAAAAAAGAATGTGAGAGCTAGAGATGCAACTCAGGTGGTAGACTGCTTATCTTACAGGCACAAAGCCCTGGGTACAGTCATCAGCACCACACAAATCAGGTTTGGTGAAACAAGCCATTAATCCCACTATTTAGGAGGTAGAGGAAGAGGGATCAAGAGTTCAGGGTTATCTTTGTTTGTGGCAAGCCTTGGCTACAAAAGACACCATCTAAAATTTTGTCTTTAAGGGTATCTTTGCCAGTTGTGGTAGTACACACCTTTAATCCCAGCACTCTGTGAGTTCAAGGACAGCCTGGTCTACAAATCAAGTTCCAGGACAGCCAGGGCTCTGTTATACAGAAAAACCTTGTCTTGAAAGTCCCCACCCAGAAGGATGATGATGATGATGATGATGATGATGATAAGAAAGAATGGAAGAGAGTAAAAAAGGGAGGGATGGAGGGAGGGAGGGAAGGAGGGAGGGAGGGAGGGAGGGAGGGAGGGAGGGAGGGAGGGAGGGAGGAAGAATATCTCACAAAAAGTACTGAGATAGCTCAGTGTTTAGTGGTGATTGCTTGTCTGAATTTGATCCAATGAACCCACATAAAAATGGAAGCAGATAAGCTCTTCCACAAAGTTGTCTTTTGATTTCCATGCCAACACACAGACATCATGCACTCATACACACACACACACACACACACACACACACACACACACACACGTAATTATTTTAAACACTGGGTATAACACAGTATTATGAAAATATTATGATAAAATCTGTTAGTGGGTATGCTAACATAAAAATAATTTTCAGAAACAAACCTGTGACATTCTCCTGTGAATGCAAAAATCACAAGCACCTACATGACAGACCTGTTCCTCCCACTATCCATTTCTTACCATACTAACTTTTTGACACTGCCTGTATAACTACATAAAAGATCCACTTTGCATGACACATATTCAATTTTAAACTGGTCGTGAAATTGTTTTTCACTAATGTTGTAAAATTGGGAGCAGTTGCCTACAATGATATTCATATTTGAAGGAAAGCATTTTAGAAAAAGTAAAAAGAAATTTCCCTTAATAATTGGGACATATTTAGTGGAGACTAGGTATAGAAATAGCAGAGGCAACATTTGTTTGGGGGAAAAAACATATGGTGCAATGTTCTGAAAAGAGAAAGCTAATTATTATTTTTGAAAGCTAATTATCTTAATCAAAATCAACCTATTAGGCTAAAACTCTGAAATATCAAAAATTACTATGTAAACTTTCTGAACAAATGCCTCAAATGAGGATTCAATATTCTGCAATTGTCCTTTCCCACTGAATATTTAAATACTTGTTGTAATGGCATTTAAAAAGAGAAGTATGTCTAAAAGTCAGCATTTAATCAGCATCACCACCATAAATTATTGCTATAATCATAGTCAGTTTTACTTTATTTGTTTCATTAAGCAGTTATATTGACTCTTTCGGTGAGGGCCAGGAAGTAAGTTTTACTGACCTGATCACTAATGACTTAATAACAAATATTGTATATGAACACATTTATGTATCCAGATAACTATGAGGGAAGAAAGTACTTCAATTTTTCTTAAAAGCAATGCATCAAGGTGGGTTTGAAAAAGAATTGTCCCACTCTTTAGGTATCTATGATTCTGTAGTTTTTAAAATAATTTAAGAATTTTATACAATGCATTTTGATCATATTCATCCTTCTCCCAACTCTTTCTAGATTCCCCCTCCACCTCCATTCTCAACCACTTTTATGCACGCCCATATATCCCAGCTTGTGCTGGCCAACTATACATGGGCATGAGACCAGCCATGGAGTGTGGTTGATATACTGGGTGTCATAAGAAATGTGACTTTCCCTCTCCACACAGCAATCAAATGCTAATGGTTTCTCAGACAAAGTTAGGACTTTGTACTCACCTTCCTGCCTCCATTCTGGGATTTTGTCTGGCTTGGGCTTAAGGTTTTATGCATGCTGTCACAAACTCTGTAAGTTCATAATGGGTCCAGCTGCCATCTTGTGTATGGAAAGCACTACTTACTTTAATTCACCACCTCTCGCTCTTAAAATCTTTCCACCTTCTGTTCCAAGTAGATCCCTGAACCTTGCCGGGAGGAGTGTGAAATAGACATTCTATTTTCTCTTAAGATATTTGTATTTCAACTTTGCCAAAGAGAAGTAGGGTGAATTCATTATAAAATGGTGTGTTAGACTTTCTTGAATAAACTATTTGTACTATATGGAAATAAAAACAGTGGAATTAGAAGTTGTAGGTTGGACTGTAGAGCCCAAGTTTGGGGGCTTAGTTTCCAAATCCACAATCTATTAGTTATGTTGTGGCAATATATCACTATAAAAATATCTCTCACATTTTAACAGACTGGAACTTTTCCTGGACCTCAAAACCAAAGTTAATAAAACACCTTGGGGTGAGTTAAGTCTTAAGACAGCTATTCTACTGTATAATCAGCCTATTTGTTTAACCTGCCTTAAAGACAATATAACAACCAACCTTACTTGCCTTGGATTTCCCATGTAATTAGCTTTTACAACATTATTAATGTATAGCTGTAATCTTAAATTATGTGTATATTTCTAGGCCACCTGATCCATGAGTAATGCATATGTGTGTGTTATGATAATCATTTCCTGAAAACAGAAAATAGGATGAAAGCAGCTTTATAAAATGAATATCCAATATAAATGTTGGACACAGCATACAGACATTGCTTGATAGCATGTTTGTTCATTATCTGGGTTGTCTACATCATCTGAAATCAGCACTGAATCCCATGTAAAACTCTGTTAACGATTTCTGTAAAGTATCCCATTCCTTCACTATGTGATGCTTTCAGTGGTGTTCAGTAAAAGAGCAAAGTCATTTGATAGGGATGCACACAGAAGGACAGTCAGACAGTCACAGACACAGGGACAGATTCACAAGACAACATTACAAGCAGGCACAGATACAAATAAAACATAGTGATGGACAATACAGGCAGAGAGAAGCAGGGAATTTAAGTCTGGTGTAATTCTTTGTCACATTACACCAAGGGCAAGTACTTTATTGATTTCTTTTCCTTATTGTGGCACTGACACATTATTGGTGACTCTGTGTTTATTGTTAATGTATTCAAAGACACTATTTGATTCTGGAAATGTTACTAGTTCTCTCCCTCTTTAAGAGGGACTTTGGACTTAATTCTGTTCTAAGGATGCAGTGAGATTATAAGGTAATTGTATTGGAATAATACTTAGTGCTTAAGAAGTACACAGAAGTTGAATGTTGGCAAAAGTTGTTTTTATTGCAATTCTGGTATATGGCTTTTTCATATATTTTTCTTGTTGGTGACAACTCCCTCTCAACATTTCTTCAGAGTTCATCCTAGTATATCAAATGATCTCTGCTGAACTTGTTAAATTCCCAGGGTAGAGACCATATGAGGTGAGTCCACAAAGTGGCCAAAGTGGCCCATGATTTGTTTCCTGCTATATTCCTGTGACTTAAAGGCAACTCCAAGGCAGGTGATCTTAGCTCTCTGTCGTAGTTTTCACATCACTGGGACAAAATACGTGACTCAAGCAACTAAAGGCAGCAAGGGCTTAATTTGGATCAGTTTACTGATTATATGTATATTATAGTACATCATGGTGGAGGGCATGCTAGCTCAAGTCCTAAGAGGTCCAGCTCCTGTTTTAATTCAGTTTCCAGAGATTTAAGTTGGAACAGGTTATTGTCCAAGCTCATTTACTGTTCTTTTCTTCCATTGGTTTGAACATCCACTTTGTGACATGGACCCACCCTGAAGTTTCTCAAGTTTGATGTACACATTCCTTCATTCCCAGGCGGTTTCTCTCACCGAGGAAGGAAGTTTTAGAGGATGGTGTTCCTAAATTACAAAGAGCTTTGCACAAAACAGACAATATTTGCTAAATCAATAAATAATGATTATGCCTTTTGCTTTATGTTTTTCTACTGTTGCCCAACTTTGTGCTTATGTTCTTTATTCCTTAATTTTAATGAGCTCATTACCACTCAGCTCCTCCACCAATATTGCTTTGCTTAATGATTTCAATTTCACTATTGGATGTTTCTAGAAAAAAAAAACGACTATCTAAATTCTCATCTCTAGTGAATAATACTTTGACATGGTAGGTGGTTAATATCTTGAGAATCTATAAGCCAGTGTACTAGATTTTTAATTCTCATGCATAGCATGTATTTCCAATAAGGCAAAAGGTCACAAATTAAATAGGTTTTGAACCTGACAATAGATTAACATTATATTTAAGGAAAAATTATATAAAGTCTATATTTGCCTATCACTAATAATTGAGAGCCAGACTACCAGATTAGTACTTTATTAATAATCTCATCTAATGGGGGATATGCCAATGCAAAGAGGAGAGAAGATGAATATGCCAAATTTAGGATACACTGGATATCTCATTTAGAGAGAACTTAACTTGAACCCAGAAACTTGTTGATAAGTTATTACTGTTTTTGTCCAAAGTTTTCTCTATTCTTTCTTTTAATTTAGCGTGACTTTGTGAGTTTATGTGTGCCATGTGTAGACAAGTGCCCAAGGAGACCATAGGATGTCAAGTCACCTGGAATTGGAGTCACAGGCAGCTGGTAGCTGCCCGATGGTGCTGGAGACTGAAGATGGCTCTTCAAGAAGAAAATCAAGTGATTTTCACCACTGCACCCTCTCTCCAGACCATTAGTAACATTGTTTTTCCTTTTCTCTTTTGAGACAAGGTTTCTCTGTGTAGTCCTGGCTGTTCTGGAACTCATTCTGTAGACCAGGCTGGCCTCGAACTCACAGAGATCCACCTGCCTGTGCCTCCTGAGTGCTGGGATTAAAAGTCTGTGCCACCACCATCCAGCATTAGTAATGTATTTCAAATATCTGGTCAGGGCCTCATTTTGTACTTTGGAAATGAATAGCATCTCATAAATGTCCCATTGAGTCAAGAGACTCATACTACCTAATGTTGACTTTCCAAAGACTTAGAGGGGAGATGACCTTCAATGGTCAGAGGAAGTATGTCACAAAATACCATCTTGACTTCTCAGGACATCCTACAGTGAGCATCTCACAAAGCATACTCAGCATAGATGGCAGGTTTGCTGTGCAGGGAGAGATTTCCACTGAATGTTCATGAGGCAGTTTTGACCAGGTTTACTTATGCATGTAACATTTTTGTGTGGGTTACCTATACTGTCAACTTCTTTTTCTTTCAAAAACTTCTTGATTTTTATAATCTAAAAGTTTTGAACATCTTCTGTAACTGAGATGAAGTATTGCATTCCATTTTTAGAAAGTGAAAATTGCTGTTCTCAAATGGAAACAAATTTTACATCAAAGAGCTCAAATTCAATGCCGAGGGGAAAAAAGCCAAATATGTAAAGCGTTCTAGCAGCTGGAACTGATATTGGCAAAGACTGTGTCTAAACATGCAAAGTGAGAAGATACGGGGTAATTTTTAAATAATTCCAGAAGTTTCATAGCTTTGTTATAATTAACTGAGTGCTTAGACTAAGGTAAGCCTTAACCGAAATGGCATGAAGAAATAACTCAAAACTCCATTTAACTTTACATAGACAAAGACAGACCTTATCTATCATACTACAAACTCAGATGTTTTTAAAAACTTTGGGTAATTTACTGCATTTTTTCAGTCTTTATCCAGATGCCTAGCAATATAGAGCCAAAACCAAGGCCAGTGAGACTATGGAACTTTTCCCAAAGGGCAGAGTAAATTGTTCTCCAAATATTCCATGATTGCAAGGTTGTTTCCGTTGAATATAATTATACTGTTAGAGTTTTAATAGGCATAGGACTGACTATGTATCCAGAGCCTAGTGAAACTCTTAAGGATGCAGTTTGGATCCTTCAAATCTTATCTGGAGCCACTGATGGCTCCTTTTGTCATACATTTTAGTTCATTATAAGGGAAAATTTAGACAGAAGATGACTAGAAAAATGAAAGAGATATATAAATGTCTCATAAAATTGTCTAAATCCCCAGTACATAATCAAGGTAGAAAAAGCTGTATTTAATAGCATATTCTAATTTAATAATTAGAAAGAATGAGATGGATAGGGGAGAGGAGGAGGAGAAGGTAAAGGTCACAAGGTTGTATATGTGTTGCCTCACTGGGCAATGGAATTCTCAAATTATCCAATTTCAACATTCCCTGTGATGAACTCTAATAGTATTGTGCCTGTGTGAGTATAGAAGACACAGGGAGTGAAATTGACATGTATGAGAGAAGGGATGAAAGGAAAAAGAAACATACATAGATGGGAAGAGAGAAAAGAGTAGAATTTAAAATGCAGCCAATATCCACATGACATACCTCCAACTTTGTAATAGAATATTTAGGAGCATAATTGCCCTGACAAGTCAGAAAACTCTACCCAAAGAATAAAACTGAATATTATGCCACAAATAAAGTATGTTATAGAGTTAGTTCATCTGAAAAAAATGCCTTGTTACATACCCAGGAATTTCTTGGTTTGAAATTTTGAAACAAAAAATGGCTTGACGAGAAAATTATTTTGCTGAGTTCGGGTATTATTATTATTATTATTATTATTATTATTGTTATTATCATTGTTCACTATCAAACAGCATATAGATTAAGGAGCCACAAGTAGTTGTGACCAAAATTTGTTTATTTAAGAATATGATCCATGTCATTTCTTTCTGATTCCAACAATTAGTGAAAATTAAACAACTTAGTATTTCCAATACAATGGTTATTTTGGAGAAATGTCTTAAATATATGAATCATTTTTATATAGATCTTGGGGGAGTTGAGGGAGGGGAAACATGATCAAAAATACAGTCTATAAAATATTTTAAATCAAAAAGAAAAATATTTTCTCAATAATTTGTTTGTAGTTTTGATTTTCTTTTTTCTTAGTTCTTTGAGAATTGTACACAGCTCTATTTTGATAATACCTTCCTCCCCCAGCTCCTGAAAGATCCACCACCTCTTACCTACACACCCAAATTTGTGGCTGCTACTTCTGCATTTTTATCTTTTTACTCCCCTCATCCTCATTCTCTTCCTCTTCTTCATCAAATTGTGCTGTACGTATACCCTTAGATGTATTAACCTTCTACTAGAGAAGGAGATGGGCATGAACTTCAACATGGAGAGAGGGGGGGTTATTTTTTTAAGGAGCTTGTAGGTCTACCATGTGATCAGTATATTTCTCTAAAATAAGGATTAATGTTGAGCTGTTAGTAAAGAATACTCCCTCCTTGCCAAAAATGTCACATTAGGTTAGATTGTTGTTAAGACATGCACACAAGCTTGTTGAATCATTTCCTTTCATATGCCCTTCTCAAAGTCTATTTCACTTTTAATTCTCCAAGGAAAAGTTTCTTTGAACTTGTATGACCACAAGAATACAGGTTCTCTTAGTTTCTGGAAATATTTTATGAACATAATTTTTATAAAGATATGTCTCTAGAACACTAACAAATGAAAAAGAAGTGTAAGGTGCTTTCACATCTGTGCATTCTATTATACTTACTCAAATAAACAAACAAGTTGTACTAAATGGTAAATGCTAGCAAATCCTATATAAATTCAGTCATCCTCCATTCTGAAAACACAAAGCAGTAAATGGTTGATGAGATATGGGATGATTCATTTGCTTGTGTATAAATGGTCAGTTCTCAGAAATAATTTATCACTACAACACATACAGGTCCAACATAGTGATATTGTTTTAAAAAGACATTTAAAGAAATAAAATGCCTATCACTGGTGATACAAAAGCATAACTTTATTTATCAGTTTATTTAGAGTTAAGGCAGTTATATGTCATGAATATATTTGTGTAATTACTAGAAATTTAAGGACTTATGAGTGTCCACTGAGGGAGAGACGGTATTGTATTCAAACTCAGAAGAGAGAAATCTAGGAGTTGTAAAATAGCTTTGAAATCGATGGGTTTTGTCATTAAGCATGAGCACTTGACAAATCTCTTTGATTTCATAGATTGTAAATCCATGCAACACGAAACTGAGCTATTGATTGTGCTAATCTATATAGTGATTACTTGCATCTGCAGTCTGGACAGTGTGCTCAAGTAGTACCACACAGGGAAAAAGTAAAAATGTTAACTGGGTCTTAGCTTTCTACTCTGATTTCCTTACTAAAACAGCAATATTTTTGTATGTAGATAGTCCAAAAGTCATTCTTGTTAATTTAGTTATGCATATGCAATGTAGTATCAAGAATATTCAAAATGAATATAATCTGATACCAACTTTTAAGAATTTTCATCACTTTAGGAAAAGACATATGCATACACATAAAGAATCCACTTGAAGACACTCAGTTACAAACTTAGTGAAAACATCAGGCCCAGGACTCATATTTTAATTGTTGAATTTCTTTAATTTTCTGAAGAAACAAAAACAGAAAGTAAATCAATATGACTAATGCATGTAACCTGAAAAATTGAAAATGAGACCTCTGTGAAAATAATGAGTTGACAATTAGACCTGTAGCTAAAAGTATATTGGGGAATTAATATCTTCAATTACTTTCTTAAGTAGATATTCCATACTTTAGGTGTTATTATTTAAAGAACTTTAAAAAATAACAGTATTCTCAGAATTTGTTCTTGAACTCAGATATATAGCTGCCTCTGTCTCCCAAGTACTGGGCTTAAAGGCATGCACTGCCACACTTAACATCACATTCTAATTGTAAATATATGTGGGTAGAAATATATATGCAGTAGGTAATCAGATTAGAGTAAATAGGGTTAGTTTCTCACCACAGATATTTAGCACTTAAGTTGAACTTTATTATGGTTCTGCCATAAGGCTGTTTAAATGAACTAAGTTGCAGGAAGAATGTGTATGGTACTTTGAGGATGTTATGGAGAGGGTTTGTGGCTGAAGTGAGGTGAAAGAATATAATGGGAAGATGTAGTCAAATTAAGAAACAGATTCTGTAGAATATTGTAGGCAGTTATAATGATCATCAGCACTGAAGGAGAACTCATTAAAGGGTATTAAACAAAAAGGTAACATAATTTGACTTCTTAAAATTATTCAGTTTTTAACATTAGAAGGAGCTATACCAACATGACAACATAAACATGAGTTTAACAAGAACAATACACTTGCTAACATGGATGGAAGAAAACCCATGAAGCCTCAGCCCTACACAAAGAACTAAGGCCTCCTGAGAGAAGAAGAAATAGTCTTCCCTAGGGAAGAGCACCTCAACTGGTTATCTAATACCAAATGGTCAACCTGAAAACACATAATACAAGTACCATTATACAGACTCAGCAGGTGGTATTTATGTATTTAGAAATGTGTGTGTGTGTGTGTGTGTGTGTGTGTGTGTGTGTGTGCACATAACAACGAATAATGAAAAAAGAGTCCATGAATTTGAAAGAGAACAAGAAGGGGTATATGGGAGGGTTTGAAGGGGAGAAATTATGTGACTATAATCTCAAAAATATTCAGTTTTGAGAACAGAATGAATAGAATAGATATTCAAAAAGACATTTACAGTACAGGAGCTATATGATTGGGCAAGATGGTAAAAGATGATGACTCCTTTGTTGCTCAGATTTCTAAAGGTCTTGCTAACTCCATGAATCCTCTATTGGAATGCCTCTGAGTCCTCACCCAAAACGCCCCAGCTGAAAAAGCCTCTAGCTAAAAGGGACACTTCTGCCCAAAAGCCTTTAGTTCCTGTCTCCTCAAGCCTTATATATCTTTCTACATCCACCCATCACTTCCTGTGATTAAAGATTTCCCAGTACTGGGATTAAAGGTGTGTGCCACCACTGCCTGGCTCTGTTTTCTCTCCTAGACTGAGTTAGTCTCATGTAGTCCAGCGTGGCTTTGAACTCACAGAGATCCAGACAGATCTCTGCCTCCCAAGTGCTAGGATTAAAGGTTTGTGCCACCACTGCCTGGCCTCTATATTTAATCTTAGTGGCTTGTTCTGTTCTCTGATCTTCAGGTAAATTTTATTAGGGTACACAATATATCACCACATTTCCTCCTTTTTGTCTAAAATAATAAAAGAAGATTATAACTAATAAAAGAAAAACTGTGTATAATAAGTATATATAATATATACAGTCAAGAATTACATAAACAATGTTCAGTCCATAAACATTTGACAAATTTAGAGAAAATACTCCATTATTTATCCTATTTTGTTGAGTCCAAATTATTGTACCTAATTCATTTTCTATCCTAACTTGTATTACCAACTGAAATCTATCTTTTGATGTCTTTCAAACTGACACATTTTCCACCTCTTTAGTGAGTTTCTTTTCTGAATTTGTAAACAAGGAAAGCTATATAACTATCCAATCTTCAACTCCCTCAGAGACCAAGAAGGAAATAATATTACCTAACTAAGCTTCCAAAAAAAAAAAAAACAGAAACAGCTGGCTGCCTGGATCATCACCCAAGGTTCCTCTGCAACACTGGAGCATCCATCTTTGGCCTACGGGCCTAGCATATCTGACAGATTTATCTGTGAAGCAGGATTTTCTAATGGGCTGTCCTACTTTGTCTTGGCAAGGTTGAGCAGTCCTTTCTTTTGTGTCCTGCTTGCCCATTTGGACAACATACTGTTGGCAGTTGACGCAAGTGAACTTTCTTGCCCAGTGACTAACTTTTACCACAAAAAAGTAAACTCTATATAGAGTTTCTTCAATGCCCACCATCTTCTCTGAAGTAGATTGGTGCTGCTAGGGGCAGACATGTCTCATTGTCATAAAAAACTATGTTATTAAAATATCTTAAATGCCATATTCTGTAGATCTCTAAAGTGTTTGAAGATGACCTGTTTATCTAAAATGTATCTCTGTTTGCCCTTGAAAACATACCTAACCTGACAAGTTCGATTGTAATGACTGACTGCTAAATTGCATTTCTTTATATCTTAATTAAATGGTAATAATAACTTTCAAGAACTAGCAATTTGTGTTGCATTGTTAAATGAACTGTATAGGTACAATACCTTGAACAAGTTAGAAATATATGTACAGTATTTTCTAACAAAAATCCATCTCCAATTTTTATCAATATCCATAATTTGTATACAATATACAAAAATCCAATCCAATGTAAAATATTTAAAACTAGTAGTTTTTTAAAAAGTAGATTCTTATCATAGCCTCCCTTTTTTCTTTTCAGAGTAGATTCAATTTATCCTATTACTCCTTCTTCAAACAGTTGTCCCCAAATGGACAAAGACTTTGATGTTTATCAGATTAGCATATGTGAAACTCTATGGCTACACATAGAGTAGCCTTAGACAAGTATGGCACACAGACATCCTCTAGAGAGTACTTAGCTATTGCAATGTTTCCTGCAATTAGGAAATTAAATACACAACATTGCACATTACTACATTTTAATTTCCATTATTATTGACATATCTCTATGTCATGATATATGAAAGAATATAATTTTACATTAGAAAGACTGGAAAGCTTTAGACATTTTTCCCCTAGCATAACATTAAACAGATATAAATAGTTGGATAATATATCTTAATAAGAGTTTGGACGTCAATAAAAAATTTAATTCAGTCAACAAACAACCAAGAAAATGTCATATTCAAAATGGAAGGAAATTTTGTGGCTTTTTTGCTCACTCTAGCCTCATGTTTTATAGATGATAGACATGGGGCATTCTTTTAGATTTATATTATTTTATATGATTGATTATCATGCCTTAATGCATATGTATGTGTATTTTATGAGTACCATGTGCATGCCTGGTGCCCTCAGAAGTCAGAAGAGTTTATCAGAATCCCTGGAACTGGGCCAGGTGGTGGTGGTGGCGGCGGTGGCGGCGGCGGCGGCGGCGGCGGCGGCGGCGGCGGCGGCTGCGCACGCCTTTAATCCCAGCACTCGGGAGGCAGAGGCAGTCAGATCCCTGTGAGTTCAAGGCCAGCCTGAGCTACCAAGTGAGTTCCAGGAAAGGCACAAAGCTACACAGACAAATCCTGTCTCAAACAAACAAACAAAAAGAATCCCTGGAATTGATTTATCAATGGTTATAGGCCATTCTATGGATGCTGGGAACAAAACCAATATTCTCTGCAAGAGCAAAAAGTGCTCTTAACTGCTGAGCCATCTCTCAAGCCCAGAAAAGATACAATTTTAAAGAAATGATGGCACAATATCCAGTTACTCCCTAAGAGCTGAAGAAAGCATAATTCACCAATTTTTGCAGCCTCAAGCTAAACAAAGCTCTAGGAAGCAGTTAAGTGTGGCTTGTGAAACTTAGAAGGAAACTAAATATGGACACCCACATACCAATCAAAAGAGATTACCAATACAGTGAAAACAACAAGTGTCAGTATAGCCATTAGGAAATTTCTAGACAGGAAAGAGAAAAGTGATTATTTAAGTAGATAATGGATCCAAATCCCCCCAAATTTGAGAATCTTGGATATACAAACCCAAAGAGCTCAAGTAGAAGAAATGATATAATAGTAACATTTACAATGACAAAAATATGAAAGCAACCAGTGATAAATGTATTAAAAATTGTACATGTACACAATGGAGTATTAGTCTTAAGAATGGAATTCTGACACATTCTACAGTACGAGTTAAACTTGGAGACATTGGACAAAGTGAAATAAGATAGTAATAACAGGATTAACATTGCATGATTCTCTCCTCTCTCTCTCTCTCCATATATATATATATATATATATATATATATATATATAAATTCATATGGGACATGGAATAGTGGTTGTCAGAGAATGATATAGGAAAATGGGGGTATGGAATGGGTACAGGTTTTTCAATTAGCAAAGTTGGATGTTCTTGAGATGGATGGTAATGAATGCAGCACAAAATTTTGAATGTTCTCAATCCAATGAGTTGTCTGGCCTAGCAAAATAAACCCCTGGGTTAAAAAGAAAGGGAACATTGGTATACGGGTAACCAAACATTTTCTGATTAGGTTTAAGTCCTTTTTCACAGGAAGAAACTCTTGTTTTGTACTGTAAATCTCTCCCAAACCCCACGGCTGGAGAGCCCACAGGCCCAAAATGTAAACCTACTACTATTTTGCTAAATGGGCATAATATCAAACTGTCTTTTAAGTATGTATCTCAATACCCATGGATTAGTGCACCTTTCATTATAGAAGCTGCTTTTTGCAGACAATGCAGACAATGGACTCACAAAGAGTCTGTGGAGTTCTTACTCATAAAAGGGATATCTATATCACACCCATTGTTCCACAAGATGCAGGCAAATTTTCAGAGGAGGGGCTGGAAACGTTGTAAGAGCATAAGGTCAGAGAGAACTGAGGTATAACAGTGTCATCTGGATGTGACAGGACCAATGCACTCATGCAAACATGAAATAATTAGAGTTGGGTTTTACTGTTCAAATCAAGCCAGTCATAATTCCAGAATCTACACGGGAAGGAGTATTGACTATTGACAGCTACTAGGAAAGATAGAGTCAATTTTCTTTAGAGATGGAGTCCTTGGTAAGTAAACCATTTTCTAGTGTTCATTATCACAAACACACATGCACTCTGGGGAGAATCTGGAAGGAGTTTGAGGAGGGAATACAGGATGGATATGATCAAAATGAATTGTATGCATGCATAAAATTATCACAGAATAAAAATACTATGAAAAAAATCCAAATTTTGTTTTATGTACACCTTAACATCTTAAAAAATAAAAATAGGGAGCACACAGAAAATCAAGACCAACCCATCAACCCCAATGGGATTATTTTAGTAAATATTTCTGACAGATGGATTTACAACCTTGCCTAAATACTTCCAACTTCCTAGACACACTTAGTAAATGTTTGCTTAATAAAATGATTAATTTTAGTGTTTAAGCTGCCTAATGATCTTAATATTGCCTCACACAACTACTATATTTATACACAGTCATGATCTCTTCATCATTTGCACCTGCTATTTTTAGTGTCCCTGTAGTTATAAAAAAAATTGTAATTACCAGGTTAATATGAGTTTGTTTATAAGTGTGCTTGAAAAAGGCTAGTCATACTGAAGCTTAAAAGAGGACGTGTAAGATGGCTCAGTGGGCAACAGTGTTTGCTGTACAAGCATGATGGCCTAGAATTCACACAAAAGCAAGGCATAGCTATGCATTCCTGTTGTTCTGGTGTTTAGGACCAGACAGAGGTAGATCCCAAGAGCTTGCTAACAAGTAAGCCTAGCCTAAACTGAGAGCATCTGTCTCAAGGCATTAAGATATAGACTGACAGAATAAGATACCAGCATCCAACTCTGGCCTCCTCATGCATGTGCTTTAGTATGCATGCATACTTTCCATTACTATTCCACACAAAACACACACACACAATAGGAATAAAATAAAAAAGAAAAAAATTGTCTGAAAAAAGGAAAAAAGAATTGTCTATTTTTAGTCTAGGTACAGTGTATGTGAGTCACCCTACATAAACATTTGTTTAATATCATTTTTCCCCTTATATTCTTCTGTAAAAGAGCTTCTAAATGTGTCTGTTTCCCAGAGATGAAAAAAAGCACAGTGATAGTTTTATTAACTGATCTAGATTCAGCACTCTCCATTTCATAATTTTTCGTATAAAAACCTCTAAATACTCCAGATTCAGTCACACTATTTTATTCAGATACCCAACACATCTCTTTACTCATGACCTTAATCTCTCATTCCTTAACAACATTGGAAATGGCATCTTTTATTTTTTTATTTTTATTTTTTGCCTGTGGTGACAAGATTCATCAGAAACTATGAAATAAAAAAATATGAGGAGGTTAGGGTTGAATTTAAGCAGATTCCTAAAGAGTACAAAACAATATGTAAAGGACAGAAGTGGTATGTATGTATGTATTTATTTATTTAATTTATATCCATCCATCCATCTACCTATCTATCTATCTACCTAACTATCTATCTATCTTGGTTTTTTGAAACAAGGATTCTCTGTGTAATAATCCTGGCTATTCTGGATCTGTACTTGATCTGTAGAGCAGACTGGCTCACAGAGATCCACCTGCTTCTGCCTCCTGAGTACTGAGTCATTGTCAAAATGGTGGATTTTAAATATAAAGCTTCCAGGCACAATCCTTATCTCTCTGTAAAAGAATTGTTGATACTATAAGACTACTTAGCAAAGAAGGTTCCAGATCAGTTCCAGTCAGATTCCACCAACCCTGCTGTGTGAAGTGTATGGTGTCTTCAGCCATAGGGTCTTACATTGTTCTAAAATGCAACCAAAGACAATGGCAATTTCCTATATTTTTTGGAATTTTCTTGGTCTCTGTTGATCAACAACATAAAAGGAGGTTTCTCTTGCCTGGCACTGGGACTTTTAAGATAGTCTAGGGCTGGCAAGATGACTCAGCAGGTAAAGGTGCTTCCCACCAAGCCTAATGACCTGAGTTCAGTTCCTTAGACTCACATGATACAAAGAGAGAACCAATTTCCACAAGTTGTCTCCTGACCTGTACATGTGTGCTATAGCATGCTTCCATCCAAACAGCAGCAGTTTCCCTTCCCTGCTCTCCTCTCTGTCCCTCCCTCCCATCCCCCCTGTGCTCCCACTCCCTAATCCACTCCTCTGTTTCTGTTTAGGAAAGCACAGCTCTCCAAGAGTATCCACAAAAGAAGGCATATCAAATAGAAGTAAGACTAAGTATCTCCATTGTATTACTGCTGGGCAGGACAATTCAGTACGGAGAGTAGGGTCCCAAAAGCCTATAAAAGAGTCTGAAACAGTCCCTGTTTCCACTCTCAGGAGTCCCACAAGAGGACCAAGCTCCACAACTGTAATGCTGTAGGATGTTCTGTATGCTCTCTGTTGCTCTGATTGGTTAATAAATAAAATGTTGATTGGCCAGTAGCCAGGCAGGAAATATAGGCGGGACAAAGAGAGAGGAGAAGGCTGGGAAATGGAAAGCTGAGTGAGGAGAGGCTGCCAGCCACCACCATGAGAAGCAGATGTTAAGATATTGGCAAGCCACGAGCCACATGGCAACTTATAGATTATTAGAAATGGGTTAATTTAAGATATAAGAACAGTTAGCAAGAAGCCTGCTATAGCCATACAGTTAAGTAATATAAGTGTCTGAGTGATTATTTTATAAGTGGGCTGTGGGACTGGGGGGACTTGGCGTGACTCAGAGAGAAACTCTCCAGCTATACTGTAACATCTTTGCATAGTTCCTAGGTCAGCCCATGTAAGCCCCTTGGTTGTTGGTTCAGTCTCCATGAGCCCCTATGAGCCCACATTAGTTGATTCTGTGAGTTTTCTTGTGGTGTCTTTGACCAAGCTACACAACTGTAATGCTGTAGGATGTTCTGTATGCTCTGCGTAGCTCTAATTGGTTAATAAAATGCCAGTAGCCAGGCAGGAAATATAGGCAGAACAAATTATCTGTGGAAGAGGATGTTGACTCCTTTAGGCATATGCCAAGTTTACATACTGACCACCATGTATCCACAATATTACCCCCACAGATATACAACACAGAAATAAAATTTAATACAACTGTTTAAGAAACCAGAAAACAAAAGATTTGATATAACATCAAGAGAGAAGGAGCAAAAAGAATGTAAAAGCTAGAATATGGGGAAGAGTCCCATGCAGTGCTGTCTTCTAACATGATATGTTTGTTGCAGTCATCAACTCACAGCAGGTATGGCTATCTACACAAGATCTGTACAGGAGGAAGCCAAAGTTTCAGTACTGATTCAGGAAGGACTCAGAGAAACCCATTCCCAGCTGAGGAGCTTTGAGTAAGTAGTGACTGGAGTCATTTTTCTTCAAACATATGACCATGGCTAGGTTGTCCATGCTCCAGTGTATGATCACATACATGTGTATATAGGCAGCAATAATTGGATTCCATAGAATATACAAAAAAAGTGAGAACACTAATCTAGGAAGGGTGTATACTGAGGAGTCTAGGTAGAGGTAAAAGAGGGAATGAAGGGTAGATATGATTAAAAAATACACTGTATACATATGTAAATTCTCAAAGAATAAAACTAATGATTTTTAAGTGTTTTTTTCAAAACAAAATCTAATTATTACCTCTTCTTGAATGCCTCCCATGTCCCCCTCTGTCTCTCAAGCTGATGAACACTTTATCTTTTATTATTATTGCTTCATATGTGTGTACATACATACATACATATAATGTGTGTATGTGCAAACACACACATATATATATATATATATATATATATATATATATATAAACTTAATGAATATGATTTTTTTTCTCTGTGTGTATATGGGTTCAGAGCTGACCACTCTGCATTGGACAACCAATAATGGGTCTATTCCTGGAAGAGGATAATTCTTCTAATCCCAGCAGTCATTAATTGCTTATAGCTCTTCATTTGGGGCTAGAACCCTTAGAATTTTT
This sequence comes from Peromyscus maniculatus bairdii, assembly GCF_049852395.1. Lineage (NCBI taxonomy): Eukaryota > Metazoa > Chordata > Mammalia > Rodentia > Cricetidae > Peromyscus > Peromyscus maniculatus. The sequence goes on along the minus strand of NC_134875.1, from coordinate 40,747,616 downwards.
CCCTCTTCTGTGTTAACATATCCATTGTTATGGTCTTGTCTATGTAACCATTTATAGGAAAGACTTTCACAGAAGAATTCTTGTTATTATTGCTTTTACAATCTTTCTGCCCCCTCATTGTGATGTTCCATAAGCCATACATGCCGAGTTGTGATGTATTTACTGGGGCTGGGCTGCCCACCATCTGTTGGTCTTTGCATGGTTCCCAGTTTTTGGCTCTTTGTGAAGGTCTCCATTTATTACAAATAGAGTAGTCTTTGATGAGGGGTGATAGCTATACCTCTCTCTCTCTGTGTGATGATAAGATTTAAAATGTAGTAAATATTTTGATGGTCTAGCAAAGTGGCAATAACAAATTATTTTCTAAGGTCTATGACCTTACTAACCTAGGGAAACTGGCTAGGTTTCCAGTAATACACATGATTTCCCTATTTTTGAGTGGGCTGTGAGTCTAATTAGATAGCAGTTGGCTACCACTGACATGTGAGTGCACTTATTACACCTTCATGCATATCTTGTCTTGGTGGTAATTGTGGAGCTTCATAGATTTTTGCAGCTGGGTAGGATGTTAATTGCTTTCCTCCCTTAGAATCTAGACCACAAGAATGAGTATTTCACATCAAATCCAGCTTGAATCATCCAAGTATGGTGTCCTAAATATGCATTATCTTCAGCAATGGGGGCCTACCTCAAGAGGCAGTCAAGTGTATATTAATAGTCTATACTTTTTTGGGGGGGATCACATGAACTACCCTGACCATCCATTCAAAAGTAGGGTTTCTCTTGCCTGGTACTGGGGTTTTTATTTGTACACTAATAAGTGTTGTGTATAATATTAGGAATATATAAAATTATTATTCCAAAGAGCTTTATCAAACAATCTTTATGTTATGTTATTTATCCCCTATCCCTGCTTCTTCTATATGGACCTCATTCCCTCCTCTCAAGTTGGAGTGCCTTCCCTGTTATTCTGATTCCTACTTTATGCCACCTGTATCCTTATATTCACCTCCCGATCTCCCTGTTCCTAAAAATAGTCCTTTTATTCACTCCTGGTTTCTGTAGTTACTCCATGTTATATGCTCACACACAAAGAATTGGAGCCAGGAACCACAGAAGAGAGTAAATATGCAGTATTTGTCTTAATGGGGCTGGGCTACCTCAATCAACACAATGCTTTCTATTTCCATCCTGCAGATTTCATGTTTAAATTTTCTTTAGAGCTGAACTGTATTCCATAATGTATATTTACCACATTTGCATTATCCATTCATCAGATGAAGGGCATTTAGATTGCTTCCATTTCCTGGCTATTACAAATAGAGAAGCTATGAATATTGTTGGACAAATATCTTTGGAATAGGATGTTGATTCCATTAGGCATATACCAAGGGCTGGTATAGCTGGGTCATATGGTAAAATCCTTTTCAGGATTTTTCAAGATTCTCCATACTGATTTCCAGAGTGGCTAGATCACTTTGCAGCCTCACCAATAGTGAAAAAGGGTTCAGTTTTCCTTGCATCTCCTCTAGCAATTTTTTTGTGAGTGGATTTGTTGATGTTAGCCACTCTAACTGGGGTGAGATGAAATCTCAAAGCTGTTTTAATTTGCATTTTCCTAGTAGCTAAAGCTAATGAATAGCCTTTGAGGTATTTCTTAACCAGTAATTTTTCTTCTACTCAAAACTCTGTTTAGATCCCTAGTCCATTTTTAACTGGGTATTTTGTTTATAACCATAGTTCATTTCTAATTGGCTCATTTGATTACTCGCCTCTTTTTGTTTTTGTTTTTTGGTTCAATGTATATGCTGAATATTAATCCTCTGTGAGATGAATATTTGGCAGATATTCCCTCTGATTCTTTGAGTTTCTTCTTTGTTCACTTGATTGCTTCCTTGGCCATACAGAAGCTTTTTAGCTTTATGAGGTCCAAGTTTTCAAATATTCATCTTAATTCCTGGGCAAATGGAAGCCTGTTCAGAAAGTCCTTTCCATATCTGTATCTTGTAGGTACTGCCTTTGCTTTCTTATAGAAGTTTTAGTATTTCAAGTTTCATATTGAGTTCTTTAATCCTCTTGAATCTCATTTTGGTGCATGGTAATAAATGAGTCTCATTCTATATTCTGCATGAGGGCATCCAGTTTTCCCAACACCATTTGTTTTGTTGCTGTTGTTTGTTTGTTTCTATTGTGTTTTTTGTCAAATATTAAATGGCCATAGTTATAAAAATTCATATTTGTATTTTCAATTTTATTCCACTGGTCTATATGTCTGGTTTGTGCCAATACCATACTGTTTTTATTATTATAGTTGTATAATGTAACGTGGGGTTCATAAATGACAACATCTCCAGTATTCTTTTTGGTTTGGATTGCTCTGGCTATCCTGGGATTTTTCTAGTTACATATGAATTTTAGGAGTTTTTTTTTCTATTTCTGTGAAGAATGTTGGTATTTTGATAGGGATTCCATTGAAACTGGAATGGCTTTTGGTAAAATGGTTAATTTCACAATATTAATTTTACCAATCTAAGAGCATGAGATGTCTTCCATTTTCTAATGTATTTCCCAATCTTGTTCTTTAGATGCTTGGACTTTCCATTGTAGAGATCTTGAATTTTCTTCGTTAAGTTTCAAAGTTGCTTTATTGTCTTTGATGCTATTGTAAATGGGAATGAGCCATGATCTCTTAGTGTATTTGTTGTTGGTGTTTAGACAAGCTGCTGATTTTTGTGAGTTTCGTTTTTTCCCCTGCCACTTTTCTGAAATTGTTGATTGTCTTTAGAATTTCTGTGGTTGGATTGATTGGATCCCTTAAGAATATCATAAGATCTGATAACAGGGATAATCTGACTTCTTTTTCTATTTGTATTCTATAATTTCCTTCTATTGACTTAATGTTCAGGCTAGTGGTTCCAGAAATATATTGAAGAGAAGTACAGATAGTGGGCAGCCCTGTATCATTTCTGATTTTAATGGTATTGCTTTGTTTTTCTCAATTTAGGATGATGCTGGTTATGGGTTTGAAAGTACATGTGTGCTGTGGGATAATGCTTTTGTACACTGGTTTAATAAAACATTGATTGGTCAGTAGCCAGGCAGGAAGTATAGGTGGGGTAAGCAGACAAGGAGAATTCTGGGAAGAGGAAGGCTGAGTGAGGAGATGCCAGCCTGCCGTCTAGGAAGCAGCATGTAATGGCACACAGTTAAGCCATGGAAAATGTACCGATATATAGATTAACAGAAATGGGCTGAATTTAAGTGTAAGAGCTAGTTAGTAGTAAGCCTGAGCTAATGGCCAAGCAGTTTTAATTAATATAAGCCTTTATGTGTTTATGTGTTTACTTGAGTCTGAGCTGCTGCAGTAAGACACAGAAAAAACTTTAGCTATGTATAGGCTTTATTATGTTGAGGTTTGTTCCCTTCAGTTGAATGACTTTTATCATGAAGTCATGTTGGATTTTGTCAAAGGCTTTTTCTGCATCTATTGATTTGTATCTTTAAGTACATTTATATGATTTACTATATTTGTTGATTTATGTATACCAAACCTATCCTGAATTTATGGGATAAAGTCAGTTTGATCATGGTAGATTGTCACTGGTTGTTTTTTTACTCTTTTGGCGGGCCTACCACTCAGCTCCCAAATAAATCATACACTGGGTCTTTTTCTTAATTATAAATGACTGACATTAGCTTGGCTTGTTTTTAGCCATCTTTTCTTAAATAATCCCACCTACCTTTTGCCTCAGGGCTTTTATATTTCTCTATGCCAGTGTACCTACCTTTTCTTTCCTTCTTATTCTGTGTCTGGCTGTGTGGCTGGGTAGCTGGGTGGCTGGCCCCTGAAGTACTGCTCCTTCCTCTCATTCCTTGATCTTTCTTCTTGCTCCTCTCAGATTTCTCTTTTTATTTATTCTCTCTGCCTGCCAGTTCTACCTATCCTTTCTCCTGCTTCACTATTGGCTGTTCAGCACTTTATTAGACCATTAGGTGTTTTAGATAGGCACCATAACACAGTTTCACAGAGTTAAACAAATGCAACATGAAAGAACACAACGCATCTTTGCATCATTAAAGCAAATGTTCTTCAGCATAAACAAATATAACACATCTTAAAATAATATTATACAACAGTAGATGATCTTGATCTGTGCTTATATTTTATCTGCTACCTTTTTTTTAAAAAAAAAAAAAAGGATTTTTACATCCGTGTTCATCAAAGATATTGCTCTGTGGTTTTGTTTTTGTTGTGGTTTTACCCAGTTGGAATAGTCAAGTATAATGGCTTCATAAACAAATTTTGGAGTCATCCTTCTGTGTTTTACTTTTTTCTTTTCTGTTTTTTTTTTTTGTGTGTGTGTTTTTTTTTTATGAGTTTAAGAAGAATTGGTTGTAGTTCTTTCAAAATCTGGTGGAATTTTTCTTCTGTGAATCCATCTGGACCTGGACTGGTTTTTTGTTGTTGTTGTTGTTGTTTTTGTCAGAAAGCTTTTTATTGTTACAATCTACTCCTTTTTATGGATCTGTTTAAGTTGTTTATCTCTTCTTGGTTTAATTTTTATAGTTTAGATGAAGTTAGAAATATATCCATTTAGCCGGGCGGTGGTGGCGCACGCCTTTAATCCCAGCACTCGGGAGGCAGAGGCAGGCGGATCTCTGTGAGTTCGAGGCCAGCCTGGGCTACCAAGTGAGTTCCAGGAAAGGCGCAAAGCTACACAGAGAAACCCTGTCTCAAAAAACCAAAAAAAAAAAAAAAAAAAAAGAAATATATCCATTTCTTTTAGATTTCTAATTTCTAATTTAGTATAGGTTTTTAAAGTATTCTCTTATAATATTCTGTGCCTCTTTAGAGAATATTGTAGTGTTTATCCATCATTTCTGATTCTGTTAATTTGGGTCATCTTTTTCTTTCTTTTGGTTAATTGTGTCAGTCAATCTTGTTTATCTTCTCAATGAACTAGCTCTTAAATTTATTGATTCTTTGTATTGTTTCCTTTATTTATATCTCATTATATTTCATAATAATTTCTTTTTAAATCCCTGAATCTAGAGCCCTGTACTCTGCATTTTAAGGTATCCTTGGGTGACTGAAATATATCCAAATGATTCTACTTTATGGTTTTATAAAGTTAATCACATGCAGTCAAATTCATAAAGTTTAGCATGCTTTCACGCATATGGCCATGATTTCAGCTCTGATGGAAACACACTAATTGATGGCTGTCATTTCTTTAAAAAGTTACCTTCTTGGTTATGTTTTCTGTTTTGAAAAGGAGGCCGGGCAGTGGTGGCACACGCCTTTAATCCCAGCACTCCGGAGGCAGAGGCAGGCGGATCTCTGTGAGTTCAAGGCCAGCCTGGGCTACCAAGTGAGTTCCAGGAAAGGCACAAAGCTACACAGAGAAACCCTGTCTCGAAAAACCAAAAAAAAAAAAAAAGAAAGAAAGAAAGAAAGAAAGAAAGAAAGAAAGAAAGAAAGAAAGAAAAAAGAAAAAGAAAAAGAAAAAGAAAAGGAGGAGACATTTCACAAAAAGAGTAAACTTGCTATTTAATTAAGAAATGAAGTAGTTCACAGAAGCCATTCACAGAAGGAAATGAAAGCCAGGCATAGTAATGCATGTCTTTAATTCCAGCAACCAGGAGGCTGAGGCAGGTGGATCTCTGTGAGTTTGAGGTCAGCCTGGTCTACATAAGGAATTCCAGGACAGCCAGAACTCTGTAGAGAGACCCTGTCTCAAAAAAGGGAAGTGAAAATGAGTCTCTTAAGGTATCATAATGGAGTGGTTAAAAAATTTTAAAGTGTAGTTTGAGATGGATAATTTCATATAACTTAATATTTATGCTTTTATATGAATAATGGACATCTACATTGTGTTTTGCCAATAAATTTTGGAAGGACTTCTGGCAAAATCATATCAGATAGAAATTTGTCATATTTATGTAAATTTGAGATAAATGAAAATTAATGGCTCTCTCAGATTATTCATGGTGGACTCATAAAATTTCTTTATTTAAAATTTGTGTAAGGCTTTTAACTATGCAAACTCCTTTCTGCACACCATCTGTTCACTGTGTTGGTGCATCTTCAGGTTCTATCTTAGTAGCAGAGGGATCAGAGTTATGCGGTTTTGGACTAATTTAAAAATATTGAAACCTCTAAAATGTATACTATTACTCAAATGTTGCATGTTGCTTATTGTCTTAAATGGGCAAATTGTAGTCAATGAAATAAATCAGTATTATGCAATCATTAAAGGCTTTATTGATGCTGTTTATCTTAATGCACCCATAACATCTGTTACTTTCCTTCATTCAACAGTCTAACTGAACTTCTTGATATACCTTATACAGTGTATTGTAAATACCACCAAAGTTTGTAAACAATTGATCTCAATAAGACTTCATTGTACATTTTTACTTGGGGACTATTTAAATTACTGTTAGATGCCAATAGAAATTATTAGATGGAAAGATTCATAGATTCATTTTTTCATGTTTAAATGTGTATTTAAAATTTCTTTCATTTCTATTAGGAAAAAAGAGAGGCCATTTGTCCCTGGAGTTAAAAATTCTCTCTTTCAAAGGTCTGAAATTAATGTGTATCTGAGTTTCAAAAGCCTAGAATGCTAATAAAATCTATTTTCAGAAGCTATCATACTTAATTAAACATTAAATAATGTTAAATTCTCATGACATTTTGTCCATAGTATGATAACTGAAAAATAATTGAGTGACTTACCTATTAAATACACTTTATTGTTAAATATTCAGCATTTCAGAATTGACTTTTAAATCAATTTATGTACTTACCCTTGAGACTATTTTAAATCTAACATCAATATTCTATCAAAGATGATTTGTTTTTCTCCTTAGGTATAGCAAAAGAAGCCATGGAAAAATATTCTGTAATTTAATAATAAAAATAAATGATGTAATGTTCTGTTCTCAATGTAATACAAAAGGATGAACTTAAAAGCTTCATTGCTGCAGCTACTAATTGCTGACTCAATTTATGATTTAGTAAAATGAATTGGTTGTCAGTCTTTTTGAATAAGTATGAATAGAACCTGTGTTTTAACAAACACCTTCATCCAGGAAGGTCAGCAAATCCTTAAGGTAAAAATGTCTTTTAGATATTATTAAACATGCAAGGTCTGGATATATTGCTTTTTGACATGTTCTTAAATGAAATGATTTTCACTAGTGCTTGAAGGTCAACTCAACTACCTTTTGATAAAGCATCAGTGACAAGATCATTCTTGATGAACTGCTGAGCTCTTGATCAGAAAATTAAGATGTTTTCATCAACGTAAAATAGGTCTAATGGGAAAAGAAGAAAAGTTATCTGTGTTTTTCTTGATTCAGAGTTGGCTTCTATATACAGTTGTTTTTCTTGTGGACAATAAAGCACAAAATGCCTCTCTTGGACACCTAATGAGGAGATGATAGACTCTGGGCTTCCTAATTTGCATATTTAGACATCATGCCATTAGTACAGAGCATCATGGTGTTCAAACATCTCCCGAGTAGCTGAATGCTGGTTTTCAAAGTGCCCTTGGCTCCCAAACAGCTGAAAAGATGGTGAGCAGATGGCCATTGTATGATGAAAAGTCTAATTGTATTTGCCTTCTCTAATGAAGAGAAAGCCAGGACAGTCAGGCAGGTCAAGGCATGTGGGCCGGACTAACATATTGCATCTAAAGAGAAATTTGGAAAGCTCAGTTGGACAGCTAATGAAACAACTTACAGGCCCCCAGGCTGAGTCTGTACCTGCAAACACTATGAAGGAAAGCCATGTAGCACTAAACTAGAAAACACAGGTCTACAAGCCCTCTGAACACTGCCAACAACACAGGAGGAACTGTGCTTTGCATTTCAGCTGCACCAATATAAAAACTGCGTGACACAAGAGAAACTAAATCAGCTAAGTCGTAGTCTTCTTAAGTATAAAATAATCATACTCTCTGTTGCTGTGAGAATACCATGAAACAACATAAATACACACAACACTAAGAATAGCAATTGCTTCATGATAAGGGTTCAGTAATTATTAACATGCTTTAGCAATTATCTGGAGGGTGTAGGCAAAAGTGTCTGAGAGGGTGTCTTTTGTTGCTTTCCCTAGGAGTAGAACTTGGCGTGGTGATGATTTAAAACTAATATAAGTGGCCATTACAGGACTGCCTCCCACCTTTGTTCTATGAGAATTCATAGTGACCTCACAAGCTGACTTTCCACATATCTTCTCATTTTGTATTCAGTGGTTCTGTGATAGTAGATTGAAATCAGCCATGGCTTTTTACCTAACAACCCACTCCTCTTATTCATTTCAGATCATTGTCAAACATTTTCCAGTACACCCTTGCTTGTAATTAAATTAGTGAAAGCTATTTATAACCCTATTCCCTACATAGGATTTACAAGATGTAGTAGTAAAGGCTAAATTAGGAAAGTCCCAAGTGTCTGCAAACAGCTGAGAGATCCAAGTTCTTTACATGGTCTTTTAGAACTTACAAACTTTCTCTCTCTCTCTCTCTCTCTCTCTCTCTCTCTCTCTCTCTCTCTCTCTCTCTCTCTCTCTCTCTCTTTTCTCTCTCTGCCATTAAAATGTTTTTTATGTGTGCTGTGTGTGTGGTATATATGTGTTTGTGTGTATATGTGCATGTGCAAATGAGACACACACATGTGAGCATGCATGCACACACAGAGGGGGAGAGAGAGGGAGAGAGAGAGTAGGTGCACAAACATATGTGTATGTGTATGGGTGTTGATGCCATAATTTGACATCAGGCGACTAATGTCAAAGAGATAAATAATTTCTCCACTTTGATTTTGAAAGGTCTATCACTGAACCAGGAGTTTACTGATTGTCTAGTCTCTGGGAACCTTCTACCTTCTATCTTTCAGCATAGGCACTAGAGGTGCTCATTGCCATGTATGGCTTTTTTTTTCTTTTTTTGCATGGGTGCTGGAGATCTGAATTCAATTCCAGATTGAGAACACTGAGCAGGAAAGCATTAACCAGGCTGAACACAGAGATCACGCCATGGCTGGTTCCCTCAGAAGGATCCTGTGTATTCCTCAAATAGGGTTTCAAGTTAGTGGAGCTTATTTCCATAAGGAAGTAACCAAATTTACTAGAAATGTTTTCAAACCATGCCAAGAGTTCCTGTAAACCGGGTTTACACAGTTTTGTATGCAAAACTTCATGGGCACAATTACAAAGTCTCATGGAGAATATACAAATATCAGGCCTAAGGATTCCCTTCAGTGTTTCAAAACAACGATAGCAAATAAGTTTGGTCTCCCAAATCTTCAAATATCATAAAAACTGAACAAAACAGAAATGAAACTCTCAAAACTTATTTTCCAATTCACTAACTCCTTCAGGGAATTGGAACAAAAGCTTTGATTATCCCCCTGCAGGTGATGCCCCACCCCAACTTCATGCTGGGCTCAGTTTCATCAAACACCACATGCTATTGATGAAATCCATGTCAGATATCCAAACCCTAGTACCCATTAAGAAGCAGATTTTTCAAGTTCTCCTAAATCTCTTGCAGCAATAGAGTCTAAATATAAAAGGAAACCAGAAAGTGCCCAATGTTTATCTGTGACAATAGATCAACTGGCATATTTTATGAATTTGAATAATAGATATCAAACACAAATTAAAAGTAGAGAAGGTATATTTATTAGCTCATTGTCAAAATATACTTTAGCTAGACAATGATATATGGCTGTTCTCTAAAAAAAACTATAATCAAACAACCCTTTCCAAATTTTTAGGAGTGTTTTCATGTGCTCACCTCAGAGACAGCTTTCATTCCTGAGATTGACCTTTTTTTCACACCTCTTCACTCCTCCCCATTTGGTTCTTATGACTTTCTTTCATTTATTTCACATAGCTCATAAAACCTAAAATTAATTGATTGCTTGTGACACAATGTTTTTCTGAATCACCAAGAAAAGACGTTTAATTTAGTTGGTATTGCACCCCTTATAATACTTTACAGTGCCTCTTCCAGGATTTAAATTTCACAGGAATGATTGCCATGTCTGTTTTGAGAACTGTTGTCTTTTCACTAAGACAGTGACAGACTGTAAGTGCTTGCAGAATAAGTCGTCTGGTCATGTTTAGCACACATAAAAAAAGACTGTTGCTTTCTTTTTAAGCATTATATAAAACTCCTCATACTAGTGTTTCCTATGTAGTATTACTCTTTTTTGATATAAATTAACAGTATTTCTAACATTTCTGATGCTAAAAAGAAGGTAAGGTAAAAATGGACATGGGGGTTACAAGGGTAATAGAGGGAATTATTGGTGAAATTATTAAGGCCACTCCACATAGTTAAAATGGAGGTTTATTTTTAAATTTGTGAGTGGAGTAACTCACAAATGAAGGGATAGGCTACAGGGCCTGGGGAAGACATAGTGCAGTCTGGCAGTGTTCTCTGGAGAACTCTGTTCAGTCTATACTCTAGCATCCAGGGTCCGGGAACCAAGAGAAGGTGGCACATCCACCTCTTCAGGGCCCTCTCTTGGCCCTTCCTTGTAGGCGTGATAGTTAGTGAAGCCTCAATACAGGTTGGAACTTCCAGACCAAGCTGGAATGGCTACCCACTACAGGAATGAATATGATCAACATTCATTACATTCATATATGGAAATTCATAATGAAACCTCGTATTTTGTTCAATTATTATATGCTAATAAAATTCATAATTTGTGTTTCAGATCTATAAATCATGAAAACTGTATTCCATTCACAGCATTTTCAGAGTAATAGCAACAATATTATCATTGTAAAATAATAGTTTTCCTTTTTTTCTTTGGCTGTACAAAGTTTAACTCAAGAAATGACTTTATCCCAAAATAGATCTGTGACTTTTTGATGTTTTGTCTTCTGCCTCAAGTTCTATTTCTAGTACATAGCAGATACCTATAAATGAAACTTAGCAGTCAAGATCTATTGCATATGCATTTTTAAATGTTTCATATTAAGATTTCACTATTTACATAGCCACCCGAAATTGTATTTAACCCTATTATATATACAAAGGTTACTATACTAAATTATATATTACATATACAAAACCTATATTGAAGGCTCTAGGACAAGAAATGTGATATGTGTGGTGATAGAAACACTAAAAACTTGATTTGACCATACTACACTGTATATATACATACAATGAGACATCTTATTGTACCCCAAAATATATTCAAGGTAATCCTAATGCCAAATCCTAAAACCTGTCTCCTAGACTGTTCAAATAGCACATGCATATATAGAGTATTTTGTTGAGGGATATCTTTTAGACAAACTCCTAGATATATGAGAGTATCAGCAAATATTTTAATATGGACATGAATTGCCAGATACAGGATTTCGATTTTGTTTTGTTAACAAACTTTATGAAAGAGATATTTTCGCAAGAGTTTGGTTTTGACCAGCCTATTTAGAAGCATGTCCTTATACCTGTATATTTCTATCCTTATGCATGGTTATTGTTGCTCTAGATTCATAGAGCTAGTCTACAAGTTGTTCCATGTTTCATCTCTGTTTTGAAGATGACCACATGACTACTGTGTTTGATATATTGTGTACCCCAATAAACTTATCTGGGGGTCAGAGAACAGAACAGCCACTCTATATTAAACATAGAGTTTAGGCAATGGTAGCACATGCCTTTAATCCTAGCATTTTAGAGGCAGAGATCCATCTGGATCTCTGTGAGTTCAAGGCCACATTGGAAGCAGCCAGGCATGGTGACTCAAACCTTTAACTCCAGGAAGTGGATGGTAGGAAGCAGAAAGATATATAAGGCCTGAGAACCAGGAACTAGAGACTTTTTAGTGTTTTTAACCTTTTAGGATTTTAGCAGCAGTTCTGCTGAGATCCCTTCAGATGAAGACTCAGAGGATTCTAGTTTGAGGAAACAGGATCGGCTGAGAAGTTGGCGAGGTGAGGTTAGCTGTGGATTGTTCTGGTTCTCTGATCTTTCAGAATTTACCCCAATAGCTGGCACTGAGTTTTTTTTATTAATAAGAACGTTTAGAAATTCGTGTTATAGACTACCATCCCTTAAATCCAGCCTTCATAGTATATCAAGATTGACTTACCCCTAAAACCGTTTTATCAATGGTGTTCCATTTGAGATAAGTTCGATGCAATCTGGAATGGTGTACAGATTTTCATTCATTTTTCCGGATTTTGTGGTGTGTGTGTGTGGGGGGGGTCTGTAGATGTTCTAAAATACATATGGCCATATTATTAAAGAATGAAGTATTTAGAATGAATTTCAATCTTCTGTTTAATAGGACAATGGTGTTGGTTATCCTAGCCCCAACTCCCCCTCAGATAATTTATGTTCATCAAGATTTCAAGTCATTGAAACCCATGATTTTTCTATGGCTGCCCAAAGGCAGCAAATGATCTTTGAGCTGGTCTTTCTGGCTTTACCTATCAGTGTGACATCTTATATTTCCTGTCCCCCTAGAACACAGAGCTGACCGATCACCTCTACAATGTGGAGAAATTTTGTGCTTGTCAAGAAAGCACTGCAAAAGTGAGTGAGATTCTACTTTGGTAACTGTCCACATCACCTAGTAATAATGTCACCTCTCAAGGCAACTATCAAATAAGATAAACTATGAGGATTGGCAGAAGTTTCTAAGGAGAAAAAGTGTTCAAAGTCAATACCTATGGAGATCTCATTTTTCCCCTCTCAGCTGGCAGGGCTTGAGAAGTGGAAACGTCCTTAGTGTGGAAGTTAATAAGCATGGTATGCCCATTAGCTAGCTGCTGAACCCTGAAGCCCATGGGTTTCTCTACTGTGCTGATTTCAGCCTGTCTTTTCACTGTAGCATTAAAACTAAAAAAAAAAAAAATAAAGGCACATGATGACTCAGGTCATATAGCAATTCTTATTTATATATCTTCTGCTTATCCAAACATAGAAAAATCAAGGCTTGCAGGCATGTGTGTGCCTCCTGCTTATTTGCCATTTATGGGAATTCTAATCAGCACCAACAAAGACATGCTACACCTTAATGCAAAGGCACAGAAGCTTCAGAAATGTACTGACCCCAGTGAACATTCTAATGTGTCATTTAGTATCTCTGTTGTGAGTGACTGTGGACTTTTTGCAATTAGAGAAAACCACAATCTTCCATCAATGGATGTTTTTGTTTGGTGGTTCTAAGTGGCTACAAATCTGATATAATTGTGTGATTTCCTTTAGGTCCAAAAGTTTTGGTTACCTAGGTTTCTTTATATACTTAGTCTTACAGTGCATACATAATTAAATTAAATGAACACTATCATGTATTTCTAGGCCAAAAACATTAGAACAAAAATTCCTCCCTCCAATCCTAATATGACTTCAGATCTCTCTCTCTCTCTCTCTCTCTCTCTCTCTCTCTCTCTCTCTCTCTCTCTCTCTCTCTCTCTCTGTGTGTGTGTGTGTGTGTGTGTGTGTGTTTATGTGTGAAAAAGGACTTGCATTAGATAGGGAGAGTAGGGATCCTGACCATATAATGTAGTTTCAATTTCCTCAGTTCTTCAAAGCTGATTTCTTTTCGGGGACAGGTTCTCACTATGTAGCCCTGGGTGGCCTGGAACCTCAACATCCATAGTGTCTAGAATTGACAGAGATCTGCCTGACTCTGCCTCCTGAGTGCTCAGGTTAAAGACTCCCATTGCCCCATGAGGTTCGCAGCTGACCTTTATTATGGGTATTTCCATAGGCCAACAAATGAACCAACTCCTGACTGACATGTTTTATTCAGTAAACAACCATCCTCAGGTTGGATTCCAGTTACAAGGTAGGGACTCTCAGTGAGTTTCCCACTTCTAATTACTTGGCTATCAGCTATGATTGACTGATGCATAACATACCTAATTGCCAATCTTGTTTCACCTACAAGGCTCTGGGTATGCTCTCTTCACAGTACTGACTGGCTGTGTAAGCTTTGCTTTCAGCTTTGCAGTTCACTTCTCTAGGGGCAGACTGAACTGGCCAATATCCCAAATCTAATTACCTAGGAGAATTTGTGACAATAATTAAATTATCAGTACTAAAAATTAGAATAATAAGTGCCTCTTAGTTAATGGAAAGATTAAATAAAGTAAATTCCTATTTCATTTACTTATCAGGACATCTTCACATGAGACAGTTATGCTAAATGTTAACTATGTTTAGTGTTATCCTTATCATCTATATAAACTGCTTAGAACCCTCTTATAGACCTAGAGTCTTTCTTGAACTGTAACTGGAACAATGGCTGGGTAGGAAGAAAATAGTTAAAAACTTTTTCCTTCAAACACATCTCTCCAGAAAATGAATACCACAAATCTCCCTATATTCTGCTGTTTTTGACTCTCTGGATCATCTCCACCTAATTCTAACCTATATTGTGACCAGTCACATTATGTACTTACTCAAATAGCTGTCCTCCCAGCTATAAGGACAGTTGATTGAAGACTCATATATATCCTTGCAACAAGATGCCAACCCCTTTCTCTTAATGTCTCTTTAATATTGGCTCAGTTGTGTCTAACACATGTGACAAAATGTTAGGCTAATCACCATGTTTGAGAATTTCCTTCCCAATCTCCCCACCCCCTTCTTGCTTTCTTAAGACAATAGGTGAATAGAGATGAAGCCAATATATTTTGGTAGAAGCACCAATCTAAGTGTCTTTCAAAAGTATGAAAAAATCACCACCATTTTCATATTAGGTGTTTTGTGTTAACAACCCAAGAGAAAGAAGGGTTCTTTGTGGCTCACATTCAATAGTTTCAGTCCATAGTCTTTGACTTAATAGATTCTGGTACCACAGTAAGGAAGAACATCATGGCAATGGGAACTGTGGAATACCCTATTGAACACATGAAGGACAGAAGCAAAATACCTGCCCACAAAAACCAGCTAAATCTCATCCCTTATGTTATAAAATGTTCCAAAATGGTGTGAAGCAAGCTTTCAATACATGCATCTTTAAATGAGTCTTTACTATCCAAATTGTAACACTGGTCTTTCCTATCCTTACAATACATTTTGCTACATGTAAGTTGGTACATTTAATGAAAGGCTTCCTTATCATACCTTTTGGCAATGCCCAACCACAAGTCGGTGGATAAATGGGTAAGTGGTCATTTTAGTTCCCTATGTTGATTTATGGTGTTCTTTAAGAAACATAAAATATGAGTAATTCTTGTTTTCCTCACATTTTATAAGAATAGCACTATACTAAGTCTACTTTTCTGTACTCATTTCACACACCTAACTATAAATCTTCATTTCATCAATAAAGTTTCCTCATTCATGCCTAATTGGTCATTGTGAATACATCCCAATTTAATCAGTCAACTGAAGGTAGACATTTACATTTCTTTTGATATAACAAATAATACTCTAATTAGCAAGCAGAAGCAAATAGCAAAATAAGTATAAGTCTATGCAGTGGATGAGAATATCTGTGTTTGAGTATTGAAGGAGATCATCAGGTTAAATTTCATTTGGATTATGCTACTTGCATTACTATCAATAATATGAGAACATTCATTTCCCTATGCCACAGACCCACTAATGATGGGTTGTTCACTCTGAAAGGTAATTAGTGACATCTCAATGGTTTCAAATATATGATTTCTCCTTATAAATGGAATTATATTTGAAAATTAGATACAAACACTTTCTATTCTGAAAACATTTCTATTAGCTTACCTCTTAATTCCATTTGTAGATTTGATCGATATCTGTCTATTGGGATAGATAGTCCTTTGTGTGTAAGTTTTCTTCTATTCTCTATTTGTACTGTGCTGTTCATTTCTTGCTTCAAGGATTTTAATATAAATTCTTGCCTATGAATAATGGCATATCTTATGAATGCGCATTAAAGTCTAGTTCGTCTCATTCTTAATGATAGTAGCAGTTGAATATTAATATTTTATACATGACAAGTATGCAAGATAGCACTGATGCCAGATAAAATTCAGTATAACAAGTTATATTAGTCCATTCTTTATCCCTAATAAAATTAAAAGGCCTGGCTTATAAACAAAATAAGTATATTGTGGCTCAAAGTGCTGTTACAAAGCTGAGGTGCCTAATCCCATGAAGTTTTCTTATTGTCAAAGTTCTAAATCAGTGTAAGAAATCATAGAGAATGGCATATAATAAAACTAGCCAAACTGGCATGTGAGTAGACCCAATCTGAATCCATTAAGCTATTATAGCAGTAGTGCTTTGAGTTATCCATAAGGACAGAACACTAATCATATCTGGCCCTACCTGTTAATATAATAAGATATTTAGATATCTCAACAGGATTTTAGAAGGGTCCAAACTATATTAAAACCATAAAGCCAGTCAAATTAATCTTTTACAAAATAATTATTTTTAGCATAAATGTATCCCCAATTGGTCATAAAATATATGTATACTAAAAGACTTTGTTCATCTGTAGTTCAGACTCAATTGTACATTCTGAATATTTGTTTGCTAACTTCAACAATGCTGATTGTGCTTTTATATTTTTGAGATCAAGTTGCTATGGCCATAGTCTATTGATCTCAAAGCATATAATAATTTACAAAATTTTCAAATGTTATGAAATGGTCCAGGACAAATACAAAGTTTATAGTCCTGGAGATTGAGCCCAGAATTTTGTACATGCTAAGCAAATGTTCAACCACTGAACTGTGGTTCTAGGTGAGACCCTTTAATGACATGAAGCTCCAATATGCAAGATATATATATATATATATATATATATATATATATATATATATATATATATATGTCAATACATCCCCAGCACAGAGGCAGCCACCCATTTCCACAGTGTGCACTTTGAATGGCACAAAGTTGCTATTAGTAGTTTTCAAGAGAGTAATATCCCATTCAATGTTTTCAATGATTTCTTGGTAAACTATTTCTCCATTTAAATGCATTCTCCTATCCATTAGTTTTTCTCTACTCATCCTAGTAGTAACTATGAGCACATCCGATCCTTTTTTCACATCAACTTTTTAAATGTGTGCTGACAATAGTTAATATTTCTTCTCTCCCTCTAACTCATATTTTCAGTTACCTCAATTACCTGCTATAAAATATAATTGCATATTTACTTATACATTAGTCAATACTAATTTTTATATTTCTTATATACCAGACATTGTGCTAAATGAAATGAAATTGAAATGAACCATAAAAAGTCATCACTCCTTGAGACAGTCTTAGTCTATTTGGGTAGGGCAGGTCCAGATGTATAGAGGACATTTTGAGGAGTACTATAAAAACTGAAAAACAAGATATTTTAAGAAGAATGAGAAGTTGGTTCTACTTGGGAGGAAAAGAAGACAATGGACAGCAGGGGAAAGGTATAGACAGAGCTTAGGATGTGACAACCTGAGTCTTGAGTGTTCAATTAGAAGTTTCCAGTAGAATAAGAGAAATGGAAATTGCTAAATTCCAACAGTGATAAGGGGTGAATTTGACTGAAATATATTCTATATGTGTATGAAAATGGCATAACTAAATCTATGATTAGGAATAATTAATGCATGCTAATAAAAATGGCAAATAAATTAAAAATTTGAAAACTCTACTTATGTTCTGTAGTTATAATTCAAGTGGTGTACTCTATTACCTGTGCTTCAGGTTAATATTCATCTGCTACACTGTTGTTCACAGAATTCTAAGTATATAAATCTTGAATTCACTAAATGCACAGCATATGGACCAATTTCATTGGATTTTCATTTGTAAGTATCACCCATCATATATAACATAAATGAAGTAAAATGCTTGCTAGCTTCTTCAGTTGTGTCCTTTTCCAGTTCCACTTCAAACTAATGTAGCATTTCTGTATAATTGATGTGTCATGAGAAGTATTAATTTCCTTGCCAAGGCCAGCATCAATTGGTGATTGATTCACTTGCATCCTTAGTCATGGTCTCATAGGAAGCATAGTAGGGAACATGTGATATCTGGGAGCTAGTAATCTACTTATTTTTATATTTCTTCTTACCCTTACCATTCAGGAAATAATACTTCAAGATGTATCACTGAATTGAAGCATGAATCCTCATGTCAAGAAATTACTTCTCTAGGTTACATTCAGTTTGTCTCCTAGAAAACATTTTTCTTCACAAGCCATTTCAAGGTTCCCAAATCTGGTTGGTACCATCATTTTTATTTTATTTAAAAATAAATATTAATTCATATTTTTTATTGATCTCCTTACCATTTTATATTTTTCCACAGCAGCCTTTATTCTGATTGACTCAGACACAGCACAAATACAGTTATTTGGAAGAAGTAAAACACAAACATATTTGCAGACAGAGGATGTACATGTGTTCATAAAGACATCATGCAAATAAGTAATAAAAATCAACATTGCCCAATAAAAATTAATAATATATATTTTTCATCATATAAAATCATAAAATGAAAGGAACAAACCTGATAATATGCTTAATTCCATTTTTTAAAGATATGAAAGGCTGGAGATATTTGGCTCAGTGGTTAAGAGTACTAGCTGTTCTAGAAGACCAAGATTTGATTTCCAGCACCCACATGTAGTCTTACTAACAGTCTATAACTTTAGTTTTAGGGGCCCAATGCCCTCTTCTGCCCTCTGTGGGCACCAAGCCTATATGTGGTGCATAAACATACATGCAGGCAAATACTCACTAATATGAAAAATAAAACGAATTAAGAATATGTATTTTAACATAACAACATGGCTAGATAAAACAACAATACAAAGTAGTGTATTTGTGATTTTAAGACACAGATCCATGTCTAGTGGACTGAATTTTCAAATGTCATATAACTATTCTCTTCACCTGACAGGTCTAATTAATAGTTCACAATAGGTGACAGGAAGTTAGTTGCAGTTGTAACCTAAATTTGTGTTATGACATATTTGTGTCTGCTAAATAGCTGGGTGTTTATATTTCCTACCACCAGACAATGACTGTTTCTTTGTTCACAAACTTCTCATCTCACAATAGAATATTCAAGTCTTGGCCTTAAGTGCTATTCTAGTTTTGCCTTGAGTTAATGCCCTCTAGCCTTAGTTTTCAAAATATCATTGGGCAATAATTATGTCTATTGAATGTTTTCACAATTCCTTTGCACACACATATACATGCTTTGTCGGTTACTGGGTTTGTGTTATAATTTCTCCAAATGACTGTCTATTATATTATTGTTGTATTATATCTTTCAAAGAACAGTATTTAAAATATTAAATGGAAAAACAATTTTGCAAGAAAAACATAGTCAAACAATTCATAAACCAACCAACAAAATCAATAATAGTAAGCTTCTTGGTACATGAGAGGTACCAAGCAATATGAATATCACGTAAGAGTCTGATCACATGGTTCACAAATACTTGGAAGAAAGTATTTCTCTTGTGCAAAGATTAATTGGGATAATCTGGTTTGTCTGGATCTCTAAATGAAGTTGTATTACTTATATATCACATGAATTTTGATAAGTTACTTAACTACCATAGAGTTTAATTTCATCTTTCAAAATATAGTGAAAACCATCAAATCTTTATTTTAAGATGAAATGTTTTATGAAAGCTAAATAATTTGGAATATCAACTAGCAAAATATAAACAATTGGTAGTGGAATTCATCATTATAGTAATAGACAATTTCAATGCTAGTGCAGGACACACACATATAAACAGTATTTAAAAAATAAATGCTTATATCTGTAAAGCAACAAGCTTAGTCTGATAGCTTGGACCTGTAATTCCAGCTCTCAGGTAGCAAGAGAATTGCCATGAATATGAAGCCAGCCTGTGCTACATAGTGAGGTGTACAGAACAAGAAAATGTCTCAAAAAAACAACAACCAAAAGAAATAGGAAAAAGACATTTTAAATTGATAATAATGAAAATCCTAATGAAAATTAGGATACCTTCCTAAGTATCACTAAGGACTGTTTGCTGCTTTTTATACTTTTGGCCTTGGAATAGACTACAGAACACATTTCTCCGTTTTTAAAAGTAGAGGCATTTATTAAAAGGAACTCTCTAGATGGCACAGGATAGTTTTAATCTTTTATTCATTATTATATTGTTGGTTATTATTGTTGTGATTTCTTTCATCCAGGAAAGAGAAAAGTAAAAACAAGAAATTAATAGCCATTAGACATTTTAAATATCAGAACTACTTTGAGATCCCATCTCACTCCAATAAGAATGGCTATTACTAAGCCAAAAAAATGACAATAAATGCTGGTGAGGCTGTGGGGAAAAGAGAACCCTATACACTGTAAGTAGGTGTGTAAACTGATGCAGCTACTAAGAAAATCAAGTTGAAATTTCTCAAAAATACTAGAAAAGGATCCTGGTATATGAACCAGCTATACCAACATATGAACAAGACTTCATATCCCACCCCAGAAATTTTTGAAATATTCATTGTTTCAGTATTCACAATAGTAAGGAAATAAAGTCAGTTTAGATGGCCATCAGCTGATAAAAAATAAAAAACCTGGGGTATACTAATGGAATGTAATTCAGTAAGGAAAAATGAAATTTGCAGAGAAATGGATGGAGCTGGGAAATATGACATTAACTCAAGTCTCTCTCAGATGTGGTCCTTTCTTTTAGCTGGAGTCACAGAACTGAAAGTAGGACTAAGAAAGAGGCGGGGCAGATGTTAAGAAGAGAGGTGTGGAATATTATACATGTGACATGAGAGTTTAAAAGAGGCTATGCAGACTGGGAGGCAACACGATGGAGCAAGCAGATGAGGGAGAAGGTGAAGAGCAGGATCTGCAACAATAACACAATGATGCCTAAAAATTTCATGAGGAAATATAACATTTTATATGTTGATTATATAGATTAAAGTAGAAAAATAAGGCAAATACTTTTACATCTTGAGGAGACATCCAGATTGGAGGTAGACAACATATACCCTGAGGGGATGTTTATGTATGTGATACACCTGTATTGCAGCTTAGACTGTGGCCCAGACAGGTAAACAGAATGAGGAGCAGAAAACATATCATCTTGTGCATTTTAGGAAGCAAATTAGTTACATAACATTGAATAGAATAATGAGGGGACTTGTAACTGAGAAGACCTGGAACTCTAACAGATAAAAATCAAATCAAATATGTACTCACCATTTCCTATTATAGTTTCTTTTCTCAACAAAGTCTATACTAGGGCAAAGAGCCATGCAAAATACATCTTTATTACTGCTATATTGATTATAGATGGAGATAATTAATTACTTCTCCCAGGGCTCAGATCAGCCTGTCCAATAGGCAGAGTAACAAATGAACTCCTCAGTGAGTCTCAGGCCTTTGTTAGAAAGAATCTATTCTGAAGCTTATTAAATAACTTAGAGCACTGGGGCCTTAACCACAGAGATGATGCCACAGCAATAGTTTTGGTTTGGTGACGATCTTAGAATTCTATGTTTATTTTTTATTTTTTCTGCTACTTTCCCAAGAAAAGCCCTTGAAGGTGTCCCACAGACCATATCTTGAGAAATGATATGCACATGATTTCAAGAGCATCTTGAAATTCTCTAACTATCTGGAAGTTTTCAAAGAAACATTGTGTCAATGCTCTGAAATTTCCCTTTTGCTGCATGATATTGCCCTCATGACTGATGAATTTCTCACAAGGTTATTGAGAGAAAGTCAGGACTACATATAAATATGGACAATATTCTAGACTTTCTTGTCTTGTTTTGGTTTTTAGTTGGCTCTGCCTGAAACTTGGTCTTATATTTTATCAGTCAAGCTATGATTCATCAGGTATCACAGCTACTAATTTTAACCACTATTATTTATGAGTCTATGGCAAATTCTTGAGTCTGTTGGAGAAGAGAAAGCTATTTTACAATAATGATACCTATTCTTTGATTTGGAAATATTTTAATTAAATTAATTCTTTAAAATTTACATATATAATGCATTCTGATTATTCTTTTCCTCCGCCTTTTCATGTTGTTTTTGTTTTGTGACTCATGGAGATTATTTTTTAAATTATGTTTGAGTGCTTCCCATGAATGTGATAAGTATTTGACATCATATAAAATAAAAGCTAGTGATATCTCCACTTGAAGGTTAAGAAAACTGCGGGTGTTAAAGGTGAAGGAGTGGTAATTGTTACTGATGAAGCAGAGATTAGAGTATACAAGTGCAAAGCACCCAGAGTCTACTCTGAACAACATTACAAGAGGGCTTTGGAGAGACATTCCAGTTGGGATAAGCAATATCTCTCCAAGAGCTTCCCATAAAGGGCAATGGACCCTGAGAAGATCAGCACAATGCATCACTGACACCTCAGGGACCCGAGATAGCAGTAAGTTGGCCCTGCCAGGTTATTATCTTTTGTAAACAGTGAGTCTTTTCTGCTTGTCTGGGCAGGGTGAACAAGTGAAGGGCAAATGTGATAGGGAGTAAATAAATGTGCTAATTCCATTTCTCTGAAGTTTACATCAAAATTAAAGTTTCCACTTCAAAACAATGGATGTGGGTACTTAAGAATTCATCAGACACACTCTAATTTCTACAATAACTATGTGAAGAGTAAAATGCAAGTTTTAACAAAAGCCGTATCTGAGGTCCAGCTTAGAAAGAAAATTTCTACATAGAGATGGCCATTTTACTCACTTGCATAATAGGTTACAGACAACAGAATTATTTGAAATAATGTAATTAAATAATTGTAATAAAAATTGCAAGCCACATAGGTGTATGAGTATAGGTGTATGTGTTCTTGCATCTCTCTATACTAAAGAGTTAGTAAAATAATAGTTTTATTTAAGTGGATTAAGGTAAATCTCATTAATGGAGTATTCGCTAACAACGGATGCCACATCACATTTGGAATAAACAAGTCCACATCATGGAGCTTGACTTATAAAATCAGAACAACATGTCAATTATTATTTTAATGAACAGCTGCTGTTATCACAAGGATTTTCACTCAGACATATGTCATGCACCTTCATTAAATCCTCAGTTTTTTTGTGATTAAAATGCAGACAATAAAGGTGACAAAGTCTCACGAGGTTATTGAGAGAACTAAAGTCAGGAATATGTGTGAAGCTTGTAACATAATGTCTGATACACTGAAAGTCCTCAATAAATTCTACCTATTCTTATTAAATCATTGCTTGTAAGAATAGAAGATAAATGACATTAGGAGCTCTTCATCCTAAATGAGGTTTCTATATCACCTCCACACACACTCTGTTCCCCAGGCGAAGGGAACATGGCAGGAGAGGGGCAGTAGAACTTAAGAAACAGACAGTGGAGAAGGGCACTGTGAAATGCCAGCTTCTAGACGTGACATAGCCTATGCACTCAGGAACTTCTGGCAGCTGTGTTTACCTGCTACTGACCTACACAAGATTGAGCCCATCAACACTTCATCATGGAAAGGCAAAGGGCTCCTGAGTCCCCACCATTCCCTGAGGGATTATTGACAGTTAATGTTGGCTAACGGAAGGGATGTCACTTTCTTCAGTGATACAGCAGCTTTTAAGTTGCCCACGCTCCAATAAATAAACTTCCCATCCATTCTCATACAGGCAGATGTTTTTAAACTAACTCTCTCTCTCTCTCTCTCTCTCTCTCTCTCTCTCTCTCTCTCTCTCTCTCTCTCTCTCTCTCTCTGTCTCTGTGTGTATGTGTCTCTGTCTCTGTTTCTGTCTCTCTGTCTCTGTCTCTGTCTCTGTCTCTGTCTCTCTCTCTCTCTCTCTCACACACACACACACACATGAATGAGAATGGTTACAAAAAGAGCAGAAAGAGTATTGAGTTGGTGTAATGAGGGAAAGAAGGATTAAAATTAATTATATAGATGGATGAAGCTGTTAAAGAATTACAAGTGAATAAAAATTTTAAAACATTGCTGGTAAAACTTCATGCTTATAATTACATCTCTCGCTCCAATTACCCTGATCGACAACCTACCTATCGTCATTTCAAGGGAGACTTCTTTGCTAAGTAGAAAACTTTTTCTTTTAAAATGGAATCCATGCTCATTACTACAGGCTGACTTGAGGAAGAATAAGCCAAATGTCTTAAAGGAGAAAAGGAAACCTTCTGATTTCCATCTTCTGTACTAAATATGCAAGCACTGCTGAAACTGCAGCCCATCCCACTACTGCACACATACTGGGTATGGAGCTCTGGAGACAGGTGATACCACAGTAAAGCTGCAGCATCACTGATTTGGCTGGGAAGTATAGAAAACATCATTTGGGAATTCCACATCCTCATGATTGCTGTGTCATCCCCAAAGGTGGCCAACTGATGACGCCACAAGTGGAAGGATGTATGACTGTTGGAAACCCAGTTCTAGACTGTGGCCAAGAAGTTTTGCAGATGCTGGAGATATGGCTCAGTGTAAAAGAGCACTCACTGTTCTTCCAGAGGATCTGAGTCGAGTTCCAAATATCATTGTTGGGCAGCCCACAACCATCTGTAACTGTAACTCCAGGAGATCCCATTTTCCTGGTCTCTAAGGCTACATGCACTCATGTGTGTGTACCCATATACAGACACTAACACTTACACTAAAGTAAAAGTAATCAAAGTAAGTCTTGAGAAGAAAAAGTGATAAAGACTGCAGCTTTATTCTGAAGGTGACAGATTTACTTTAGGAGAATATGCTAGGTGAAGGGAAAATAGAGACAGATGAGTAGGTAGTATACCTCTTCACACAGTTCCTATCCTCTCTCATCACAGGAGCATCACAGTGT
Source organism: Peromyscus maniculatus bairdii (assembly GCF_049852395.1). Lineage (NCBI taxonomy): Eukaryota > Metazoa > Chordata > Mammalia > Rodentia > Cricetidae > Peromyscus > Peromyscus maniculatus. Next base: position 40,722,832 of record NC_134875.1, on the reverse strand, counting down.
TAGCAAGCATCATTTTATAAGACCTGTGTGGGTACATGTGAAATGGCCAGGCACCATCATGTAAGGATTGAGGTATAAGAGGCAGACAATCACAGAGATGGCGAGATAGTGAAACACTTAAGAGTACTTGATGTTCCTGTTGAGGATCTGGCTTCAATTCCCATCAAATGGCTTCCAGTTACAGTTCCAGGGGATCCAGAGTCCTCTTGTGGCCTTCACAGACACTTGTCACACATGCAGGTAAAGCACTCATATACACAAAATAAAAGTAAATAAATCTTGAAAAGAGAGACAGGCAATCAAACCTCAATTCAACAGAGTCCCCCCAAAACTGAAATTAGATCATAGGTTAATCATCTTTTCATCAAAGGAAGATGAAGAAGGAAGGTTTTACTAACCTTGTAGGAGAGAGATATTTTCTTCTGGATGATTTTCAAAAGAGTCTGGAATTTAAATTGTCCTGACACAGGAAGCAGACAGTGTTCTGAGAGGATCTGTACAGAAGCTTTCTCCATACCTAGAAACTTATGCTGTGCAATGTCATGCCAAGTGCTGTGTGGTTAATAGGTGGTTGACCTTTCCAATGTCATTATTTTCTTTTGAAACAATCTGGCAACACTGCTCACATAGATATTAAAGGTGAACGAACAAGCCACATGCTTTTTTATTGGCAAACAGTGACTCCAAAGGACCTTTATTTCAAAGTAGATAATTCTGGCAGAGGCAAACTATGTAAACAATCACCCAGTCTTTTATGCAGACTGAAAATACTGGAACAAAAAAGGGAAATTTGCTATAAGCTTTAAAAGATTAATACATTTCTAAAATTATTTCACGTATAAAGTGGAAGAAATGTAATTTTAAATACTTCTTATTGGCATTAAAATATAAAAACTGCTTGGCTTTTATTAGCTTGGATGAAAGAAAATTATAAATTTTGATTAAGAAAGAGAGGAAAGTTGACAAAGAGTAAATGGATGGACTAATACCATTACCAAAGGACTGCATCTGTTGCACACATGAACTCACAGTGTCTGTGACTACAATCACATCATCTACAGAAGATAAAGCAAACTGAAATCCCAGCATGTATGAAGGAGGGGCCTAATGAAGTCCCAATCCTAACTGGGGACTAGAGTTAGAAGGCACTGCTGAAGACACCATGTTCTTAGGATTCAGGATCTACATGTTCCTGAACTGGAGTTGACCTGAAAGCTTTCTCCCTGAGTACTAGCTTTTATGGTACCAGAAGTTGCCATGCAAACTTCTGTGGTAATATTTTGTTCCCCAGTATATCATGTACCCTAATAAATTTATCTGGGGTCAGAGAACAGAACAGCCCTAGACAGACATAGAGTCCAGAAAATGTTGGCACACACACATTTAATCCTAGCCTTATGGAGGCAGAGATCCATCTGGATCTCTGTGAGTTCAAAGCCACACTGGAAACAGCCAGGCATGGTGATACATGCCTTTAATCGCAAGAAGTGATGGCAGGAGGCAGAAAGGTATATAAAGTATGAGGACCAGGAACCAGATTCTGGTTAAGCTTTTGGGCTTTTGAGCAACAAACAGTTTAGCTGAGATCCATTTGGATGAGGACTCAGAGGCTTCCAGTCTGAGGAAACAGGATCAGCTGAGGAACTGGCAAGGTGAGGTGGCTGTGGCTTGTTTTGCTTCTATGATCTTCCACTTCACCCCAATACCTGGCCCTGGGTTTGTTTTTATTAATGAGACCTTTATAGATTCATGCTACAAACTTCTGAAGGAAGGAAGCAACCAACAGTCCTATCCAGCTATGATGCTTATGAAACACAGCACTGACCAGCATAGCACAGTAACCCTAAGGGAGCAGTAGTGGCACACATAACCTTGACAGTAATTAACCACTCTCTAATTGGACAGAACCTGATTAAGAAGAGGAAAATCACGCCTGATACTGGAAACTCGCCAACTACCCAGAGCTAGTGAAGACTTGGATCTTGGAGGAGAAACTACAAGAGCCATTTTATCTCCAACTACATTTAAATATTCATCCTTCTAGTGACAGATTAAGTGCAGTTCTCACAACTCATCAGGGAGACCTTTGCAACAGACAAAGACCATGACAGAGAACCACAACTGATCAGAATTCAGAGTTGTGAAGCCCAGGCCTGATGGATACCTCTACAGTACAGCTCCTGTAGCTAAGGTTTGGGGATCATTGGGTGGGAACACATGGGAAGACTGTAACACATGGATGAGCAACAAGTTTGCTGGGAGATTGTGTCTTCTACAAATGTCAGAAAAGCTACACCAGTGAAGTCTCACTAATGTGGCTGTCTAACCATAACCTGAATGGGAATGATATCAATAAACCTGCTAAAATGAAAAACAGAAAGCTCATGAGGCCTCAGTCCTAGGAAAAGAACGATTGGCAAATAAGAAATGCTGAGAGCAGAAAAGTAATCTAACCCGGGGAAGAGAACATCAATTGGTTATATAATACCAAAGGGTCAACCTGGAAAACATATACATAAAAATACATTTGTACAGATTGAGTTTAGGAATATGTCTCTCTGTGTATGGGCATAACAACAATTACAGAAAAAAAAAGAGACCATAAATCTGAAAGAGAGCAAAGGTAATACATGAGAGGGGTTAGAGGGTCAAAAATGGGAAAAGATTATGATTATAGTAGAATCCCAAAGCATAACAATATATAATTTTAGTGAGCTTTCGGTTTTGTTTTTGTTTTTGTTTTTTTTAGTAAATTTATTTTACAACATCATTTAGTTCAACATAATAGCCACAGATTCCCCTGTTCTCCCACTCTCGCCCCCCCTCCCCCTCCCCCCACCCCACCCCCCATTCCCACCTCCTCAAGATCAAGGTCTCCCCCGAGGACCGGGATCGACCTGGTAGACTCAGTCCAGCCAGGTCCAGTCCCCCCTCCCAGACAGAGCCAAGCGTCCCTGCATAGGTCCCAGGATTCAAACAGCCAACTCATACAACGAGCCCAGGACCCGGCACCAACACACAGCTGCCTCCCAAACATATCAAGCCAAATGACTGTCTCACCCGTTCAGGGGGCCTGATCCAGTTGGGGGCCCCTCAGCCTTTGGTTCATATATCCTGTGCTTCCATTCATTTGGTTATTTGTCCCTGTGCTTTATCCAACCTTGGCTTCAACAATTCTTGCTCATATAGATCCTCTTCTTTCTCACTAATTAGACTCCCAGTGCTCCACCAGGGGCCCAGCCGTGGATATCTGCATCCAGATTTCTCAGTCCTTGGATGGGGTTTATGGCACAACTATCAGGGTGTCTGGCCATCCCATCACCAGAGTAGGTCAGTTCCTGCCGTCTCTCGACCATTGCCAGCAGTCTTTTGTGGGGGTATCTTTGTGGATCTCCGTGGGCCTCCCTAGCTCTCTGCTTCCTCCCCTTCTCATGTGGTCTTCGTTTACCATGGTCTCCTATTCCTTGTTCTCCCTCTCTTTTCTTGCTCCAGCTAGGATCTCCCACTCTCTTTCCCTCGACCGTTGCCCTTCATTGTTCCCACTCATGACCAGGCTGTTCATGTAGATCTCATCCATTTCTCCGTGTCTTTTTTGGGGTCTCGTTTCCAGGTAGCCTCACTGGAGATGTGAGTAGCAGTCTAGTCATCCTTGTTCCACATCTAGCATCTTCCTATGAGTGAGTACATACCATATTTGTCTTTCTGAGTCTGGGTCACCTCACTCAGGATGATTTTTTTCTAGATCGATCCATTTGTCTGCAAACCGTATGATGTCATTGTTTTTCTCTGCTGAGTAGTATTCCATTGTGTATATGTGCCACAATTTATTTATCCATTCTTCAGTTGAAGGGCATCTAGGTTGTTTCCAGGTTTTGGCTATTACAAACAATGCTGATATGAACATAGCTGAGCAAGTGCTCTTGTGTTATGATTGAGCATTTCTTGGGTATATGCCCAAAAGTGGTATAGCTGGATCTTGGGGGAGATTGATTCCCAATTTTCTAAGAAAGTGCCATATTGATTTCCAAAGTGGTTGTACAAGCTTGCATTCCCACCAGCAGTGGAGGAGAGTTCCCCTAGTTCCACAACCTCTCCAGCATAAAGTGTCTTCAGTGTTTTTGATCTTAGCCACTCTGACAGGTGTAAGGTGGTATCTCAGAGTTGTTTTGATTTGCATTTCCCTGATGATTAGGGATGTTGAGCAATTCCTTAAGTGTGTTTCAGCCATTTGGGTTTCCTCTGTTGAGAATTCTCTGTTTAATTCTAAAGCCCATTTCTCAATTGGACTGTTGGTCGTTTTGATGTCTAATTTCTTGAGTTCCTTATATATTCTGGATATCAGTCCTCTATCACCTGGAAACAACCTAGATGTCCTTCAACTGAAGAATGGATAAATAACTTGTGGCACATATACACAATGGAATACTACTCCGCAGAGAAAAACAATGACATCATGAGGTTTGCAGGCAAATGGACAGATCTAGAAAAAATCATCCTGAGTGAGGTAACCCAGACTCAGAAAGACAAATACGGTATGTACTCACTCATAAGAGGATAGTAGATGTGGAACAAGGATGACTGGACTGCTACTCACATCATCAGGGAGGCTACCTGGAAAACAGAACCACAAGAAAGACACGAGGATCGCCCAATGACGAAGAAATGGCTGAGATCTACATGAACAACCTGGACATGAGTGGGAGTAACGAAGGGCGAGGGTCAAGGGAAAGAGAGCCTGTGGGAGCGGGAGATCCCAGCTGGATCAAGAACAGAGTGGGAGAACAAGGAATAGGAGACCATGGTAAATGAAAACCACATGAGAAAAGGAAGAAACAAAGTGCTAAAGAGGCCCACAGAAATCCACAAAGACACCCCCACAATAGACTGCTGGCAATGGTTGAGAGATAGCTGGAACTGACCTACTCTGGTGATGGGATGGCCAAACACCCTAATAGTTGTGCCAGAAACCCCATCCAAGGACTGAGGAATCTGGATGCAGAGATCCACGGCTAGGCCCCAGGTGGAGCTCCAGGAGTTCAATTAGCAAGAAAGAGAAGGGTTTATATGAGTGAGAATTGTTGAAACCAAGGTTGGATAAAGCACAGGGACAAATAGCCAAACGAATGGAAACACGTGAACTATGAACCAAAGGCTGAGGGGTCCCCAACTGGATTAGGCCCTCTGAATAGATCTCTGAAGTTTTCGAAGGCCACCTGGCCAAATATCCTAATTGTTATGCTAGAAACCCCATCCAATGACTGAGGGAACCGGATGTAGAGATCCATGGTCAGGCCCCAGGTAGAGCTCCAGGAGTCCAGTTGGTGAGAAAGAGGAGGGTTTGTATGAGCGAGAATTGTTGAGATCAAGGTTGGAAAAAGCACAGGGACAAATATACAAATGAAAGGAAACACATGAACTATGAACCAATAGCTGAGGAGCCCCCAACTGGATCAGGCCCTCCAGATAAATAAGACAGTTGATTAGCTTGATCTGCTTGGGAGGCACCCAGGCAGTGGGACCAGGACCTGTCCTCAGTGCATGAACTGGCAGTTTGGAACCTGGGGCTTATACAGGGACACTTGGCTCAGCCTGGGAGGAGAGGACTGGACCTGCCTGGACTGAATCTACCAGGTTGAACTCAATCCTCGGGGAAGTCTTTGCCCTGGAGGAGATGGGAATGGGGCGTGGACTGGGGGGAAAGTGGGGGATGGGGGTGGGGTGGGAGGGGGGAGAACAAGGGAATCCGTGGCTGATATGTAAAATTAAATTTAACATATAAATTTAAAAAATGAAAAACAGAATATATACACATATATATGAACATATATACGTTATATGTAACAATCATTAAATGAAAAAGGGGTCATGAGTTCGAAAGGAGCAATGAGGTATATGTGAGTTATTGAAAGGAGGACAAGGAAGATGGGAAATGGTGTAATTATATTAAATATATAAAAATATTACAAAAACATTGAAGAAATTATTATATGTCTCTAACCAACAGGTAATTGCAAATCAATACTTCTGTGAGACTCAGTCTTACCCCAGTAATAGCCTTCTCTAGAAAAAAAAGACAATAAATGTTGGCAAGGATGGAGGAAAAGGTGAATGTTTCTGCACTGTTTGTGGGAATGTATACAAGTGTGGCCATTAAAATTAGAACTACAATATATCCAGCTATATCATTCCTGTGCATATAGCCAATAGGCTCTCTACCACAAGACAGAGATACTCACATATCTATGTATATTGTTGCTCTATTTATAACAGATAGGAAATGAAATCAACCTAGAAGTCTATCAATTATTAAATGCATAATAAAATATGGTATACAAGCTTGTTTTATGGTATTCAAATCACTGATTTCCTTGATGGTTGGCCTCCATGATAAACTTCTTTAACTCCTGCAATTTGAACTGCTTACATTAAGTGTGCTCTATTTAGACAGGATCAGCTGTGCCCATCTCAAGCTGTCCACTTAGTTGTTCTGTTGTGTACTGAAGTGGGTGCAGACATTGGTTCTGCTCCAATTTCACTTGCACTTAATGACCCAGCCCTATGGCTTCCTTCACATCTGTGAGCTACTATTATTTATTACTGTTGTTGGCTAATAACTCTTGTCATCTTGCATCTCTAAATATGCAAGATGTTATCTCCTATTTTTGCTCAAACTAGATAGCTAAAGCTGTAGCCACCTACTTACTCCCACATTTTTATGCATGAAAACTAATTATTTTCCTACAATGTAAAGAGTTCTTTCCACCTAATACACTATTTACTTTCTGTTTTGTCTTTTCCTTGGGAGAAATGGAGTGAAGCTCTCTTTGTCCCACCTAATCAATAGCATGGCTGGGTGTGATGTAAAATAAAGTTTGCATTCTATTGTTTCCATAGCAACCATCACACATAGGATTAGATACGAAACTACTTTCTGATATGAATGCTTCTGATAAAAGGCTTAGAGTTGTCAAACTAAGCTTTCTAGAACAAAATTTTTCAACAACACATTGAACCAGAATTTTGTATGGTTATGAAAAAAGTCAAGAGAAAGTTCACTGCACTGTATCCAAATGCAAATAACCTCCAGGGGATTTGTATTTTAATACCTTAAAGCGTTTTATCTATTAAGAAGGCTAGATAGAGTTGCTATCAGATGGGGCTGCTCCCTGCTTTTCAGAAAAGAATGACTGTAACATGAACTCCTGAAAGTCGACTTGTCTCCACTTTGTTTTCTGACTATTTTTTCTTCTTTCTCCAAATCTTGAAGAATCATCACACTTCTTACCTTATGTGTTTTGTATGTCCTTGTAAGCATGATCTTGCTCTTTTCTCTGCCTTCCTAACATCTCATTGCATCAGTCATCCACAGTCATTCTTCTTCTTAGCACTGATTTCTTCCCTTTGGGAAGCAGTCACATGCAAGTCTTCTTTGTAAACAATAACTCTTTCCTTATTCCCCATTTCATTTTCAAATTACAGCCCCACTTTTCTATTTCCTTCAAGTTAATATTTGGATGTAACATTTGCTTCTCCAATTCCTCACCTTGCATTCACCTTTCAGAAACTTGTAATGTAGATTCCATTTTTCCCCTGATAGACTATCCATGTCCCACATGATAGTCCTATACTCTTTTGCATAGTGGCAATGCTAAGTGGACTAGGTGAGTTGAGACACACACACACACACACACACACACACACACACACACACACACACACACACACAGAAAGAGACAGAGAGAGAGCATGAGGTGAAGGAGGGGTGGGAATGTAGGTGTGAACTTGATCAAAACACATTATATGTATGAAGGAAATTCTCAAACAATAAAAACAAAGAAAAAGGTAAAACTTCCTCCCCGTTAATGAGTCTGTGGATGACTTAGTTCTTACTTTGTTTGTTCTGTTGGGAGCAATCAGCACAAATGGCTACTTCTGTCTCTCTAGGTTCACATCCTCATTCCTGCATCCCTAATCACGTCTTCTCACTGTCACTGTATGTGCATTCTATTGTCCACTCCTCTAGCATACTAATTCCTCAAGATGCTGCCTTTTGCTGACTTTTCTTGCCATCTTACATTTTCTCTGTACCTTAGCCTCTCATGTGGCTTCACCATCTCAATAATCTAGCTTGGTATTACCTACCTCTCTGGTTAATTTGAGACACACTCATCCAAATGTCTGTAACTTAGTAGGTCTACACATGTGTCCCAAACCTCTTTAGTCTCAAAATATATGTTTCTGAATTGACAATCTATTCACTTGCTCCATCCACCAAACCACCTTTGTTTCCTTGTAGTTTTCATTTTCTAAGCTAGCGCCAATAACATTCGCTGATCCATACTTAGGCTAAAAATCCTGAGAAATGTTCAACAGTTCTCTTATTGAGTACTCCCTTCTATCCAATCAGTATGAACACAGTTTAATTATACCCTAGAAGGACACATTACCCCTGTTCCCTCTGTCTACTTCCAATGAGGTTGTTCAGATCATTATCTCTTGAGTAGAAAATTGAAAAATGATCCTAATACTCTCTTTCATGTTTCAATCCCTCCTATGATAAAACCGATAAACCCCATTCAGGATCACTTTCCTAAAGAAAAACTGATCATTACTTCACTCAGAAATGTTGAGGGACCATTATGTCCACTGCTTATCAAATTGCAGAGTTCGGCAGACATCACTTGTATTGTAGTAGATATGAAGTTCCTTCTGAACTTTTAGAGGTTATAAACAACTTAGGTGTATATTGCAGCCCAGATTCCACCCTAGGCACTGCCCTACACACTGCGAATATAAATACAGCAGTGAACCAATTAATTTAAAAACACCTTTTATTTTCTTGTAGTTGTCATTGTAAGTGGTAAGAAGTGGAAAATATATAAATAATCATGGAAATCTGATAATATTAGTTCTAAGCTCCAAAACTTTTGATACCTTGTCATTAAAATAAAGAAAGTGCACTTTTATTAAGGTTATTCTTGTGTATAATTAAGAATCTTACCTTCTTCTGTCTAAGGTTTTTGTCCAATGTAGCCAGGCTAATAATGCAATTCACCTCATTTCTTCTACCCTACATTATTATTTGTTCTTCCATCTTAAATAAGCTTCCATTCTGATTGTGTTCATATTCTAGTTATTTTAAAACCTATATTAAAAGATATTTTCCTAAAAGGTCTTTAATATTTTCATAATTAACCTCTTCTATACTAACAAGGAACAGGTACATTAAAAATGAGGCATAAAAATTAATGGGACTAGATTTGAATTTGAATTGCTTAAACAATACCTAAGACATGGGGAGAGTGAATAACCCTCTTTGAGGCTTAAGTTTTTTAATATGCACAATGGTCACTAAAATATATCTTAAAATTATTATAAAATACACATGTCATATGCATCAAGTGTGTAATAACACTATGCATACCACTGTCACCCAACATCAAGTGTGCAAAAATCACTAAGAATACAGCAAGTGCTTAACAAATGAGTTATTTGGAAACTGCTAGTATGGGGTTCAAATCACAGCCTCAGCTACTTAGCAACTATGTTACCCTGACCATGATTCCTAATCTTACCTCAACTCTTGGAAACTGGGTCTGTTCATCTATAGTGACAGTTATAACTAAGTTTCATGGTTGCCTTGAGCTCAGCTTAGAGGAGAACTTGAAAAAGTGAGTTATTCTCAAGCTCTGACTGAAGTCATAATAGTTTGCATATGTGCATCTACATGCAGACACCACCCTTTAATCTATTTCTCCCACCTAATTATAATAGATTCTTCAGGTACAGTGCATTCACTTAGCTTTCTGTTGACCACATTACTCATTACAGTGCTTCAAATTTTGATGTGCATGGCTATTTGTTGCCTTTCTATCCTTGTGCCCAAGTCCTCATTTTCTTACTAACACTTTCGTGCACACTGCTGTCAGATAGGTTATTAGGTGTTTGAGTGAAAGATAGCATGGACATATTCTATTCTGTTATATCCCTTAGAGGAACCTTAAACTGAGAGTTTTATGTAGTAGGACTTCAATATTTTGGTTAATTTGAATTTAATTCTTATTACATAAACCATAGTCTTCATGAGAAATGTATCTAGAGTTAATCATGTGAAGTATAATCTCAGTAGACATTATAAAAAGCATATTTTGATAGAACAGATCAATCATTTGGACTCAAATATCCTAAGCATCTGTGTGATAAGTGATCCTTTTCTTACATATCACACACAGCTCAACTGCACACAAAAATGAATGTGCATGACATTTTGCTCAAACCCAGATTCGAGGTGATCCTTTTGCTTTTGTCCATCAGTTTTGCAGTTCATTAAAGTGGCTGCACAAAAGATATTCAAAGACCATTAATCTAACCAAGATATCAACTTTAAGATAAAGAATTGCAGTAGAATTTGATTATGCTCCAGTTCTCTGCTTTCTTCCTCATGATTTTTGATTATGGTATTTTATATTAAATTCACGTCAGAAAGTCACAAAGGTGACAGATTCTCATTTAGGCTTTACATCTAATATATATAGTCATAAACTGCTTTTCTAAGTTGCTCTGCACAGATCCATTTAAAGCTCTAGTCCACAACTGACAGATGTGCTGACTTCTGATAAAAATGGCCCAGTATATTTTGCTGTGTTACATAGTTTTGTGTTAGATGATGAAAGACACTACTAATGATTCTGCTTTGGTCAGCAATGAAGTTTATTATGACATCCATTCTCTCCTCTCAAAATAAAAAATTCCAGGATTCATTGTGATAAAAACATAAAGGGTCATGCTGAAGATAATCAATGAAACAATAGAAAGTTAAAAGATGAGAAAGTGACCTGAGAACCACATGTCAAATACTTTCAATCTTGGCTTTATTTTATTGAATCTATGCAAATAGAGGTAAATCCAAATCCCAAGCAATCGGAGAGAATGTATATAAATGGTAATACATTCAGAAAATGCTACAATAACCTTAAAATGATTTGCTTTCGCAGAGAATTCAGGAAATAAAGTGGCATGGAAATTCAGGAAATAAAATTAAACATGCCCTTTGAATTCTCTGTTTTGGTATGGAAAAACAGATTTTCTCCATGGGGTCTTATGCCTGGAGTTTGGGAAAGTTAGAGGCAATGAAGAGGAACTATTGTAACACGACCTGAAAAGGAAATGAAGACAGAACCTTTTCTGCCATTGTATCTGCAAGTATTTTTACCAAGTTAGTTCTTTGACAATTCATACATGTACATAACATATTCTGGTCACTGTCTCCCCTCACCCTCTCTTCTCTACCTCTATCAATAACCAGACAAAATGGGGGAGAGATTAAAAGAACTTAACCCATACTACAGAACTATTTCTTAAGGATAGAGTCAGGGAAAGAAGGAATCATTGCATTCAGCCAGGTATGTTTGAGGCTTTAGAGGATAATCCCAGTACAATGGTCATAAAGGTAAACTAAATGGATCACATAATAAAACCAAAACCTTGTTAGTATAAATTGTCCAAAACAATGGGTTTCATTGTGACATTTTCATGCATGGATGTAATGTGCTTTGATCCTGTTCATTATTACATTAACCCTTCTTTCCACCTTCCCTACTATCTCATCTAAAACTGTCCCTCTTCTAGTTTCTTATGTCTTTTTAAATCTAGATTCTTCTGCATATGAAAGAATACAGTATTTGTCCTTCTATGTCTGGATTAATTCTCTTTATCTTGAAAATGGCATACTTATCTTTTATGACTAAATAATAATAATAATAAATTATGTATATGTACCACATTTTTCTTTGTCTATTCATCTGTTAGGGGATGTCTATTATGTTTCTATGACTTGCCAATTAGGCTATGACAAAATGAGTATACTGATATTGATTCCTGACAGGATATAGAATGTGATATGATAGCAGTATTTTGATTTATAAACATATAATATCATATTCTATGCTACCTTTATAATACAGTGCTTAAAGCAATAAACAGTTGAGAGTAAACATTCAGTGAGTAATGCATATAGTAATAGCTAGGGTTTACTACTGATAATACGGTAAACATAAGTTATCTAGGGGTTTTAGCCATTATTTTATGAAATGAAATGTTAAATTTAAAGAAATCACATTTAGAAAGGTAGCACAATAACTCAAACAGCCAGTCAATCATAGCTCTTATTACAAAACCAATGCTCTCTATAGCACATAGCTGCCAAATTTAAATAATGGAGGTATCTGTGGGAATGAGTTAGAGACTTTACCTTGCTATTCAGAGGCACTGGCAAAACTTAAGTTTAACATTGGGGAAATACAGATATGAACGTGGAAAGTGGTTCCAAGTAATTCTCTTCCACTAATTCTTACATAACACATTTCGTAATAATTAGATGATTTGGCACAAAATACAATTTTCTCTTTCAATTTTATACAATGACTTTAAATTTTGGTGCTTATCAACTTTAAGAAACTATTCAAAATTTGTATACTAAATACTCTTGGGTAGACAGTTTTTGTTTCAGTTCTTCCATACTTAATCCATTCTCATTTCAAAGTATACATTCTTTTGGAGAGTAAACCATTTGTGTTATTTTTGTGGATGCAATAAACTGCAGACAAAATTCTACAAATAAAATTCTTGATTATATTGACAAAGAAAAAATTGGTAATGTGGGATGCCAATTTGGTTACTATTTGAAATACAGTGTTCTCATCTCCACTGTAGACCTGTTCGTATCCACTAACATTGTGAGCAGTATTTAAGACATTAATGACATATGATTTGCACAGCAAACTTATCCTGTATCTGTCTGTCTGTCTATCTATCTATCTATCTATCTATCTATCTATCTATTTATCTAGCTATCTGATTGAATGAATTTTATAATAATAAGAGAGCTATATAAATATCATCAAAATCAATTGCTGAACATTTTTATTTCTTCACAACCAAACAAATCCCACATCCGTTAACTGTGGTCAGTCTCCTAACTACTCACATAACACTATAGCCAATATTAATTTACTTTGTCTCTATGAATCAAATTTCTGTTGGCTCAAATTTTAAATCTTTTCTGTTTTTTAAGAGCATATTCACTATCAGGTGAATGATATAAAGTTAATATCTGTATTGACCAACATTTGCCAAACTCGATGAAAAAGAAATGAGAAAAAGAAGCATCACATTTTGTAAAGTCAATACTTGTAAATTTTGCTGATTTTTAGTCAGTAGGAATTTTTTCTGTACTTTGGCTCTAAAGAAGCTACATCCACCATTTGGAAATAAAACATTTTCATTTGTCTCCAGGAAGGGTAATACTAAGTAAGCTTTCTTAGAGCATTGAGAGTACACTCAAGTAATGTCTAGTCTTGACAAATCCCATTGCATGGAACCAAGGTCGCTGTATCCCACATGGCCAATCTCTCCACTTATTAGTTTATTGAACACTCTACCAAACTAAAGAATTTCAAGGAGAATACAAGGGTAGGACGCTCAAGGTTCAAAAAAATGCTATCTTGTTTTCAATACCAATTAATAGGTTTGTGATTTTAAACTTTTTTTTTCCTTTATTAAGAATTTTTTTTACTCACCAACCACACATCCCCCTCTCTTCGCTCCTCCCACTCCCCTCCCCAGCTTTCCCTTCCAACCCACCCCCCCATTCCTTCCTCTGAAAAGGTAAGGCTTCCCATGGGGAGTTAGCAAAGCCTGGTTGGTACATTCAGTTCAGGCAGGTCCAAGCAGCTCCCCCCTTCAACAAGGCAGTGCGAGATGTCCCATCATAGATAGTGGGCTCCAGAAAGCCAGCTCATGCGCCAGGGATGGATCCTGATCCTACTGCCAGGAGGCCCCTTAAGCAGACCAAACTACACAACTAACTGTCTTGCCTATGTGGAAGACATAGTCCAGTCCCATGAAAGCTTCACAGCTGTTGGTGTAAAATTCATCAATTCCCACTAACTTGGTTTGGCTGTCTCTGTATGTTTCCCCATCATGATCTTGATGCCCCTTGCTCATAGAATCCCTCTTCCCTCTATTCAACTGGACTCCTGGAGCTTGGCCTGGTGATTGGGTGTGGATCTTTGCATCTCCTTCCATCAGTTACTGGATGAAGTCTTCTCTGGAACTGTGGATTATAGTCTGGTTATCTTTTTACATCTAGTATCCACTTATGAGTGAGTACATACCATGTTTGTCTTTCTGAGTCTGGGTTACCTCACTCAGGATGATATTTTCTTGTTCCATCCATTTGCCTGATTTAATGATGTCATTGTTTTTTACTGCTGAGTGTATATGTGTATATGTGTATATGTACCATATTTTCTTTATCCAATGATCAGTTGAAGGACATCTAGGTTGTTTCTATGTTCTGACTATTATGAATAATGTTGCTATGAACAAAGTTGAGAAAGTGTCCTTGTGGTATGATTGAGCATTCCTTGGGTATATGCCCAAAAGTGGTATTATTCGGTCTTGAGGTAGATTGATTTCCAATTTTCTGAGAAAATGCCATATTGATTTCCAAAGTGGCTGTACAAGTTTGCACTCACACTAACAGTGGAGGAGTGTTCCCCTTGCTCCACATCCTCTCCAACATAGACTATCATCAGTGTTTTTTATCTTAGCCTTTCTGACAGGTGTAAGGTAGTATCTCAGAGTCATTTTGATTTACATTCCCCTGATGACTAAGGGTGTTGAGCAATTCCTTAAATGTCTTTTGGCTAACTTCAGATTCTTCTGTTGGGGATTCTCTGTTTAGCTATGCATCCCATTTTTTAATTGGATTGTTTGATATTTTGCTGTCTTGTTTCTTGAGTTCATTATATATTTGAGATCAGCCCTCTATCAAATGTGGATACAAATTGGAAAGGAAGAAGTCAAACTTTCACTATTTGCAGAAGATATGATAGTATACATAAGTGACCCAAAAATTCTACCAGGGAATACCTATAGCTGATAAACAACTTCAGTAATGTGGTGAGATACAAGATTAACTAAAAAAAATCAGTAGCTCCTCTATATACAAATGAAAAAAGGGCCAAGAAATAAATCAGAGAAATACAATAGCCACAAATAATATAAAATAGCTTGGGGTAACTCTAATTAAGCAAGTGAAAGACCTATATGATGAGAACTTTAAAGTCTCTCAAGAAAGAAATTGAAAAAGGTATCAGAAAATGGAAAGATCTCCCATGTTCATGGATGGGTAGGAGTAACTGTAAAAAAAATGGCAATCTTACCAAAAACAATCCACAGATTCAATGCAATCCCCATCAAAATCCCAACACAATTCTTCAAAGACCTGGAAAGAACAATACTCAACATCACATGGAAAAACAATAAACCCAGGATAGCTAAAACAATCCTATACAATAAAGCAACTTCTAGGGGAATCACAATCTCTGACTTCAAGCTCTACTATAGAGTTATAGTAATAAAAACAGGTTGGTATTTTCATAGTAACTGACATAAAGTCCAAAGGAATTGAATTTAAAGACCCTGACATTAATCGGCACACATATGAACACCTGACTTTTTATAAAGAAGCTGAAATGATACAATGGAAAAAAGAAAGCATCTTCAACAAATGGTGCTAGCATAACTGAATGTCAACATGTAGAAGATTGTAAATAGATCCATATCTATTGCCATGCACAAAACTCAAGTCTAAGTGGATCAAAGACCTCAACATAAATCCAGTTACACTAAACATGATAGAAGAGAAAGTGGGAAGTAGCCTTGAATACATTGGCACAGGAGATCACTTCCTAAATATAACACCAGTAGCACAGACACTGAGAGAAACAATTAATAAATAGGACCTCCTGAAACTGAGAAGCTTCTGTAAGGCAAAGGAGATGTTCAATAACACAAAAAAACAGCCTAGAGAATGGAATCTTAAACTTTTTTATTCTTACTCTCTTATATACACTAAAATAATGATACTGCCCAACTGATAAAGCTATTAGGAAAAGTAAATGTAATAACATATATGCAAATACAAACTAGAGTGTATTTGAACAGTAATGTTCAGAAATATTAGCTTCCTTTCCTCTACAATGTTTTCCTACCAACTCCTGATTTGACCACTCTAAAGCATATGACATTGTGATCAATAACAGAAGACCTGGATTTAAGTTGTTCCATTTCTATCCAATAATCACATTTTAGTCCAAACTATTTAACCTATGTTGGTTGTTGTTTTCTTCTGTCTCAAGATGCTTTAAAGTTAAAAATATATATAAATCACTTGGGTATCTTGTTTAAATTCAAGTTTTAACTCATTAATATAAGTAGGGAGAATTCTAGGACTCACAAGCCCTAGAATGTAAGCTCTATATAACCTATAGGGCATACAAAAAGCCCTGAGCGAATGAAATCTTGAATGATTTTGTGATATTGAGATGGGCACAGTCATGACAGTGACCAAAGCCTTAGAACTATTGAAAATTGGTAAAGCCTTTCCCACATGGGCTTGGCTTGTAGTTGGCAAAACCTTCTTCTGATTCAACTGCCAGTGTTTACAGACAACTGATCAGTATATATAAGAACTAGCAACCATATCTTATTCCTCCTAAATGTTTACATCCTGATACTAGTAGTCTGAACTAGGATAGCTAAACCCTCCCTGTACTGTATTTAACACACAGGTTGACAGTTCCAGTAGTAATGGTTGTAGCATATGAAGCTCCATCACAGCACAAGAGTTGTCCTGACCCAATCATTGTTGGGTGTCTATCATTTTTTCATGTACTTACTGTACTTAATCAGTATCCCAGACCCACGGAGCTCAGGTTATGGCAAGAACTCTTGACTGTGGTCAAGCCCAATGTAAATGTTGAGATAATGCACTCATGAGTAGGCCATATCACATGACAGGTGAAAGGAGTTTTATTGATTTAAATATGGTTCCAAATAAATTGATTTGGGGTTACTGAAAATAGAGTATCCTAAATCGGTGTACCCTCTTCAGAGTAACTCATTTGAGGAAGTTATAGACTTCTGGAAAAGACAGAGAATGCCTCTTGCTTGTCATGAAGTAGCAAGCTGTTATAAATTTTTACATGTATGAGGAAGTTAATTCTACATTTTACCAACAACCATGTAAACCTGGAAGTGGACGACTTGCTTCTGATCAGACCTCAACTGTGACTGATAAATGGATTTTAACTGAAGGGACATGCACTCAGTGGGGTGCTCCCTACCAGACACTGATTAGGTACAAACCATACACAAATACCTGATTCTCAGAGAGATCTTTTATTAAGCAGGGAAGAAAATTAAAGTGGCTGATTTGTGAGTCAAACCAAAAAAAAAGCAGCAAATGACCATGTAGGTGTAATTTTTTAAGAGGAAAAAAGGGTAGGTCTGTGTTATAATGGGCTAGACTATGGTGGTATATTTTGATAGGGCATGTTAATTAGAGTAGGCAAAGAGGGAGCATTTTATTACTGGACTTCAATACTTTGATAGCTAGACATTAGTGATCAGCCTTAGGAATGAGTCTGGCATAAGAACTTGCCCAAATAAGAGAACAGACCTTGGAGGCTAGCTTTAGGTATGTAATCTAGGTTTTACAAGAGAGAGAAGGGGGAAGGGCAAGACCTGCCAGTACCATGCTTGCCATGCTTGGGTCTGCTAGAGCTCTTCAGTAACCTTGTAAATGATCAAGCTAAATAACACTCAGACACTAAAGCCTTGACTAAAACATGTTGTTTTAAGCTGATAAATCTGTGTGGTTTTGTTAGGCAGAAATGTAATCTCAACATAGTAGATTGTTATGAGGTTACAAGCTGACTGCTGCTGATATATGACTACACTCTAAAGTGTATATCACATATGGATTCCAAGATTTAGAGTGAACACAGACTTAGACGTGCACTGGAATGTCCTTTTGTTATGATCTCTTGAACCTTATGCATGCAGTTGAACTTCATTTTCTAAATTTGATTCATAGAATTTCTGTGGGAAATCCCCATTTAAATTTTCAGATGTCTGTGTGTACTCTCAATGAGGATTTCATTCCCTTTGATTTTTCCATTCTTGCTAGAAAATTAAGTAGATTTTAATCAACTGTAAATAGCACAACACAGAGAAGTAATTACCATTTTATCAATTCAATCAAATCCTTTTAAACTACACTAAGTATTGCTAGTAAAATGATTTCAATGGTTACACTTGAGAATGTTAAATAAGCCAAAAATTATCAGTGATTCTTGGTTTTGTTCAACCTCAAGTATTATGAAAACAAGTTTTTCAGCATCTTATATTTTAAAACTACCTTACGAAATTATGGATAGCATAAAAACTAAGTCTGTTTCAAGTGTTTATAAGTCAGTGGGTTTGGGCAGACCCATCATCACGGCCATTGTCATATAGACTTGTAGCACTCTTGAGTACTCTTGTTATTTTAAGTCTTCTCTTAGTTGGAGAGAGAGGGACAGGAAGAGAGAAGGGGCTGGAGAGATTTTGCAGGCTATTGGATCTGGAAAACATGGACAGTATGGTCAGCCAATCATCCTTCCACTCTTCCTTGGATTTATCGGGTTTTTATTTCAATTTCTAAATCCCGAGTTTTTAATAATACTAAAACAATTAAGGTAAAATCATTCAACTCCTATACAAATAGACCAGTGCCTTGTTCAGCAATCAGGAGAGAAACTTCATCTTTCAGGAGATGGGAACAAATATAGATACACAAAGCTGGACATTATGCGATAGGTGAGATAGTTTGGAACACTCAGCCCTAAATGTGATCTCTCCATCAAATCCTTCTTCTTAGAGCTCAGTCATACCAGAGGATGATTAGGTGGAAAGATTATAAGAACCAGAGGGGGTGAAGGATACCAAAAAAACCCATGTCTTTTAAATAACATGATCAAAACTTATATGAACTCACAGAGACTGAAACAGCATGCACAGGACTTACATATATTTGCACCAGGTACTTTTCATTTATTGTATATTTATAGTATGGCTTTAACTTTAGTGTTTTTATGTGATTCCTGAGTGTGTGAGTGAGTCTCTTACTCTTGTACCTTCTCCTGGCCTCCTTTCCTTCTGTGGGTTTGTCTTATCCAACTTCAACATAATAGTTTTTGGGTTGTCTTATTGTATTCTATTTTGTGATATTTAAAAATAAAATGAATGAATGAAAATCTAGCTACTAGGGTAAACATTGAGAACTCTCATTTAAATCTGCTGAGAGAGGGAAAATCAGTTTTCTCCAGTGCAATGACACTGGGTATACTAACCACTCCAGGAATTATGATCAGGAGTAGTTGATCAACAAATAATGGACTCCACATGGGTTTTTTGTATGTTTTATTTGGTTACAATTTGGTAGATTTTTTTCTTGTTTTTGTTTGTTTGTTTTTTTTCTTTCTTCGTTTTCTTTTGGGGTATTGTTTTGTTTTCTAGGTTTTGAGAGTTTTGTTGTTGTTTGGAGAATTTGGTTTATCTTTTTGAGAAAGAACTTAAAGTTGGGTGAGGAGGAAGAAAAAGGATCTGGGAAGACTTGGAGAAAGGGAAGAATATTATCAAAATATATTTAATTTTGAAAGTTGATTTAAATATATATTGCAGAGGAATAACTAAAATAAACAGCTAAAGTTTGTTTTTCTCTTCATGTGACAAAGTGCTCTCACCAAAATCAACTTGTAGGAAGAATGGGTTTATTTATTTTATCTTCCATGTTATAGCCCAGCACCAATGAAAGTCAGGGTCAGAACTCAGCTCTAGAACTGGATAAGAAATAAAGGAGAAATGCTACTTGTTGACTTACTCAGTGGCTTGTTTACTGTCTCATGGTTTCTTCAATGGGCTAGGTGCTCCTATCTAAAAATTACACCACTCACAGTAGGCTGGCCCTTCCAAATCAATCATTAAACCAAATTTATCTCTCATAAATATGGACACAGTCCAATATTATCTAGACAGTCTTTCAGTTGAGACCTGCCAGTGGTCATGTCAGAGGAGCAACAGATGACATTTGATTTCAAGTTATCAGCCCTTCAGGAGAAGAATCCTCGTTGGGTGAATCTTGGATAGGCAAGGCCCCAAGACTCCAGACTCCAGACTATCTTTTGCTTCTGCTGTGCTCTCACATATTTGCTGCCATCTTTCTCTGGTATCTGGCATGGTGTAAATGGGTGTGGGGAGATCCCCACTGCCTGTAATTTAGTGTGTTTATCTCATGGAAACATCCTGTTCTACTGGGCATTTTTTACCTGTGGATTATTATGAAGACAATTTCTTCCTAAGCTGTACTGTCTAATTGACTGATAATAATAATATTAGTTTAAATAGAGTTTTGCTGGTTAAATATATAAACAAGGAAGCCTATATAAAGAGCTACAACACATGAGTTTCTATTTAGGAGCCATATAGACTGTGGCTTACATTAATGATTAAGAAAAAAAAATTCAGTCCCAGTAGCCAAGATAAGTTAATTTTTTTAGCATCAATGTTGGGAGATGGGTCCACAGGTTTTGGAGTGTATCATAGCTGAAACAAAGCTTTGGAAATGACTTAAAGATAGACTAAAATGTTTTTGTTAAATAACTTCATGGTGAAAAACTCAAGAATACATCATTATAAAATTTTAGAAAGGCACATAGTTGAGTAAGGAGCTCTTCAAGGTCAAGGAACAAGAAAAAAAGCAGCCCAATTATCACTAGTTGATGTGCCTTTCTTGCTAGGATTTGTTGATGCCAGACATGGTAATTCATTCTTTATACCCATTCCCCCCCTCAATCTCCTGATTAAAAAAAAAAAACTATTGAAGTGTGGGTATGTACCCTAAAATATTAAAATAGAGTTGACTGATTCTTTTTATATATAAAAGTTTATATTTGTTATTCCTTTAAAATTCTGTATAAGATTACCTTTCAAGATGAGTAATAAAGTTATTGGTTCTTTCTTTGTAACTGCAAAATGCAGCCTGCCAGTAAAAGGATATCTTGCTTGCTTATACTATGTTAATCTGTAACAAGTTGCTTGGGTGTGAATGTACATGGGTTCTTGGGATAATTTGTTTTTCACCTGTAATATGTAAAATTTAACCATATAATGGGTATGTAAAACATGCTGTTTTTTATTTGTATTCATTGTAATCATTCACTTGAAAAACAGTATGTAACCACATTGTCATTTTTATATTGCCTGAAAGATTTTGCTGGGGTATACAAGTTGTAAGGGAGAGAATAAAGATATAGTTAAAATGAGTTTGAAGGAACACATCAAGAATGAGAGCGTTAGAAGGAAAATGTCAAGAATGAGAGTTAGGAGTTAAAAGGAAACCATCAAGAATGAGAGAATTAGAAAGAAGACATCAAGAAGGACAGAAGGGACATTTTGGGATAGAGATAGGAGAAAAGAATATAGAAAACAAAATCAGAATACAAAAGAAGAACAAAAGAAATGTCTGAAGGAAAGAGTGTGTGTCTTTTCCCTAACCCCTTCTGATAAAAAATCATAACATGTGTCAATTAGACAGATTTCCTTTCAGACCTATGCAGCTGGAGATTGGTCTCCCAAGGTAGTGATAAGATAACAAACAGTTGTGGTTTTATTTTTTTCAGAACCATAGATGCTTAATACAATGGCCATAAACACTAAGATACAGACATCTCTTTGAGGTCACAAATTTTTGAGAGGAAGTGGGAATCATGGGAGTAGTTGGAGTGGAAAGAGGGAAAATTATCCCATTTTCCATAATGTCAAAAGAAATTAAGTATTTAGGAAAAAATTAAACACAGGAGTTAAAAAAATCTGTCCATTGAAATCTAGAAATCCTTGATAAAATATGTTGAAGAATGTATATGAAAAGATTTGCCATGTTTACAGATAAGAATAAGTAATATTACCAAAATATTCCTGGAACCCAGAGTAAACAACTCATGAACAACTGGACAAAATGCAGAGGATAAGTGACTGTGAGGTACCTAGGCCCAGTTGCTATATCTAAGGTTTCAGAAACATTGCCTAAGATAGAGCAGAAAGACTGTAAGGGCCAAAGGGACAGGACACTTGCTGCTAGATAGTGTATTCTAGATGTGGAATAAATGTTGAGCCCATGAAATATTAACAATGTGGTTGCCTAAACAAGATCTGCATAATGACAACACCAGTCAACAAACTAACAAGGACATGGGGAATTTAACAAGTCCTTGTCCTTAGATGAGGAGCTATAGGTGGAGAGATGAAGAGAGAGGGTGAGAGTTTTATCCCTGGATAACCCCAATTTTATATTGTTCAATCCCAAGTGGTCAATACTAATTAAAGAGGAGGTCATGATTTTGAGAAGAAATGGAGAGAACATAAGAGGGGTTGGAGAGTAGAAAAGAAGTAGGAATGATGTTAAAAAATATTAATTCTTTAAAAAGATAGAAAGGACAGATTTATCTGCATGTAACTAGAGAGTCAACATCCCTTATCAAAAATACTTAGAAAAACCAGAAGCATATCAAATTTAGAGGGGAAGATAGTAGATAGTTTTTTTCTTTAATTCCTTTTTTTTAAATCTTAAAATATTTGCATATATGTGATGAATTGCCTAGGACATATCAAGTCTAAAGGCTTTCATTTTATATTTTATTTATAATTCATACAAATGATGGTGATTATATATAATGTTTGATAAGTTTGCACATGAAGCAAAGTATCATGGCATAAAATTTATGATTATGTCAGTGCTTAAAAAGATTCAGATATTATCAAGGACCTGCAGAGTTCTCAGCCCTAAATGAGACAGCCATATCATCGCCTTCTTCACAAGGCTCAAGAATCATAAGCAAAGAAAAAGAAAGACTGTAAGATAAAGAGGTACTAGATGACTGGGATACCTTGCTCAGCCTTGATGCAGAGGGGAGGGGCTTGACCCTTCCTCAACTTGGTATGCCAGACTTTGCTGACTACCCAAGGGAGGCCTCATCCTCTCTGACGAGTAGATGGCAGGTGGGATAGGGAGGAGAAGGGAGGGACAAGAAAAGGGGGAAATGGGGGTGCTGGGGTTGGTATGTAATTGAAAAAAATTTAAATAAAAAATAAATTAAAAAATTGGGGAAACCACTGGATGCATAAAATCAGAGTGCTATGAGCACAAGATGTGCACAAAATCAAGCCATCAAAAAGTCAAGCAGGGATAGGGGAAGAGCTCATGAAGTCCTGCCCCTAGCTTAGAATCTTTGACAGCTGGCAGATGCTGGGGGCAGGAGAGACAGTTTTATTCAGGTATGTGGACCCTAATAGGCTTCCTATGCTCCAGTAAATGGCCCTTATATCCATTCATATAATGATAGCACTAAGTGAACTCACTGGGTTTAAAAAGAAGAGAATGTGAAACAGAGGAAATATGGTGGACGGTAGTGATGAAACAGAGGTGTGGTATATTTGTTCAAAACACTTTATATAAATTGTTTTGCAAAAATGAAAATTTCAAGCAATAAAAAGTTGTAGATTTTAGAGGATTTTAAACTGTAGAATTGATTATGCGTGGTCTCCTATACGCCTTTCAGTGCTACATCTTTTGATGACTTCATTTTTTCAGTATTTGTCTGCAGCCTTACTTCTGAATTACTGCAGGAAAAACAAAAGAATAAAATTGCTGCAGATCTCTTTTGGGGCATTTTATCTGAAAACGAGAAGTCGTTCTCTCTCTGGAACCCTTATCATGCCCTTGTTTAATGGAGCTCACTGAACTTTCAGTTCAATTCACTTTTGAAAACTATACATTTGGAGATGTGCAGAGGAACAGAGGGAGGAGAAACTGTAATCAGAATATATTGTATGAACAAAATCTATTTTCAATAAAATAAAAAGAATAAGTGAATAAATTAATAAATGTTTATTGCATCATTATTCATCATCATCATAATAATTATAGTTATGGTTAACATTATAGCAATAAAGTGGTTACCTGTAAAATGTTGCCTGCATTAATATAATACACTCAGATAGTGAAGTATGATATAGCCACTAAGAAGGATGAATTCATGCCCTAACCACTGTCTTGAAGGGATCTCTATGAACTAGTATGAAAAAGCAAACTATATTGTAGCTTGATTTTTCCGCCTCGCTCACAGTCAGGACAAACCTCTGTCACCCGCCAGTCCCACAGCCGCTCAGACCCAACCAAGCAAACACAGACACTTATATTGCTTTCAAACCGTATGGCCGTGGCAGGCTTCCTGCTAACTGTCCTTATCTTGCTAACTGTGCTTTTATCTTAAATTGATCCATTTCCATACATCTGTACCTTGCCATGTGGCTGGTGGCTTACTGGCGTCTTCACATGCTGCTGGTCATGGCGGCGGCTGCAGCCTCTCCTTCTGCCTTTCTGTCCTTTTATCCTGCCTAGCCACGGCCGATCAGGTTTTATTTATTGACCAATCAGAGCAACTTGACATACAGACCATCCCCCAGCACAGCCAAGTGCAGACCATCTCAAACACCTGCACTCAGGCCCATGGTCCTAATCATCCTCTATACGGACCTGCTGGGTAACGCCACAAAGAACCTGAGAATGGGCTCCCACAGGACATACAGAACATCCCACAGCACTTCCCCTTTCTTTTTTTTTAAAAGGAAGGTTTTAACTTTTACACATCTCCAAAGTCAGCTTGGTATATTTGGGAATTTGGGCGTAGCTTCTCTTAACTACTTCCTGCTGGAGGGGGGCGCTGTATCTTATGGGGATGCAAAGAAAATTTTAGGATCATGGAGTAGTCCGTGAGACCGTATCGTCTGAGCCAGTTGCCTTGAAACGATTCTGGATGTTGGATCATCTGGGCCATGGTGTCATCGGAGACCTTTCAGGTGGTCTTGGCTGGTCAAACCTGATGTATCTTAATCTGGAACAAATCCATAGCCTCTGGCTTTCTGTAGAGACAAAAGCAGAGTCTCCTTTCCAAAGTAACACATCCTTATATCCAAATTTTAAAGTCAAGATATCTTTAATATATACATATTGGTTTAACTCAACATCTTTTACGATCAAATGTTTTTCTGCAGTTAAAAATCCCAAAGACAATATAATCCAAACTCTCTGTGTGATATCCATCTTTACATGGCTTATTTTTTATATTACTTTTACTTTCTCTTTAATACCAACGTCACCGTTCCTGGAGAACTTACCGACGTCACCGCTCCATGTGTTGAGTTCTGAATCCTCTTTACCACCACTCGAGGATTCTTCTCAGATCACACTTTATTGGAGCGCCTCTTGGTTAAGGGACTTTGTCTTTAGTATTTTTTTTTTCATAACACCGGCCTTTATCCCTGTTCATTTGTCCTTTTTCTTTATTCCTTTTTTTTTCTTCCCTTTTTTTCTTTAACCCTTTTTTTCTTTAGCCCCAAGTTCGGGCGCCACTATATAACTGTATTTATTAAAATATAAAACTATGTGTTTGATAAATTGTTCTCCTAGCATATAGGAAAGAAGGCATTATAAAAAACCTATATTAATTTCTTTCATATAGATTTTGATCTAGAGTTAATACATAATAAAACATGCAACTATTGTATGATGTGATAATTGCCAGAAGAGGGACAGGTCCAAAAGTGTTAATACAAAGTGAATTACAAGCAGAAGTCAAGTGCAGTTGTTTTTATTATAGCAGAAAGAAAAGTATTTCCTATGAATGCAAGAGCATGAAATAGAAAAAGATCATGTGATTACACCATAGATGAGAGACAGAAAATAATAGAAAACTGGAAAAAAAGGTTATGACTAATTAGCTATATAAAACAGTTGAGATATTAACCTAAGGCAGTGTGGTGATATTTTATTTGTGCTGAAATGTGGTGATATTTTACTTGTATGTTAATAAATAAAGTTTGCCTGGAGATCAGAGGACATAGAAAGCCATCCATAAACAAAAGTCAGGCGGTGGTAGCACACGCCCTTAATCTGATCACATGGAAAGCAGAGTCTCTGTGTGTTCAAGGACACAGCCAAGTGTGGTGACACATGCCTTTAATCCCAGTACCAAATGTAGAGACCTGGAGTTCTGTATAGACAGGCAGTGATGAGAAAGTGAGGCTGGGCTAAGAGCCAATGAGAAGGCAGAACAGCAAGGTAATAAAGGCCCAGGTTAGACAGGAAGTTGCTGGTTCTCTGGGGTAGCTGCAGTGGTGAGGTGAGCTAAGGTTATGTGGTAGCTCTCACTATTTATCTGATCTCTATGGCTTTCACCCCTGTATTTGGCTCTGTGTTTCTTATTTAATAAGGCTGTTTAGAAATTTGTCTACAAGGCAGCACTTATAAACACTTGTGTCACAGGGCTATTCTTAACATGTTCCAAGGAACGTTTTATTTGTATACTGAATATCAGGATTTTTCATATTGAAATTCAACCAGAATAACTTCAAAACATCTACTTGTTCAGGGAAAATATCTGCAGCATGAATTGTTAGAAGGTCTTATTAATGAAAACAAACCCAGGAGCCAGATACTGGGGTGAACACTGAAAGATCAAAGAAACAGAACAAGCCACAGCTAACCTCACCTTTCCAACTTCTCAGCTTTTCCTTTTTCCATGAATCTTCAGACTGAAAGCTTCTGAGTCTTCATCTGAATTGATCTCAGTTGAACTGCTACTGAAAGCTAAAAGCTTAAAGACTCTAGTTCCTGCTCCTCACGCCTTATATACCTTTCTGCTTCCTTCCATCACTTCCCGAGATTAAAGGCATGTGTCTTTCCCAAGCAAAACATAAGATCTCAAGTGCTGGAATTTAAGGTGTGTGTCACCATGCCTGGTTGTTTCCAGTATGGCTTTGAACTCACAGAGATCTGGATGGATCTCTGCCTCCAAAATGTTATGATTAAAGGTGTGCGTGCCACCATTTTCTATCTAGTCCATGTCTATCTAGCAGCTGTTCTGTTCTCTGACTTCAGAGTTTATTAGGGTGTACAATATATTGGGGACACAGTATCACCACAAATATCCATTTAATTTCCATTACATGTTAACAACTACTACAAAAGATGATTCTATATTTCTCTTTATCTTTCTATATATCCCAATTCTAATGTTAGAGGACTGAACTTGTCTTAACTACAAACTCTGGAAAATTCAACTCCCATGAGAAAATGTAAATGACAAAGAATGTCTTAATGTATTTTGAAAACTCTCTTGACCTTGTAAACCAAAATAATTTAGAGACATCTAGAGGATACTCCAACAACTATTTAAGAACATTAAGTGACATAGAAACATAAGACAAAGAATCCAAAGAAGGGAGGTAGGCAACATCACACTCATCTCTACAAACTTACTCTGTAGAGAATGAATGCTATTCCGTTAGCTACTTCATACATTGCTGTGGCAAAATCCCAGGCAAAAGCCACTTAAAGATGGAAACATCTTGGCCCACAGATCGAGGATATAGTGCATTATACACATAGGGAATTCAGTCCCATTGTATCCACATCCAAAGAGGAATTAATGCCTGTGCTCATTCTGCATTCTCCTTTTCATTCAGTCTGAGACCTTAACAAATGGAATCATGTTAACTACATTTAGGATAGACCAACATACTTCAAGTACTCTAATACACAGAATTCCTCACAAATATGTCAGATATTGGTTTGCATAGTGATTCTATTAATAAATAACATCAAGTTGACTATCAAGATTAATCACTAGGTATATTAATAAAGATTTCAAAAATGTATGTCAGCATGAGAATACTCTTATTGAACTACCTCAAATTTGTATATGATATTATATGCACTGAACCTAAGGAACCTCAGTACTGTTACTAAAATAATCATGCACTTATAATCTCACACCACGATCTTAGATAAGAAAAATGAAGCTTGACAACAGATGTTACTTTGTTAGGTGTCAAGTCTTACAACCCAATAGATAGTAACCCACTAAATGTTACTTTGTAAAATAATGTATGATAATAAAGGTATATTGAGGTAAGATCCTGACAAATAAAACCCTGGATCAAGAGTGAGACTGGACTAGGCTCCCTGCATAAGCAAGACAGCTGTGTAGCTTGATCTGCTTAAGGGGTCCCCAGGCAATAGGATCAGGATCCATCCCTGGTGCATGATCTGGCTTTTTGGAGCCCACTACCTATGGTGGGACACCTCACACAACACAACTTTGATGCAAGGGGCAGGTAGGAGGTTTGGATCTGCCTCTACTGAATGTCCAGACTCTGCTTACTCCCCATGGGAGGCCTAACCTTCTTGTAGGAGGGAATAGGGGGTGGGTTGTCAGGGGGAGGCTGGAGGAGCTGGAGAAGGGAAGAAGGGGATCTGTGATTGGTATGTAAAAAGAATAAAAAAAATCTTAATAAAAAAGGAAGATTGGGAAGGTCTAGCAATAATATGTAATGATTACCCACATCAATAATGACTAAGTAATATTTTGAGTTCTATTTCCTAGGTGCTATGATAAGAGATTTATAGTTGCTTCAATTTAATCTTTACAACAACCTACAAGATAGATTCTATTAGAAATACTTACAATTGATAAGATTATCCTGACACATAACATTTTTGAATGGTTTCCATATACCAGGTATCGGGATGAGGATTTTATTTTCATACTAATGTAATTACAGCAATTATATAGTAGGTACCTATATTAGATATTTTTATTGCAATAATGACACATGTAATACAAGCTACTAATGAAGAAGTTTATTTATATTACAGTTATCCTGGCAGTATCTCATAATAGTTTATAGTAATTCAAGGGTATCTGTGATATCAATAAAATTATTATATCATAAACCAATACCAGAAAGAGCCCTCATCAATACTAATCCAGATATGATGAATTTAAACTTCCAAATCTTTTATATTAAAATAGCTATTTTCTCCTTATAAATTGAGTGGCCCAATAGTTTCTTTCTTACAGTCCAAAACTAATGAACTATCATTAATATCATTAATATTTACAGAATGAGAAAACTAAAGGAAGGATAAGATTCCTATGTCTGGAAAAAAGAAAAAAAATAAGCCATTCATCTAAGATTGTGCAATTGGGAAAAATTGGTCCCAGAATTTGAAAATATGTCTATGTGACTCCATAATCAATGTTCAGACTTTATAATATACTGTTCATCATGTAGGTTACCACACTTATAAACTGGCAAGATAGTATTAGTGCTGACCCTAAATACAAGACATTTAAAGGAGATGGTTAAAAATGTTTTGAGTACAGCTTTATCTCTGTGATTACCAAGCATTCAACTGCTAAAGTTTTGCTTGCTGTTCACAAACTTGAGTATACTCATTGATAGTAAGTGTGAGGCTGTACAACAGAATCATAAAAGTCTAAACAGACCAAATTTGAAATCCACCTCTCCATTACTGTGTGACTTCAGGTATGTCATTTATCCTTCCTATGTATCAGTTCCCATGCCTATAAAACGAAGGCAAGGGCAGCATCTATTTGACAAATAGGCATGCACCAAGTATTTATCACAGAGTATATTACAGACCAAATAATCAAGTACATTAACTACATAATCAAATCCTACTCCAAGAATTTCTCTTCACTCATGGTGCTACTTAAGTACCACCTTTTTCCAGAATTGGTACAAGAATGATCATGTTGTCCATGATTTCCCTTTCTTCAGCAACTGGCAATACCAAAAATCCTTAGTAAAGGCCCTTGCTGCCCAATGTGACCACTTGGTTGCTGGGTGTTTGTTAGTCTTCAGTGGTGCTGAACTCCAGGGATAGAGCTCCATAACTAATCTACTGAACTTCCCTAATCCAGAAATGAGAGCCAACAACAGGATAACACTCATGAACACATTCACAAGTGAAGAGTTTTCTTCACCAAAACCAATTCATGAAATCTGGAAGAGGTAATTGTATACAGATATAAATATAAGTCTTTAAGGAAAAATAAAACCTTGATACCACCAATGGAAAACAATGAGTTTCCATGAACCATCTCCAAGGAAATGGACACCTATTGTTTTCTAGATAGAGAATTAAAGCTATTGTTTCATGAAGTTCTGGAAGATAGAATACAGATACATAATGAAGTAAAATCTGGAAGATAATAAATAAAATTAAACATTCAGAAAAGAGATAGGAGTCATATAGAAGAAACCATTTATAAATTCTAAATCAGACAAACAGAAGGAACAAAAAAACAAAGAAGAGAGATCATTACTTAATAAGTTTTATAAAGGTACCTGTCAATAAGAACAAAGTCATTTTATATGTACCCCAAGAGAAAAAAGTATACTAAACAAAGAGACATGAATAACTGGATACTACCTAGTGAAATCAAAATCACAACATGGAAAATCTAGAAGGAATAGAGTAAGGAACAGGTATATTGAAAAGAATAATACTAGCAAATTTACTAAACTTTGGAGAATATTGATATCTAGATATAAAGAATTCTAGATGCTAATAAAATTTCAACTTGAGTAATATTTTAGTGAAAAAGTATTGTAATCCACCCAGAAAATGTTAAGACAAAGATAGTTAGAAAGCAGACAGAGAAAAGAAATTTACCTCATACAAGAGAATTCTCACAAGTAGATTTCTCAGCAGACATCTTACAGACCAGCACCACATGAAATTTATTTTTAAAGTAGTGAAATAGAAACTTCCAAGCAAGAATGTATAACCAAGCAAAACTCTACTTCAAAATGAAGAAAAGTTACCTAGAGAGATGGCTTCATGATTAAAATCACGGGCTGTTCTCCCTGAGGACCTGGGCTCAATCCCCAGCAACCACATGGTGGTTCACAGTCACCTGTAACTCTAGTTCCAGCAGACCCAATACCCTCTTCTGGCCTATATTGGCACTGCATGCACATGGTGCAAACACATTCACACAGGCAAAACACCCGTTGACATAACATTAACAATATTTTAAATGCAGTAAATGCAAATTTTTTCCAACAGTCTACAGAGAACTAAAGAAACAGAGGCAGGAGAATCAAGAGTTTGAGATTAACCTGGGCTACATGAGTCAAAAATCAGTTTATGCTACAAACCAACATCTGTTACAAACAAGGAATTAAAAAAGCCTTGTACAGTTCAGGAGCTAAAAGATGTTAAAGATGTCATACAAGTCAAAATAATAACACTATTAACACAGAAAACATTTGGAAACAAAAAATATAAAGAATATTTATAAATTCTGATAAAGAATAAATATACAGTAAGAATCAGAACATTATGATTGTTCAGTGGTGGTGCATATATCATTTAACTGTAGAATGAATGTTAATAGACAAAAGTATTAAAAATAACTACCATAAAAAATAATGTGTGTGTGCATGTGTTTGATGGACTACAAGTACATTTAGGATTGAGGCAACAACAAGCTGATAATATAAAATTTTATCCATCCATTGTGCCTCTGTAAGGCTGAAAAAAACATACAACAATATTTATTTTTAAGGGCATATATTACAACACACGTAAGTAAGGATGTACAAACAGGTTTGTAGTGTTCATGGACGGTTCGGGTTTCAGTGTTATTAGGATAACCTAAAAATCTTGTGCTTTGTCTGCATTGACACAATGGAAACATTGTCAAAATGATCAAATGCATTCACTGAAATGAGAGTGATGTAATTCCAAAACCAAACCAATCAGATAAGGGATTAAAGTTTTGATAAAATGGACTGGAGTTTAGGGATATAATGAATAGGGACTTAATTGGGCAAGATGAGCATAATTTTTGAAGAACCTGAAGTAGAATAGTATTTACTGAGAAGTAAACTATCTTTAAGTGTCAGGTAATTATAATCATCATCTTCCATTCAACACTGGAAAAGTGGTTAACTACCTATGTTTACAGAAAAATCTTTTTCTTTTAAGGCACACATAATGATGTGATTTTGAAAGATAATTCCCCTCACATGTTCACATGGACAAGAACCTTGGCTACCTGCTTCTCTGAGGATCATGTCTGCTACTTCAAGGGTGTACCTGAATCCATCTGCATGCAACTGTAGATTGCCATATTAGGTAAATAAGTTAGAAAAATAAATATGACATTTTGTCTGACTTGTAGAATCCATGGTAGACAAAAATAATATGTATATACTCATAACATGGATGTAGAAACAAGACTGCCTGGGGTAATTGAAGTAAATATTGAGAAGGAAAGAGGGCAGGGGGAGGGGGGAGGTAATGCAGTCAAAATACATGATAAACTTCTAAGAAGGTATTTCTATTAAATTTCTCACTATGTAGAATGTGTACAAAACAAGGACAAATTTGTTAAAGATGTGAAATTTTCATCTTAATTCAGCTGATATTTATTTTACCAGTTAATTTACCAAAAAAATGTTTGACATACAGTTGGAAGGAACTGAATCATATATAAACCTGAAATACATTTAATATATTCAAATAAAAATTAAAATCCATTTAAAAATAATTTCTCAAGAAAATGAAAATGGACTTGGTGGTGGTGGTGCACGCCTCTAATCCTAGCACTAGGGAGGCAGAGGCAGGTGGATCTCTGTGAGTTAGAGACCAGCCTGGTCTGCAAAGCAAGTTCTAGGACAGCCAGGGCTGTTACACAGAAAAACCCTGTCTTGAAGAAAATAAAAGGAAGTAAGGAAGGAAAGAAAGAAGGAAGGAGGAATGAAGAAAGGAAGGAAGGAAGGAGAGGGGGAAGAGAAAAACAGTAAAAGGAAAAGAAAAAGGTGAAAACGAGAGCCTGAGAGTAGAAAAATGTTTACTTATATCATATATATAGTATATATGATAGATATGATAATATACATAAGATTTTACACCAAATATGTTACAGAGGCTGCTTACAGCACTGAAAAATATGGCACACAATGCAATCAAAGGTTGTCTTTAATTTTTAACATCTTAAAATTATTTCTCCTTACGAGAGAAAGAAATGGTGTTCATCTTGTCATGTTAATAAATAGATACCTTTATGCTATGTTTTTACTCATTTCACATTACCCTGTTCTTTCTGAACCCCTCTTTCCTCCCTCAAAAGAGTTCTACAGTCTTCTTTTACATTTCCTGTGATGGTTAATATCTATTTTCAATTGATAACCTCTGGAATTAGTTGGGAGATAGGTCTCTGGGAGTGCCTGTAGGGAATTAATTTAATTTAATTAATTATGTTAATTGAGGTAGGATTATATGTCCACTGTGGGTGGCTCCATTCTCTGAAGTAGACTGCATAAAAAGGAGAAAGCTAGATAAACGCAAGCATTCATTGTTTTCTTCTTACTCACTGCACATACAATGAGGCCTGCTGCCTTAAGCTCTTGCTGGTGTGACTTCCATATCATGATGGAATGTAACCCTGAATAGTGGGTCAAAATGGCCCTTTCTCCCTCCAGCTCTTTATGTTAGAGTATGCATCACAGCAGCAGAAATGTAACTAACACAGTTCCTATTCTGTTTTTATGTCCTCTAGATAATAGTAGATAAAATACAAACTTGATGAATGATGGAAACATGATACCTGTCTTTGAAAGTCTGCCTTATTTTGCTTAACATAAGGATCTCCAGGTGCAGCATTTTGCAGAAATTTTCATAATTTTTTTTTCTTTATGGATGACTAAAATTTCATTGTATGTATGTACCATATTTTCTTTTTTTTATTTGTCTTTTATGAATACCTAGTCTGCTTCTGTATTTCAGTTAGTGCCAGGGACCAGCCTCAGCAGTTTCAAAGGTCTCAAAGGGCAGGGATGTCTGGCAGGCTCAAGAAAAGACTGGGACACAGGAGTTGGTGCAAGCTGACGAGCTTTGTCATATCTGGAGATGTGCATTTTCTCCACCTTCTCCCAATCTGACTCAACCCCAGGCTTTTATTGTAATAACACAAGGAAATAGGGTGTGAGAAAATTCAACAGATGATTGAGTTCTCCACAATAGTTTCCAAAGTTGTTTTGGAAATCAGCAAAGTGTACCCGTGCCTCTTGATTGCACATAGAAGTTTCCAGAAAGAAAGCCAAAGCACACCAGCTTATTCTTTTGCAGGTTAATAATTATCAGAAAATCTGAGGTAATCACCCCAGAAGCTATCTACTTGTGGTTTTCTCAGAAAGCACAGAAATACAAGCAATGGTTTAAGCTACCAGACTGCTAGCTTCCTCTCAGCTTAAGTCCTTCGTCATCACTCTATAATTGGTCAAGTTGTCTTCTAAGTAGTTCTGAACAACTCTTGTCTTCTATCCTATCTATATTTCACTCCATCTACAGTTTTCTGCCACCAGCCTTCTGGGGTTTTCCCATGACCTGCATAACAGCTTTAACTCCTGCCGTTGTCACAATCTCAATATCATTTCTAATTTCATAGAAACCACCACAGGAGCAAGAGAAAGAAAACCATAAAGAACAATAGAGTAGGAGGAATACAAGACGCAGTAACAGTTGGATGCATAAGAACATGACATGCATATGCCATCAAATCTGCCCTCGGGACACAAGGGTTGTTTTCTCCCTGGCCCACAGAAGGCAGACTTAGTAGAACATCCAGTGGGGCAGGCCTGGAGGGATTGATGTCCTCATTCTCAGGTACCTCCAGCACAGATTCCACTGGCAACATGTCAGGCTTTGCAGATGCTGTCTCTGGCAAGTTAGTGTGAGTAATGCAGTAAACAACACGGATGTCTGAGGTCTTCCACAAGAGCATGAGCATATTCCCCACCTTGTAATTATTGCACTAGTAGAGGAATCTTGTATGGCAGATCATTATTGTAGCATTCCTGGTGTGGTGCTGGGTAAAACCAGTGATGTCTTCCATACTGCAATAGCAGAATGATAACTAGCCAACAGGATATTAATATCCTGACCAGTTCATTATTGACTTATCTATGTGCTGCAATTGAAGTATATAGTTTGTTCAGCAAATGGGACTTATTATCTAGTTATGATGGACAAACTAACAACAAGGGCAATAGCCTGTCTTGTTTGGGTGCCTCTAAGATCTCACTGACAAACAACTTGTAGAGAAGTAACTTGTGCATGGCACTGAGAATTTCATTTAAATGACCCATTTCTTCTGGGAGCAGCATTTAACCCCTGTGAGACACCTTTTTTCAAATTGCTTTTTAAAAGAAATTATGCTTTAATTAGCTTATGAACTGGTAGGGCTTCAGAAGGCTTCATCATACATCCTTAGCTTTGGTAAACTGACCCTCATTTCAAAACTCCTTTCCTCTACCCTCAGTTAAAACTTTGGTCCCAGTATTTCCATAACTCTGTTCTGTCACATCACATGTGTTATATTATCACATATTTTTGACTTGAGTTGCAAAGTCATAGGGTTCTGTATTACTTCTTCATTCATACTTTATTTTGGTTAACTCTTCTTCTGACCTCTCATTTTCCCATCCCCATCATTCCAGTATACCTCATTGAACTTTTCATCCCCAATATTCTCTCTTTCTCCTTTCATCTCAACTGTAATCTACTATCCTCTTTCTGAATTTTTGATTTGGCACATGTACTCCAGTACAAACACACAAAACACAGATTTAAAAATAGCATACATATGAGAGAGAATATTGCATTTGTCTTTGGAGAGCTGGATGACATCACTAAGAATAACTCATTTTGAATTCTGTAGTCAGAAGTTTTCCTGTGTCCTGCCCAGCCCACAGTTGGGGAAAATCTCTCCTATTTGCATCCCAAAGCTGCTTAGTCCCAAGCAAACACACAGAAGCTTATAATAACTACGAACTGTATGGCCATTAGCTCAGGCTTATTACTGACTAGCTCTTACACTTAAACTAACCCATAATTCTTATTTATTTTTAGCCACGTGGCTTGGTACCTTTTCTCAGTTCTGCCTTGTCATCTTGCTTCCTCTGTGTCTGGCTTCACCCTTCCTCTTCCCAGCTATTTTTTATTTTAGACAAAAGAGGGGAAATGTGGTGATATATTCTGTCCTCCAAAATATTGTGCACCCTAATAAAGTTCATCTGAGGATCAGAGGAAAAAGCCAGCCACTATATTAAATATAGATATCAGGCAAAGATAGCACATGCCTTTAATCCTATCACTCTGGAAGTAGAGATCCATCTGGATCTCTGTGAGTTCAAGTCTACACTGGGAACAGAGCCAGGCATGGTGGCACAAGCCTTAAATTTCAACACTAGTTAAGCATAAAGGTCTGGAGGTCTGTATAGATAGACAAGAAGTGACAGAGCTGGGCAGGAAGAGGAAGAGATGTAGCTTGGTACAGAAGAAATGATATGGCAAAACAGAAAGGCATACAGGTGTGGGTATACAGGAAGTAGGTCTCTTTGGCTGAGGATCTCCAAGTGGTAAGAAGATGGCTGGCTTCTTTCTGCTTTTCTGATTTCTCAGATTTTAACACCAATTTTTGGCTATGGGTTTTTTTATTAATAAGGCAATTTAGCAATTTGTCTAAAAGTTTCAACAATTTGCAACTATAATGATTAAAATTTTCTTTACTGGTAATATTGTACTGTGCATATGTAACATCTTGAACTTTTTGAAGAGTACTACAATAGCACAGGAAATAGTTGTAAGAACTGAGAAATGGGAATACATGAAATAAAAGAGGTCCCAAATGGCAAAGGAATGATCATTGAAATCGGGAGGCAGGAGTCCTTTCTTTGAAACAGTTACCATATTATCTAAAACTTTCACTACTTTGTCTGTTTTAACAGTGAAATAGATACATAAATATTTCTACATAAATATTAATAACAGATGTATTAAAAATAACAAATAACTAAATTTAATCTCAAATGGTAATGGGTAAAAATGTTCCCATCCGAAGAACAGATTACTGCCCAGCAAGGAAAAGGCAAAAGAAAATAATTCATACACTAACATATGCAGCAGCTTTGCATGAATCTCACAGAGAGTTTTTGAGCAAAAACATCACACACAAAAAAACAAAAATACTGACTTTTAGAAACCAAGGAAAGACTAATGTAAGTTGTAATACTACAAAATGAATCACTATTCATTTTGGAACACTGTTGAAGGCAAGAAATGAATGAAAAACTCTACCAGAAGACCCTTAGAAGCACTGTTATGTTATATGGAAGCCAATTGTTACTTCTATTTCTACCTTTTCCCATTCAAGACAACATGATCAGCTTGAACATAGGTTTATGGGAATATGATAGTTTTAAGGAACAAGTAAAAAAACAGGGATTTTCTTCATGAAGAAACACATGCTAAACATTTTCAGGAATATCATTGCTTTAGGAGAAACAAACAGTGTCTACTCCTTAAGATGCCCACAACAAAGCAACGGTAATTCCAACAATGGTTCCCACTAGAGAACTATAGTTTATTGAATGTACTTACCCATGCTCTTATGGGTGAGGAGTGCTTACAGGAGTATGAGGGACCCCAAAGCAGCTGCATAGACATTGGCTTCCCCACAGCTGCTTAAATGGAGTTCCCCTTCAGTTAAATTCCCAAAGCCTATACCATTGTACCCTCTGAGACTCCAAGGCCAATAAGGACAGAATGCATAGAAATGTCTGGAAAGTAAAAAAGAGAGTCCTGGAGCTCCCTACCTTCTCTAAGAGAAGATCAACAGTCCTTACCTTGAGAGTCACTTGAATGCAGGCGCAATGATGTGATGAAGATGCCAGTTGATAGGCCAGAAGAACCACATTCTGCAATAGGAAGTAAAAGATCATATTGGTATCTGGACTGAAATTTTGGTGACATTCTTACAAGAAATTGTCCAGAGTCACACTATATACTCATACTATATAATGTATATATTATATTGAGTTAATTATAATGTGAATGTTCAAAAGAGGCAAAATCTTGGACAATCGCATCACAAAAGTAGTCAGTAATCACTTAAAAAATGGTCATCAAAGTTAGTCATTGGCATTTTGTAAATTAAAACCATAACATGATAGCACTTTACATTATGAGTGTCTCATATTTAAGTTATACCTCCAATTATAAGTACTGCCCAGAATATTGAGCAGTTGTGACTACCTTATATTCCCCTGCACATGTAAAAAGATGTTATCTTTACAAAATATCTGAGTACATTCACAAAGTTATAGGTACACCTACCCAAAGTATACATAAATATGGCTACCAATCATTAACATGTTGATGAGTGATAGAAGCTAGATGTAAAAGAGTGCAGCCTGTGTGCTTACATTCACATCAAGAGCTAGAATAAGCCAAAATAATTTATGATAAGAGAAATCAGCTCTGTTTGCTTCAGGGAGAAGAGTCACTCAGGTGGTAAATTTGTCAAAATTAATAGTGCTTTATGCTGAGTGAACTTTACTGTGAAAATTATACTTCATTAATGAAATCAACAAAGGAAATTTCTCTGAATTTAATTTTTTTCAAACATCAACAATGTACTCTTGGGACTCAAGGTTTTCTTTATAGTCTTATTTGCACACTAAAAATGCTTGGAAATTTTTAAAATATGAAGTCTTGTGCCCCATTGCCAAATATTGAGAGCTTCTGGCTTTCTATGAAGCCATTTCTTTATTAATTATAAAATAATGACTTAATTGGATAGTATCAAGGCATCAGTTAGAACAGAAATCAATCTCCATGCTCAAATGTACTCTCATGCCTTCTTTAAACTGATCTGATATTAGTAGACATACATATAGTATTTAAAAACGGGAGTTGGAGAGATGGTTCAGTGATTAAGAGAACTGGACACTCTTTCAATTCTCAGCACCACATGGCAACCTTGCAAACATCAATAACTCCAGTTCCATTGGATCCAATGCCATTTTCCAGTCTCTGCCAAACACTAAACATATGCATTGACACAGGCATACATGTAGGAAAAACAACAGTACATAAGAAGTAATATAAATGCATTTTAGTTAAAAATTATACATTCTAGAAGGTATTTTAGTCTACAACAGTTAGCTATGAAACTAAAATAGAGCTTTTATTGTTTTTAATTTCTTCTGATGGTACATAGAAAATACTACAGTAGTCAACAGCACCAAGATTTTGAATAGAGAGTTTTTTTTTTTTTGAAAAAATAACTGAATCCTAAAGGATGGAAAATGAGGTGACCATAAGAGGAAACTGGCATGGAAGTCAATGGCCCTTGGCCACAAAAGGACATCAAGCCCCAGAATGAGACTCAGAGCTCATTACTAAAGCAAACTGAATTGCAATAGCAAAAGCAATACAATTTAAATAAGTAGTGTAGGAGAAAGAACTTATGACTAATCCTCTAGCAATCTAAATCAAAGACCAATTCAAACTACTTTTGGAAAATTCCTTTCCTACTTTAGGCAGCTTCACCTTAATGATACTATGACTTCTAAGCCTGGAATACTTGAGAATTTGTGACTCAATTTTAACTCCAGGACATAATACATTCCCGGATGTGGGAGAACTTACAGGGGTGCATTTTGGTGTTCTGAGCAGCAGAAAATTCCAGGGCCAGAAAGGTCAAAGCTTTATTTTGTGTATCAGGAGATAAAGAGGTTAAACAGTCACAGAATGGAGGAAGGAAGGAAAGAAGGAAAGAAGGAAGGAAGGAAGGAAGGAAGGAAGGAAGGAAGGAAGGAAGGAAGGAAGGAAGGAAGGAAGGAAGGAAGGAAGGAAGGAAGGCCATCCAGTTCAACTTGTTTCTTCCTTGTCATTCTCTCCATCTTACTCCTCTAAATTTCTCACCATCATAACTATAGTCTTTAATTCTGGTCTGTAGGAAAGCTTAGGTCAATCTATAATTTCTATCTGTACCTTCCTCTCAGGGGTTATTACTGGTTGAGTAGGAGTGATGCTGCACATTCACTAGAGAAGATTCTAGCAACACAGTCCAGCATATATTTAAGAGTATTAGCATTTTATAGGATGGAGGGGTAGCACAGAGGTAAAGAACACTGGGTGCTCTTGCAGGGGACCTAGGTTGGGTGGCCTTCTATAACTCCAGTGCCACAGGATCTGACAACCTCTTCTGACCTCAGCAGGCATCTGGCTCTTCCACAGAGAAGAGAAACACAAACAAACACACACATAAAAGTAAAACAACAAATATTTTTTTTAAAAAAAATAAGGAATTGTAGCCTTTGGCAGAGACATATTTTCAAAGGTCCAGTTAGAATTATGTGTGTGATGGTGAACAATAGGCAAAAACTATCTCCACAGCTGAATGACATAACTTTGAAATTATAAGGAGAACAATTACTTTTACATTTGCATTTTCTTTTCTTTTCTTCCTTCCTTCCTTTATTTCTTTCTCTCTTTTTTTGTGAGACAGGGTTTCACTGTGTAACCATGGATATACTGGAACTCACTCTGTAGACCAGGCTGGCTTTAGACTCACAGAGATCAACCTGCCTCTGCCTCCTGAGTACAGAGATTAAAGGCATGTGTGACCATCGCCTGACTACATTTTCTAATCAGAAATTCCACATCAAAGATCAGACTTATTGTAGTGAAATTAGTAACAATTATACTGTTCAAGTAATATAAAAGTTCTTTCCTACCCAGAAATAATAGACTAAGTGGCTTCACCATTGGTGATCTTAGCACAAAGGAAAAGTTAAGCTTGTCCTGAAATATGGGCTGAAGAGGAAAAGTCAATGAATTAAAAATAGATCAAGGCTAGAATATGTCTCAGTTGGTAGAGTGCTTGTCCTGTATGCATCACAGCATTGGAAAAAAAAAAACTCAATTTCTCTTCCTCCCCTTTCATATCTGAAAATATACCCCATATGAGTCAATAAGAGCATATACAAAGTCAAAGATTGCATCTATCCAAATCAATGATAAGTAAAGAACATTCTCAAACCTGACCACAGAGATCCAATAAAAAAAGATGAATGTGTTACTATATGTCTATAATCGCAACTATTCAGAAGGTTGTAGCAGGAGTAAACCACTTCAGGTCCAGGCCTCAGTACATAGTAATGCCTTGTCAAACATTCCTGACTAAGTAAACACAAACAAATGAACAAAAAAAAACAAACAAAAAAAGCAACTAAAATATAGCATATGAGCACATACAAAACCTATAAAGCATCAGAAACACTGAGAAAAGAAACCTGAAAATTAAAATACTGAAGGACGGTGGATATTTATTTATTTATTTGTGTGTTTGTTTGTTTGTTTATTTACTTATGGGGTTTTTTGAGACAGAGTTTCTCTGTGTAGCTTTTGGAGCCTGTCCTGGAACTCACTCTGTAGGCCAGGCTGGCCTTGAACTCACAGAGATTCACCTGCCTCTGCCTCCTGAGTGCTGGGATTAAAGGCATGCATCACCACCACCCAGCCAGGAAGGTGGATCTGAACTGGAGTTATGTGAGTGCTGGACAGAAATTCATTTGGGCTAGACCATCACTGACTAGGTCAAAATTTTCCACCAATATGTCAGTGGTTGGTGTTAAAATCCTGGGCAGTAATCATGCTACAGACCAGGCAGATAATGGTCAACTAGCCAGCAGACTATGAAGGAAAGCTCTGGACTGTCTAGTTGAAAGACAGCATGAAAATAAATGCACATTCTCTGTTCACAAACATTATTTCTTTCCGTTGGAATTAACGAAGCCTATATGGCCAACAGTTTGATTATACACAAATGGATTGTATTGATCCACAGCTTATATTCCCCTTGAATAAAGGATGTACTTGCCTGAGTTGGTGAAAGTGCCACTAAAAAGTAGGTTCTAGATACAGAGAACTGCCTTACCCAAGGACACACACTTTCCCAGTGGCCTATACCCAACAGCCAACTCAGGCAGTAATATTAAAGCATAATAAAAATCTTGACCAATTGGGCAATTGAGAGTACAAGACATGCTAGGAGTACATTACAAATTGACTTTTCTTACCGTGCCATTTCATTACTGAGTATTAGAGCTCCTAGAAGAGTCTAAACTATGGCAACATTGAAAAAATAATGATAATGAAAAAAAGGAGAACATTAGATGTGAGATACCTATTACCTATTATGAAGAGATATTAAGTAGATACTATGTAAGTATGGAGCACAAATAAAAGGGGACTGCATGCTAAAATAAAAGAGTTGAACAAAATCTGGACTTTTCCAGTATTATTAGATAATTTGTTCAGAACACAACCAAAGAATTAAGAAAATAACAAATTAGAAAAATAAAATCCTAAAAACAATACCAAAATGAATACATATCTGAATATTTCTTGTTTGTTTAATAAGAAAATGCTAAAGACTCAAATTTAAAAATTCATGCCTCAGACACAGAAGTGAGCTCAGAAAGATCCTAGGTACATGTTAATAGAAACAACTCACACATTTATTACTAACAATATGGTAAGACAAAAATTTAAAACACAGTATCATTTCAAATTACTCAAACCTGGAAATGATTTATATGTCCTTGATTAGCTCTATATGTGTATGACTCGAAAGCAGCAATATCATAGAATAATGCTCAGTGGAAATGTTGTATGCACACAACTCCAAGGGTAAATCTCCTGGTATAATCAGAT
The DNA here is from genome assembly GCF_049852395.1 of Peromyscus maniculatus bairdii. NCBI lineage: Eukaryota > Metazoa > Chordata > Mammalia > Rodentia > Cricetidae > Peromyscus > Peromyscus maniculatus. Next base: position 40,680,441 of record NC_134875.1, on the reverse strand, counting down.
ACTAAGTTTCCACCTATATAACATTTTTGGAATGCAATATATATAAAGAGAATGGACTAGCAATTGCAAAAGATTAAGGGAGTATGCTAAAGAACAGCATGAGGAGCTTAGTAGTAATGGACATGTCCTGACTCTTTACTATCTTAATTTCCCTGCATGCTTGGTCTTTTTAAAATCCTTGTCAACATATATGTTTAGATATTGTACTATAGTTAGGAGAGGTATTACCATTTGAGGAATCTATGCAAAGTGTATGACGATCTTTCTGGATTATTTATTACAAATATGTGTAGACTTAAATATAGTTTTAAAAAGCCAAGTGTCATGCATGGAACAGGCTATTAATTCTGGCACTCAGGAATTAGAGGCAGGTAGATTTCGGTGAGTTTTGAGGCCCTCCTAGTCTTTACAAGTGAGTTCTAAGACAGGATACATAAGACACTGTCTCAAAAGTAGTTATATATCTGGCTCTTTTATGAAACATGTTATATTAAGGGGTCGAGTATATAGGTACCATTGTAGCAAACCAAGAATACAGTATGGGACCAGAGCTGAGGTGGAATTTGCACAGGTAAAGAAAAAGTTATAATGTTGGCATATATCAAGTTCTATAATTAACAGGGCTTGCTAATGTAATAAAAGAATCAAAGGGACTCCAAGATTTGGCTTAGTCTTCTTATAGAACTGACTAGAAGGATTTTAAAAAGACCAAGCATGCAGGGAAATTAAGATACACTAGAGTGGAACTGTCTATTAGTAAAATTGAATTATTAAGTATAAAGCAGAATGTATAATCATGATAACAGTATGGAGAAAGAGCTGTCAAAATTCCCAGCATATAGATGGCAGTTAACATCAGAAACTAAAAAGTGACTTGAGAGAAGAACACTAACAGAAAAGGAAAAGAAATGGATTTTAACCCAAGACAGAGGAGGAGCACATAAGAGATGATCCTCCTGAAAGAAGAACCAATGAAATGGCACTGGGAAGCTTTAGAAGAGGAAGCAATTGCCATTAGAATGACCTGGTCAGTTTTGTCAAATCCCTGAATGGCAAAGTCCAATAACCATGGTAATGTAACTAAAGAATATCATATCAAGGAAGTCAATGGTGAAATTGATCAGGGTTATCTCAGATGTATTAATAAAAAGATTCTAGGAAATAGTAAGGAAAGAAACAGATACATTAACTTAACCTTTGATATTATCAGAAAAGTTTGCTAGATTTGTATGGTAATCACTGGAAGGGCAGAGCTTTGTTAGAGGAAGCACAGATCTGAGACACTAGAACATTCACATATATTAACAGGAATAATATATCACAAATTGTTAGTGATAGGGGAAGGAAGGAGGTTAGAATTATAGAGATAATGCCTTGAAAAATAAGGAGGATAGAGTCCAGAAACTATTATGAGAATTTGTTGATTATGTGGGACGAGGCATATCATTTGAAATGATGCTGGTGCAGGTTGAGAGGGAATCTGGTGGTAGGCAGATGGGTCACTTCCTGTTGGCAGCTTTTCTCTCTGAATTATAACAAAAATCAGTCAGATAGATCTTTGTTCAATCTTGATTCTCCAAGTTCCTTAACTCTCTTAATTGTGTGATATGATCTTTGTTGTTTTTAGGACTTTGTATCCTCTAACTCTTTCCATACTCAACCTACTCCAGGCCACACAAACTCTCAAAACAGTGTTTTTCTGTCTCAGATCTATGATTTTCTGTTCTCTAGAAATGTGATGTTATTTGGAGAGATATGTCTATAGCTTGTGTTATGGAAAGATCAAGAACATAGTCCACATGTGGACAACTCCAGTTCTTCATCTTTTAAACACTTGACTTAAAAACAGCATCACAAAAGAGAATGAATATGCAGAAGTAGCATAGTCACTTCAGCAAACTCTTGGGTTTCTCCTTGAAAACTGCTGGTGTCTGTGATGAATGGTCCTGTCTTCTAATAGCATTTTTTTCCACTTTGTCTAATATAGAATCAAATGTGACAAAGAGGAACTTTGGGAAGTGGTACATTGTGGTACTGAATAGAGAATGATGTTGTAACCTCTTCTGGCAGTGCAGGGATAAGTGGACTCTTCACAGTTCCCAAAGTCACCTCAATCAAGTAGCCAAAAGATGTTACATTATGCAGAAATTAGCATCTGTGGAGTGCTCTGCCCTAAATGGGGCATGTATATCACACCTCCTTCACTCAGGCTCAAGAAACATGAAAAAAAAAGAGGGTATAGAAAGATTCTAAGAGCCAGAGGTGAGAGAGAACTATAAAAAATAGTGGCTTCCAGACATTATATGGTTGTTATACTGATGAACTGAACTCATTGCAACTGTGGTAACCCCTGGTCAATGTCACTCAGAATTCAAACACAGATTGAGGAGAGACACAGGAGCTCCCACCCTTAGCTGTCAAGTTACTGACAGGCAATGGCTGTGAGAAGAGGAAGAATCACATTTTTATAGGACTGTAGAGACTGGTAGGCTACCCATCCTCCAGTGGAGGGCCCTACAGTCATTCACATAGAGGAAGCACTAAAAATACACAAGTGCCTATAAACATTGAGCAGTGTGAAGTTGAGAGAGAGAGATGGAAGATCCATCGGGAGCTGGAGGCTGACAGTGGTAGATGGATGAATTAAATACATTGTGTGCATGTGAAATTACTATTTTTTTAAAAAAAAACAGTCCTTTCATGATCAACTTTTGTAATCCTTATACTTATTTTTTTACTCATCATGAATACCCATCCATAAATAATTGTGTGCAAGTGTGTGTGTGTGTGTGTGTGTGTGTGTGTGTGTGTGTGTGTGCATGTATGCTTGTGCATACACATGTAGAAGCCCAAGTTCAATGGTAGGTGTCTTTGTTGATTACTCTTCAACTTATGTTTTAAGAAAGGTTCTCTTGTTGAGCCTGAATCTTTCCAAGGTACACTGGCTCATCAGCAAGACCCAGGGATGAACCTGTCTCTACTCCCAAACACTGGAATTACAAGGATGCACTACAAAGACCAGCTTATTTGTGTGGGTGTTGAGGATCCAACAAAGACTTTTATGCTTCTAAGGCAAGCACTTTACTGATAAAGTCACTGCCCAAGCCTCCTACAACATGTTTATTAAATACTAAATTACATTCTCTATCATCACAATTTCTTGAAAGAAAATACTTTCTTTTGTTTGTTGTTGTTATCCCAGAATACAAAGTAGTGCCTAGCATATAGTCATGATCAATACAATTTGGTTAAATGGATGAATAGAAGGGATTTCTTTTTCAATAAATAGAGTTAACTATCTCTACTTCTCCATGAACTCATTTAAGAATTGAGCAAATAATTGCATGTTTAAAAGTAACTACCACCACTTTAAGCACACATAGGTATCCAAAATAATAGTAGTTAATTTATACCTGAAAATAGAAGTATTACTGTGGAAAATTCCTTTACACTGTGTGAATGTTTGCCACTATGATTGGTTTAATAAACAATCTGGCTGGCCAATAGCTGAACAGGATAAAATTAGGCAGGAAAGCCAAACCGAAAATGATGGGATGAGAAAGGGCAGAGTCAGGACTCACCAGCCAGACGCAGAGTGAGCAGGAGATGAACATGCCATGCTAATAAAGGTATTGCCACATGGCAGAGTATGAATAAGGAATATGAATTAAACTTAAATTTATAAATAAGAGCTAGTTATTAATAAGCCTGAGCTATTGGCTGAACATTTACAATTAATATAAGCCTCTGTGTAATAATTTGGATGTGGCTCCTGGGATGAAAAAATTCCACCTACAAAATATCATGAGGAGGATCTCACTGATAATATATCATTAAGACAATAAAGATATGTTTTCAATTCTAGGCATGATTTGGACTCATGAACTGAATTACCTTTGTTATCCATTTGAACCCACTACATAGTATCTGGTTCCATATTAAAAGCATAAGATAGAAACCTTGTCATTTAATGCACACAAAAGCTATTAGAACACCAGAGTCATACTCATAGACATAAAGTTGAATCTCTTTTAATGGATCACTATGTATGATGCTGAAGGAGCCATATCCATCAGAAGATCTTGTCAAAGCCTGTGAAGATTTCCCAATATTACAGTAATTTTTAGACATTCTACTGATTCTGATGGCCAAAGTCATGACTGGTAATATGTGATTTATTATTGTATTAGTTAATATAGGTTGGCATTTTACTTCCACACACTTCTTTGCTTAGAAGATCTGCTATTGGATCAAGAGAAGATAAACCGTGCCCTACTATATAATGCAAGGTAGAAAGAAGAAAACTTACATTATTCAGTAAGTCCACTGATGGTTGTTCCTGGAAAAAAAGAATCAAGTCCAGCCAGATGCCCATATGTTATCCCAAGAAGTCCTTAATGTGTTTTATGAATAAAATTTAAGGTTCTAACCACTTAGTGACCTTATTTTGAAGAAAAAAACTGGAAGTAACTTCATAATTTTGAATTTATGTGTTGTGTGACAAAATAATAGATTTTTTTTTTTTGGTTTTTCGAGACAGGGTTTCTCTGTGTAGCTTTGCGCCTTTCCTGGAACTCGCTTTGGAGATCAGGCTGGCCTCGAACTCACAGAGATCCACCTGGCTCTGCCTCCCAAGTGCTGGGATTAAAGGCGTGCGCCACCACCGCCCGGCCAAAATAGTAGATTTTAAACAGACTGCTAACATTTGTGTAATGAATGGGGAAGTTAGCAGGAAGTACTAAAGGGGACTGGATTATAATTGAATGGAAGAGAATAGAAAGAGACGAGAAAAAGGGATGCCATTCGAAGTGCTAATTGCCTTCATACACCATAAGCTGGCTTTTTTTTTAAATGTACAGTTTCTTCAGTTCAGATGGGCACAAAGAATATCAGGACCCAGGAATCACTCCATGACCTTCTCCATTCAGTCCTTCAAGAGTGAAGCTAAAGGACTCATATTTTAATTGATCTACAGTTTGTGTTTGCATTGCTCAGTCATGATCGACAAACATTGGGTTAATTTTCCTGGGTTACTTCTCTTCTCTGATATTGATTCTCTAGTATACCATCAGTTATTGATTTATCACATATACCATAGCTTCCCTAGGGAATCCTTGGTAAGATTCTGTTGGAGGTAAAGCACTGTTTATGCATCAGTCTTCAACCCAGAAATCTCCCTTACTATGTGTGCTTAATTATTGCAAAGCCCAAGATACACCTGGTAGAAAACAGAGAAGCCCCAAATAAATGTTCCCATACAGAAGGGATGTTTGGCAAATAGATGAACCAGTGAACTGCTCAAGGGTGGCTCCAGAAAGCAGAAGGTACCAGACAAATCAAGTGATCCTCTCAATCTTCAATGACTCCAGATTGTACAGAAAAGTATTTTATCCAATCTCATGATTTCTTCACATGTACAAAATCAAAATGCTTGGCATTAGAATAGATATGAACGGGACTGGGGAGGTGGCTCTTATAGTTTAGATCATCAGCATCCATCAAAAAGCCAATTATGCTACACACCTGTCTGTAACTAGCACAGGGACGGCAAAGACAGGAGGATTTTGGGGCCTCCCTTCACCCACACTAGCTCCAGGTTCACTGAAAGACAACAGGCAAACCATAGTTCTCCTCTGAACAGCCAAGTGCATACACAAACACACATGCATGCACAATACAAACTCACACACACATGCACATATGCACACACACACACCACCACTACCACTACCACCACTACCACCACCACCACCACCACCACCACTACCACCACCAAAAAAATAGGAACAAAAGTTAAGGTTGGATGTTGCTTTTCAAGGAGAAGTATAGGATTCATACATAAATTTGAATTTCAGATAATGAATAATTTTAGTTTAAATATGCCTTCATGTGATATATGGGACAATCTTTGTACTAAACATTTTTATTTTCTAAACCTGACAAACTCATCTAACTGGATAATCAAAATAATGAAGGGAAAAGTACTTCTAATTTGTCCATCCAGTAATCTCACCAGCAGGGAAATAATAGCATGGTTTAGCAAAGAAAATTAAACCAAGAATAGATAAAGGCCTTCAATAGTGAATGCTTGACTTCAGTTTCTTCACCTGAGAAACAAAAGAATTAAACTAGATCATTCCTTACAACTTTCTTTACAGGCTGGCATTTTATGTCCTTTTGTAAAAGGGTCCATCCATACTTCCTAGACATGTTTAAGATGTTTGTGTCTTATTCTAGATCTCTTGGTGCGGATGTTGTCTATACTTGTAATTTGTCAATATCTCTCACAGTAATTGGTAGAAAACAACTATGCATAATACCTATCCCACTTCAAACAATAATGTAGATAGGGACTTTTCTTCATCAAGTTTTCAGGCTACATGTGACCTGAGAGAAGACAATACAAAAGCGTTTGAACCTTTTTCCTTTATTAGCATGACTATTGCAGTATCTTCCTTTTTCAAATAAAAACATCCTAGCCTTGTGACAGATTATTAAACTGTGCTCCTTTTATCTCTCTTTTGTTCCAAAACAGGTGTTAGCTGAGTCTTATTATTATTATCTTGGAGTGAAAATTGCATATCAGTTCCCATCCTATTAGGAAACTAAGTTAATGAGGAGAGAAAGGTGTCACATTGCCTGGATTCATTTTCACTCCATCCTTAGAGAGAAGGATGCTAGATCTTTGGTCCACAGTCATTGGAATTTCTCTCACTAAAACAATTCCATTATCTAAGAAGCCATATGATCTGCAATTCCAGTCTGTACTAATTGATTTTTCCTCCATACATCTGATGACAATGGGAGAGGTTTTATTCAACTAACGTCGATTTCATTGTCAAGTCCTCACTGTAGGCCGAACTCCATGCTGTCAGTCAGTTCCTTCATTCCACATGAGGAGCTCTGTTCTCTAACTCTTTCCTATTAATTAATCACTATCTTTATACATGTAATAAATAGCATGACTGCCAGCTAAAAGACAAGCATGTTAGTGCTAAAATACAGGGGTTTTTCCCACTGAAAACCACTTCAGACAGCATAAATATCAGCCTCAGTGTGATGTTTTGCCATATAAATAACAGAAATTGTCTTAACTGGTTATTTTCAAGCACTGGTTTAAAAGAAGCCAGGGAAACTGAAACCTTTTGACAAGATTTTAAGGCGAGATTCTGTGCAAAATGTCATAATTATAAGCACCTGTTAATTACCATCTTATCTACATTTGTCATGAATTATAATTGTTCAGCTCAATTGAAGGGATTTTTTTTATATCTAAGAGGAGGCAATTTTTAATGATCATCTCAAGTTTGACAAGATGTAAGCTGCATTCATTTTATTACATTTTTATGTAAATTATTTTTATTAGTTCTTTGAAGATTTTATACATTTTTAATCATAGTCATCCCATGCTCTCATATCTCCCAGATCCATTGCCCCTTCCCTACCCATCTAACTTTGTGTCTACTTTTTAAAAATGTTTAACCCATCAAATTCAGTTGGTGCTGCCCATATACTCTTGGATGTATGGCCTTCCAGTGGAGTGTGGAAGGGGATGTTATTAGCCTTGGAATATTTTTCATAGAGACAAATGCAGAGAAGATGTTGCTAGGATACAAGAGGTAATTATATTGTGGGAAGCTGTGGGAAGGATATTTGTTGTTCCCTTTTTGTAGTCCTTCATTTTCTTTAACTCAGCTCTACCCTGCCTATGCTCCATGGCCTTTCTTCAACACCTCCTCCTTTCTTGCTATTTTCTCTAGAAGATCAGCACTGCTGTTGATAAAATGATAAGTTCATTAGCTACATTTTTAATAAAATGAATTATTTACCCTAGCCTGTAACTAGACAGACAAGATCAGGCTTCACCAATAAATTTCTTTTCTTAATTTCATTTAAAAATATTCCTTTGTAAAGAAAGTCCTTTACTTCAAATATCTGTATTGCTCCCACGGCCCAGATGACCTTCTTTAACCCCAGCATATCAACCTAGCAGCAGCTTCCTCTTATTCAAGATATTTGGTACTCCCAATGCCTACTTTTTTGTACATTTATTTTTCTAGGTCTGGGTTACCTCATTCATCATGATCTTTGCTATGTCCATCCATTTCCATCTTTCTTTGCAGCTAAATAATACTCCATAGTATACGTATACCCCATTTCACTATCTGTTTGTCAATTGAAGGGCATTGAGGTTGAATAGTAATGAGCATGACTAAGTTAGTGACTGTGGAGTAGGGTGCAGATTCCTTTGGGCAGATGGCAAGGGGTAGTATAGCTAGGACATAGATTCATTTTTAGTTTTTGTGGGTGAGGGTTCCACACTGATTTCCAGTTTGTAGTTTAACCCACCCACCTCCAGCATTTGTTTTTGTGTTCATTGCTTATTACATCTAGATCTTCTACTTTTCTTTGAGCCCTGCTATTCTAGCTCCTGCTTGATTAATTTTACTTGTAAGGCTTTCCTTGGAGTTTTCTAGTTGTTTTAATGTAGGTTCTGTTCCATCTTCATTTCAGCTTGAGTTCTCTTTGGAGTTACTATCTCTTCAGGAAATTCTGTTCTCAAGCCTAGATTGTCTTCATCATTTCTATCAGTCTTAGGGCATCATTCAAGCATGTATTCTTTTTAATAGCTTTGAGATGTTTCCTGTGTCTTCTGTAAACTCCTAGAATGTTTGTATAAAGTTTTGTCCTGGGTTTACCCAAATACTTCTCGTTGGAGAATATTTCTATATAACTGATAGATTTGAGGAGGAGAATGAAAGTGAGGAGATACTCCTTGGTCTTCCCATACTGTTTGCATTCTTGTGATAAGATATTGGCATGTGGACTTCTTTTGTTAATTCTATATCTAATATGAATAGAGCAGGTTAGAGCAGAGCACCAGATCTGAGAAAGATTAGGAGGTGTGTCCTTGTTGGAGGAGGTTTGTCACTGGAAGTAGACTTTGAGATCTTAAGGGCCCATATAATTCTCACTTCTCTCTCTGTCTCTCTGTCTGTCTCTCTGTCTCTCTGTCTCTGTCTCTGTCTTTGTCTCTGTCTCTCTCCCTCTCCCTCTCCCTCTCCCTCCTCCCTTTCCACTACTCATTCTCTGTCTCATGCTTCTGAATAAGATTTAAGCTCTCACCTACTGCCCCTGCATCATCATTCTTGACTGCCTGATGACATGCCTTGGTCATGGACTCTGAAATTGTAAGCCCCAATAAACCTTTCCTTTTCTAAGTTGCCTTGGTCATAGTGCCACATTGCAGCAATGGAAAAAACTAAGAAAATGTCCATCAACTGATTAACAGATAACAAAAATTTTAAGGAAATGGATAGATAAGAATCCATTCATTCTAAGTGAGCCACTCCAGACCCAGAAAAACAAATACTGCTTGCTCTCTTCTCAAATGTAGATGCTAGGTTTGAGTATTTGTGTGTTTCATTTGAAGTGCCCATAGAAGATGGGAAGCTATCATAGGGGAAATAGAATAAAGGTGTTATGAATGGGGAAATGGGGGGGTATCTCAGGAAGGGTAACTAACACTGAAGTTATTTGAAAATGCTATATGGAAGCCTGCTACTATAGAAGCTTCTGAAATTGTATACCTAAACATATGTAAAAGAAGTCTAAAAGGATTTATCCAATAACCAAGGCCAGTGCCTCTTCCCAACAACATAAGCTATAAAATCATAATCCCAGTGCCACATATGGGTGACCTTTTTATTGAGTTCTTGGTCAGTGGGGTCTGATAGATGTCCCACACCTAAAAACTAACAAACTATTGTCATTGCTATTGGTTACCCTCCAAAGCTTCATAGGAAGATGTTGCTGATAGAGACAACACATACTTGAGGAAATCATACAAGTACAAATCTGGAAGTTTCATTCCAATTGGTTAGCTTTCATAGTGCTGGAAATTTCTATGCATGCTGCCAGGGTAAAAAGTAATCAACAATCTTACATAGTTGCTTACCCTATTGACTACAATAATGACCAACTGGGAAGAAAGGATCACTGGGAAGATCATGGCATGTATGTTATGGGAGTAATCAAACACATTTTTTATTGCATTTAGAGCCCACTTCACAATACACATGACTAGTATGGTTAACTGGATCAAAAATTCATGGCTAGCTACATCATAGGCCCTGTGAGGGGGATTAGTCTACTATTGGTCTATGAAATGGGCATACTAAATGTCCCCTAATTTTTAAACTCTATATTAGTAGATTAGTGAATCTCTCATCTCAACCCTCATCAGAGACATTTCGTTATATAATAGATGGTGATTATTACAGAGATCCAAAATTGGTCAACATTCAAAGAATAGAAGACTATAGAGTACTCAGCTTTAAATGGTTCAGGGATCATCACTGAAAAGAGGGATGGAAATATTGTAATGTCCAGGGTAATGGATTTCTGCACACATGAACCTACAGAAGCTGGGACTGCTTATATAAAACCTACAAAAGATCAAGTCAGCTAAAATCCCAGCATAGGTGGGGAGAGGCTCATTGCAAGTGATGGCTATTGTCAGAGGGAGAAGCAGTTTTCTCCAGTGATATGGCCCTGAGAAGTTACCCATGCTTTGGTACATGGTCTTATACCCATTCACATACTGACAGCCCTAAGAAGACTCAATGACTTTTTTGAGGAGCACAGTAAAATAAAAAGGAAATTTGGTGGAAAGACAGGGAAGGTAATGGAAGGGGGTGGAATGGATTGGTATTTTGTAAGTATGTATGAAATTCTCAAACAATAAAAAAGGGAAAATTCTCCCCAGAAAGAAAAGCCCAGGACCAGATAGATTCACTGCTGAATTATATGAAATGTTTAGGAAGATCTAATACTTCCAAATTCTTTCAACAACATAGATTGGGAAGGGATACTAACAAATTCAATCCACAAAGTCAGTCTTATTCTGATATTAAAATCAAAAAATTATATAACAAAAAGAGGATGCTACAAACCAATTTCCCTGATGGATAGATGCAAAAACTCTCAACAAAATACTTGCAAATCAAACTCAAGATCAGTTTAACATGTTTATACATCATGATGAAGTGGTCTCTATAAAGAAGATGCAAAATTGTTTCACTATAAGTAAAACAATTAATGGGATACATCATAGAAATAAACTTAAAGATAGATATCATATAACCATTTCCACAGATGTAGAAAAGGCATATGACAGAGTTCAAAACACCTGTATGATATAATTCCTTGAGAAACTAAGAAAATATGGGCCATATTGATTTCAAAAGAACACACACACACACACACACACACACACACACATACACACACACACACATACACACACACACACACACACACACACATATATATATATATATATATATATATATATATATATATATATCCAACATTATACTATGCATAGAAAGACTGATAGCATTTCCTATAAAAATGGAAACAAAGCACTGACATCAATTTTCCCCTGACCTACTCACTATAATACTAAATCTTAGATATAGCAATAATACCAGAAAAAGTCTTAAAGAAGTCAACTATCCCTATTAGCACATGACATGACTCCATACTAAAAAGACCCTATAGAATCTCCCATAAAACTCTTCAATCTAATAAACATTTATATACAAAATCAATATATAAAATCAATAACCTTAATACATACTAGCTTGCAGGGAAAAATTTAGGAACAACACCCCATTCATAAGAACTCAAAAGAAATACATAGGAAAAAAACCTACCAATGAATGACAGAATTCTACAATGAACACTAGAAGACAATGAAAAGGAAAATAAAAAAACAAAATAGTAGAAAGACCATTAATATTTCTAAATTGCCAGAACAAACACCATGAAAATTAGTATATTACCAAAAACAATGCAATTCCCATTAAAATGATAATGTCCTACTTCACAGAACTACAAAACTATCCAAGAATACATATGAAATCACAAAACAACCCTAATGAGGAGGAATATAGCTGGAAATATCCAAATACCCGACTTCAAACTACAAAGATACTGGCACAAAAACTGATAGGCAGACCAATAGCATAGAGGACCTACAAATAAACTGACCAAGATACAACCACCTAATGCTTGATAAACCTGTCATAGTAGAAAGGAGACAGCCTATTCAACAAAGGATTCTCCAAAGGTGGATATACAGCTGCAGAATGAAAATAGATACATTTCATCCCCCCTATAGAAAACTCAAAGTTGATTGAAGAAATAAAATCTTGCCGGGCGGTGGTGGCGCACGCCTTTAATCCCAGCACTCGGGAGGCAGAGCCAGGCGGATCTCTGTGAGTTCGAGGCCAGCCTGGGCTACCAAGTGAGCTCCAGGAAAGGCGCAAAACTACGCAGAGAAACCCTGTCTCGAAAAACCAAAAAAAAAAAAATCTTATTTTAAAACCTGGAATGCTGAAACAGCTAGAAGAAAACAGAGATGGATCTCGATTTATGGTAGAATTTTCTGAAGCAAACATCAGTAGCATAAGAATGGGTCTCAAGAATGATGAAATGAGTGTATATAAAATTAAAATTAAATTTTTCTGCACAGCAAAATAAACTATCCACATAGCAATGGTGCTACCAAATGGGAGAAAATCTTTATAAACTATGCTTCAGACAGGAGGATAATATATTCAGTTTACAAATAATTGAAAAAAAAGTTAAACACTCAAATCCCTAAAGTGTCAATCAAAAAATAGCCTAATGAAACATACAGATAGTGCTCAAAAGAAGAAGCATAAATGTTCAATAACTATTTTTTTAAAATATTCAACAGCCCTAATCATAAGGGAAATGCAAAATCAGTGTAGAGGTTTTGGACAAATTTAAAAATAGAAATACCATATTACCTAGCTATTTTACTCCTGAATACCTACGTAACGTACTCTATATCTAGCCCATCCAGATATATTGCTTGTCTATTAATAATTGTGAACAAATAGAAACAACATAGATGTCCATCAACAAACAAATTAATAATGTAAATTTGGTACATAAACACAATAGAGTCTCTGTATACTGAAAAGTAAAAATATAAAATTGAAGGAGAAAGAGGGTAGATTTGGAAAGTATATTATTAAACAAAGTGTCCCAAACTCAGAGATATGAAAAACTCATGTATTCTCTCTTATGTGGTCCTAAACTGTAAAGTATGCCTATGTATGCATGTATGTAAACATGGCAAAGAGAGGATAAAAAATGAGTGCCAAGGATCAATGGGGGATGGTGTTTAGTGGAGAATGGGACAGATATGGCATGGCAGAGGAAAAGAGATGTTACAAGAAAGAATAGACACAGTGTAGGTGGTTAATGGGGGAGGAGAATCTATCAAACACATTATTCAAAATGCATTCCTGATGTCTCATATCTTGTATGCTAATTAAACAAATGAAAGATATTTAAAATCAACAACAACACAAAATTCGGTGTTAGACTAGACCAGCATTAGAGCAGTGTCTATGTTGCCAGTTAAAGTAAGTCAGTATTTCTGTCTCCGTTTCTACTTCTGTAATGTGAAGCTGTTATGTAATACTGGGAGTAACTGTTGTGATTATTGTAAAGATGGAAAAAAAGTTTCATAATTTGGCTGAAAAGAATATATATTGCTGCAACCCACAAGACTTGGGTTTTAGAACCATGACTAGTGGCAGTGATTGATGAACAAAGGACAGGCACATGTATAGAAAAGCTGGGGTCAGGTAGGAGTGTGTACTGTGATGGAGAGTACCTGCTACTGTTGACAACCTAGAGCCTCAGGGAGGCAGCTAAGCTACACTAGGTAGGAAGTCTACATAGATGACTATTCTCTGCCTATAAATATGCTAAAAGGAAGAAGCTGCAGTTACTAGTTTTTTTACACACCGATAAACATTCATACTTGGAACAGAAGAATGTGTTGTTCACAATTCCTGCAAAAGCCCCCTGCTTTCTCAAAGGCTACACCAACACACACAACTCCAACTAAGCCCTCTGCCTATAGACCATCAACACTCCCTAAGAGCCCACCAAGCCTACCCCTAACAGACCCCACTTTTTTCCCACTATATCTCAGTGTACAACTTTATCCAAAGCCTCCAGCTTTGTCAGAGCCCATGCCAGTACTCAGCAGCTCAGAGGTCACACAGGCCACCAGAACCCCAGCAGATACACATTGCTAGACCAGGGGACTCTCAGGTCACCAGAACCACATGCTACTATTCCATCCAGAAGATGAAAGATAAAACAGAAACCAGGGGGAAAACATTCATCCAACAAAGCCAACTTAGAAATCTGCACCTAGATCTATAATCACACTAAACCCAGATGCCTATCCATCAGTGTAAGAACACAATCAACAACAGCCAGGGCAATATGTCACCAATAGAACATGGCTATTCTGCCACAGAAAGCCTTGAATATTCCAACACAGCTGAAATACAAGAAAATGACCTTAAAATCAACTTTATGAAGATGATAGTGGTCCTTAAAGAGGAAATGAAAAAATCCCTTAAAGAAATTGAGGGAAAGACAAAGAAAAAATGGAGAAAATGAATAAATCCCTTTACAAATGCCAAGGAAAAAACCAAGAGTTGAAGGAAATAAATAAAACTGTTCAACACCATGAATAGAATAGAAGCAATAAAGAAAACACAAACTGGATATGGAAAATCTAGGTAAGCAACCAGGGACCAAAGATGGAAGAATCACCAAAAGAATACAACAGATGGAAGAGAGAATATCAGGCTTTGAAAATATGATAGAAGAAATAGATACACTGGTGAAAGAAAATGTTAAATTAAAAAAAAATTCCTCACACAAAACATCCAGGAAATCTGGGACACTATGAAAAGACCAAACCTAAGAATAATATAAATATAAGAAGGAGAATAATCCCATCTCAAAGGCCTAGAAAAAAAAACTTTAATAATCATGTAAAGAAGGGCATGCCTATAAAATTACAAGTAAATTATAGAATACCAAATAGATTAGACCATAAAAGAAATCCCCTCATCACATAATAATCAAAACACTAAACATACAGAACAAAGAAAGAATAATAAAATCTGCAAGGGAAATATCTAAGTAACATATTAAGGCAGACCTAGGAGACCACAAATTCTGGCAAGACTACCATACCCATCAAAGCTTTCAATCATCATAGATAGAGAAAACAAGACATTGCATGATAAAGTCAAATTGAAACAGTATCTATCTACAAATCCA
This sequence comes from Peromyscus maniculatus bairdii, assembly GCF_049852395.1. Lineage (NCBI taxonomy): Eukaryota > Metazoa > Chordata > Mammalia > Rodentia > Cricetidae > Peromyscus > Peromyscus maniculatus. Next base: position 40,665,246 of record NC_134875.1, on the reverse strand, counting down.
GCCCTACAGAAGGTGGTAGAAGAAAAACTCCAACTCACCCATGAAAACGCAGGAAATAAATAATCTCACACCAGCAAAACCAAAAGAAGGGAAGCACACACACACACACACACACACACACACACACACACACACACACACACCACCACCACCACCACCAACAACAACAACAACAACAACAACAATAACAGCAAAATAACAGGAATTAGGAATCATAGGCCATTGAAAAATATCAATATCAATGGGTTTAATTCCCCAGTAAAAAGACACAGACTAAGAGAATGGATGCAAAAACAGTCTCCAACCTCAACATCAAAGATAGGCATTACCTCAGAAAAGGGTTGGAAAAAGATTTTCCAAACAAACAGAACTAAGAAACAAGCTGGTGTAGCTATTATAATATCTAACAAAACAGACCTCAAACTAAAATTAATCAAAAGAGACAGGGTAAAATATTTCATACTCATCAAAGTAAAGATCAACCAAGATGATTTTTCAATTTTAACATCTATGCCCCAAATGCAAAGGCACTACCTTTGTAAAGGAAACACTACTAAAGTTTAAATCTCAATTTGACCCTCACACATAATGGGAGGCTGCAATGCCCCACTCTCACCAATGGACAGGACTTCCAGACAAAAACTAAACAGAGAAATACCGGATAACAGACATTATGAACCAAGCAGATCTAACAGATATCTACAAAACATTTCATTCAAACACTAAGAATATACCATCTTCTCAGCACCCCTCAGAACATTTTCAACAATTGAATGCGTACTTGGTCACAATATAAGTCTTAATACAGATACAATGAAATTTAAGTAACCCCCTGTATCCTATCAGACCTCCACAGATTAAAACTGGATTTCAACAACAACAGAAAGCTTAAAAACTCATGGACACTGAACAGCTCTCTACTGAATGACCACTGGGTCAACACAGAAAAAGAAATTAAAGACTTCCTAGAATTCATTGGAAATGAATGCATAACATACCAAAACTTATGGACCCAATAAAAGCAGTGCTAAGAGTAAAGTACATAGTTCTAAGTGCCTACAAAAAGAAATTGGAGAGATCCCATACTAGCAGCTTAATAGCACACCTGAAAACTCTAGAACAAAAAGAAGCAAAGACACCCAAGAGGAGTAGAAGGCAGGAAATAATCAAACTGAGGGCTGAAATCAATAAAATAAAAACTTAGAGAACAATGCAAAGAATCAATGCAACAAAGAATTGGTTCTTGGAGAAAATCAACAAGATAGACAAACTCTTATCCAAACTAACTAAAAGACACACACAGAGAGACTATCTAAATCAACAAAATCAGAAAAGAAAAGGACATAACAACAGACATGAAGGAAATCCAAAGAATCATTAGGTCATTCTTTAAATACTTGTATACCACAAAATTGGAAGGCCTAATAGAAATTGATAATTTTCTTGATAGATACCACTTACCAGTGTTGCTGGACGGCTTCTCTCCAGGTTCTCCAAGCCCCACAGTCCCACAATCCACTTAAAAATAATCACTCAGACGCTTATATCACTTATAAATTGTATGGCCGTGGCAGGCTTCTTGCTAACTGTTCTTTTATCTTAAATTAACCCATTTTTATAAATCTATACCTTGCCACGTGGCTGGTGGCTTACCGGCATCTTCACATGCTGCTTGTCCTGGCGGTGGCTGTAGTGTCTCTCTCCTCAGCCTTCTGCTTCCCAGAATTCTCCTTTCTCCTTGTCCCACCTACTTCCTGCCTGGCAACCAATTTCTTACCTGGTCACTGGCCATCAGTGTTTTATTTATATAGAGCAATATCCACAGCACTTCCCCTTTTTTTCTTTTTTTAAAAGGAAGGTTTTAACTTTTTTTTTTTTTTTTTTTTTTTTGGTTTTTCGAGACAGGGTTTCTCCGTGTAGCTTTGTGCCTTTCCTGGAACTCACTTGGTAGCCCAGGCTGGCCTCGAACTCACAGAGATCCGCCTGGCTCTGCCTCCCGAGTGCTGGGATTAAAGGCGTGCGCCACCACCGCCCGGCGAAGGTTTTAACTTTAACATGGTAAAATTACATATAACAAAACAATTACCGAGCAAGAATTATAGTTACAATATTAAAGAAGATGTCTTATCTATCTTATATTTGTGAGTTTAAGGTCTTATATCTATCTTATCTTTTATCATAACTGAGGAAATTACAACTATCTAGTTTTCAACCACATCAAAGACCTGAGAAGGAACATAATGGTACCTGAGAAATGGTAGATGGATGCAAGCAACTTTCGGGAATCTTGCAAAAGTAGACCAAGACAGCTGGCAGCCTGGACAGTCACCTAATGTTTCTCAGCATTGTTGGTGCATTTAAATTGGCTACAGGCTTAGAATATCTGACAGACCATTTTTAGAAGCAGGAATTCTGAGGGACCATCTTACCCTGTCTTGGCAGAGTAGAGTGGTCACTTTCCTTGTGTCCCGCTTGTCCAGAAAGGACAGCATTATATTTGTACTGTCAGCCGTCAAGGCAAGGGCAGTTCTTTGCCCAGTAGGCCATTTTGTGCCAAAAAGACAAACTTCCAAATGGAAATGTCTTAGAAGCCCAACATTCTCTCGGGATCAATTGGTGCAGCCAGGAGCAATTGTGTCTCACATCAACAGAATTTTAAGTTATTTAAATGCCATATTCTCTAGGTCTATGAAGTGTTTGAAGATTACCTATCTATCTGAAATATATCTATGTATACCTAGAAGACTTAACTAACATGGCTACAGATATGATTATCATAGATGACCAATTATTAATCTATTTTTAATTATCCATTACAATTTTAAATGAGTTAAACATAATAGCTCAAACAAGAATATATATATATATATATATATATATATATATATATATATATACAGTATAACAAAATTAACTTCAAGTTTGTATCAATAAACTAAAATTTATACCAATGTAAAACATTTTAAACATAAACTAAAATCTATACCAATGTAAAACATTTTAAACAAGTTGTTCTTTAAAAGTAGGTTCATTAATCTACCCTTTTATCTTATCATCTCTATATCCTCCTATATATCTATATCATATCCCCTTTTCTTTTTTAGAAAGAGATCACATTTATAATCAACCTGTTTTAAATAAAAATATTGGTTTTTCTCTGTCCCACACCAGAGGGCTCTTCTGATTTGGGACACAAGAATCTCTTAACCACTTTTTTTAAAGCAATATATCTGGGTTTAGAAGGGGAGTGAGCCAATTCCACCTCTAAAGCCAGCTTGGTATATTTAGGAATTTGGGCGTATCACCTCTTACTCCTTCCTGCTGGAGGGGGGCGCTGTATCTTATGGGGATACAAAGAAAATTTTAGGATTATGGAATAGTCCATGAGACCGTATCATCTGAGCCAGTTGCCTTGAAACGATTCTGGATGTTGGATCATCTGGGCCATGGTGTCATCGGAGACCTTTCAGGGGGTCTTGGCTGGTGAAATCTGATGTATCTTAATCTGGAACAAATCCACAGCCTCTGGCTTTCTGTGGAAACAAAAGGAGAACCTCTTTTCCAAAGCAACATATCCTTCAATCCAAATTTTGAAGTCAAGGTACCTTTAAAATATACATTTTGGCACAACTCAACAGCTTTTGCAATCAAATGTTTTTCTTCAGTTACAAATATCAAGGACAACATAATCCAGATTCTCTGTGTGGTAGCCATCTTTACGTGGCTTATGTTTTATATTACCTTGAGCCTATTGCTTTAAACTGCACCATTCTAAGACTGAAAAGGCACTGTGGCTGCTGGCTCCGCCCACTTCAGCTTCCCAACATGGCAGTGGTACGTTTTCCACCAGCTCTGGGAATCATCAAGTCTCAGAAATAGTGGGTCTAAGCTTTTACCAAAGCAGCATGTAGTCCAGAAACTTCTTTTTTTTTTAATACTAGTAAAGACTAAATCTATCACACAGCTTAATGTGCCGCTGGCAGACGCCTCATTCCCACCATACTGCCGGTGAAAAGCACATGCCAGGAACCTGCCAGTGTTCAAACCCGCGTTTTGCGGCGTCTAGCTGCCGGTATGAGACAAGAAACAGGAACCTGGTTTTGGCTCTGTTTAGAATTGGTTATTAAATATTCTCAGGTTTAAGGTGGAAACTCGAGCCGTTGGGCGCCATTTGCTGCTGGAGGGCTTCTCTCCAGGTTCCCCAAGCCCTGCAGTCCCACAATCCACTTATGAAATAATCACTCAGACACTTATATCATTTATAAACTGTATGGCCGTGGCAGGCTTCTTGCTAACTGTTCTTTTATCTTAAATTAACCCATTTTTATAAATCTATACTGTGAGACCAAAATGAGCCTTCGTAGAAATAAGACCAAAATGCTTTCACCCTAAAATTAATGCCTAAGATTTCTCCTTTTGGGAATAGGCCATTAGTTACTGAAACCAGTCAGTTCAGATTCCAGAAACCAGGAAGTGTAAAAGTACAGAGTCACAAGATAGTCACGAGGTAACGCCTGCCAGACTATGGAATGTCCTCTCCCTGGTTTCCAGGGTAACTGATCACAGAAATGCCCCCACCTGAGGACAGCCAATGAGAAATAGTGGCGGGCAACCACTCCCTTAGAAGTAATTTCTAGAAGTCCCTAGAAGCGAGCCAATCAGAATTGTACCTGTACTAGCACCCCTAAATGATGTAACCTTGTGACTTTTCCCTTTAAAAACTGAGCTTGCAGACAGGTGGGCGCTTCCTCCAGCCTCCACTGCATTGGATGTATTGGACGAAGTCCCTGCCTAGGCTTGTATTGTTTTTGGATATCCAGAATTAAACCTTGCTTTTGCATTCCGGCATGCTCGTCTTTGGTGGTCTCTCTGGGGGTCACGATCTGGGCACAACATTTGGGGGCTCGTCCGGGATCCCCAGAGACCCCCGCCGGGACACCTAAGAGCTCCGGAGGTTCATCTGCACCAATCGGTAAGAGCGCTCCATTTTCTTGTCTTTGCTTTCTTTTTACTTTCATTTTCTTATCCGAAGCCGGCGGGTGAATCTGACAGGCTCACCTTGGCGGACGCGCCTGTAAGGTGACCCTGGAGGAGTTGGAAGATGTTCCAACCCCTCATCAGGACGCGGGGGTCCTCACAGGTCCCCCCGTCATAGGACACCCAAGAGGGGTCCGTCTGTTAGGATGCCCTGTGAGGGGTCCATCTGTTTGGACACCTGTGAGGGGGCCGTCTGGGAATCGGGAGACTCTGTTGAATTCTCCCTGTCCCATCCGTAGGTCTTTGGCATTATCGAGGCTCCCTCTCCTGACTCTCGTCTGCCTGGACCATCTGTAGGGCCTTTGTTCTTCCTTTTTGTCTGCCTATCTTGTTCGTCAGTGTTATTTGTTATACCTTCATAAATGTATAAATGTATAAGAACTGTGGCCACATGTGTGAGTGTTTTATGGCTGAGCTTGTGTATACATTGGGACTTGTGGGCCAGATTGCCAGCCAAAGGGATGGAGACCCCTTCGGTGGTTGAACTGGCACAGACTAACCTAACTTGCTCTCTCTGACCAGAGCACAGGCAGCAGGCAGCAGGAAGCTTGCAATGAGTCCGTCAGGCAGTGGCTACACAGCTGCTACTTCGGGGACCCAGGGCGCCGCTGAGAGGGCTAGGCGGCTGGTGAGCATCACGGGGCCTAGATGCAGCGGGTTCGGGGCCCCAGCTCGCTCAAAAAAGCTGTGGAGTAGAGGCTTGGCTGCATGGGAACTAGGCATGGCTTTGTGCTAGAGCGGGCTGTGGGCACTGTGGGGCTCAGATATGGCAGGCAGGTTCTGGCTGGGCTCCTGTGTGGACATGGGGCAGAACTGGCGGGAGCCAGCAGGAGCCTCAAGGAGCTCAGTGTGGGGCCTGGTGGAGAACTAACTGCCCCTCCAGGGTCACAGCTGAGGAGTTGCCTACAGGTCTGTGGGCCCAGCCAGGGCATGGAGTCACTTTCAGTCTGCCGTTCTCGTGTACTTGAGGGTCTGAGGTTAACAGCAATCTTTTGTCTCCATGGTGCACACTTTCCCCATTCTCTTCCATGCTGTTGGGTGGGGCTCCCAAGACCTGCCCTGAGGCTAAAACCTGATCAAGGTCTGGCTCCAAGAATGGAATGTCACCAACAGTTTCTTGTCTGCGGTACAGTGCTGATGCAAATTGAGAGTTATTTTTGTTATGGTATATTCATGTATTTCTGTTCTTGTTTAAAATACTGTAACTTTACAATATATTCTAGATTACTGAGGGAAATCACAAGAAAGACTTTGGTAAGAGTTTCTGTTTTAAAGGAAAAGAAAAAAGTGAAATTGGTCTGGAGTAAATGTCTGAGGGATCAAAGGAACAGACTGAGGGTATATGGAAGGTTGTAGAAGGTCAGAGGTGATGTGATGTAAACTGTTATGGTTTCTTATACCTGCAAATACTGAATTTGAAAGTTAATTCTTATTGGTTTTCATCTTAATGATTCTGCAAACTGCTTATGTGTGTATGTATACAGGTATGTGACTTGAAAATGAAAGCAAGCTTTAACTGTATGTATGTATGTGTGTAACTTGGATCCAACTGTGTGTATGTGTACAAGTAATTATTGTTTAGAAAAACAAGCTTTAAACAGCAACTACGTGGCTCCCTCCATCTTGGCTGGTAACCTCATGGGCAGCCATGTGGCTGGCAGCCATCTTTTACTAAGGTTATAAAGATCTACTTGAGTTAACACCTAAATACTTATGTCTTTACCAAGTGTTCAACAGCAAGTTTCTAGAGAATTTAAATAGATGGCAACATATGTTTAATAAATAAGATACTTAGTAAATATTAAAGCTGCACATCAATGCTTTTATACATAGGAATATACCTTGCTCTGGCAGCTAAACTTTGTAACATAAAGGAATCATAGGAAACAGCTGAGGTTTGCAAATGTATGGCAGGACTAGAGTTCCAAAAAGAGTCTAGTTGCAGTGGTGGACCTTAGCAGTTTTAAAAAATTCCAGTGCCAGGTGATGATCACCGGAAGCACCAGCCATAGTAAAATGGAGCAGGCAGGCTATGTATGTGCTGCCAAAGATAGGGTCAAAGAAATCATCCAAGTCTCTAAGTAAAAGAACCAAAAAGATTATAAATGAATCCCTGATATTGAACTTTGGGATTGTTTGCACTTTGGAGCTTGGTTTTTCTTTACACAGATTGTAGTGATGCCATGTTTTCTACCCCTTAAATTAAAAGAAGATACTTTATTGTTGATATTACAGAAGACATTTGAGAGATCTTAATATTTTAAGAACAGTTTTTATAGTTAAAAACTAATGGCTTAAAAAAAAATGTTTCTTCTTACCCAAGGTACGTTCAGGCTTAAGAATGTTGTATAATGATATTTTGTTTTGGTTTCTTTACTGAACCTGTATTTGATACTAGAAGACCTTCAGCTTAAAAGCATTGTTTTTAGGCTACTTATTGTAGACTGTTAGAGAACATAAATAGTCAGTCATAAGTAATCAAGTTTTTTAATTGTAGTCAGGGGAAGTAAGTACTGATGTAAGTTTACTCATCTACTCAGTCCCTTGCATATGTTTTTAGGGTTGAGCTTGAAACAAGTAATTAGAAACAAAGTTTGTCTATGCAGATATACCTGGACAGCCCTCATACTTCAGAGATCTGCAGAATATGGCATTTAAATGTTGATCTAAAAGCTTACTATAACAGATAGGCTTCCAGATCCTAGCAGTGACCCAAGGTCTCCAAAGAAGATTACGTACGAGGCACCACAACGTCTCTGCCTGAAATATGACAATGCTGACCACAGGGTAAGATGCCCCAATGCAACGCCTGCCGCCAGGACCCAGCCCAGACTGTGGACAAGCAGTAGGACACTGGAATTGATTGCACCCTTTTGCGTGATCAAGGTCAGTCTTCCATGTCCCTATTCCACAGGAAAAATACTCTGCCTTATGGACCTGATGGCGGAAGAAGATTGATGCTGTTCTGACTGGTGCCACCAACACTATGGAGACCTGGGTAGGGATTGGTCCCTGTAATTTATAGGATTGGAAGCTTCTTGGTCTGCACTCAGATATAGTTTATCCTTCTCAGATTTCTGATAGTACTGATGGCTGGGCTAGCTCTAACTTTGTCAGCATGACAGCATCAACCAGATCCTCGTGCAAGGCTATAGCTATCTTGTTAGCTCACTTTTAGGAAAATGTTCTAAGTCATAAGGTTCAGATATGAGTCCACAATGAGATAAGTTTCAGATTACTCTCCTGTTCTATGGTTCAGAGCTTAACATTTAGGAGTCCTGATGAGCTGGGAGAGCAATGACTATTTACTGTTCAGTTACAAGCTCAATATTTTGGATTTGTTTTAGATGTCATACAATATGGATTTCAGTACAGATTGGTAATACTAATGTATCTAAAACTTTCATGTCATTTTGTAAGTAGGCCTCAAAGGATCAAAAGAGCCATAAAAACCTAGACCCATTTCACAGAGGTTGAAAGGACCCCAGATAAGTATTCCTAAAGATGGTATTTTTCCTCTCTCCTGGTCTTGGGACTACTGCTTTTCCCATTACTAAGGGTATGGACCTAAGGGTTCCAAATAAGTTCATAAATTTTAACTTCTGTTCCTAGTTTAAATTTGTCTCAACAGATTTCTACTCAGCTGGCAGTCACCTCTAGGTTTCAGTCACTGACTCCACTGCTCCAGACGACTGTGAGCTCCAGACTTGCTAAAAGCTGACGTTGACCAGCCCAGCTAACATGGTTCTTCCCTGTCCCTATGGGGTCAGGCAGCTACATGCTTCTGACAAATGCCCCCTTGCCCAGTCTTTGACTAGCTTTTCAGCCTTTTGGGGCCCCCTGATATCGGCACCCCAATGCCAGCTTGAAGCAGTTCCAGAAGAGAACGTCACCCATGTTCCCTGTTCAGAAAAGGTTGAAATGCTGGGTCAAAAGAAAACTCCCTGGCATAGAGACAAAATGGCTAACTATACATGGCCATTATTAGAGAGGGATACATAGGAGCTAACTGTCTAAAACCCATGATTGGGTTCCATTAGGCACATGAGAAGGGGGAAATGTGAGACCAAAATGAGCCATCGTAGAAATAAGACCAAAATGCTTTCACCCTAAAATTAAGGCCTAAGATTTCTCCTTTTGGGAATAGGCCATTAGTTACTGAAACCAGTCAGTTCAGATTCCAGAAACCAGGAAGTGTAAAAGTACAGAGTCACAAGATAGTCACGAGGTAACGCCTGCCAGACTATGGAATGTCCTCTCCCTGGTTTCCAGGGTAACTGATCACAGAAATGCCCCCACCTGAGGACAGCCAATGAGAAATAGTGGCGGGCAACCACTCCCTTAGAAGTAATTTCTAGAAGTCCCTAGAAGTGAGCCAATCAGAATTGTACCTGTACTAGCACCCCTAAATGATGTAACCTTGTGACTTCTCCCTTTAAAAACTGAGCTTGCAGACAGGTGGGCGCTTCCTCCAGCCTCCACTGCGTTGGATGTATTGGACGAAGTCCCTGCCTAGGCTTGTATTGTTTTTGGATATCCAGAATTAAACCTTGCTTTTGCATTCCGGCATGCTCATCTTTGGTGGTCTCTCTGGGGTCACGATACCTTGCCACGTGGCTGGTGGCTTACCGGCGTCTTCACATGCTGCTTATCCTGGCGGTGGCTGCAGTGTCTCTATCCTCAGCCTTCTGCTTCCCAGAATTCTCCTCTCTCCTTGTCCCACCTACTTCCTGCCTGGCAACCTATTTCTTGCCTGGTCACTGGCCATCAGTGTTTTATTTATATAGAGCAATATCCACAGCATACCAGAGTCAAGCCAAGATTAGGTAATTTAAACAAACTATAACCCCTAAGGAAATAGAAGCAGTCATTAAGTTTCCCAATAAAATAAAAGGCCAGGACCAGAAAGTTTTGGCACATAATTCAACCAAATGTTCCAAGAAGAGCTAATGCCAATACTTGCCAAACTATTCCACAAAATAGAAACAGAGGGAACCTTTTCCATTTCATTTTATAAGGCCACAGTCACCCTGATACCCAAACCACATAAAGACCCAAGAAAAAAAGAGAATTACAGGCCAACTTCCCATATGAACATACATCCAAAAATACTCAATAAAACACTTGCAAAAGAACACATCAAAAAGATAAATCCACCATGATCAAGTAGATTTCACCCCAGAGATAGAGATGCAGGGATGGTTCAACATACGAAAATCAGTCAATGTAATCTACCATAAAAACAAACTGAAAGAAAAAAAAACACATCATCATCTCACTAGATGCTACAAAAGCCTTTGACAAAATCCAATACCCCTTCATGATTAAAGTCTTGGAGAAATTAGGGATACAAAGAACATACCTAAACATAATAAAGGTACCAAGGAACCCCTATATCTGAAAAACACATTCAGTGAAGGGAGTGAATACAAGATCAACTGAGTGGCCTTCCTATACACAAATGATAAATGGGCTGAGAAAGAAATCAGGGAATCAGCAACCTTAACAATAGCCACAGATAAAATAAAAGACTTCAGTGTAACTTTAAGCAAATGAAAGACCTGTATGACAAGAACTTCAGGTCTTCAAAGAAAGAAATTGAAGATATCAGATGATAGAAAGATCTCCAATGCCCATGGATTGGTAGAATTAACATACTAAAAATGGCCATCCAACCAAAAACAATCTATAGATTCAATGAAATCCCCATCATATTTCCAGCACAATTCTTTACAGATCATGAAAGGACAATAAGTAACTTCACATGGAAAAACAAAAAACCCAGGAGAAGTTAAACAATCCTAGCCAATAGAAAAATATCCAGAGGTATCATGATCCCTGATTTCAAATTGTACTACAGAGCTATAGTAATAAAAAACACATGGTGTTGTCATGAAACAGATACACTGATCAATGGAATCAAAGGCCAAGATGCAAATCCACACACTTATGGACACCGGATTTTTGATAAAGAAGCCAGAAACACACACTGGAAAAAGAAATTATTTTCAACAAATGGTGATTGTCTAAATGGATGTCAGCATGTAGAATAATGCAAATTGTTCCATATCGACCACCCTGCACAAAATTCAGGCTGAAGTGGATCCAAGACAGGAAACCAGATACACTGAACCTTATAGAAGAGAAGGTAGAAAAAATCCTTGAACATTGTCACAGGAGATGACATCCAATAACCAATAACACAGGCACTAAGATCAACTATCAATGAATGGGAACTCATAAAACTGAAAACCTTCAGTAAGGTAAAGAACAGTAGGACAAAACAGCAGCCTATAGAATGAAAAAAGATTTTCACCAACTCCACATCCAACAGAGGGCTAATATCCAAAACATATAAAGAACTCAAGAAAGTAGACATCAACAAATCAAATAATGAAATTAAAAATGGGGTATAGGGCTGGGCGGTAGTAGCGCACACCTTTAATCCCAACACTCGGGAGGCAGAGGCAGGCAGATCTCTGTGAGTTAGAGGCCAGCCTGGACTACCAAGTGAGTTCCAGGAAAGGTGCAAAGATACACAGAGAAACCCTGTCTTGAAAAACCAAAAAAAAAAAAAAAAAGAAAGAAAGAAAAAAAAAGAAAAAGAAAAATGGGGTACAGATCTAAACAGAGAATTCTCAGCAGAGGATTCTCAAATGGCCAAAAACACTTAAAAAATGTTCAACATCCTTAGCCATCAGGGAAATGAAAATCAAAATGACTCTGAGACTCTATCTTATACCTGTCAGAATGGCTAAGATAAAAAACACAAGTGACAGCTCATAAAAGAGGAACACTTCTCCATTGCTGGTGGAAGTGAAAACTTGTGCAGCCACTTTGAAAATCAATATGGTGATTTTTTTCAGTTTGATACCTTAAGACCCACCTATACCACTCCTGGACATGTACCCAAAGACCCTTCATCCTACCACAAGGACACTTGCCCAACCATGTTCAATGCATCTTTATTCATAATAGCCAGAAACTAGAAACAAGCTAGATGTTCCTCAACAAATAGAATGTGTAAAGAAATTGTGGTACATTTACACAATGGACAATTACTCAACTTAAAAAAATGCATCATAAAATTTGCAGGCAAATGGGTGGAACTAGAAAAGACAATCCTGAGTAAGGTAACCCAGACCCAGAAAGACAAACATGGTATGTGATCATTTATAACTATACATTAGATGTTAAGTAAAAGATAATAACGCTACAATCCATAAACCCAGAGAGGCTAAGCAACAAGGAGGGGCTGAAGGAAGGGACTCGTGGATCTTTCTGAAAAGGGGAAATAGAATAGATTTTGTGGGTGGCCTTGGGGAGGGTCGGGATGGGAACTGGAGGGATCAGGTGGGGAAGCTGAGCTGAGAGGGACTAAGGGAGAGAGTATTGAGATAGATGACTGGAACTGGAGAGAATTTGAGGGGTAGGGTGATGTAGAAACCCAGTGCAGTGGAAATTCCATGGAATCTAGAAGAGTGACCCTAGTGAAGTCTCCTTGTAATGTGGGATACGGAGCCCAAACTGGCCATCTTCTTTAACCAGGCAAGGTTCCTACCAGTGAGACTGTGACATCAATCCAGCCACAAAACTGTTGACTTACAATCTGTCCTGCCTTCAAGATGTACTGAGGTAAGGATGACACAGAATGTTTGGGAGCAGCCTATCAAGGACTGGTTCAACTTGAGGCCCATGCCAAGAAAAGGAACCCTCACTGGATACTGCCTGGATTGCCACAAAGTAGAGGCAGGACAGCCCAGGAACCCAGGATAAAACCAAACACAACTGGCAGCAACAACAACAAAAGGTCAATGAAATGACTCTGAATTATATTCTGCTATACTCCTAGATCGGTGCCTAACCCAAGTGTCATCAGAGGGACATCATCTGGCAACTGATGGGAGTAGATGCAGAGACCCACAGCCAAACACCAAGTGGAACCAGTGAAACATTACAGAAGAGGAAGAGAAAGTACTGTAGGAGCCAGAGGAATAGAGGACACCACCTGACTACAGCCCACAGAACCAGCTAAGCGGGGCTCATAGGGGCTTAAAGAAACTGGAGTGACAAACACATACACTGAATGGGTCTAAGCTAGGTTCTCTCTCTATATGTTATGGTTGTATAGCTTGGTGTTCTTGTGGGACTCCTAACAGTGGGATCAGGCACTGTCTCTGACTCTTTTGCCTGTTTTGGTGACCCTTTTCCTCCTACTGGGTCACCTCATCCAGCCTCGATATGATGATATGTGCCTAGTCTTATTGTATCTTGTTAGGACATGTTTGGTGGATATCCTTGCTCTTTTTTTTAATAGAAATGGAGGAGTTGATCTGGGGGAAAGGGGAGGCAGGGAGGGGGACTGTGGTCAAGAGGTAATGTATGACAGAAGAATAAATAAAATAAATGTAAAGCATAAGCAAAATATATTTATAAACTCCTATATACTGTCCTAATCTTGTATCTATTTAATAAAATACCAAAAAGGTGGCTTTACCAACTTCTAGCATGGTTCACATTGGAAAATGGCTTTGCCAATTTCCCAAGAATATGAGGCCTTTTGCTATTGCTGTTCCCATATCATCAATCAGAACTTCATTCACTCAAGGTTTGTTTGTGCTCCCAGATAGACAGACAGAGAGACAGACAGAGAGATAAATAGATGAATATATATATATATATATAGTATATATATAATGTATATATATATATATATATATATATATATATATATATATATTGTAAGCAGATCAATGGAGGGTATAAAAGAATGAGGGCAAACCAGGACTTGAGTATGGCCTTATAAAAATTAAGTTTTTAGTATGCATGGCATAATTGATGAGATTTCTAATATAACAAGGTAAAGCTATTAGCAGTTATGTGGTAGGGATTTTTAGCATAGTCCATTTCCATATAAGTCATTTTTAGCCCATTCTAAATTATATGTGTTAAAAGGATGCATGAATTCATTAAATTATTTTTAACTCAGCTCATTATTACACTCAGCTTGACATCTCGACAGTTGCTAATTTTTAACCAATTTAACAAAATGTCCTTTGTTAGGAATTAAGTACCAATGTTTCTAACATATTATAGCTGAGATACAAGTATTTCAGAAAAGAAGGTATATTGCATATAGAACCTTAGCAAATTAGAAAGACACTAAATGTAATTTAGTTCAACCAGTCATTAGACACATGTAAAAACAGAATCATTCCTTGATATTCATAATTAAATGATTAGATATAGTGAATGAACAATGATCCAATCACCTATTAAGATTTAGAAAACTACCTCAAGGAATTGTATTCCAAGTCAAAAAATGAGGAAGTGATACGATTTAGTGTAGGCCCTTAAAATCTTATGGTACAGACCACATGTGCTCATGTAGCAATCATATCAGGTATCATATTATAAACCATGTAAAATTCTACAGAAGTCAAGTTGGAAAGCTCTCTCTAAAATGTATTATATTGAGAGGACTTTCTTGGGTAAGGTGACATTACAGCTTTTGTTTTTGCCCCTACTGAGATTATACATCAGTTCATTTATTAATAATGTTTATGAAACTAGGGAAAAAGACAAGGCTCACCCTAGTAATGGGAATTAAGGGAATATTTTAATAAAATAGTTTTGATGCATGCATTGTTATGCTTGTAAGTATAGATGTTCATTTATTTAATCAATACTTACTAAATGGTGCTTATGTGCTATGAACAGTGGGTGAAATAATGAAGATATGGGATAAAATAATACTGGAATAGATCTCTAAATCTCATTTCTCTGCAGAAACAATTGAAATAATGAACCAATTGACAGATAATAGCACTTCTGTGTGACATGAAAAATAAACTTATTGATTAAGGTAAAGACATTCTGAATCCTTTCTCCTCCAAAGCCAGGTGGTACAGCATGGGAAATACACCCTTCCTGTAGGAGAAAGAAGGGGAATTATATATGGAATTTTGCTTTAGATCCAAAATTCAATCCTGTCCCGATTAAATCCAGTGCAAGATAGACTCATGGCCCCAGACTTCAGGCTTACATGACAGATTTCTTCTCCAGACCATCCAACTACCAGACCAAACATCAGCTACCTCATACTCAGTGGTTCTCAACATGCTATTACACTTTAATACAGTTCCTCAAGTTTTTTTGACCCCTAACCAAAAAATTATTTTTGTTGCTACTTTATAACTGTAATTTTGCTACTGTTATGAACCATAATATAAATATCTGATATAGAGGATATCTGATGTGCGATCTCAGTGAAAGGGTCATTCCACCCCTCAAGGGAGTCAAGACCCACGGCTCTAGACTGCTCCCAACAATAGACTTGATTCTATGGCCACAGGAGAAAGTTGGTAATGAGATGAGCACTCTCACAGCAAGCATTCAGGTATGCCTTCACAAACATTACACCTCCCAAATTAACATTGTAGGGGAAAAAGTTAGGCTAAAGAAACCTACCCTGACCCTGGAGCCCAGAACTAGGGAAAGATGGCTCATATGAGGGCAGAAAGAAACACAGTTGGCTCAGTCAGATAAGAACCATCTCTGCCCCTGGCCAACTGAATTGTGAAACCAACCAATCATACAGCAGGACAATAGAACCCTGGGCCCCCAGTCAACAAATGGTTGGTTCCATCCCCAAGACTTCCTGTGTAAACTGCCCTGCCTAGTCAGTTAGAAAAAGGCTGTTCTCTACCATGGTAGAGGCAGCTACCCTCCTGGACTCCTCCTTCCCAAATAAATGTCTTTATCTAAAGAATTTTGGGTGTGAAGATCTTCATTCACTGGCATAGAGAAGATTCTTGCTGAGACATCCTCCAGTGGACAAAACAAGGGAGAGCTGAAAGAGCCCAGCAAGGAGGAGCTGAACAGAAGATCTTTGCTGAGATGTCCCTCAAAGGACAGAGCAAGAGAAAGCTGAAAAGTAACAATTTTCTCCAGAGCCAGAGGAGATTGCTATATTTCTGCAGGGTTTCCCCTTTCCCGAGTGAAGCAAAAGAAGCAACATCTTTGGCCGGAGAAGCAGAGCTCTGCTAGGAAGCCCCCTTAAGAGGGGGCTGAGCAAAGCTCAGCTGAAGCGGTTCTCCAGGAGAGGAGCAGGATTGTTATATCCTGTGGGGGAGACCATCCCCCATCACACCAGATATACCTTGACTTTCCCAAAGAGTCAGGATACCCTTCTCTTCTGAAGCAGTTCCAGGCCTGACTCTCCCGAGAAGTCAGAAAAATTTTCCTTCCAGCATTGGGCTGCTTCTTTGCAATTCCAGCCTTCATAGCTGTGCTAAATGGCTCCAAGTGTGTGGGACACCTTCAGGGAAGAGCTGTTTTTCTGAGCAGCTTGTGGTGTCCGGTATGGCTCGCCCTCCAGGGCTGAACTGTCTCCTTGCAGTTCAGCCATCAGAGCTGTCCTAAGCAGCTCCCAGGTAGTCAGGACACCAAATCCACAGAGTTGCAAAAATCTGGGACCAAACCCAGAGTTGTTGCAACCAATATGCTTATATTTTTGGTGCTGGAACCCGGAACACCAAACCCAAAGAGTTGCAAGACTCACCTTTTGCAACCAATTCCCTTACACTGGGGACTCAAGAACCAGTTTTTTAGACCATAGTTATATTTATCTCCCAGTACATTATTTTAGAGACAGCAAAGGGCTTTCACCTAAAAAACAAAGTAACACTAACTCTGAAACAACTTCACCCTGTCTTTGGTACATGGGGGCTTAGCTTTGCTTACTATCAGCTTAACCAAAACTCTGTGATACCAACTGATTCTTAGTGAGGAATACCTTATCTATTCAGAGTCCTCAAGGACAAAAAGAAAATGAGAAAGAAGATGAAAGCCAGTGTATGAGAACCCCAGTGGTAGAGCACTTGCCTAAAATGTACTTCATCGCCAGCATAGCCAGCACAAAACATTGTTTGTAGTGGAATTGATCTTCCTGCTTCCTACACAAATACCCTGCCAACTATTTAAAGTATTGTGGATAAACCAATAGACAAATTGTCTTCTGCTCATTTCCCCAACAAGTCCTTTTCCCCTGACCTCTGCTGTTACCATATAGTTGGATCCCAGTGGTGTGTTCTGAATACATCTTCCTCTCTCTCTCTCCTCTCCTCCCTTCCATTTATCCTCCTCTTGTATAATTTCACCAATTCTCTCTGATTTAGTGACTTAGCTTGTCAAGGTGCTTTAATCCACCAAATTTGAGAAAGCAAATTAAAATTGGCATTTTCTTTATATATGTAAAAATGGCATAAAAACTTAAATGAATATGCTGAGTTGAATTGCGTCCCTAAAAAAGGTTAAGTTCAAATCTCAGCCCCTGTGACTGTACGACAGGTCACAAGGGAGGGCCTGATGCACTGGGACCACTGTCTTAATTCCATGAGAAGAAAGGCAGGAGGGCATTGTGGGAAGAGAGGCTGGGACTAGAGTATTGGAATTGCAAGGCAAGAACACCAAGTATTTTAGGAAAGGATTCCGCAGTCACAGAACAAGGCCCCGCTCACACTGGTCTCCAGTTTTGTCCCTCAGAACTGTGACAGCACATCTCTTGCCACCTAGTTTCCTACATCAGCTGTAGAAAATGAACTTGTTTCAATATTTTGTGCAATCCATAACTATAGAATAAAAGTAATTTATACAAGTTAAAAAAAAAAAGGTTTCTTTAAGACCAAAATATAGTGCCCAGATATCCTTGGGTGTGTATTCTTCAACTGGAGAGATGTCAACTTCCCAGACCTACACTCTTAAAAGGAAATTGCCCTTCCTTTCCCAACAGATAACACTTGTCAATAACTCCTAGGCATAGAGAGGGACTGTGTGCCCAGCTCCCACTTCCATGTTGGGATTTAGTCTGCCTTGGGCTTGCCCAGGTTTGTTTTTTTTTTCATGGTGTTGCAGTTTGTGTGAGTTCATATATGCATCTGCCCTACTTTTTCCAGATGTTCCTTGTATTCCCCCACCACCTCAGATTATTATACTCTTTGTCCTCTTCCTCAGTAATCCCTGAACCTTGTGAGGGTAGGATGAGGCACATAGGTTCCCTTTAGGGCTGAGCATTCTTCTGTCTCTACACCTTGGCCAGTTGTGGGCTACTATGTTAACCACCATTTACTGCAAATCAAAGATCCTTAGATGAGGAATAAGAGATACATTGATCTAGGGCTGTAATGATAAGTCAGTTTAATACTATGTGCATTTACAGTATAACATAACAGTAATAAGTTCTCCCCTAGGGCCTATGATTGCTAGCTCTATGTTCTTGGTCTGATAATGGTGCTAGTATGGGTTTCCTCTTGTGGAGAGGAACTCAAATCCAATCAAAAAGTGGTTGGTTACACCAATACTATTTGAGCTGCTAATACACCAATGGCCATGTGTTATGCTGATCATTGTTGCAGCTCAAAGGTTTCATAGATAGGTGTGACTGATGATGACTTTTCTCCTTTGGTAGCCTGCATAGCATCTTCCAGCACATGAAAAGTAGCCAGCAGGGATGAAACATTTAGGTCATTACCAACTTGATTCTGCCATGTTCTATGACTCAAGTATGGGTATCTTCAACAATGGGGTCAATGAAAATAAAAGGCCACAATGTTATGATATTTTGGGTCATATCCGGTATCTGTACTCTGAAGTATATGAATAAATGACTGGTACCTCAATTCTGTTCCATTGATCATTGTTTTTGTTTTATAGTAAAGCCACACAGCTTCCATGTCTATTCATTTTTCAGTCCTAAGATCTGAAAGAGCAAGTTTTCATATTTATCTTTTCCCTGCCCTGTTTCCCTTTTCCTCTTTCTCATTCTTCAGGCATTTCTTACCTATTCTTGAATCTTCACTGTAACCTGTGAAGTTCAGATTCAACTTGTCAAATTTCTTAAAAGTCTCTTTTGGGATTTTTATTAGAATCATTAAATCTGTATATGAGATTTGTTAGAATTGATATATTGATACAAGAATTCTGTCCATAGATATTTATCTCCATTTATGTGTGTCTTGTTGATTATCTTCTAATAAAACTTTATAATGGCCTATAAAAATGCTCTCCCACATTATTAATTTTATTTTAAGGCACTTTAATTTTATCACTACTGAAATTTATTAGAATATTATGATTTTTACTATTCTAAAAATTAATTTTACATTTGTTCAATATGTTAAGTAAATATATGCTTGTATTCTTTGCATTATATATTTTAAATATTTATTTATATCTTATTTAATTTTTAAATTTTTAGAAATGAAAATACAATCACATCCTTTCCCTTCATGTTTCCTTCCCTTCCATATCCTCTCCTCCTGGATGCCTCTCCAATTTATGATCTCTTTTCCTTAATTATTGCATAAACACTCATACACACACACACACACACACACACACACACACACACAAATACAATGTTCCCAGTGCATTTAGTGTTGCTTGTATATGTACATGGTTTCAGAGCTGACCATTTGATATTGGTAACCAGTTAAAATGGTCATCCCTGGGGAAGACTAGTTCTTTAGCCATCTGTAGTTCTTTGTTTAAGGGTGGAACCCTGTGAGATTTCCCCCTTTCAAGTTAGCATATTGATTGGTATTGTCCTTATTCAGGTCTTGTTTAGGCAGTCATATTGTTGAAATATCATGGGTGAAGCTTCCCTTTCATTTCTGGTTCCTACAATCATTCCTCCTCCTCTTAATGATGCTCCCTGAGCCTTAGGTGCAGGAGTTGTTGTTTGTGTGTGTGTGTGTGTGTGTGTGTGTGTGTGTGTGTGTGTGTGTGTGTGTATGCTGGGGCTAGACATCCCACAATCACTTGTTCTCTGAAGATGAGTGGTTGTGGTTTTCTGCAATGGTCTCTCTCTGTTGCAAAGAGAAGCTTTTTTTGGTGAGGGGTAAGAGCTACACTTATTTGTAGTGAGTGGGATTCACTTAGGAATTGTACTGATTTAGTCAAGTGGTGGTACTGCATTCTCCTCTATGATGCATGAACTCACTAGCCCCAGCTAATTTCCTAGCTTTCAAGGACTGGGCATGATTTCCGTGCTGTTGAGTAGGCCTAAGTCTAATTAGAGAGCTGTTGGTGCGGTTTCAACAGGATCGGTGGAACGTACGTGTTGGAGAGTTCCGATGACGAATTTTTAGACAATAACAGATTCTTGAGCTGAGCCATGAGTATGGTTGGAAATTGAAAGTGAACAGGAAGGGAAGTACGCATTTCTGTTCGAAGTACAGTGGCTTCCACAAGAGTTGAGATGTGGTCTGAGGGATGGTGTGACTACAAGCGATTTCCAGGAAAACAAGCACAGAGATGGTATGAGTACAAGCGACTTCCAGGAAAACAAGCGGTGGGATGGTGTGACTACAAGAGACTTCCAGGAAAACAAGCGCAGGGATGGTATGACTACAAGAGACTTCCAGGAAAACAAGTGCTTCCTTGGAGCCATCCCAGTGATGGCAACCATAGATTAATTAATGTGCCAAAGAGACCGCCTCTGGGAGACAAGAGATCTTCTCTGCTAGCCAGACCCAACGAAGCAGGCTACGGTAGATACTACTGGCACGTTGATTGCCAAGAATGGGACGAGGGCCGTTGTTTTACTCAGGATCCAAGAAGAGCCCCACCCTACAAAAGAGGCCATTATGGCTACCAATGGTTAAGAGAGGAGTATTCCACAAGCCAACAGCCTCAATACAGGGCCATGAGAAACGACTTTAGAAGAAAACGTTTCTATTCTTCCCATTATTCAAGACAACACTCTCACCATAAACGGGGCACTCCTTTTTTGAGAGAATCACGTGTGGGCGGGAAGGACTCCCTACACAGCAGATTTGGATCCAATCTCAGCAGTAGAAGCAGGATGCGCTCCTTCCACCAGTCTCAACGTAGATGTAAAGAGAGAGCTATCCAGTTTTTGAAAACATCAAGAGATACTGTGCCCTCAAGTTCTTCATCCAAGGCGTTAAAAAGCCCCAGCCGGCTGACTGAGAAGGAACAGGCTGATGCTGCAATCAAGAGGGCTAATGAAAATCCCAAGAAGTCAGAAGAAAATAACTTGGCTGAAATTTCCGAGTTTGAGACGGGATCCAAGGCACCATTACGTATCAACCAGACAGAAGAACCCGAGTCAAACACAACAGCTGGCCCAGAATTGTGTGAAGACAGCCAGCTTAGCATTCGCTCAAAAGCGATTGCATCAAAAATCACTGAGATTGAGAAGGTTTACCGACAAGTCTGTGAAATTTTCGGGATGGTGGTGGAAAGGCTGGTTGAAAAGGATCATTCATTAGAAAAATCTATACAGTTTGCAATGAAGCAGAGTTTGCATGAAATAGGTGAGCAACGTGTTGAAGAACTCAAGCATTTCATTATGGAGTATGATAATTCTACTCCAGATTTTGGAGACCCTTTTTAGGAGAATTAGGGCTCGGTTCAAAAAATTTTGTGAAAGCTTCTAGATTTTTCCCTTTGGATTTTTAAAATCCTTACTATTTTGTGATGAAGAGAAATACTTTATGATAACTGACCACGTTGCTAGTATCAAATAAACATCTATAATATCTTTTAAAGTCTCTTAATTAGAATCTTTTCCCTATGTGTAGAATCTTCTAATCCATCTTCATCTCCTCCCTCCCAAAAATAATGCTCAATTAACTTTTTAATGTTTGAAAAAGCAGTTCCGGAGAGCAGCTCTCTGTACTTAACTCATGTTCAAAAGTCTTCCATGGTGTGCTGGTCTCAGGAGTTTAATTTGTTTAGCGTTCATTCCAGGTTGCATCATAGGCATTGTTAGCATTTTGAGTTGAGTTTGTCTGCTGCCTGCTTTTCTTCTGATTTGCAACTTTCGGGGATGTCAAAACATGTTGTCTTAAGGAAGTAGAACTTAGCTGTCTTGCAATATTTGCTGAGAATAATTCTTCTTTAGTATAGGAAAGCAGCACTTAAAAAAAAACCTCTAAAGGACACATTAAAACAAAACCTTCTTCTCAAGTCATTGAACTTAGTGTGTCTCTTCTATGAAGTGAGGCTCCTAACTGCTCTCTCTGATCAACATAGTAGATAAGACTGATAGGAGGGGTAACCTGAGATTTAAGATGCATTTTAATTTGAAATTTCTCAGAAACCCTTCTGGTGGCGATAATGAAAAAAAATTAGACTATACAACAACCTGGAGTTTTGTTTTAGGCCTGTTCTTTATCAAAGAGGGACCTGACAAGGAGCTCATGCTTGTGATAAATGACAGATTTCTCTGTTAATTTCTGTGATCTTAGTTTTGTAGACTTAGAGAAACTCCCTCTTCACAAGTGTTATCATAGAAACGAGGCAGAATAAGGCATTGCACCATAGGGAATGGGCTCTAAAAAGGCAGTTCTTGAGCTAGGAAACAAGGAGGACCCTAAGAGGGATGCATGCATCACCTTGGGAAGGAGAAACAGAGGATATCTACATGAGTAAACTGGGGGTGATGGGGGCAATCAGGGGAAGGGGATGGGGAATGAGCACATGGTCAACCTGGGGGCGGGGACAGAGTGGGAACCAATGAAAGAGATATCTTGATAGTGGGAGACATTATGGGGCCAGGGAACAACTGGTGCTAGGGAAATTCCCAGGAATCCACAAAGTTGACGCCAGATTAGACTACTAGCAATAGTGGAGAGGGTGCCTGAACTGGCCTACCCAGGTAGTCAGATAGGTGAATACCCTAAATGTCATCATTGAGTCTTCATCCAGTAACTGATGGAAGCAGGTGCAGAGATCCACAATCAAGCACCAGGCTGAGCACTGGGAGACAGTCAAAGAGAGGGAGGAGGGATTATATGAGCAAGTGTGGTCAAGATCATGATGGGGAAATCTACAGAGACAACTGAACCAAATTCATGGAAACTCACTAACTTTAGACCGACAGCTGTGGAGTCTGCATGGGACTGTACTAGGCCCTCTGCATGCTGGAGACAATTGTGTAGTTTGGTCTGTTTGAGGGGCCCCTGGCAGTGGGATCAGGATCTATCTCTGGCTCAAGAGGTGGCTTTCTGGAGCCCATTACCTATGGTGAGACACCTTGCTCAGCCTTGATGCATGGGGGTGAAGCTTGGTCCTGCCTCAACTGAATATACCAGGCTTTGCTGTTCCCCCATGGAAGTACTAACTCTTTTGGAGGAGGCATGGGGGGAGGATTGGGAGGGGAGGGGGGATATGGAAAAGTGCAGCTAGAGTTTTCCTGCCTGGCCCATAGTCAGGACAAATCTCTGTCACCCGCCAGTCCTACAACTGCTCAGACCCAACCAAGTAAACACAGAGACTTATATTGCTTACAAACTGTATGGCTGTGGCAGGCTTCTTGCTAACTGTTCTTATATCTTAAATTAATCCATTTTTATAAATCTATACCTTGCCACTTGGCTCGTGGCTTACCGGCTTCTTCACATGCTGCTTGTCATAGGGGCAGCTGGCAGTGTTCCCCCCCCCCCCGACTTCCTGTTCTCTCAATTCTCCTCTCTGTTAGTCCCACCTATACTTCCTGCCTGGCCACTGGCCAATCAGAGCAATTTGACATACAGACCATCCCACAGCAGAAGAGGGATGAGAGGGGTTTCTGTGGTTGGTATGTAAAATGAATTAAAAATTTAAAAAAATAAAGCCAGTT
The DNA here is from genome assembly GCF_049852395.1 of Peromyscus maniculatus bairdii. NCBI lineage: Eukaryota > Metazoa > Chordata > Mammalia > Rodentia > Cricetidae > Peromyscus > Peromyscus maniculatus. The sequence continues at coordinate 40,641,560 of NC_134875.1, read as the reverse complement.
CGTGTATCCAGGATAAGTCCTGGTCCCATTGCCACGGGGCGGGGGGGTGGAATGAGGGAAAATTGTGGGGAAGCAGGAGAAGGGGAAAGATGGAGAACAGGGGTTGGTATGTAAAATGAAAAACAAATAAATAAAAAATTATTATAACAAAAGAAACGTGGCAAAGACAGCAAGGCCAGCAGAGCTCCCCTCACCTTGTAAGTGAGCCAGTGAACAAGCAAAGAGATAATTTGGACATTCCACTCACTTCTTGATCCTTCCCAGCATAGCGCTGAGCCAAAATACACAATTTGTGACAATAGGTACACTAAAATCACAGTTTTAATTACTGCCCAATTTCATTACCTCCTTTTTTTGAACAAGGTTTTACAGTCTAGACCTAGCTAGACTGAAAACCATTGTGTAGACCAAATTGACCTCAAACTCACAGAGATCCCCCTGCCTCTGTCTCCTGCATGCTGGGATTAAAGACATGTGCCACCATCCTCAGTATTCTGTAGGTTATGGCCAAGAGGTAAGTGCTGCTGTTGCATACTTGTAGCCAGATTTTTTTTCCTTTGGGTCTCCAGCTCACAATAAAAAAAATGACATGGAGACATACTATTAATTATGAAGAGCTCAGCCTATAGCTTAGGCTTGTCTCACTAGCTCTTATAACTTAAATTAACCCATTTATATCAATCTATGTTTTGCCTCATGGCTTTTTACCTCTCTTCCATCTTGCACCTCCTGCTCCCTTTCCACGTCCCCTGGTGTCTGTCACACGCCTAGATGCATCTCTATTTCTCTCTTTCTGCCAAGAATTCCTGTCTAATCTCTTTCTGCCTAGCTATTGGCCATTCGGCTCTTTATTAAAGCAATCAGAAGGCACCTTGGCAAAGACACATCTTCACGGTGTACAAAACAATTATTCCACAAACATGCTTAGCAGTATTTTGCCAAGCTGGTCATTGTGGTACTTTGGTGTCATAGCTGGGTAGGTGTAATTGTTCTTTCCTTCCCTTGGCTGCTTGCACAGCACCCAGTACTATGAAAACTAGTCCTCAGGGTGCAGACTTTCAGGTCAGATCCAGCTTGGATCCTTCCAGTCCTGTGACCTATATCTGCTTCTCAGGCAGGGTCTATAGACTCATGTGAAATTCAGAGTAAACCTAGAAGTCCCCAGCATCTAATTGTCCCAGGCACCAGGCCAGCACCCACAGAACCAATCTCTGGTTAATATCACTGGAAATGAGATTCAGACCAGTTTCAATATCAAGAAGGCCCCAAATTTTATGGTTCTAGGATAGTCAAGTTCCAGGAGTACTCTAACACACCCAAAGTCCATGCCTCACCCAATAGATTCCAGGAGTGAATAGAACTGACAGACCTATACCTTGTACTTCATCTTCTGTGTTTGAGTCCCATACTAGACTTTAAAGTATGAGCACCCTGTGTCTGGACCAACACAAGAATATCTTGGCTCTAGACCTCAGACTCCATGCTAGTCCTAGAATCAAGCTAGCCCTAGTCTCAAGACAAGACCCTATGTGCAAAGCATCAGATGACCATGGGACCAGGCCCCACTTGAACAGACTCTAGTGTAAGGCAAGAACTTGTGGACTGAGGGATCAAGACAAGTCTCACAAATCCAGACCCCACACTTGTTCTCTTGGAACAAAGATGCAAGCCCTACAGTCTCCATGGCCACCATCAACCTACACCACCCAAAGACTAAATTCTATGGTTGAATGTATTGAGTATACTCAAGCACAAGAAGATAAAGACTCTAGGACCATTCCATTAGACATAACTTCTAACCCTAAGAGCAAACATTGTGGATAAAAATTTCCAACACCACACACGTTTCAGGCCTGCAGAAAAACAAAATTGATCATTGAAAAAATGAGATTTCTTCAGACATTGTAATGCACACACATCTTTAATCCCAGCACTAGGGAGGCTTAGACATATGAATCTTTGAGGTCAAGGCCACCCTGGTCTACAAAGTGAATTCCAGAAGAGCCAGGGATACAGAAAGAAACCCTATCTCCAAAAGAACCAAAAAGAAAAACTGAGATTTCAGCAAAGTATAAATTTTAAGCACAAAAGAAAAATCAATTAAGTAAATACCCAACTTACTAAATTGAAAAATATTTTTATAAACTTAACAGTGATAAGGGGTCAAAATTTTAAAACATATAGGTACCTCTAACAACTTTATATTAAAAAAACCCCAAAAGTATTCATTTACAATTGTCTAGAGGACTTGAAGAGACACACTTCAAAATAAGACAGTCTGCATATATGAGAATACACAAAACATCATTAATAATAATGGAAATATAACTTAAATGCAACAATAAATTATCTCATGAGTTTCAGAATACGTAATTTAAAAACATGAAAGTAAACATGTTGGTGATTATGTAGAGAAAGAGAACATTTAAAAATGCTAGGGATAATTTTGGTTGTCAGCCTAGCCTTTAAGGGCTAAGACATGCTTTGTTGACCCCCATGGGAGGCCTTACCCTTTCTGAGCAGTGGATTGGAGGGTAGAAAGGAAGTGGGGGGAGCTAATAGGAGGAGAGGAGGGAGAGGAAACTGTGGTTGGTATGTAAAATTAATTTTAAAAATTAATAAAAATGCTAGTGAAGATATAAATTAGTACAGAAATTATAGAATATAGCATGGAAATTCCTGATTCCCCCCCCCAAAAAAAAATAAAAGCCTCCTGTGATTCTTTAATCTCATTTGAGGACACACACACACACATATATATATTTATATACACAAGAGAAGTAAAAATCAGTATTTTAAAGATGTTATCATTACCAGGTTTAGTACAACTTTATATACAATAGCCAATATCTGCAAATAAATGTTTACAAAATACAAATTCTGATAGCACATCTGAGGGAATATTATTTAATTTTTAAAAAGGAAGGAAATATTTTCACATCATGGTTCAGTATAAATGAAGGAAGTCAATGACAAAAGAATTAGTGCCACTGTACCAAAAATATTTGGAATCTAAAAATTCTGTATGGAGGTGAAAATAAACGAGCAAATGGTACTCAAAGGATACTAGATTTCCACATGAGGGAAGGGAGAATTTCAAGAAATATATAGAGCAACATCGTATTATAATAATAATGTACTATATTTGTAAATTTTAGGAGTGGAATTTGTTTCTCTAACAGAAAATAATATGTAAATCAATCTGTTTGGTAATTGACTTAAATTTGCCATCAGACAATGTGAATAGCTTCTAAAACCTCACATTGTACATAAGATATATGAAATTCTGTTTGATAATTATCAACTACTTAGGATATGTAATTATACATATATATTATAATTAATTAATTAATTCATACAAAATATTGATCATATTCTTTCTCTTCCCTCAACACCTCTCACATAATCTCTACCTACTTAACAACCCTCTCATTGCTCTCTCTCTCAAAATTATAAACTTATGTTTCCAAGGGAATTTAGCTTAAGAAATTCATTAAACAAAACTTGATTCTTAGAGATATACAAGCCTGATAATAAACTTATTTTATAGATATGAAGAGAAGAAGACTGGAAAGCCTGGAAATCAAAGAAAGTCTATCAGTTCTTTGCTCTGAACTGTAAGCTTATGTGTCATGGTTTTGTATATTCCTCACTTCAAAAATTTAATCAGAAAGTACTTACTAAGATGTTTTATTAAAGATAAAATATTCTGTGTGAGTTCGAGGCCAGCCTGGGCTACCAAGTGAGTTCCAGAAAAGGCGCAAAGCTACACAGAGAAACCCTGTCTCGAAAAACCAAAAAAAAAAAAAAAAAAGATAAAATATTCTGGCTTCATAGGCACATTGACTATAGACATTTATCTTTTCTGCCTCCAAGTACTCTATTAAAAATGACAAAAAATGAAAAACTATGTATAAACACATGTCAAATACAAAATCAGATGAAATTGAAAAATTGTAGAAGTTTATTATGAATACAAAAGAACCACTCACAAAACAGTGGAAGAAATAGTTCACAGCAGACATAGTACAGCCCACAAACTATTAAGAAAGGATGATTGTGACCTTGTCAGTGATTGGCTATTCTATATTATTAACATCATGTTTAGACCAAGTAGAGATATTAAATTGAATCCTTTGGTGCTGGTTGATTCAATTTTACTGAATTGTGCAGACAAGTATGTAAAACGTACATTGGATGCTTCATGTATAATTAGTTATATGGTGATATTTTATTTGTGCTGAAATGTGATTTTATTTGTATGTTAATAAATAAAGTTGCCCAGGGGTCAGAGCTAATAGCAAGCCATAGCAGAAATCTGGCGGTGGTGGTGCATGCCTTTAATCTGAACACATGGCAGGCAGAGTCTGCGTGTTCAAAGACATAGCCAGCATGGCGACACATGCCTTTAATCTCAATACAAACCATAGAAGACCTGGAGGTCTATATAGACAGGCAGTGATGAGGAGGTCATGTGGTTGGGTTTACAACCAATGAGAAGGCAGAACAGAAAGTCAATAAAAATACAGATACAAAGGAAGTAGGTCTCTTGCTGAGGGGAAGGACAGCAGTGACAGTCAGGGGTAAGAAGGCAGTCTTAGTCTCACCTCTTGGCTACTGCTCTGACCTCTTGGGCTTTTAACTCTGCATTTGGCTCTGTGTTTCTTATTTAATAAGACTGTTACATCTGCATAGTTATCATTTAGAGAAGTTAAAATGGCTTAGATTTGATACATGGTTACAGACATTTGGCCACATATGCAAACTGAGACTTTTAGTTTTAATTTTAAGCCCTTCTCTTAGGCTACAGCGGGGTGTAAAGTGGTCTCAGGAAATCTACATCATCAATATATTTCTGGTAAGTGACAAAGAAGTCATATGGTTGTCCTTTAGACTCCATGGGAGATTTTTGTAGGACTCCTGCCAATTTATGAGTGCTCAGGGTTGTTTTAGGAAGTGTTAGAACATTTACATATGATCTACACCTATCCTCTACTACACTTTAAGGTCCAGATTATTTAAAATGCCAATTGAGATATGAATGTTACATAAAATATTGTTAGGTGCTATTGTTGTAGGACTAATGAGAAGAAATATCATCTGGCTATAAGAAACAATACTTCTATTCCTATTTGGCTGCTCATACATATATTCCAGACAAATAGGATATTTCCTCACACAGCCTATTCACGGACTTACTGACTTACTATAAAGAAATTACACACACACACACACACACACACACACATACAGAGTAGTCTTCTAAACTTTATCACTTAGTAATCTTCTAGTTTAAAGAGAAAGTGGGGCCAGGCATGGTGCTGCATGCTTTTAATCAGAACATTCAGGAGGCAGAGACTAGTGGATCTCTGTGTGTCTAAGGTGAACTTAGTCTACATAGTAAGTTCCTGGACAGCCAGAGCAACATATTAGAGACCCTGTGATGGCTATTCTTGGTTGTCAACTTGATCACATCTGGAATTAACCAAAACAAGCAGTGCTGGGTACAACTGTGTGGGATTTGGGGAGAGGTTGAATCATTTGGAGTGGGAAGATTCATCTTAAACCTGGGTTACACCTTCTAGTCACATCTGTGTGGAAGAGGGAAGCCTTTGCTCTGCCTGCTTGCCCTTGTTCTTGCTGGCAAGTTCATTCCTTCACTGGCATCAGAACCTACTTCATTAGGATTCCAAAATATACTGAGGACCAGCTGAGTCATTCAGCCACATGGACTGAACAAATACTGAATTCTAAGACTTTCCATTGGTAGACAGCCTTTGGACTAGCTGGACTGTAGCCTGTAATCAACTCTTACATACATACATATATATATATATATATATGTATATATATATATATATATATATATATATGTGTGTGTGTGTGTGTGTGTGTGTGTGTGTGTGTGTGTGTGTGTATTCATTTTAATCAGTTGTATTCCTTTAGAGAACCCTGACTAATACATCCCTCAATGCTAGCTTTCATAGTTCCAGAAGGTGCTGTTATTCTTGTTATTCTGGCTGATAGGGGAGAAGAGTCACCAACAGTCTTATTGAGCTATCACTTCTGGGAGTTTCAATAATGACTTGCCCTCCCATGTGTGCCCACTAGTGCAACAAGGAATGAGTGATGTGGAGGTGTCTTAGGTTCCTGTCTATTATTGTAATAAACACCATGACCAAAAGCAGTTTGGTGAAGAAGAAAGGGTTTATTGACTTACAGGTTAGAGTCCATCTTTGGGGAAACCTAAGCAGAAGGAACTGATGCAGGAAACCACAGAAGAGCACTCCTAGCTGGTTTCTCCTAGCTTTCTCAGTCTGCTTTATTATATACCCCAGGACCACCTGCCCAGGCATGGCATTGCTCACAGTGGGCTGGAGACATCCACATTAATCATCAAGAAATAATGCTCTGACTTAATAAACTTCTTTTCCATAGTTGTTGTATAACCATAGAGAGGTCATCTATAACTTCAATACTATCTGTACTAGAGGAACATGTGTCAAAAAAAAGCATTTGCTTAGTTTCACTTTGGTTTGTTTTTCTTCTCTTAAACTCACACTCAGTTTAGCTGTCATATTCACCCTCCAGGAGACACATTATTATAAATGGAGCCAAGATGCCTCTCATCATGAGAAATACATTAAATAACATCAGATATCAGGGGATGATGGCCCTGGAGGGAGCTTGGGGAAGCTATAATCAATTTATGATGTGTTTTCCTGTTTTTTCCACAGAAGGTAGAGACTATGACTAAGTCAAGAAATGTTCTGAGAGCTTATGCCAAGCCTTATGTTTTCAACTTCAACATGTGCTAAGCATAATCTCAATGTCATATAAAGGAACACACACAAACAGAGCAAAAGTATATTGAAAAGGCAGTTGTTTTTACAAAATGAGTGTGCTAGAACCCAAAACAAGCTAGTAACACACCAGAGCCAACATGACTCTCATGTTTTATCCCTGATATGACTAGAAATTGTGCTGTCCCACTCATGGGAGCTCAACTTCAAATCTGATGTGATTCACTCATCTGTGGAAAAGGGAAAGGAAAGGCTTAGGATATACAAGTCCTTGCTGGGCTAACTACCTCTGATTTACAAAACAAACAAAAATATTTTCCACAGGGATAAAACAGGGTGCTTGCATACATGGCAAAGAATCATCATGAAATACTGGAGGGAATTAATGACAAAAGTCCTGCAGTCACAAACGGTTTTATCATGTTGGGAAAATGAAGGCCTGAGGGCTGGAAAACCCTCCAGAATTAACCTTGTTTGTTACCTTGTAGGGAAGTGGAAGAATGGGACTATCCATAAGGACCTGAAAATGGAATCCACACCTGAGCACTAGTGAAAAGATTGGGACTAAAGAAACTCACCTTCTAGAGGTTGAGGGAAAGTGCATACAGGGAAAGGATCAAGGCTATCTTGGGTAGAGAAGGCAGAATCCTGAAACTGGAGACAGGAGAAGAGCTATACTTAGGTTGCAATGAGGAGCCCAAAACATCAGAATAAGTAGATCTGTTAGAGTCCTATGATCTTGACCATTCCAACCCACTGTTTTCATATTTCTAGTTCTCCTATACACATCTTCATTCTCTTGCATATTGGTAGAATTTGGAAAATATAGCAAAAAATTAATTAAATAGCAGTCTGTTCCCACTTATATTCTAAATTATACTGTCTGATAAACTACATGATGCTGTGGGATGTTCTGTATGTCCCGTGGGAGCCTGTTCTTGGGTTCCTCGTGGCTTTACTCAGCAGGACCGCATAGAGTATGACTAGGACCACGGGCCTGAGTGCAGGTGTCTGAGATGATCTGCACTTGGCTGTGCTGGGGGATAGTCTGTATGTCAAGTTGCTCTGATTGGTCAATAAATAAAACCTGCTTGGCCGTGGCTAGGCAGGAAGTATAGGCGGGACTAACAGAGAGGAGAAATAAAAGAACAGGAAGGCAGGAGTCACTGCCTTCAGCAGCCACCAGGACAAGGAAGATGTAAAGTACGGGTAAGCCACGAGCCACATGGCAAGGTAGAGATTTGTAGAAATGGACTAATTTAAGCTATAAGAACAGTTAGCAAGAAGCCTGCCACGGCCATACAGTTTGTAAACAAAATAAGTCTCTGTGTTTACTTGGTTGGGCCTGAGCAGTTGTGGGACTGGCAGGTGACAAAGATTTGTCCTGACTGTGAGCCAGGCAGGAAAACTCAAGCTACAACATGATGTATATCTTGCCATTAGTGAGTGGTAATTTCTAAAACCTAAGTGTTTATTCAAAATACCATTTCTGTTTTAAGTAATCTTATTTAATAGTAAGTACTGATATCTACAACTACAGATTCTTTCTTGACCCCAGTCCCATAAAATCTTAATAGACACACTCACATCTATGAGCCTACTACCCCTATTGTAAATGTCCCAGTCAGTTTCACAACGAAGTCCATCTGGATTTTTAAATTTCCTCTAAAACAACTGATACATCCTTGGAAAAGCTATGTTTATGGCTAGTTGTGTGCCTTAGCATAATTATATCATAAAGTCATAATAAGTCACAACATACAAAGAATAGAAGAAAATACATTGAACAATCCTCAGTGCAGTGATGTTTCTTTCTAATGCTTAGAACTGGGATTGCAAGGCCCTTTTGTTTCTTCCTGAACTCACTGCAATTCAAAACAAACACTGCCAAGTAAATGCTGATACCAGGTCATTCTCAGATGGTCAGAACTGGCTTTCCCCATAAAAAGGGGACACATAGTAAATAACTAATATACTATTCACTTTAAATTAATTTTGTGAGCCACACAATTTCATCACAAACTCTACTTTATGAGAGGAAACAGAAAGCTATGCACAGAAACAGGTCAGAGGCAAAACTAGCTTCCTTATTTAACCTAACTGGCTAGACCTGTCCATCTCAGTTTGGGCTTCTCTAAGAGCACCACAGGCCTCAGAGCTTCCTGGGAAACCATGGACTTTTCCCACTTCTGGAATAGGGGAAGGATGTTCCCTGTTTCCACTTTCTTCTCACAAGGGCACTGATTCCCATCATGAGAATCCCACATCATGACCTCATATACAATCCATTTTCTTCTAAGGACCCCATCTGCAGCTACAGTTCACTGGGGTGTCTTCATGAGAACTGGCCGTGCAATTCATTCCATAGCACTCACTGAGCAGCATTGCTCTTCTGTAAAGGTAACCCAGAATCCCTCACTGAAATGCTCCCAGGTGCTTAGGGACAATGAACTCAAATAAGGATGTGTGTGGTATCCTAAACTTCTGCCCACAAAGTTTCAGGATTAAATGCTGTTCTAGGTGCAAGAGAAGGACCCCTTACTTGCAAAGACTCTTAGTTTGCCCATCATAGATGAGCTCCTTTTCTTAGAACCTGTAAGATTAAGATTCTTTGTTTTTCTCTTTTAACATACACACACATACACACACACACACACACACACACACACACACACACACACACACACACACACCCATACACTCACAAACTCACTCACTCACACTAATAACAGTAAAAGTAATATAATGAAATCAAATTTACATCACAGGTGCATATTCTAATTATAATTTTTTTCTACAAGGCTCACATGTCAGTCCTCAAGGTTTAATGCTATTTAAAAATTCTAATTTCCATCAAAACTTAAGGTTATTGATCTACTACTTGAAAAGGTCTCCCAGGCTCTTTTTAACAGGCTTATTTTCTGTTGTTTCTTTGAATAGGCCATGACATTTTCCCTTTGTACTTCACTTGCAGGATCTGCAAAGAATGCAGAGAAGATTGTTGGCCTCAGAAATCAGCTTTGTAACCATACATACAGAATGACAACAATTACATGTTGTTTTGATAGTCCATACCACATTATACATATTCATTATATGCATATTCTGTATTGTTTGGAAATCTATTCACCATTAACATGCAAAATTGAAAGAGAATAACCATGTACCAATATTCAAAATCCAAACATAACTTTTTTCTCTGCTCTGTATACTTAATATTTTATACTACTACATTTTGTATTTCTCTCCAAGCTCATCAGAATGATGTATTTCATGAAGAGGTTTATTTGATATGTCTTGTCTTATAATATCAGTAAGTTGAGATTAATTTACCTGTTATAAGATTTTAGCCTCATAATATCCTTTTTGCTCTACTTTTAAAAATAACAAAGAATAGTGTCACAGTTCACAATCAGATATAAGTAAAGCTGTGGGTAGTTTGATAAAATATGGGAAACACAAAAGAACTTATTGAACTTTGCCTAAGAAAATAAAATTCTGGGCTTTGAGTGTAATTTGGTGATTCATGACTTACCCATTTTACATGAAGCCTAAAATTTGACCATCAGCATCAGAACACGACTGAAAATAAAGTAAAACAGTAAACTCATACACTTATTGAAGAAGTCACTTCACTAATTCCACTACTTGTGACTGATCATGTGACAGGATACTTAAAAAACTGCAGGGGAGAGGCTGTGCGTTTGTCACATACAGCAAAAAGGAGTTTCAAAGCCATGGGGACTATCCTTGTGCACATGTATATGATTATATAATAGCTTGAGGGGAACTCAAAGATATTTTTCAATTACATTTGGTGTATGTTTTTCTTGGATAGAATCTTGAATAGCCCAAGCTGTCCTTCAATACAGGCATAGCCAAGGCTAGCCTTCAACTCCCAGTCTTCCTGCTTCCTTCCCTAAGTGCTGTACCATTACACCTAGCTCACCGATTTATTATTTTCTTACCAAAAATAGAAAACTGACCCCACTCATTCCAGTTTCACTTGCCGCTTTGTCAGTACAAGAACATTTGCCAGTGACAGACTTCTGAGAAGACTCAGAACAAGAGATGATTTCCCATAATGCACTCCAACATTCATCAAGGATCTCCCTATTGAACTATGAATCAAAATCACAAGGGTATTTGAAGCTTCAGTTCATCATCAATGTTTATATCTCATAAAGCAAAATGGACAGAAAAGTACTTGTTCCCACATTAGGAAAATATAACAGACCCAAGGATAAATACTACACCAGCATGGGAATAATGAAGCGTGGTCAATATATTATAAACCTACCTGTACCTTTGAGCATATTTCAAAATTACTTAGAATTCTGATGCAACAGTTCAAACTCTTGAAATAAAAAAAAAACTTAGTTACCCATTCTAGACATATATTAATCATCATGGGATAGTACACAGCAACAGATTATAACAAGTAGTTCTCAGGGAGGGGAGAATATCATAGTCTGTCTTACATTTGAGAACGAACTCCCAGATGTTTGTGTAGTATGGGCTTCCCTGGCAGGTGTCACCATAAGAAGTAGCTTCCAGTCAGGGTGCTGTCAACACTGAAAAAGCATGTCATGCACCTTTCCAAAGTGGTAGGAAAATTCTCCTTCTCCTCCAGATTGAATACAAGAACCATATGGCATTTGTTTTAAAAGAGATGTCTCTAAAGTATCTTCCAAGGTCACCAAATGACTCGCTTACCTCCCATTCAATAAAAGTTGATAATTCTGTCATCAGGAAAGTTAGAAGAAAAAACTTTACTCTCCTGATTCATAGTTACTCAATTTCATTTCATGTAACAGAGCTAAATGCTGTAGCCCACACAGGTAGGACTATTTGGGACTCTGGACAAATAAAGCAGTGGTAGGGGTCATAACTTTAGGACAAGGAAAACACAGAGAAGATGTCAAATAACAATCCCTCTTCAACATTTGAAAAAGTTTAATACTTAGATGTTAAAATGTTACAGTCTTATATTATTCATTATAATTTCATGTATGCGTTTTGATTGTTTTCATCCATCATTACTCTCGCTTGTGGCCCTATCACTGGCACTTAACCTCCTTCCTCTTCCAAACTGCCCCCCATCCTTCCATCTGTTTCTTTTTGTTGATCCAATAAGATGATTTAAGGCTGCTCACAGAAGCATGGTTGAAGGGCTATACCACTGTAGAAAATATCTCCTCCATCAACCATTAACTGACAATCCCTCCCCCGGGAAAGGGTAGGGCCCAGTGATCCCCTTTAATAGCCATGAAAGAATGGGGTGAGGCTCATCTTAGGCAGATCTTGTGCATATAATCTCAGCTGGTGGGAGTTCAAGAGAGCAATGGCCTTGTCATTTCCAGAAGACAGGATTGTACAACATACTGCTACTTACTCAGGCCCTTACATTGTTTTCACCTTCTCTTGCATGATGTTCCTCAGCCTCAGAGTGGGGAACATTTAATCAAATTTCTATTTTTATATCAAAACTCCTATACAGTTATACTACCCTAATGGTTCTAAGGGTGACCTAGCATAAGGGTCCATTTCAAAGAGATTAACAAAACTCTTGGTGTTTGCTACATACATGCACACACAGAGATTCAAACACACAAAGACACACACACTACAGTGGACTACTCAAACTTCTACAAAAACCTCTGGAAACAAGATTAAGGTAAGACATCTGCAAGCCCAAGGACTGTTTATTCATGAAGTTCTTAACAATATGCATTGGATACCCTGGGTGAGCTTTTCACACATTACTTCTGTTGTGGATTACGAAGTCTAAAGCGATTTCCAGGCCCATTTAGAGTATGAGAATCACAGTGCTTGGAAACTTAAATACTATTTTACTCAAAAGAAATTGGGAACTAATTTTGGTCTCTAAATTTATTTTTTAGGCACCTCAATTTTACACAAATAGTCAAATACTTTCTTATAAATCCAGTAAATGACCCAAGTACTCAAAAAGCAGCTGTAATACAGAAGCAAGTCTCCAAGAAAAGTTACACTGTGTAATTGAACCAAAAGCCACGAGAGGAAATATGAAAGCAACCATAAAGCTAGATAGGGCTGAGAAGGTCTAATTTTAATTAATTGGTCCCTAAAGCATTAAGGCTGAGTGCATTTGAAAGAGCTTATCAATTTCTAGCTGGTGGAAACAATTCTGCTCCCAAACTGATGAGCTAAAAATAAAACCTCCATGTTTATTTGTTGTTCAACTTTAAGGAATTGTGGGGATATACTCTAAGGCTCCCAAAATAAAACCTGCTCATTCTATTTATGAGTATTTATTTTTCATCTTTCATTTTAGCTTGAATTATTGAGATCATAACTGCTGATATCCCTCATTTTATGGCTGGATTAATATTTCCTACCTTGCCTGCTTCTTATCTCTCTTCCCTGCACACTGCAGCCAACAAGACACATAATACAAAGCTGACCAAAGACTTATTTTCCCATTTCTTAAAAGAGTCGTCTAGACATTCTTGCATCTCACAGTCATGGGGAATGTCGAAGCATTTCCTTTTCCCACTGCCAGGATAAAAATCTCTTCATTCCTTTCTTTGGCTCACAGTCTGTTTATAAAGAAAGTCAAAGCATAACCCAAACAAATCTTTTCTCCTTAGACTTTGGTCATCTCAAGAGCTGAGAGAAAAACCATTGGAATTCTCTCAATACTAAGAATATGGAATCACAAATTTTGAATAAATTAGGACTGAAAAAAATCACCTTTGTTGCCACCTACTTAAAGCACCAAGGAGCACTTTGTGAGTTCTCTATCAGTTAAATATAAGAGTTCTGTCCTGTGAACCACCCTACAATCCACACTGCAAACAGAAGCAGAGTCCTAGCTTGAAGATTTTTCCTTCCTACATACAAATTTGGAACAGTTCAGCAAGAAGGATTTAGGTTGGCTACATAGTACAGGTTGCATGCATAACTTGAACATCCTAATACCTCCAAACTAGAATGTGTGAAAAATTTAACTCTACCACAGTGGAAATCCAGTGAGGTGAGAATGGCGTGAAGAAATCTTCCTTCTGGGATCAATGACATAGCAGAACATAGAAAGCTTTTAGTAGCTACAGATGCACCTGATTTAGGGCACTGTAATAACGCTTTCAAAAGCAGTAAAGGCAACCATGTCAAACACGTGCCTGTGTGAGTGATACTGGTTCAAAGGCCATTCTGTCTGATTTCCAGAATTGTATGTGCCACTTAAAGGTAATGGTGTGTTTCTTAGGGAAAGTTGTACCGAATAAAAAGTGTTTTATAGCCAAGTACATCATTATACCTCTATTTCTACTTATCATTACTATCATAAATTATGAACAAATGACCTACACAAAAGAGGTATGTATAAAATCTTGCTTGAATGTGTATTATTAAAAGCTAGGATGGCTCAGCAGTTAAGAACATCCACTGCATTTCCAGAGGACCTATGTATGATTCCCAACACCAACAGAGGGCTTACAACCATCTGTAACTCAGTGGTTCCAATACCCTACTGTGGCTTCCTTCGGTACCAGACACACATGTGGGCACAAACATACACCTGCAGGAAAAACACCCATACATATAAAATTAAATAAATAAATAAATAAATAAATAAATACTTTTGAAAACGTAGAAATTGTCTCTCTTTGCTCCATATATCTAAGTGATACACAGAGAACTTGTTTAGGCATCAAACTTTCTATTTTTAACATAAAACTTGATTTATTTTGAATACTTTAATATTTAAAATTGCAAATAAAGATGGATATATTACAAATTACATATTACCAATTCAAGAAATGGATTAGATCTAAAATATAGCTGGGTGTGGTTGTACATGCCTTTAAGCCCAGCACTGGGGAGGCAGAGGCAGACAAATCTATTTGAGCTTGAGACCAGTCTGGTGTATAGAGTGTTCCAGGACAGCAGGCTACACAAAGAAACCATGTCTTGAAAAAAAACAAATAAACAAAATATAATGCTTACAATTCTAAAAATTTAAATATTACAGTTCCAAATTTATGTTTTGAATATTTTGAAAATGTTTCTCAAATTGTTTGTTTGTATTAGTGTTGGCAGTTCTCAAAAGAAGAAAAAATGATCAGTAGGTATATTTTAAAGGTATTCATCAACATCCTTAGCCATCAGAGACATGGAAATTAAAAGTGTTTTATGGTTCAGTAACACCCAAGTGTAACTCAGCATAAACAAACAAAATAAAAGATAACAAGAGGTAATGCAAAAGGGAACCAGTATTCAATGGTGGTAGGTCCAGTTATGATAGCATCTGTAAGAAAATTTCTCAAAAACCTAAAAATAAAACTACCATATGACCCAACTATGCCACTTCTAAGGTCTCTACATCCTACCACAGAAATACTTGTACATCCATGTTTAATGCTTCAGTATTCACTATAATAGGGAAATGGAAACAGCCTAGATGTCCATCAACAGGATAATGAATGGTATATATAAACAATGAAAATTTATTCTGTTGTACACATATGGATCTTAGCTTATAATGTGTATATCTTATATGCTAGTGGGGACAGCATGAACAGAGGCTCTGAAACTAAAAGGGAAAGTAAGAGTTGGAAAGAAGGTGTTGAATTGGAGGAAAAAGCAATGGGACACTAGTGACATGAAAATGAGTATGGGAATGGGTTGAAAATGTGAATGAGCCTCAAATACATAATATTAATTCAGAGAAGCCAAATTGAAAAGGTCACAAATTGCATTGTTTAACTTATATGAAATAATCAGGACATGTAGCTCTATAGAGAAAGCAAGTAGATTGAAGGTTAAAAAGGCTTTCTTGCAAAAAAGATAGTGAGGTATAAACACTTAATGACCCAAGTTTTCTATTGGAGTGATGCATTGTTTCAAGCAGCATGTAGCTTATGGCTGTATAACATTTAGCATGTACTATGTACCATTGAATTTTACTCCACTTTGGAGTGATTCTTTTCATGTCATGTGATTTTTGTTTTGATTAAATAAAAATTCCTCTTGAGGCCTACAAAGTGTTTTGCATTTAGCGATAAGCCCAAGTATATGAAGTTGATCCCTGAAACCCAATAGTGAAAGGAGACAACATCCACAAGTTGTCCTCTAATCTCCAGTAAGCACTATGGCACACACACACACACACACACACACACACACACACACACACACACGGGGGAGAGAGAGAGAGAGAGAGAGAGAGAGAGAGAGAGAGAGAGAGAGAGAGAAAGTAAATAAATAAATAAGCAAGCAAATAAATAAAATTATTTAAGCATAGTTCTCCAGTGCAAATGCAAGCAGACCTGTGATGTGACAAGCAGTGAAGCAGGGAAAGGTTAACTCAGTTTGGCTTTGGCTTAGGCATCTTAGCTGCTCACCTATTACAGGGTAAAGACATTCTTCCACTGGACATTTGGTTTTCTGCTTGCTTTCAATAATGTGTCTTCTCACCATTTACCAGGGACACATGTATAAAAGAATTTGAAACTAGAAAATGCCCTCTGGTGTAGGTGGTAATATCTTAGTCTCAGCAGTCACAGGGTGACTGGACAGTTAGAAAAGGAATAAAAGGAGGCAGACCAAAACCTAAAATATGAATATATAAAGCCATCAAGGATATGGTGTATTTTTCTTTATAAATAATCATTTTTAGTTTTATGTACATACTTTACAGATTAAAGAAATTATGAATTATGAATACTTCTAAATCATCTGTGAAAAGAAAAACAAATTGTGATATTTATTTACTAGGTTTAACTGTACATGATAAATTCATCATTTGAGGGCCTAGTTCTATTAGGTAAAAGATGTATTTGAAAAAATGATGTAAGACATAGATACTTGAAGATGTAAACTTGGAAAGCAGAATTAAGCTCTATAACTATTTTAACCAATACTCTCATTATAATGTTTTAACAACTTTTTTATTAACTGAGAATTGCTCATGACATATTTTGATCATCTTCACCCCCAGCCCCAATCTCTCCAAGATTCATCTTCCTTTCTTTTTTTGTTTCTCGAGACAGGGGTTTCTCTGTGTACCTGCCATGGTGGTCCAGGAACTCACTTTGTAGACCAGGATGGCCTCAAACTCACTATATGCCTGCCTCTACCTCTGCCTCCTGAGAGCTGGGATTATAGGCGTGAGCCACCACTGTCCGCTTCACCTCCTTTCCTTCTTTCCTTCTTTCCTTCTTTCCTTCTTTCCTTCTTTCCTTCTTTCTTTCTTTCTTTCTTTCTTTCTTTCTTTCTTTCTTTCTTTCTTTCTTTCTTTCTTTCTTTTTCTTTTCTTTTGTTTTTTGTTTTTTTTTGGTTTTCTTGAGACTGGGTTTCTCTGTGTAGCTTTGCGCCTTTCCTGGAACTCACTCTATAGACCAGGCTGGCCTTGAACACACAGAGATCTGCCTGGCTCTGCCTCCCAAGTGCTGGAATTAAAGGCATGCACCACCACCGCCCGGTTCACCTCCTTTCTTAACCACCCAACTTTGTGTCACCATTTTGTAAAATCCCATCAATTCCAATTTGTGCTACCCGTGGACTTTTGGGTTGAGAGCCACCTACTGCATGCCAACACACACACAACACACACACAAAAAAATAAATAAAATAAACAAATGATAAATAGATAAATATGAAAAAATTGAGGAGCTTGGGAGTGAGGTAGATGTATCAGAAGTTGTTACTCTTTTTGGTTTGGTTTTGATTTTCAGGACAGGATTTCTCTGTGTAGCCCTGGAACTCACTCTGTAGACTAGGCTATCCTCAACTTAGAGGTTTGCCTGCCTCTGGATCTTGAACGCTGAGATTAAAGGTATTTGCAACCACATCCAGCTGCCCTTGTTACTATTAAGAGAACCCAACACTACATCATGGTTTATAACTATCTGTCACTCCAGATTGAAGGAATATGACACACACTTCTTTCTGGCCTCCATGAGAACCAGAAAAATACATGGTGCCCAAACATCCATGGAGACTAAACACTTATACACATAAAACAAAGTAGATAATTGTTTACATCTTTTTAATTTGGAAAAATATCTTATTCCTCATACAATTCTCTAAAACTTTCTTCTTAACTGTTTCTTTGTCAATTAGTATTGCTATTTCATATAACAATAAGGTTAATTTTTTCACTATTATCTTTTTGGCGAATATACAAGGGATAAGATTTCTCTAAAAATAATTATTTATATTTTTTTTAATTTGGGAAAATATTTTATTCCCCATACAATTCTCTAAAATTTTCTTCTTAGCTATTTCCTCAATTAGTATTGCCATTTTATATAACAATAAGGTTAAATTTTTTCACTATCATCTTTTTGGCAAATGCACAAGGGATGGGATTTCTGTAGAGAGTTCATTCAGAGTTAGTTCTAATAATTATACCCCACAAGGAATGGGTGTTCTTTAGAGAGGTGCAAGACAGGTCAAATAATTTCAGCACGGTAGAAATTGGAATGGTCTTTGAAAATGGACTTTTGAAGGGCTCTATAATTGAAAGCTATCTGATTCTCATGACCAATGACATTCCTGAGGTTTCTGGGTTTTACTCTGAAGCAGCAGTAAAGGAGGAGTTGCGTCAAGGGTTAAGCAAATCTTTACAAACCTCGATTTCCTTGCCCAAGATTTGGTCATTTTCATAAATTTTCTACCTATGGTTACTAACTCTGAAGTATTTTTCTAGTGTTTTTTTTTTTGATGATTTTATGTAAAAGCATATTTATAGGGTCTTTTCTCCACCAACTCGTTCTGTGATGATTTGCACATTAGTTAAGAGTACTCACGTGAGTGGTAGAACTGGCCCTGCCCCGAATTGGCTGCAGCACACAGAAGAGGGGACCCTGCACCTCACCTGGGCAGCACAGTGGAGCTGAACCTATTGGTAGGGATGCAGGTGAACCAGCCCCGAGGGCAGGAGAGCAGGAGAGCTGACCACAACTTGCCTCATCAGCCATTTGGTGATATGGGAGAAGTAAAGATGACTCCCCCCTCCTGCTGTGGCAGGTGGGACCGCTGGCCTGGGAGCATGAGAATGGGAGAACTGGCCCTGTGCCTCACCAACTGTAGCCCTTGGGAGTGGGGATCCAGCACCTCACCTGATCAACAGAGTAGAGCTGGCCCTAGTGGTGGGGGTGCAGAGAGCTGGCCCCAAGGTCATGAGAGCAGGAGAACTGGCCCTGATCCTTGCTGCCTCCTGCATTGGATGAGAGATCCAGGCCGTGCTGAAGAACTCACTCTGGTGGTGACAATGAGAGAAAGCTGGCAGGATGACCAACCCAGCTACCACCTAGACCCAGAATCAGGGCTATGTGTTGGCCCACTCCAACATTCACCTCAGTTATGAACTCCTAGAGCATGTGAAGGGGCCAGACCTGCAGACACAAGGCTGTAGGATCTCTATGACACAGGCAACAACAAGATATTCAAGAGGAGTCCCAGGGTAGGCCCAGAACAGAGGGTGTAGCAAAAGCCAGAGGCCTCAAACCAGACCAATGACTTGCTGCAGGTCCCTTCTTTCTTTGTGGTCCGTTGGCCACTGGGTCATGAGAGCAGAGAGACCAGAAGTGACTAGCAGGACCTTATCCAGCCTGTGGTATGACAGAAATAGCCTTCTAGTGTTGCTGCTTCAGTATTATAGCTCAACCTTATTCAAGAATAAGGGCAGACTCTGGGGCACAACCTAATCTGCATTAAATAGTATACCCCTATCATAAGGTTCTTAGTATAAGTCTTAGTTATCCTATGTGGAAGCTGTTAGTACAATGTTTAAATATCATATCTGTAAAGTTTTTAATACAATGTTTAAATATCATATGGGTATCAGGGGAAAATCTCCTGCAGGGAACTGTGTCAAGGGTCATACTGAGGTAAGTCAGGCATCCAGGCCTAGAGACATTCACCAAATAAGGTTAGGTGGAGAGTGGGAAGCCTCCACTGGAGGGGAGGGGGGAAGTCCTCCATGTTGCTCTAAGCTTGGAGAGAGCTGCCAGCATGGCCTCCCAACAACTTATTGCAATGGACACTGTAGATGTAACCAACTGTCTTATTAAATAAGAAACACAGAAACAATGTAAAAGAGAAAGCCAAGAGGTCAGAACTCAGAGCTAAAATCTCACCCTTCCTTCTGCTGTTCCAGCTTCCCGAAAGAGAGCTATTTCCTGTGTGTAAATAGATTTTCCAGCCATTCTACCTTCTCATTGGTTGTAAACCCAAACACGTGACTGCCTCGTCACTGTCTAAATGTACAGCCCCCTAGGTCTTAAAGCCATATGTCTCCAATGTTGGCTGTATCCCTGAACACACAGAGATCTATGGGATTAAAGGCGTGTGCCACCACCGCCACACTCTGTCTATGGCTCTAATAGCTCTGACCCCCGGGCAACTTTATTTATTAACATACAATCAAAATCACATTTCAGTACAATTAGAATACCACCACAGGACACTTACAAGCAAAAAATGTATGAACTAAAGGGTATACTGTGTGACTCAATGTGTCACACTACAGCTTCCACACTGAGACTTTTGTTTGTTTGTTTGGTTTTGTTTTGTTTTAATTTTATTTTATTTGGGATCGGTTGCAAGGACAGAGGGAAGATATGAAGAAAGGACAGGGAGATGAATGGGATTGGGGTACATGATGTAAAATCCACAAAGAATCAATAAAGTTAAAGAAAAGAGTACTTATGGGACTTGAAGCTAGTAAGACAACTCTTTTTTTGAATACCATATTAAAAATAGAAGCTAATTTAATTAGATATTAAACATAATCCAAGAAACAGGATAGTTACTAATGGGAGATCCATAAGAAAGACTCCCTCTTTCCTTTCTCTCTGCCTATCTCACATCTCAATCTCTATACACACATCTACCATATGCTCACCTTTATACTGAAATTATGCTACCACTGTCATATAAAGAGACCTTGTTAATATAGTAATGCTCCTAAGCATAAGACCTATGTATTCACACTTCCACACTCTGGCCCTTGATAGGAAATAGAACATATCTTTCAGGAGAGTGGACAGGTTTAGTTCACTTAGCACTAACATGGAATCTTGTAACATACTCTGTTACTCCTTCAAGGATAGAGTGTGAAAGAAAAAGCTTCATTTGGGAATGGTTCCTGTCCCCCAAAGAAATACGTGAGCAGACTCTAGGGGTTCATTTACATGGTTACATTCTAATAAAACTGCTGTAAAAAAGAAAAGCAAATCCACATATCAAATAATTGACAATTAAAAATCTGAGGGTTCACATCAAAGAGCTACATACATTTTGGGATCACTCGTTTCACAAATACCACTTGAAAGGAACAAGTGGGTGCATTATTTTAGTTCATTATGGGCACAAGGGCATGTTGCCTTTGTAATTAGTTGGCAACTAGGTTGGTTTCTAACTTTGCAGTTTTACAAAAATAATTTGTCACCTTAATAATGAACTAAAACTTGAAAAGTGTCAATAAACTTCATTGGCCCTTAACTATACTCATTATTGTACTTTTGTTCTTTAGATGTGGAAAGGCTTTTAAAAAATGGCATACACAAAATGTTACCTCACCTGGCTCAGAACCTGTCAGAACAACTTACATAATAGGAAATATGGAAGTAGCAGTATATATGTGCCACAGGAAATTTACACATGTTGTAATCCACAAACTGTGGCATTCTATATAGATCAGTCCTTTTCAAACTTTCATATGCATGCCAGTCACTTGATAGAACTTATCAAGCTGTAGATTCTGAGGATTACAGTCCCAACAAACACATTCAGTAGCCCACAAAGGCCTCTAACTCCAGCTCAAGGGGATCTGACATTCTTTCCAGGCCTCTGTGGGCATCTGTACACACATCCACTCAGAAACATGGATGCTCATACACATCAATAAAACTGATTAAAAAAATGTAAAACTATACATTCTTAAACTGGATCTGTAGGAAGGAGACTAAGCATCTCTGTATATAACTAAAACTTGTGTGACTATATCAGTATTAGAAAAGAGCATGTATACAAGTTCTAAATTGGGTTTTACTATAACATATGATGTTTGTTAGTTCTCTTCTCTTTCGTTTTACTGTATTATGGATTCAAGTTATATAAATTCATTTCTGGAATTAAGAAAATCATAGAGAAATGGAAAGATAGAAAACCATTACATGTATAAATAATATTATATTGTGAGTAAAGACAGATTCACACAACTCAAATCAGAGAAATATGTCAATATAGCCTAGAGGTAAAACAACCAGTGGGTTTAAAGTACCAGTAAAAGGGCACTAGATGTGTTGACAGGAATCCCCTGAGTTATAGCATAGGCTCAGTGTTTGCTGGAAAGGAGAGTATGAACTTTGGTGGTGCCATGGCAACCAATTATTTTAACACAAGAAAGAATTTTCAGTAATGGAGGTCCATGGCCACTTGTAGCTATAACACATTTTGTCTGCTCTTTTGAAGAAAGATTTTGGCAAATGAAGATAATTCTCTCCTTTTCAAGTCACTAAAAATATGCGGATGCTATAATTCCTTTAGGTTGAAGGAAAATACAGACTTAATTGAAGGTGGATTACTAAACTATGTCAGTTTTCCATATAGTTAGCAATAAATTGTTGGGTGCATACTTGTGTAAGAATTTGATGCCAAATAAGCCTCTTGCCAGATGCCTTAACCCAAGTCTAGAGGAAAATCCACTTCTACCACTTCCTCAGCCACACAGACTAGTTTATTCATTAACACAAGATTCTACCTGTGTATATCAATGACAGGCTAAGAGAAAGAAGAAACAAATGTGGCCCAGACATCATGGTGACTTCAAATAAAAATATCATTTGATTGGAACTATAAAGCAACTGACCCAGAAAAGTATAGACAATCAGCTTATAAATAAGTCTGGAAACATAATTTTCTTTAAAATATAACTGAGGAATAGCAGAGTGTCCTGATGATAAGGTATGGCTTGCATATTTACTATGACAGTGAGGTAAACTGACCTTCCCTAGCCAATTACTTTGTGCAATATGATAATTTGGTAACACATGTTCTTGCTATTGAAAATTTAGTTGATGAGATCTCCTATGTTTATGGATCAGTAGGATCAACATAGTAGAAATAGCCATCTTATCAAAAGCAATTTATAGATTCATTGCAATCTCCATCAAAATTCCAGCACAATTCTTTACAAGCCTTGAAATAACAATACTAAACTTCATATGGAAAAACAAAAAACCCAGGATAGCTAAAACTATTGTGAACAATACAAGAACTTCCATGCATATCACCATCCATGATTTCAAGCTGAGATACAGAGTTACAGTAATAATAAAAAAAAAAACATGGTATTGGCGTAAAAACAGCCATGTTAATCAATGAAATTGAATTGAACACCCAGACATAAATCCACACACCTGTGCACATCTGATTTTTAATAAAGAAGCCAGAAATACACAATGGAAAAATGACAGAATCTTCAACAAATGGTGCTGGTCCTACTGGATGTCTGCATGCAGAAGAATGTAAATAGATCCATATTTATCATCCTGCACAAAACTCAAGTATAAGTTGATCAAAGATCTCAGCATAAAACCAGATATACTGAACCTGATAGAAGAGAAAGTTGAAGAGTAGCCTTGAACGCATTGGCACAGAAGCCAACTTCCAGAACAGAATACCAATTGCACAGACACTTAAGAACAACTATCAATAAATGGGACCTCATAAAACTGAAAAGCTTGTGTAAGGCAAAGGATACCTACCATCAATCAGACAAAGTGGCAGCCTATAGATTGGGAAAAGATTTTCACCAACTCTACATCCAATAGAGGGCTAATATCGACAATATATAAAGAGCTCAAGAAACTAGACATCAACTAATCAACCAATCCAATTTTTAAAAATGGGGTACAGATCTAAAGAGAGAATTCTTTAGAGTAATCTCAAATGGCTGAGAAATACTGTTGCCTTCAGGAAAAAAGAGAGTCAGTTTTTTCTAAGAGTGTAGCCCATTGTAAATTAACAGCATTCAGTAGAAGGTCACACATCCAAGAATATTTGAGCAGCACAAACTGGTCTTCCTGGAAAACAAAAAGAAACAAAGTTGAGTAGATAGAAAGGGAAGATGGATCTGGGAAGAGTTAGGGAAGGAGAATAAATATCATCAAAATGTGCATGAAATTCTCAAAAAAAAATCCAAAGGATTTAATGTAGATTGAAAGGCAAGAACACATGAATAGGAGTGGTGTCACAATCATTTCGAAGAGAAAAAATAATATTCCCATGGTTTTGGGGAGACTGGAAGGAAAGAAGCAGATGTGCTGGGGAAAGTGTTGATGGTTGAAGCAATGCCTCCCTGACAGCTTCAACATTAGCAACAGCAGTGCAAAGAGATACAATCCATGGAGAACAATTCTCTAGGATACAGAACCCTAAAATGTTCAGACTCTAAGACACTATAACATTATGCCACAAAATCTGTCATACAGAGATGATTTTAAATAGCAAACGTTTTATTCTTTAATTTTTTTATTTTTTGAGAATTTCATGAAATTTATGTTGCTTAGCTCCTCTCAGTTCCTGTCCCACCTCTGTACCCACCCAAATTCATGTACATTCTCTTCTAAAAAATCTCAAACAAACATAAAAGCACACACACTTACACACACAAAACAAACAAACAAAAACATAGAGTTCAAATTGAGTTGGCCAACTATTAGTGTGTGTGATTCCTGCCTGAAGTGTGATAAATATACCAATGCCATTCTACTGTAGTAAACTGACTTTCCTAATCACAGGACCAAACAGCATTTGTGCCTCAGATAGACATAGGACTTCATGCCCACCTCCCCTCTTCTGTACTAGGATTTGGTCTGGAAAAAGCTTTATTATTAACAAAAGACTCATGACAGATTTGGCAATATTAATAGTATGATTGATAACTGTGGGGCTTGAAAATATTTTTCCTGTTAAGATTCCAGTTGTTAGGTTGCAACAGAGATCTAGTCTGGCAAGGACTTCACAACTCTCTTGTGTAACAGGAACATGAAACTCTGCTTCAACTTTTCCCACATGTCCTCACTCTCAAGGATTAATTACTTCATAAAACACTTGGCTATGTGTTTTCTTAAATATTAAGGACCCTTTACTTCCTTACACAGAAATGTAAATGTTAAAGTGAAAAGTATGTGACTGACTGACCTAGTTAGGGTTTCTATTGCTGTGATGAAACACCATGACCAAAAGGAAGTTGGGGAGGAAAAGGTTTATTTGGCTTACACTTCCACATGTTGTTCATCACTGAAGGAAGTAAGGACAGGAACTCAAACAGGGTAGGAACCAGGAGGCAGCAGCTGGCACAGAGGCTATGGGCGGCGGGGGGGGGGGGGGGGGGGGGCGTTACTGCTTACTGTTTCGCACATCATGGTTTGCTCTCCCTGTTTTTTTTGTTTGTTTGTTTTTGTTTGTTTTTTTGTTTGCTTGTTTAACCTAGGACCACAAATCTAGGAATAACATCACCAAAAATGGGCTGGGCATGCCCTACACCCAAATCTTATGGAAGCATTTTCTCAATTGACTGTAGCTTGTGTCAAGTTCACATAAAACCAGCCACCACAACTTCCTGTGCTCTTTACTCTCCTCCCATCGAATAGTTGGAGGACCAGAAGCATTGTTAGTTGAACCTCAAGTAAATAATGCCATTCCAAAGAATTTTTTCCCATGAGGATAAAGTATTTCCTATTTTATAAACATTAAAAAAATCTGGCATTCAGCTGGGCAGTGGTGGCGCATGCCTTTAATCCCAGCACTCAGGAGGCAAAGCCAGGCAGATCTTTGTGAGTTCAAGGCCAGCCTGGTCTACAGAGCGAGACCCAGGACAGGCACCAAAACTACACGGAGAGACCCTGTCTCAAAAAAAATCTAAAAAATCTGGCATCCTTTACTGACTTACATACATTCTCCACACCTACAGTTAATGTAAAGTCTTATCTAACAATATTTTGAACACATCTAAATATAGAACACCTTCTTGACTGTTACTAAAAGACCTGAAATTGTAGATCATAGAATGCAACTGAATGATTTGTAAAGTATAGAATAATCTACAAATTAGGCTCCAGAAATGTTATCAATGAGAAGACATTCAAAACTATTTTGACTTGGTAGTCTTACAACAATAGATTCTTACCTTTGTTATCTGAAAATACTCTTATGCTCAGTTGATCTGTTTATATAATCATTGTAATCATGCATTATTGCATAATTAGTGTAAGTACATGTAATCAGCTATAATATATAATCACATAATGGAGTCATTGTAAAACAAGTCCTTGTGAATCTGAATATGATGCTTCATACATCTGTAGAAGATAAATACTCTTTGTATTTGGAATGGTTAAATTAGGACCTTATTTTCTACAAGCAGTTACCTTGTTCAAGAGCCAGCCTTCCACTTGTCATTTCAAGTAAAGGAAATGCATACAGTTTCATTTTCTAAATCACATGGTGAAATCAGATTGCCTGCCAAAGGCATTATTTATTTGATGCACACTAAATAATTTCACAATGTTTGGAGCCATGGGGATGCTCATATGTAATGCAAAAGATCCCTAACAGGAGACATAACAATCGCAATTAAAAGCTATCATAAATCACTGGAGACTAGATTAGGATTCTGTTAGATTTTGAATAAATTAATAGAAAAGCAATGATAATAGGTTCTCTACTTATAAAACATAGGCAATGAAATAATAGACTTTTATAAGAGATACCATCCTGAAGATGTTCATCCAAATTCCAGAGAGGACCACTATGAACATTCTCAGTGTCTTGGTATATAGTTTCAGGCTCATCTGAAACTTGTTATGTTTCTAAGATCTGACTTGAACTCATAATTCTCTTGCATCAGCTTTCCAAGTACCAAGGTGAATATACAACTTCAATCAACATCCTTCTGATTTCTTTTCAAATTGCTAAAAATTACAATATTTTGCCAGGTGGTGGTAGTGCACACCTTTGATCGCAGTTCTTGGGAGGCAGAGGCAGGTGGAATCTGTGAGTTCAAGGCCAGCATCATCTACAGAGTGAGTTACAGAACAAATACACTCTGTCTCAAAAAAGAAAAAAAAAAAACACAATGTTTTATTTTTGTATATTGATGTTTTGCTTGATTGTATGTATGTCTGTTCATCATGTGTGAGCCTGGTACCCTTGGAGGCAGGAAGAAGGGGTCAGATTCCTTGGGACTGAAGTTACAGACTATTGTGATCCACCATATGATTGCTGGTAACCAAACCTAGGGCCTCTGCTACAGCAGCAAGTACTCCAAACTACCAAGTCATTTCTCCAGCCCCCTTTCTGACTTTCAACTAAAGTAAGTTGAGGTCCCTTACTGTTCTTGTAGAAGACCTGTGCTAGGTTCCCAGCACCCACAAGGAGATTTACAACTGTCTTTACTTCTAGCGGGTCTGATGCCCCATTCTGCCCTGATACACTGATACATATGAATAAAATTTAAGAAATCTTTTTTTAAAAAGAAAAGGTACAGGCTAGTGAGATAGCTAGAGAATAAAGACACTTGCTTCTGAGACTGAGGACCTGAGTTGAAGTACAGAGCATGGAGAAAAAGCACTAACATCACAAATCATTCTCTGAACTTCACAAGGGTATAGTGAAATGCAACCCCCAACACACACACAAAATAATAAATCTAATTTAAACATTGAAAGAATAAAAGCAGCACAAATAATCAACCTTATATATCTCAAAAACCCTTCAAAAACAAAAAAATTCAAATTAGTAGTAAGAAGAAGGACATAAGAGGTAAACAAGTAGATAAAATGCTCTGGGATGGTCTGTATGCCAAATTACTCTGATTGGTCAATAAATAAAACATTGATTGGCCAGTGGCTAGGCAGGAAGTATAGGCGGGACTAACAGAGAGGAGAAAAGAAAGAACAGGAAGGAGGAAGGAGTCACCATGACAAGCAGCATGTAAAGATGCCGGTAAGCCACAAGCCACATGGCAAGGTATAGATTTATGGAAATGGATTAATTTAAGCTATAAGAACAGTTAGCAAGAAGCCTGCTATGGCCATACAGTTTGTAAGCAATATAAGTCTCTGTGTTTACTTGATTGTGTCTGAGCGGCTGTGGGACTGGTGGGTGACAAAGATTTGTCCTGACTGTGGGTGAGGCAGCAAAACTCTAGCTACGATAAAACATGAATATTTACACTTATATAAATGTAGTTATAAATAGCAAACATCACCAAATCAACAAAGCATTAAGTCAAGCTAGGAGAATAGTATTGATTAAAATAAAAAACAGACAATATTGTAATGGATGCCACAAAAATAAAAAAAAAGATCATAAAAGACTACTGTGAAAATTCCCATACCACCAGAAAATTGGATATAATTTTGAAACATAAAATTTTCCCAAAAAGAAAACATGAAAAAAATAGAAAACCTGAAAAAAAATATAAGAACAGGGAAATGAAAGCCATAATGAACAAATCCCCATCAAAGAAAATGCCAGTAGTGATACTTTACTGTTGAAGTCTATCAAATGTTATATGAAGAAATAATAGCAATCTTCAAATACTTCCAAAAATCTTATTTAGGAACACTCCTGCACTTATTTTGAGGGTTCAGAATTACCCAACATCAAAACCATAAAAGAGCTGTTCAGGAAGTTTGCAGCTAATATCTCTAAAACATTGAGGTATAGCTGGGCAGTGGTGGCACATGCCTTTAATCCCAGCACTTAGGAGGCTGAGTCAGGCAGATTTCTGTGAGTTCAAGGCCAGCCTGGTCTATAGAGTGAGCTCTAGGACAGGCACTAAATCTACACAGAGAACCTCTGTCTCAAAAAACAGCAACCAAAAAAATTGAATAAAACAAAATCAAAACTGCCAGGGACCAGCCTCAGCAGTCTCAGGGGTCTGAAGGATGGGATACCTGGAAGGTACAGTAACGACTCAGAGACAGTGTTCGTGCAAGGTGACAGGTCACTTTGGGGTTCTGCAGTTGCTAAGCAGGTTCTGCTACAGCTTCTGCTTTTGCCTTAGTAACCTCTGTCTTTAATTTTCATGAGCTATGGGAAATAGAGAAAAAGGGGGGAGGGGGAATCACCCAATATGTAGTGTTCTCATGATTCCAAAGATTATTCTTAGAAAATCACCAATATATCTTGCATCATCTTTAATTAAACACAGGAACTATCCCAGGCTTAACACAAAAGCAAGCACAATCTATTTTTATTATTAACTATTATACAATCTTCTGAGCACTTGACCCAGAGGCTAGCAACATACAATTTCACAAAAAAAGGGTAAAAATAAGAACAGTGGTTA
This sequence comes from Peromyscus maniculatus bairdii, assembly GCF_049852395.1. Lineage (NCBI taxonomy): Eukaryota > Metazoa > Chordata > Mammalia > Rodentia > Cricetidae > Peromyscus > Peromyscus maniculatus. Next base: position 40,612,403 of record NC_134875.1, on the reverse strand, counting down.
ACAGTAATTACCTTTTCACACAGCCTGCTCTGACCTCAAGACCTCTGCAGCAGCCTAAGTTCCTCCTAAGATCTCTGCAAACACCAAGCCCTGTGACTGGTGGGCCACAATGACCTCAGACAAGAAATCTTCCCCTGCAAGTCAGCAGCTTCTGTCCTTATCCCAACAGTTCCAAGGAAGACGTGATCCAATTTTCAGAGCTGTCATGAAGGAGGCTCACCTTTCCTGGGAGCTCTTTTCAATCTAGGAGCCAATAAGACTTGCAGCAGTCACTCCAACCATTACCACATTGTCTCCACACTTCTTCAGGAGGAATCAAAATATCTGGATTAAAGTTGCCATCTCCCTTTCTTGGTGGAGGCCACCATTTTCCTCCTATTCTAGGTTCCCACACTTTTAGTTTGTCATCCCATCTATATGTTACTCCATCCATAATCTTCAGCCAATACCCCTTAGGGTCTCAAGTTTTACACAATGCCCTTGAAATATCCTCAGAAACTGAATTATTCATCATGGCCAATTTGAGTCTAGTATGTTAATACACATCATACCACACATTCGGTATAGTTTATCCAAGCCTGAAAAGCTTCCTCAGGCTGCAGGTTCTTTCCTATGACCTGCATAATTGCCTTAACCCCAGCTTGAGTGATCATCTCTGTATAATTTCCTGTAAAATTCACTTTACTCCTTTCCTGTATCACAGAAATCACCATTGATCTAGGAACACAGAACATGAAGATCAGACAGAAGAAAAAGATTAGTATTACAAGAAATATTTATATGGAGGAGGGCATGACATGTGCTCGCCATAAAGCATGACCTTGGGACATATAGGCATTTCTTCCTTGTCCCTATGGAAGCATGCTAAGCAGAATATCTGTAGGGGAACACATGGAGGGTTGATGGTCCACAATCTCGGGTCCCCTTTTCTCCAATCTCTGCTGGCAGCACAAAACCACATTGGAGCTGAATGTGGTGGCACATACCTTTACTCTCAGCACTCAGGATGTAGGGGCAGGCTGAAAATAAGTGTGATAAACAACAAAGAATGAAGGGCAAAGCCATGATACTTTCAGTAGATGTCAAAAATTCACTTTACAACATTTAACATCCTTACTAATAAAATTTATGAAAAAATATAGATATTTATTTAATTAAAGTACTTCATTATAACACAAGATATGCAACAGCAGGATATAAAAGTTGTGAAATTGAAAATATATCCTCTAATATCAATAATGAGTCAAACATGTCAACTTTCATCATTCTACTCAACAGAGTATTAGAAGTCCTAGCCACAACTGTGAAAAAGAAGAGGGAAAATGTTCTTGAATCATTTACAAAGCTAAACTTTCCTCCAAAATCTGCAATTTGAACTTTCTACCTGCTGAGTCAGAATATTCAACTGCCTAGGGATGCATTTTTCATTCATAACAAACAACATGTAAATAAAGTCCTAAATACGGAGGGAACAAACATGGCATAAGTTATTTTGTTTAACAGTCTCCATTCTATAGAGGTAACCACTGTATTATGGTTTGGACTGGACAGATATTCTCACAGTTTAATGTCCAACTTTTAAGAGTTGGGGACTTAAGAGGTCACTAGATAATAAGATTTACCCACTGATATATACGTAAGAGAATGAGCTATAAAGTGGTGAGGTCCAGTTAAAGGAAATATGTCATTTACTGAAGGCATGGATTTGAAAGAGAAATCTGACCCTCCATCCTCCCTACTCATCTCCCTGCCCTTTCTCTCTACTCTATATTCTTGCCAGCCTTATATGAGTCCCAGCACATGCATCCTGATGGAGTCTCAAATTACCATGAACTAAAGCCATTAGCCAAAATTTGTCTTTCCTCATTTCAGGTTTTTTTGTTTGTTTTTTGTTTGTTTACTTTAGGTATTATGTCCGGGACAGAAAACTGAAACAATCAGATCTCAGTTGTCCTATTTCCTGGAAAAAAATTGTATACACGTGTGTATATATATTCAAGCAATATGTACTTATATATGCACAATTTTATTACAAAACATAACATGATATCAATACTCCACTGCTACTTGCAAAGGTTCTGAGATCCACATTCATCTTTTATCGTTGTCTTAGTTAGAGTTTCTATTGCTGTGAAGAGACACCATGACCACAGCAACTCTGATAAAGGAGATTGAGGTTGTCTCACTTGCAGTTTCAGAGTTTCAGTCCATTATGATCATGAAGGGGAACATGGCAGCATGCAGGCAGACACGGTGCTGGTGCTGAGAGTGCTACATCTTGCAGGCAACAGGAAGTCAGCTGACTGTCACACTGAGAGAAGATTGAGAAAAAGAGAGCAGCTTATAGTTCAGAGGTTTAGCCATTGTCATGGTGGAAAATGGTGGTGCATAGGCAGACATGGTGCTGGAGAGTGAGTTGAGAGTTCTACATCTTGATCCACAGGCAGCAGAAATAACTATGACACTGGGCACACCTTGAGCATATGAGATCTCAAAGGCCGCCCTCACAGTGACACACTTCCATACCTTCTCCTACAAAGTCACACCTCCAAATAGTGCCACTCCTTATGGGGGGCATTTTTTTTCCAAATCACCACAATAGTGTGTTTTGAGAAGCAGCTATATATTTAAACAACTTCCTAGATGTACTTTTCTGTATGCTTTCATAGGACAAACATTAGAACAGGAAATATTCTCAAGTGTGGATTATTTGGGTATATTTGAATGTGTATAATATACATTCCTAGAAATAGTCAACAAAAGATGCATGTGGTTTACCTTCATTAGATATTGTTATATATTCTACAGAAAACTCCTAACATTCATTACAAATTTGTAGGTCTTATAAAACCCACGAAATAATTAAAGGACTCATTGCCTGAATATCAGCAATCAATATGTAAACTGAACTATATGACACACCTTCCATAAAGCATGCTTGTACCATTTATCTTAATACTCCTTAAATTTTAATGTACATGTGAATCTTTTTACTCTTGCTTAAAAGCAGATAAGCTGAAATTCTATACTTCTAACAAGCTCGCAGGTGAAGCAAATGCTCTGGCTCTATGAACCACATAGAACAAATATTCTATGGGACTTTGCCCATCTATAGTACAGAGACAGGCATATAGATTGGAGTCCATGAGTGCTGAAAATTTTTAGGCTCACAGACCTGAAGTCACTTACAGTACAGTCTCTCTAGGAGTTTTATTACTGTAGTTTTGTCTGTTCATATTTGCCACAATTTGAATGAAAAGTTTTCAAATTCTATATCTCATTTCAAATAACAATATACATAATACACGTTAACAAAAATGATGTTTTCTAATTCTAAAACAATATTAATGAAGAGGAGTGAGAGCTTTACATTCTAAAAGGTCTCATCAAGGGACTGAGGAATCAGGACCTGAGTTCAGATCCAGGACCCCACATCAAATGTTCAGAGTAGCTTGGCACACCAATGACCCATGTACAGTGGGGACTGAAGACAGGCGGATGGCTGGGGCTTACTGACCAGCAGGCTAATTTGAAGCTCTGTGACAAACCATGTCTAAAGAGATTAAGAAGGAGAATGGTAGAGTTGAACATTTGAAGTCCTGTTCCTATACACACACACACACACACACACACACACACACACACACACACGAGGTGGGGGAAGACCTAAGGCCTTGTTTACTAGAATGTTAGAATTCTTATATATATTTCTATGTACAACTATTGTGCTGCTGTTTACTAGGTTCCACTTAGCTGCTGCAGAACTCTGTTATACATTCCTTAGAGGAAGAGGAGGAAGTAAATTGTATCATAGTATTTTTAAATGAATATGAATTTTCATGTATGTAGGCACATATGAGTTCACATGCACATGTGTACATGCACATAGTGAAGATCTAGGCTGCTGTCAGGTATCTCCCCTCCCCCATTCACTGATACAGGATTTCTCAATTGAACCCAATACTGATACAGTGAGTCTAGCTAACCAGCTTGCTCCTGGAATCTCTTGTCTCCAGTACTGATATTGCAACCAGGCCACAACAACCACCCCACAATTATATGGGTTGTGCTGATCTGAACTCAATTCATCATGATCATGTGGCAAACGCTTTATGCACTGAGCCATCTGAAGACAGCCTTAACCTTCCATACACCCATGTAGTTGTCACAGATCTCCAAACCATGCTTTAGGAACTCACTTTATGGACTGGCTCCATTGTATTCTTTATTTTCACAGTGTTACCTTGGATCACTCTTAAGTCAAAGGTTACTGATTTCCTATGAAAAAACTACTATAAGCTTGGTAGAATAATTTTTGTTCCCCTTATTTAATAAAAATTTGAAACTGTAACGCAGACCAAGTTTCCAAACATGTTCCAGCAACAAAATGACAACTAAGCTAGCATGATGAGAATAGAACTCATCCTTGGGCCAAGAGGAAGTTGAAGGAATAATGTAATATTTTTCATTAGTCCCTTTGATATTAATGCTGTTCAGGAATGAGAACATTTGCAATCAGATGTCTCTACGGCAACGAAATATTTAAAGTTCTCTGGGGGCATTCACTCACCTGCTAACTATATCTATTGCTTGACAATGAACATTCTCCCTCAAGCTGCTTGCTTCCGTGGTGCTGTGACATAATTAGGTTTTCCAGGAAGTCTATCTTTGTGTCATTATAATTTTTTGTCAGCATAGTGAACACTGACAGCCTCTTCTGCTACTAGACTGATGTAATTATTTCTCAGGAAATCTTCATGTTACCTTCTCAAGAAGTCCAGGTCAGTCAATCAGGAACTCAGAGTCCCTGAAGAGGGTAAAGGCAAGATCATTTTCTTCTTGTCAACAATTAGAAGATCCATAGTTTCCAAAGAAATACTACCAGAATTATCAACAAGTCTCTTCCCCTAGATCCCAACTCTATTTATAAAAATTTTAAAATTAGTGTTAGAAACATATGCAATGCTCCTAGCTGAACCTTGGCCTCCTTTGCAAGCAAGGAACAACTTAGGACCTTAAAAGCCAAAGGAAGCATAGCCAGTTTCAGAACTGGTAACAATGGTAATCCTTGGACATATGTATTCTCTCATGGATACTAAGTCTTATATTTTAATTAAGTCTAAGCGTTCTAAGAGTTCACTTTACAGGAAAATTAATCCATATGATTCTTCATCTTCCTTTCTTTGAGGTGATAGATAGATACTTTTCACTGAGCATTCTCTGAATCTTCCTGTATTCAGTTTTAGAAGAGACCAGCGATTAAAATGGTATTGGTATTTTAATCACTGAAAAGATTTTTATTGCTGACGGGATTATGTATTGCTTTGAATGACAAAACTCAGCAGATTTTTGAAAATGGATGTAGTACAATATGTGAAATAAACACTGTTGGAGGAAAATCTATCTGTCAGTTAGAATCCAGTTCATAAATAAAGCTAAGGCCATTTTCCAGCACCGTTATGCAAGACACAAAATTCTGCAATAGTAGACATGTAATCAGTGCAGGGTTTAAGTAACATGCATTCAGAAGAAATCAGGGAAGATGGAATGGAGTTTATTCTGCCTAACCATCATTATTAACACAAATAATATGGAAAAATGGTTTTCTTTGCTGGAATGGTACTGAGGTTTAAAAGAAAATTACCAGTCTATCTAAAACATGGAAAGCTAGGACTCTCAAATATACAGTCAAAATCTGCTTTACTTTCTCCTTCCACAGAAAGCAGGTCATAATGCCCAACAATTCACAGCTCGCATTCAGTTATGTTAACTATCTTCAGTTGACTGCCATTTAGAAACACAGTATTTATGGAATGCTGGGTGCCATTTAGAAACACAGTATTTACGGAATGCTGGGAATGACATCATATATCATTTTATAGCTCAATATGGCCACCTTGATGGCTTTATAAACAAGAGACAAATAAAAACAATGATGGCAAAAATTCTTAGCACACATATTTCTCCCCAAAAAGACTATGTTTTCTGAGTAATATTTTAATAATAAATCAATAATAATTTATTAATTTGATAACAAATAATAATTTAATAAGTTTGAATCATATCCCATTTATCATTTTAGTTGCTATACAATAATTGAACATTTTTGTGAGGTGTAATAGGATAACCAATACCTGCCTAACTGAAGAAAATGTTTATTCAAAGCTTAACAATAAAATAATGAGTTCTTAAATACATTTCAATTCGTGATCATACAATTTATATCTGCATTTATACTATCAATTTTGGTAGTTATTTGTAGCTACCCCATTTATTGAGTGTCATCATTTCCTCAACATATTAACTAAGCACCTACTATCTACCCAGGAGTTTGTTCAACAGAGATCCACCTGCCTCTGCCTCTACCTCTGCCTCTGCCTCTGCCTCTGCCTCTGCCTCTGCCTCTGCCTCTGCCTCTGCCTCTGCCTCTGCCTCTGCCTCTGCCTCTGCCTCTGCCTCTGCCTCTGCCTCTGCCTCTGCCTCTGCCTCTGCCTCTGCCTCTGCCTCTGCCGGGATTAAAGGACTGTATCACCATCTCCTGGCTTATAGTACTTACTTTTCATAATGACCCCAAATTGAATGTTTGGTCAATGAAAAACTGTGTGCCAAGTACTTCACCTGTTTTATTACTTAAAGAAGAAGGGATTATTATTAATCATATTTTACAGATGAAGAAGCCATGAGAACAGTAAGATAGGTTAGCAGAAAAAATGTGCTTGCCACCAAACCTGGCAAACTGAAATTCATGCTCAGAACCCACATGCTAGAAGGAGAGAACCAACTCTGTCACGTTACTCTCTGACTTTCACATGTTTTCCATAGCAAGTGTTCTAACCCCCAAATAAATGAATGCAAGAATCTGTGCTTGAAAAACTTGTAAACAGCTCTACTTGACTGGAAAACCCTCATGTGCTACTGCCTCTCCTTCTTAGGTTAACTTTAATTCACTGTTTCTTTAATGTGCATAAAATTTTACAAATCATTAAATATGACATATGTATGCTTTGCATCCATGAAAGCTTTATATACATATGATAGATTCTCTTCTGAATGCTGCTATAGTTGCCCATGGGGGAAAAACAATTTCTTCAAACATGCTTGAAGAGCAAAAGTTCTTGTGAACAATACTCTAACAAGCCTGTCTGTTCAGAAGGGTGCTACTCATGGGGAAAGGGTGCTGACGTGTCATCTCCAACAAGCACTTCTGTTCAGCAGCATTGTTTTGCTTTGTTTTGGATTCCTGCGCCATCTCACTCCATAAACACTGTTAAATAGACCATGCCAAGACTTACACTAAGAATTACCCAATGTGCAAAATAAAACCATGTGTCACCCACTAACCTCTAAACTATGAAGACTAAAAGAGAAGCTATTTGGAGAGGTGTATTCTTGAAATAAAAATTGGGCTAAAACTCTGGGAATAGTTGACTAATCAGAGACTATCTTAGAAACCATGGGACTTTTCCTCCCACAGATTTGGTAGCTAGAGATTTGTTATCTCACTGCTCTGAAGACTCCAAGTCCAAAATCAGCTTCACTGAACCAGGGTAAAGTGAAATCTGTATGTAATTGGAATTCTTACCCATCATCAATGGAGCTTTGTTTTGTAGCAGGCAGACCACTGCAGAAATCACCCAAATAACACATGCATAAGTTACCAGCTCCGATTGACATATAACATGGATGGTGAAAATACCTTACAAGGTATCACTCTAATTGAGGAGCCACTGGCAATTAACAGCAGCTGAGATACAGAGAATCACTATTCTCCAGAAATAAGCCCCATGGTAGGTTATCTAATCCCAATTGGTCAGTCATAAGAACATACACATATGAACAACATTAGGTGAACACAGCAAGTTGTATTCACATATGCATATATTTGAAGAGGTAGCAATAATAATAAAAAAGAAAGAGGCTATGTGTTTGAGAGGGAGTGGGGTGGACATAGAAGGAGTTGGAGAGGGGTAGAAATGATGTAAATATAGTACTCATAGAAAAGTATCAACAATTTTTAATAAAATGAATTAAAACACAAATGTGACCTCAGGATGTTTCCTTCCTTTCTCTGTGGCTCCAAGGGTGAATCTTTAACTTGTATGCCACAGGTAGATACAATGGTTGGCTTTCTTTAACTCCATCAGTCCAATGCCTGTGATGTTTCTCCACCTCCTACATGGTACACGTACTTTTTATCTCAATGTCCTTAATTAAATTACATTTGCCAAGCTGGTTTCCTATCTCAAGTAACATTACAGGTTCCAGGTACTGGTATTTCATATTTTTGTATACCATTCTTCAAGATAAAACATATAGAAAGATAGCAAAAAGAGCAGCTTTCAGATTTAACTATGTTTATACTATTTGGCCCATTCATCTAATATATTTTAATACAAAAACAGTACCTCTCGGCCTTCAGTAAGACCTCCCTTCATCACAGCTGAGCACTGTCTACTGCACTGCATCCCAACCCCATCCAATGGTATATAATATACATGGCTGTTATCTCAGCATACAGGTCTAACTCCTTTGTAAAACCCCAGGTCTCCATTCTGTCCACATTCTATCATTTCAGCATGTGTTTGCTATACCTCAGGCACTCTGAACAGGCCCCTTGTGACCATTCTGGTCCTCTCTGTGCCTCTCTGTGACATCCCTTTGCTTTCCAAACTACTCCTCTTCTACACAAAGCTCCTTAAAATCAAGACTGATGTACACAGGGCTGCACAGAAATTGCAAAGAAATTTCTCATGGCTTAATGCAAAGGTAGTTGTATATTGCTGTGCTTTGATTGTTTTGTGAACCATTGGATGTTTTAAATGATAAGTTGAAACAATATCCCAACGTTTCTTCTAGCCCCTGGGTTGAAATCCATATCAGAAAACTTTCACTTTTTATCCAGTTTCTTTTGTTGAAAATGGACCTTTTTTTTCATACAAAATATTCTGAGTATGGTTTCCCTTCTCCTACCATTCCCAGTTCCTCCAAACCTCACATCTCATCCAGGTTTACACCCTTTTGTCTCTCCTTAGAAAACAAATAGGCATCTACGGAATAATGATTAAATAAAATAAGATAAATAAAAACAAACAACTCAGAATATGACAAAACAATCAGACAAGAAAAAGACCCAAAGGAAAAGCGCAAGAAATGCATATAGATGCAGACACACACAGGTTTACACACTAGGAAGTCCCATAAAACCCCAAACTGAAAGCTGTAATATAAACTCAAAGGGGCTGTAAGGCAGAAAAAACAAAACAAAAAAAATTATTAGAATGCCAAGGAACCTACAAAGATACTACTGAGCTCATTTTGTATTGTTCATCTGATGCTCAGCATGGGGCTTGTCCCTAAGAGTAGTTTGCTTCCCTGGTGAGACTCCCTTGGAAAAACAAATTTTTCATTTTCATGTGGCTATCAATTGGAGGATAGCTTCTGGGTTAGGGATAGGTGTTTGTGTTCACTTCTTTTAGCTCTAGCATGCTATCTGATGTAGACCTGTGCAGGCCCTGTGCATGCTGCCGTAGTCTCTGTGAGTTCATATGAGCTTTGATTGTGTTGATTTAGAGTGTCTTGTTTTCTTGGTGTCTTTATCTCCTCTGGCTCTTACACTCTCTCCACCTCCTCTTTCACAGGGTTCCCTGAGCCCTGAAGTGGGCATTTAATGGAGACATCCCATTTAGGACTGAGTGTTCCAAGGTTTCTTACTCTGTGCATATTGTATAGCTGTGGGAATATTATGCATATTGCCTCTATCTGCTGCTGCAGGAGGAAGCTTCTCTGATGATGGTTGGGCAAGGCACTGATCTATGAGGATAGCAGAATGTCATTAGAAGTCATTTTATGTCTATGCTCCTTTAGCAAAACAATAGTATGCAGTTTTCCCTAGGTCCCTAGGCTATGTAGCCTCCAATCCTTGGTCACCCAAGCAGCTTTGGGTATGGGTTCCATTTCATGGAGTGGGGTCATAACACAAACAAGGCATTGGTGGGCTACTCTAAGAAGCTTTAGGCCACTATTGCTCCAGTATATCTTGCAAACAAGTCACTCTTGTAGATTGACTGAAGAGTTTGTACTTGGGTTGATATTTATCTGTCTCTTTTGGTAGAGTGCTAAGTACATTCCAGTACCATGAACACTGATCCATATGGGTGAAGGTTCTAGGAAGGTACCAGCTCGACTCCTCTGTGTCCAATGAGTTGTGTAGGTGTTGACTTTAGCAATAAAACCTTACAGTCAGTTTGTAGAGAACTTTAGACAAATAGCCTTGGCAATAGCCTGGGTTGTTTGGAGGTTCCCATGGAAGTGCTTTGGCCAACAATCTCATTAGATGTAACCCATTCCTAGTACTGGAAGCTTCATTTGGTAACATGAGATGTAACCTTGGGGTTCTATCTCCCCCATTATTTGGCAACTTCATTTAGATCAGAGCCATATATATATATATATATATATATATATATATATATATATATATCACTGTATGACTCCTTAAACGGCCTTTAATTTTAGCTGTGCCTCCCCATATTCCCTCCCTCAACCTCTTGTTCCCTCCCCATCCCTGGTTGATTCTCCTATTCAAGTCTTACCCCTTCCATGCATAACTATCTATTCTATTTCCTCTTCCTAGGGAGATTCACCACTCCACCTAGTCCCTTACTCTCTGCCTAACAGCTGTGTTTATACAGACTGTATGTAGCTTGCTTATCAATAACTTAAAAGCTAGCATCCACATTTTGACAAATATGTACAATATTTTTTTGAATCTCAGTTACCTCACTAAGGATGACCTTTTCTAGTTTCATACATTTACTTGCAAATTTCATTTTTAATGGCTGCAAATATTCCATTGCATAAATGTACTATGTTTTGTTTATCCATTCCTCTGTTGGGGGACATCTAGGTTGTTTCCAATTTCTAGCTATTATGAGTAGAAAAGCAATGAACATTGTTGAGCAATTGTCTCTGTAGTAGGTAGAGTCCTTTGAGTATATGCCCAAGAGTGGTATATAGCTAGATCTTGAGGAAGATCAAGTCCCATCTTCCAGAGGAACCACCATACTGATTTCCACAGTGGCGGTACAAGTTTGCACTCCCAGAAGCAATGGATGAATGTTCTTCTTAATCCTTGCCAGCAGGAACTGTCATTTCTTTAATTGATCTTAGTCATTCTGACAGGTGTAAGATGAAATCTCAAAATAGTTTTGATTTGCATTTCCCTGATGACTAAGGAGGTTGAATATTTCTGTAAGTGTTTCTCAGCCAATTGTGTTTTCACTTCTGAGAATTCTGTTTAGATCTGTACACCATGTTTCCATTCACATTAAGAAGATGTACATTTTCTTCCTACTCTCTTCTTCATACCACTTTCTTAAATTCCAGTTTTGACCTACTTAGTAATCATTTAAAACTATGCATTCTTACTGTACATGGTGGAACACACCATTAATCTCAGCACTTGGGAGGAAGAGGCTGGAAGATAACTAACAGTTTGGGGCCTGTTCTTCCTTTTACATAGGAGTTGATGGCTAGCTTGGGTTACAGAGCTGGATCCTATCTCATAAACAAAAACGGGAAAAAGGGGGAAAGAGAACAACAAAGAAATTAATAATGGTTAATTCTTTCCTAGACTTTGCAAGATCCCAGCATTGAAGCCCAAGGTATATACAGATCAAAATAAGGACCTATACTTGCTAAAAATATTTGGATTTTTTTGTCATATGAACTTAAAGATCAATTTCTTCTGACACAGAAACCATGCTTCAAAATAATAGGTGATATCTGTTAAATAATAGAATAAAAACATATTATGGTGGTAATTAAAAAAAGAAAGGCTGAGGGAAAGAGAAATGGCTCAGTTATAATGGTATCTGCATACAAGCCTAAAAATCTGGTGATTCCTAGAGCCCACATGGAACAGGAAAGAATTGAATCCCACAGGTTGTCCTTTCAGCCACCAAAGTAAACACACACACACAAAAAAAAATCATACAAAAATAAGTGTAAAAATGTAAAAATTAGAAAAATATTAAATATTCAATAATAAGGAATTAGTTATGTTATGCAGACATTAAGTCATACAAGCTAGTAAAATTTGACTGCATGGGGATATCAGTATAAAATTACAAGACAAAAACAAGATGTAGACTACATATATGACATGATAAAATTTATATGCATACATAGAGAGTTGATAGATATTCAGTGATATACTACATAGAGCATTTTATCTTTGAGGGCTGCAATACATTTTCATTTTGGTTTTTTTATTTTAGTCTTGTTTCAGGCAGGGTTTGTTCTAGAAATCACTATGCAAACCAGGGTGACTTTAGACTTGCAGAGATATGCCTGCCTCTGTCTGCTCCACCATGCTAGGCCCATTCTTTTTTTTTTTTTTAACTATTTCTATAGCAAATTATTTCCCTATTTGGTTTTATGAAGCTGGGTCTTCTTAATACTTTGTATGGAAACCAAATATGTAAAAAGTAGCTTGAAATCATAGAAATCATAGATACAGCATAAGGACATAGTTTGGTGTTAATGAGGGAATATAGGACATAGGATCTATCCCTGGTTCATGAACTGGCTTTTTGGAGCCCATTCCCTATGGTTGGACACCTTGCACAGTCTTGATGCAGGGTGAGGGGCTTGGACCTGCCTCAACTGAATGTACCAGGCTCTGCTGACTCCCCATGGGAGGCCTTGCCTTGTCAGAGGAAGGAATAGGGGTTTGGGATAGGGGAAGGCTTGGGGGGAGGGAGGATAGAAGAGAGGGGGATATATGGTTGATATGTAAAATGAATAAAAATTTAATAATAAAAAAATTATACTCCCAAAATCCCTTCCGGCTTTGGTTATCCCTTATCTTACACCACAACTCATTACAATCATTAGGGGTAGGGTAGATAATATTATAATATTTCATGTATAATTGGATTGCCATGTTTCATTTTTTAAATGAATTTTTATTTGATCTGTGAAAATTTCAGACATTCACACTGTCTGGGTTCTTTACTAGTATTTGAGTTGCAAGGCACAGGCTTCCATATTCTTTTCAACACATCTAATGTTAAGTACAATGCCTGAAATGTAGTAGTCACTAAATAGCTGTTGCATGACTGAATGAACATATACATATATATATTATATATATAATGTATACACACAAATACACACAGACACAGACACACACACACACACACACACACACACACACACATATATACACACATTGTGTACAGATATTTTCCACCACCTCTCCCTAAATCAAGACTAGATTGTATTAACAATAGTGAAGAGTGGAAAACACACTAGGAAAAAAAATTATAAGTGATCAACAGATGACTAATAAAAAAATATTGCATATTTTTTAAGCATGAAATAGAATATCGATGTATAGCAAGTATTTGTTAGAACCCATTCCGGAGAGCTTCAGTAAGTAGAAAAATAGCCCTCTGAAGACGTGTACATCCGACAGTATGGTGACAGCATCTTTGCAGATATCATTAAGGCTGTACATTCAGATGTTAAGATTATCCTGTATTGTTCAGATGAGACAAATATAATTGCAAAAGTCTATTCATGGCTGAGAAAAACAGACCTATCTTCTTTAATACTGAGGCCAAATCTAAAGCTGTGCTAACCAACTATGGAACACTATCTCTTTTTAGTAGAGTACTGGGCACCCATGGCCCGTGATTAATGGAGGCTGCCATATACTCTGTCATCAAACTCAGGTTTTGGGAATTATTTAGGATAGCCAAGTAGTGTCTTTAGGGTGTTGCAAGATAATCCTATAAAATGACTCAATAGAATTCTATGTCTCTTTTAAAACATCAGATAGATACTTTCTCACAAAGCTTCCAGGTGCATGTCCTTATGCAGGAGTCTGATGTAATGAACAGCTGATTAGAGTTACCTTATCCTTCCACAGAAGTCTGGTACAAGGTCCTGGAAATTATGATTACATTTCACCTTATTAAACAAAGTTTATGCTAATCATGGTGTTAAAATTTTTCCTCATTAACTTTGTCTCTTGGTGTTCCCCACAAGGTTGTAATAGAGGAGATCTAATGACCGATTCTGATCGCCAATGAAAAAACTGTTTGAAGCTCTTGCACCAAATCAGTAGCTTTACACTTTGTAATGGGCAATAGTGACAAAAATCAGTCTTTCTAACACCTCTGATAGAGCCTGCTAAGGGTTCTTTAGCTGGTTTTCTTTCAGAGTCTCTTCCTATAATAAGGACAAAAATGCTCTAAATATTTTCCTAACTACACACTTAGTAATAATTGTAATAGTACTAATAGTCTTGTATTTTGATTGTTACACATGCTACCTCAACACACAGCAAGAATGTATACTGTCATCACATGGCTAGTCTACCTTTCCCAATTGTTAACTTTTATTATGGTCCCTAGACTAACATCCCTCTGAAACACTTTAATGCCTCTGCTACATCACACCTTTTGCCATCTTGAAAGCAGTTAGAGTGGTCTGAGCCCTCAAACCCCTATCAGCATTCAGATGACCTCCAAAAGGGACTAACAAGCCATTTAACTCATTCCTCTTCTTGGCTCTCTGGACATCCTTTTTAAGGACCCAGAACTAAAAAAATTGGACTGAGGTTCTCGTTGCATCAATTAACCTCTCTGACTGACCATCTCTCAGAAAGACTTAAAGAAATTTCAGATCACATGAACATCCATCAAAACCAACTCTTTGGCTGCTGCAGTACTCCAAAATTAAAGATACAGCCTCCACTTTTCATTTATCTGTCCTCTCAGGTCTAGAGTGAGAGGCTAAGAACCAACAAGCCTGGGCAGGATGAGAAACTCCAGACAGGAGTTGAGGAGCTGATAACAGCTTCCCCAGGCTGTTAGAATCTGGGAAACCACAGAGAAGTTCAATATACCTGCCTCCCATTGTTATTTATGACTTTGAGACAGCAGGGGAACAGGTGTGCATATGGAATTTGCACCCTAAGGTTCCCTATTCTGCTCCAGGGCAGAGAGATTCCTGCCCTTCATTCTTCCGATTAAAGGATAATCTGCAGAGGGGGAGGGGGCCACATATTCCGTTCTCAGGCTGTGACACGGTGCTGGAATCAGTAGCAGAAAGATGCAACACAGATGCCTTTGAAGATGGAAAAAGAGGCCACAATCCAAGGAATGTAGACAGCTTTAAAGCTGCCTGAAGCCTCTGGAAAGAATACAGAAATTCTGGCACCTTAATTTTTGCCCAGGCAAATCCATTTTAGACTTCTATGCTCACAACTATGAGACAATAAATATTCTAAGTTTATGTCAATTTTCATACAGATAGAAAACTATTAGAAGAGCAAAGTCAGTTCATGTATCAAGGGTTTCTGGCCATGCCTACATTGTAGATTAACTTTTCCTACACTATACATTAACTTTCCCTTGATTGAACATTTCTTAACGATGAGACAAAAATCATCTTTATGTCCTCACAGTTCAAACTATAATATACTTTAATGGCAGTGGTGTTTAATAGAATCTTTTGTGAGCATTCTGTCTTTAACAACATTTATTCACAGAGTACAGTGATTAACGTGAAAAGAATCTGGACTACTCCATGCATTATCCAGCTGGCTAGAAGTCCCCAGTCCTTCAGATGTTCCTGTTGACACTGGTATGTACAAACTCCACTGCAATATTTCCTAGACCAGGAGACATTGCGAAGTATTACCATGAGGTGTGTCCATTTTTAAAAAAGGATATGCTGCCAGATAATTGTGGGACTAAAAACATGCATTGCTGGTTGTTAGATCAAAAACCTTCCAGATGCAGCAGCTTGAAGAGGTCAAGCCACACATCTTGCAGTCTCACCCGATAGACACATTTATATGGAGCTGATGAGCTGCATGACGTGAGCTGGAGGCTGGTCTCTCCATCTTCCTTCTGCTACCTGAATATCACAGGCAACCTAACCTGACCCCAAAGCAATATTGGCTTCAACCTACTTATTCACCACTGTCCCTTTCTTTGAAAATTTAGAGACTCTGGCTTTGTCTTGTAGACAGAACTTGTGGACAGGTTTTGTCTTGTTTTAACAACAACTGTCATAGCTGGTTTGTGGTGGGCCACACCTTTAATCTCAGCACTAACGAAGCAGAGGCAAGTGGATCTCTTCAAGTGGATCAAGTTCAAGGCCAACCTGTTCTACAGAGTGAGCTCTAGGACAAGCAGGGCTACACAGAGAAACCCTATCTCAAAAAACAAACAAACAAACAAAAAGAACAGTTGTAATACTGCCTATGTTATTCGTAATTCTACTAATATCTCTCTTCCCCTGAAGAACAATTGGTATCACACCTTCTTTTTCAAACTCGACATCTTCACTAAGTCAGCTAACACTGGGAAAATATTTATCCTTATTTCAAGGAGACCCTTTTGGAGCTGAGAAATAAATGGACCCTTCCTCTTGTACTGATGGAATTCAGTTGGTAATTGATGTCATCATAGTTATGGTTTAATTGTGGTGCATGCACTCCTAACCTCAAGTGGAGATATTGAAGGAGACCTTTAAGAAGCATGCAGGGATAGTAGGTGAATTCACACAAGAGTGAGAGTTGGTACATAGCACAGTCACCTCTTCTGTTGGGACTCTGTGCACACATTTGCCTTTTCTTCTTTCTACCATATTATTACACAGCATCAGGCTCTCATCAGATATGGTCAGCAATTCTATCTAGGACTTTACTTCCAGAAGTGTTTTTCTTTTCTTTTTAAGATATATTTTTATTTAATTTATGTCTATGGAGCTAGTGTATGTGTACATGCATGGAGATGCCCATAGAGCCAATAAAAGGGCAGTAGATCTCTGGAGCTAGAGTTGCAGGTGGTTGTGAGTTACCTGATATGGTTACTGGAATTGAGCAAGTGCAGGAAGTACTATAAACAGATGAGCGACCTCTCCAACCCCAGTTAGTCTATTATAATTACTCAGTTTAAGAGGTTTTGTTACAACGGTTGGAATAACAAAGGCCTGAAAGAGAAGTCTAATATGAAAGAACATTTGTAAAATTTAAAATGTAAAAATTTATTATTTGTAACTCCAGAGTCAATTTATTTTCCTCTTCAAGATGCTAGCCACACCTAGTTTTCTCATTAAATATGACTATCTCTGCTCATATTTGTAGCCCTATGTTAAGCATTCAGAGTGTCTTTATATATTCCATTCTTTTCGTACAAGAAACCTTTGACATACAAGGGTCAGATTATAGTAACACAATGGACAGAAGTGATTAAAGTTATTTTTTTTTTACCTACAGCCAAGTGTAACTCCCACCTTCATCAGAGAAGCTTCTTTTTTTTCAGCAAAGATAAAAATATAGATAGCAACTGACTATTTGGGGCTCAACTACAACTGATTCATGGCAGGAAGCAAGATTCATGACCTTTTGGAGGGGGTTGTTTATTTGTAATATATGCCCTCCCCCACAGAAAAAAGTCAGAATTACAGCTTATTTACTATCTTCTATTGATTAGAGACTTTGGAAATGCAAAGGAAGTTGTATCTTCAACATATGCCATATACTAATTTCTATTCTAAATTTAAACTGTAGAAAGTAGCAATCTTCTTCAAAGTTATAAATCAATATGACATAGAAATACAAACAACAATAACAACTACATTAGTATCTTGTTATGAAACAAATATTGAGAATTTTCAAAGTCAGAATCACACATTATGTACCATCTCAACAAATGATGAATGTAGATTTTACTTTCACACAATTCCCCGTCTTCACCTAAGTATGAGCTGATAGTTCTTAGTGAATATTTAAACTAATATCTGCTTTGGTCTCTTGTGCAGAATCAAACAAAACTTTTCATACTCAACTTTTGTCAAGTGTTATGTATTTGCTTATGAACATTGCCTTGGAAAAATGGGTCATCTATTTTAAAGAGATTATTTGGCATCTGTATAAAAGAGGGTCCCTAAAAGGCTTTTTGAGGATTTTACTCTCAAAGAACACATTTCAAAGAAGCTTTACATTTACCCAGACCATAGTAAGTTATCCCAGCTGGAAAATGAAACTACCATCTCACTAATTACATCCTTTCATTATTGGAATAAAGTTCTGTTTGATGTACCAAAGCTCATTCACTTAATGATAAGTTCAAATGTCTTTTTTTCAGAAGATGAAGGGCATTTAATATACTCATTGTCTTTAGAGTTATGTCACCATGAAAAGAAGGCATGGTGACCTGCTTATTACAGAAAGCCTTTTCTAAGTGTTGCTTTTGTTTCAGAAACTTTTCTTTAATGTATCTGCCTTGCCTATAACAATCTTGTATGTCACAAGTTCACAATGTATCCATAAGCATGTATGGAAACATTGTAAATTACCCAACCCAAGGATTTCAGTCCATAGCCACCTGAGAACCTGTCATTTAGAAAATATATTGATTCACTATCCACATCTCAAATATTTTTTCACATGCACAAGCTTTACTTCTACTATTCTTTCTTAATAACTGAAATTCCTACCTACAAACTAATGATATCACATTAAAGTTATACTTTATCAAGAAAGGAAAGCAAATACCCCTAACACCAAAATTTAATAAGCATAATTTACAAAACTGAATGAATGGTAGAGGTAAAAAATGTTGTAAGAGATAGATATTGTCAAAACACTAGTATTGAGCAATAGTTAATCAATAAGGAAATGACCCACTATATAATATTATAAATGTACACATTATAAAAAAAATACTATCATAAAGGTAAGGAACAGTATACTACTATGCTGACTAGTTTTATGTCAACTTGACACAAGATAGAGTCATCAGAGAGGAGGGAGCCTCAGTTGACAAAATGCCTCCATAAGATCCAACTGTAGGACATGTTCTTAGATAGTGATTGGTGATCCATTGTGGGTGGTGCCATCCCTGGGCTGGTGGCCTTTAGTTATGGTGTTTTATCACAGCAATAGTAACCCTAAGATAACAACCAAAAGGAATGGCATGGTACCCTACTTTATATAGAATAGTTAGGAATAGCATTCGCTAATACTAATATTTCCTCAAGGAAAAAGAAATGTAAATCTCATTGATAATATAGATATGACTCCTAACTAAAATAACACAAAAAATTATGGGTACAATGTTGTAGAACAGTACTTTAATAGTAAAGGTGTGTTACATTTCTTTATGATACAGAATATTACTTTAACTATATAAAGATGTCTTACATTTGTTTATGCTCCATTTGTTTAATGATGAAAAGATGGGTTGTTTTGCCTGCCTAAGACACATGATTACTTTACACAGATAGCTGTGGAGCCTGCATGGGACCTGACTAGGACCTCTGCATATGGGAGACAATTGTGTAGCTTGGTCTATTTGAGGGGCCCCTGGCAGTGGAATCAGGATCTATCCCTGGTTCATGAGCTGGTTTCTTGGAGCCTATTTCCTATGCTGGTACACCTTACTCAGCCTTGATGCAGGGCTGAGGGGCTTGGTCCTGCCTCAACAGAATGTAGCAGGCTTTGCTGACTCCCAATGGAAGGCCTTACTCTTTCAGAGGAGGACATGGGGGTGGGTGGGTGGGTGGAGACTGGGGGAAAGCAAGAGGAGGGATGAGAGGAGGATCTGTGGTTGGTATGTAAAATGAATAAAAAAATTCTTAAATAAAATAATAAAGCTGAATGGCCAATAGCTAGGCAGAGGAAGGATAGGTTGGGCTGGCAGGCAGAGAGAATAGGAGAAGGAATCTAGGCTCCAGAGGAGAGTACAGAGAGAGAAAGAGAGGGAATTATTTACCATGTACTTTGCCTTACAGAAGCTTCTCAGTCTTAGGAGGTCCCATTTATTAATTGCTGCTCTTAGTGTCTGTGCTGCTGGTGTTATATTTAGGAAGTGCTCTTCTGTCCCAATGCATTCAAGGCTACTTCCCACTTCCTCTTCTATCAGGTTCAGTGTAACTGGATTTATGTTGAGGTCTTTGATCCACTTCAACTTGAGTTTTGTGCATGGCAATAGATATGGATCTATTTACAGTCTTCTACATGTTGACATCCAGCTATGCCAGTACCATTTGTTGAAGATGCTTTCTTTTTTCCATTGTCAAATATCAGGTGTTCATACGTGTGCAGATTAATGTCAGGGCCTTCAATTTGATTCCATTGATCCACATGTCAGTTGTTATGCCAACACCAAGTTGTTTTTACTACTACAGCTCTATAGTAGAACTTGAGGTCAGGGATAGTGATGCCACCAGAAGTTGCTTTATTGTACTGGATTGTTTTAGCTACCCTGGTTTTTTTGTTTGTTTTTCCACATGAATTCGAGTATTGTTATTTCCAGGTCTGTGAAGAATTGTGTTGGGACTTTGATGAGATTGCATTGAATCTGTATATTGCTTTTGGTAAGATTGCCATTTTTACTATGTTAATCCTACCTATCCATGAGCATGGGAGATCTTTCCATTTTCTGATATCTTCTTCAATTTCTTTCTTCAGAGACTTAAAGTTCTCATCATATAGGTCTTTCACTTGCTTAGTTAGAAATACCCCAAGGTATTTGCTATTATTTGTGGCTATTGTACAGGGTGATGTTTCTCTGATTTATTTCTCGGCCCATTTATCATTTGTACATAGGAGAGCTACTGATTTTTTGAGTTAATCTTGTATCCTGCCACATTACTGGAGGTGTTTTTTTATCAGCTGTAGGAGTTCCCTGGTAGAATTTTTTTGGGGTCACTTATTATACTACCATATTGTCTGCAAGTAGCAAAAATTTTACTTCTTCCTTTCCAATTTGTATTCATATCTGACAAATGGCTGATCTCCAAATTATATAAAGAACTCAAGAAACTATACAGCAAAATACCAATCAATCCAATTAAAAAGGGGCTACAGTGCTAAACATAGAATTCTCAACAGAAGAATCCCAAATGGCCAAAAGACATTTAAAGAATTGCTCAACACCCTTAGTCAACAGGGAAATGCAAAGCAAAATGACTCTAAGATACAATCTTACACCTGCCTCCAGGTTCCTTCCCTATGTGAGTATCTGCCCTGACTTCTCTCTGTGATCAACAGTGAAGTGGAATCATAAACCAAATAAACCCTTTCTTCCCCAGTTGCTTTTCATCACAGTTTTTCTGTGATCACACCAATAGTAACCCTAACTAAGACAAGGATTAAGCAGGGATGAGGGGGTGGTAATGGGAGAGGAGGTCATAATGGATGAGTTTAACAAAACTAAGGATGTATGAACAGGCCTTATAAAAACCCACTTTACAACTTAAAAAAAAAGAATCTGAAAGTAATTTACCATGCCTAAGTAGATAATGTCACTCTGAAAATTCATGGGATATTAAGTGAAAATTGCAGTGCAAGGGAAAAAAAACCACAAGTCTTTGCCTTGATTCTTGTTTACACACCATAACTATGTGGTAAGATCCTATTGGCTGCAGGAGATACAGAAATTATTTCAAACTGAGCAGGAAAGTTCCTTCCTGCTGGCTATCTTTTATAGTACCAAGGCGCTATGCAGGCTGCTAGGAAGCAAAGCTATCACTGGTCTTTTTCAGCACTGGATCCTACACGTTGTGCAAACCTGCCAAGCAAGATGTGGCAAGTGTACAATAGTGGAAAAACTGTTGTGTGGTGACAACTTCCTGTCTTTTAGCATTTATTAATACTGT
This sequence comes from Peromyscus maniculatus bairdii, assembly GCF_049852395.1. Classification (NCBI taxonomy): domain Eukaryota; kingdom Metazoa; phylum Chordata; class Mammalia; order Rodentia; family Cricetidae; genus Peromyscus; species Peromyscus maniculatus. The sequence continues at coordinate 40,590,716 of NC_134875.1, read as the reverse complement.
ATTTATTTCTCTCTGCCAAACTAAGAGTCGACCACTTTCCCTGAACTTTCTGAGAAGGTACAGGAAAAGGAACACATGGGGCAGATGACACATGGGAGAAAGAATTATGAGAGGTGGCAGTAGAACCTGTTGATTCACATAGCAAAACAAAGAGGATGAGAAAATCCACCATTACACAAAAGCACCCCATAGCTCATGAAGGGCAAAACCCAGGTTTACATAGGAGAACACTGCTTCAGCGAAGGGTTCCTGGAATAACCAATAATGATGTTCCCAAAGTAGTTCCAATCCAAGCCCCAGGGTGAGTCCCTCCCAACTGCGGTAGCCCTAACCACAAAGAACTTGGCTGCTGTGTCAATGTCCTTTTGAATACCACTGATTTGAATCTGCAGCTAGGGACAAGTGAGGTCAGGGGACAAGGGACTTTGAAGCTACTGAAGGTCTCACTTGTTAATATCTCTGGCCAGTTCAATACCATAGCACATACTGGATGACTCAGTAATTGACAGGTGCTGTTGACAAAAGAAATGGGAAAGACAAACTTGGAAAAGGTATACATTTTCAGAAGTGAGGGGCCAAGGATGTAGAGCTGCAGCCACTGAAGAGAAGACACTTTCTTATTGAGTTCCAGACATGCTCCACATCAGGGTATTCCTCCTGGTCAGAAACCAGTTGCTGGAGAAGTCATATGCACTAGAGTAGAACCAACCATTGCTATTTTCTAAATGTGCATCCTGTTGAATTTTCCTTCTAAATATTTGTGCTTTTATTTGTAGATCTGGATGTCTGTCAGCCTTGGCCAGTGAAGCTTTTCCACGCAGTAGAAAGTAGTCAGTGGAGAGGTGTATAACTCCTCAAATTGTTAACAGACTTGATGCTCTGCTCCAATACGGATATTAATATGAATACCCTGTCCTCCAGAAAAGTCAGGGAATATGGTGGAAGAAGTAACAGAAATGATGGAAGAGGTAAGTAGTAGAAGTTATGGGAGAGGTAATGATAGGGAAGAGTGCTGTGAAATGCTGCTGTCTTCTGAACATGGCATGTTGATTGAACTCCTAGAATGACAGTGTCTGTGGTTAACTGCACAACATCCATACAAAATTAAGCCAGCCAAAATCTTATCTTAGATAATAGGTAGATGAACTCCAGACTGTGCCCCATAGTGAAGAGCTATTTGTAATTAATGGTTAGCAGGGAAAGGGAGATTCATTCTTCAGTGAGAATGAGGCCATTGCTAGGTTTCCCACACAACAGTTGGTGGCCCCATAATCATGCATATAAGGGCAAAAAAAGTCCCATGATGTTTGGAGAGGTGTGTTGGAATGGATATGGGGAGAGTTGGAGGGAGGAGATGGGGATAGAAATGACCACAATCATATTTCACACATATATGATATATATGTATAAGATTATCAAAAAATTATTATTATTAAATTAAATATACTATAACCCAATTTTCACCCCTCTCCATGATGGGATGTGCTCTGCCACTTGATTGCATCTGTGAGTGGGAAAGTCAGCAAGATGACCATATTCTAGTAGCAGTCCTCACATCCAAGACAGTATAGGCTTCACAAATGGGATTTGAGGGTTTCTTTTTTTTTTAAAGAAGAAAAGGAAAAAAGTTGTGGGGGTAGGGAAGGCTGATAAGGTGCACTGAATATGATGAAAACACATTGTATGAAATTATCAAAAGGTTAATAAAAAATGGAGCTGTACAAGAGACTCCTATAACATTACAGGCTGTTAGCCTAATTGCTGAAGACACCAAGAAATTTGGACATAGAACCCAGAGGACCTGAAATGGATTTGACCTGAGAACCTCCTCCCTGAAGAATAGTTTCCATTGTACCAGAAGGCATTATGCAAGCTAAGAGAGGATGGAAGCAACCAACAGCCCTATCCAACCATGAATCTTATAAACCACAACAAAAGCCAACATGGCACAATAAACGTACATGTACAGTAGTGGCACACATACCTGACCTGCATGGTCACCAATTGGTCTCTAACTGGACTGAAGACCTGCTCAACAAGGGAAACCATATTTGGCAATGGAAACCTAAGGAACTGCTCAGTGCTAATGAAGTCATGCATATTGGAGGAGGACCTATAGCCACCACTAAACTAGCATAATGCCTAACAACAATCCATACCTTTGTCTTAATACACACAGAAAAGTATAATTCCCACCATTCATTGAGGAAACTTCTCTGTGAAACAGACAGAAACTATTACAGAAAATCTAATCAATAAAAATGCGGAGTTCTGGAACCCAGTCCCAATGAATACATCAACAATATAATTCCCACACATAAGGCTCATGGATCATGAGCAGGAGAGGTCAGAAACATTACAAAAGCCAGTGGATCGTAGAGTTGGCTATGAGAGATGTCTTCTAGGAATGCCAGAAACTTCATTCATAAAATCTCACCAATATTGACTGCTTAACTATGAACTGAACAAGGACAATAGACATGCAAAGATAGAGCAAAGTCCTCAAGGCTTCAGCCCTACTCAAACAACTAACAGAAACTAAAGAATGGACAGTCTTCTCCAGGGAAGAAGAACCCAATAGGTTATCTGATAATGAAATTCAGCCCTGAAAACATGCCTACAATTAACCCTATACAGACTGACCAGGCTATATAGGTTATATATGTGAAAATACAGCTGCATGTAACAAGAAATTAATAAAAAAAAAAGGAGGCCATGAATTTTAAATAAAGGAAGGAGGAGTACATGGGAGGGTTTGGAGTGAGTAAAGATAAGAGGGAAAAATGTAATTATGTTATAACCTCAAAATGTAAAAGATATTATTAAAACCTGGAAAACAAAGAGAAAAAAATCCAACTTTATCTTGCAAACATAATATATTCAAACCAAACTACTGAATGAGTAGATGCATAAACTCATAAAATATAAAGTAATGAATGTATAGTAAACCTAGAAATATAAGTGCTTATAATAAGCTTCTTAAAAACAATAAACATCAAAACTCCAATAGAAACAGATTAAAGTGCATGAAGACAGGATTCACTAAGTGGGTAACATGAATAAAATAAAAATTGAAGAGATCATTACATTACAGGAAGGAACAAAAGAGATGAGAGATTAGGAGATTAAACAATTAGTATCTAAGCACTATTCTAGTATTCTATAACACAGTAGTGTACTGGCTTATTTTATTTTATGTTTTATGAATAACCAGAAGAGTGGATCTCAAATGCTCTTAACAAAATTTAATGTTAAGGAGCTGGAAGTATAAAATTTCCTGATCTGATTAGTATATATGGTATATGGGAGTTGTAATATTTTACATTAACCTAGAAATGTGAAATTATATGCTAATCAAAAATGTTAAAAAGCATTTGAAGACATGGAAATGGTAAGTATTCTGATTTAATCAATATACATTGTATGCACACATTGAACTATCGCATAATAACTCTTAACTTAGTGCAACTAGACCATTTAAATATACATACAAATTTATAATTTTAGAAATTCAACCTAAATAATTATATGATCTTGTGTAAGATTGCACTTAACCTCTTTAGACCTCAAATGGCTGATGTTTATAATAGAAAGGGAAAAGGTAACTGGTTTCTCTTTTCTGTCCTTGAGTGCACATAGACAATTGGTTGCAGAACAAACACAGTGAGTTAATGTATTTGAATAGAGGCTGTTTCATTATTTAAGGTAGTTTCTATATATCATTTGATTAGAAGGCAGACCTAGTATATTCTCAGGTATATTTATTGGTAGGAAAAAGTGAGCCACAATGCTCTTTCAGTATAACTAAATAAGAATTTAGTCACTTGTATTTTATAAAAATCATTTGTCTACTTGCTGCATATAGGTGATCCTAGCCAAGTCTATATTTTTATGTTGCTGTGGAAGCAGAAATTTGTTGGATGCTTTTGTCACTTGCAATTACATAAGACACAATTCAACTCTTCTTTTCTATTGGGAACCTCGACTATATCAGAAAAGGTCTCAAATGGTGTTGACCCTTCCTGTCCTTCATAAAAAATAAGCACTGGAATAGAAAGAACTGTTCCCCAAGGAGAATGACAAATCCACAAATGGAGGTTTTAAAGCTAAGGAAAGATAATTGTATAAAACCCAAAATACATGGAGATAAAACATCACAAACTATAATGTTTTTGCTGGACTTTCTTGCAAATTGGTAAATCAATTTTTAGTGGTACATAAGGAAAGCAGCCACTTTACTAATCTCAAGTTCAGATCTGGGTTATACAGAATTATTGGACATAGAGAAATCAAAGCTTTGTTACCTGAGATTGCAGTTCACAACAGATTATAAGAATGTAGTGAAAACAGGAAGCAGAGTAAAGAAGCTGTCATAGGAAACAGTCTGTATAAAAGAAATAGGTGATTGTAAAGTTACCAAAAATCTCCCCACAGCCTCGAGCATTTACTGAAGCGACAACCAGTTTAATGGCCCCTGGGGATGTTCCCACATTAGAAGTCTGCTCAGCAATTACAGGAGTAATAACTGCAGCTATTGATTGAACTCACATTATATGGACAGGTACTGATGAGAAAGACTTTATGTGCTTCTTCCGTACAATAATCTTCTGAAATTGGTACTATTAATATTGTAACGTTATAGATGAGGAAACTGAAAGCTCAGTTACAGAAAAAAAAAAAGCAAAAGAGCTTGAATGGAATTTCAGATCTTCTAGGCTCCAAAGCCCTGAAGGTTTATCCAATCTGCCCTGCTGTCCTCCTCAATAGGACTCTTTCATCATACTCTATTATGGATTCTGGACTTTCGTTCCAATTTCTCTTGTCAATCTTTGCTTTCACAAACACATCCAATCTTTGGCATTTTTTTAAAAACAGAAATGGCAATGCTCTAGCAGTTTTCCAGAAGAAGTTCTCATTCTTGGGAGGGAGGAAATGACTAAAAAATTCATCAGCAACACAACAGAGTGGCTGGAGCATTTTTCTTTGTTGATGAATAGGAATTAATTATCACCACAAGTTTGCAACTATTTGCAATGGAATCTGATTTCAGAAATTATTTTTCATTTCACTTTTGTCAGAGTATGCAAAAATACCCTGAGAGCTCAATGATATGTCCACTGCAGTTTTAAGAATGGTGGAGGAATTCTCTACACAGAGAAGAGGATACACACATGTATAAAAGCTAGTAATAATAGTAATGAATCAGAAACTGCAGTCTCTTCAGTAGTCCACAGTAGTCCTTAAAACTGTTTCATTCATGTGAAATATCTTTAAAAGTTTTGACATTTATTCATTTATATTTTGTATGGAGATTTATAGGTGAGCATGTGTACATCAGCCCTTGCGTGGAGGTCAGAAGACAACTCATCAATTCTATCATACCACCATTTGGGTCTGGGGATTAGTCTCAGTTTATCAAGAGTGCTAACAGGCACCTTTACCCACTGAGCCAATTCACGGGGAGCATCTTTCAAAAATCAGTTTTGTGGACTTTGTTTCAAAGATTCTAAATCAACAGGTCAGAGATAGGGCTGAGGAATATAAATTTGAATGATACTTAGCTGCCATCACCCAGATAAATCTCAGGTTGACACAAGAAGAAAATCCTGGAATAATTTGCTGACGTCAGGAAGCAACTATCATAACAAAGACCATAAGATAGGTTGGTTGATAGAGAAGTCAATAAAGACAAAGTGATTCTTCAGAATGAGCTTTATTTGAAAAGAGAGCCTTTTGAACATGCCTTGGAGGGAGGAAGAAAGACCAGTTCAGAAAACCAGGAGAAACTACATTAAAAGATACAGCATAGATTATGTAAGTTACCTAGCAACAAAGCTCACTGATTCAGTCACTATGCAAGCTTTTCATTTTATTCTTCTCATTTTGTTTATAGGCAGAAATAACACTGGTATCAAAGTAAAACCATGTCTATTGTCTTTGACTTCAGTCAAACTGTCCATGAGCACCACTGCTGAAATGATTTTATGTAGAAGACATAAAATACTATAGAAATTAGGGAAGATGAAAAAACATAATATGAAAGAGTGAGGGAGATAGGTGACATACACAATGTGATGGAGAACTCAATGGGAAAGGGGGGGCAAGAGAAGGAGAAACAGAGATTCTACAGAGAAATACACCGCCAACAAAGACAATATCTGACTTTCATTGTTTCAGATTAATATTTTAATCTATTTAACCTAAGAAGGAGCTGGGTACTGACTAGGACCATAGCTGTATCTTGAAGTTGAAGGAGGGATGGTTTGCATTTGTTTCTCTATCTGACCTATCTGTGTTATGAACCTGCACAACAGATTTCACACACACACACACACACACACACACACACACACACACACACACACACGAGTACATACACACAGACACAGAGAAATTGACTGTGTGTGTATATGTGTGTATGTGTGTGTGAGAGACAGAGAGACAGAGACTGAGGGAATGAGAAAATGTGATCTAATATCAAGGAAAGCTCAGGTCCAAGGAGTCTACAAACATTCCTCACAGTTGGTGTAAAGACTCCAAGTCTGAGTCCTCTGTTGTTATTTTTACCATGTTGGAGATCCAGGTCTATAGGCTGCAGATATATATATATATATATATATATATATATATATATATATGTGTGTGTGTGTGTGTGCATACATATATATATATATATATATATATATATATATATATATATATACACTCAAAGACATGTGGTTCTTTTCTCTTCGACTGAACTCCAGGGAAGTTCTAAGAATAAGGCTGGGATAGTCACCCAGTTGCTTCACTGTGAGCACATATCCTCTATGACATGAGTTTACCTGTAGTACTTCAAAGACTACCCATTCCTCACTTACAGGCAGGGCTCATCACAGATTGGTCATATGCTATAATTAGCCTACAAGCCAAATGGAAACTGTTTGCTCAAGAATGACTTCCAGACATTTGGCAGGATGAGATAGGAAGTAGAGCCAATTTCTTACTATTTTTTCCTGAAGTATGATGTCAGAATCGTGTACAAAAAAAAAAAAAAGTTTTAAACTCTCCCTCTTAGATAATGCAACCAGGAGAGTGGAAGAATGAGGCTGTGGTGAAAGTAAAAATGGCTACTGCAGAAGTGCAGAAGGACAACATGGCAGCTCACACATACTGCTGTTGCGAGGAAGCTTAAAGCCCATGTGGGAAGCAAAACAGAAGGGCAAGAGTGATTGAGTCAGATGACAGAGGACAGTTTGGTTAGTGTCAGGATACTTCCTTTGCTTCCAGTAATGATCAAAGTGTGAGTGTATGTGGGGCAGATTTCTAGCTATCTGTGCATACCTCTAATGTGGCTCAATGAAAAGCAGAAAATCAAACACAAAAACCCACTTCAAAAAGGCTGTTACACATAACAGAATCAAAGACAAGACAAAGAGAAAAACTGTACAAATCACAAATAACAGGATAAGTGCATGAATTTATCTCTAGGAAGCCTCCACTGACTAATCAAATTGCTGATATCCAAGTTTTCCCAGCATCCTATATCTAAAGGAAATAAAAATGACAACAAAAAAACTAGTGCAGGAGACTTTAATAGGTGCATCTATGAGTCCCAAACTACTCACTTCTTTTTTTTAGTTACCAGTACTACAGGTGTAGTAGGTGAGCTAAACATCAGAAGTCACTTTGCATGCAAAATACATGTAAACTGGAAACTGGCAAAATACCATTATTATAATGTCTCATCTACCTTTCACATGAGCCACTGAAATATTGTGATAAGATGTATTTCAAACAAGGAAATCAAAATGAGGCTTTGGTGACTCTAAGTTAGTAAACAACCCTTAGTCATCAAAAACATCATTCATAAACCATTTATTGTTATTAAAATAGAAAGACCACTATAGATAAAAAGAATTTTAAATATTAAGTGAAATAAAACCCAAACTTTTTTTATTTTTAAATGAACTCATTGAATACTCAAACATGAATGTAATGACCAAGTGTTATGAATACTTAAGTCTCCCTGTGTATAATCCCTAAGAAGTGAATACTCCACCCTGTGGGATTAGTCAGGGATGCTGGCAGGCAGAATTGAAAGTCTATAGTACAGCAGAACTGATGAAAAGCAATTTCACAGACAGTAAAGGGGGATGAAATCCAGGAGTGCTTGATGACTCTAGAAAGCCAAACGTGAAATTAAGAAGGCAAAATTTAAGAACGGCCAGGTTAGTGTGACTAGAAGAACATGAATTTACAGTTGATAAGAAGGTATTAAGTCAGTACAATTAGTCATTCTTAAATTTTTTCTGGTTCAGCTGGATGTGAAAGTAGATACATCAAATCCCAGCACTTGTGAGGCTAAGGAAGGAAAATCATGAGTTTGTGGTTAAGGAGCAAGAACGTGTCTCAAAAAAATGTTTTTCTAATTAAGTATTGTTGATGTGGCTATAGCTACTATTTATTTCAGAGTCAAAATCCCATACACAGCTTTTATACTTTGGAGAAACCTGGGCTTTTCAGCATAACATGTGGTTTGAAAACTCAATGCATATGTGGAAAACAAAGTGCTGACACATAGCCAGGTTGCTGTGTTTTGTGGTTAACTATAGGCGAGTGTAGATAGTATGAGTCCTAGAGTAAGGCTTGTCTGACTCTTAGCTTTTCCACTTACTAGTTGCCTGGTTTGATATAAAACAATCCATCTCAGCTCTTGTTTCATAGTTCATGGACTGAATCTACCAGGTTGAGTGGAGTCCTTGCCCTGGAAGACATGGGAATGGGGGGTGGGCTGGGGGGAGGGCGGGGGGGGGGGAGAGGGAGGACAGGGGAATCCGTGGCTGATACGTAAAATTAAATTATAAAATAAAAAAGATATAAAAAACAATCTATCTCCCTATGCCTTGACTCTATAAATTTCTCATTGTTGGCATCAAAAATAATTAAATCTTCAACATAATACTAAATATCAATAAGATCCCAGCTTTTTTCTTTGTCTCAGTAACATGAATTGGTTGTTATTAAGCACAGATTGCAAGCTTCAGTAGTATAGTCAGCCAACAGTGTTTGTGCCACCAGCTTGAACCATGAAGACATGATTCATAGCATTGTGCATAAAAAGCAGAGGGAAATGGTCAAGGCAGGAACGCTTAACTTTTCAAAGTGCTGAGAATAAAGGACTGATGTGCTCTCGGCCCTAAATGAAATGCCTATATTACCCACTCCAAGGTCTATGGAAGCATTGCAGAAGAGTGGATGGAAAGGCTGTTAAGAACCAAAGGATTGTTCTCTAAATACTTTTCTAGATTTGGCACAAGCATTACAGTCATGAACACACAGCAGTTGTCACCAGCTGCACACACCATAAACATTCATATCAAAGGAGGAGAAAGTAATCAGGAAGAAGGTGGTTGGCCAGGGTGGGATGGATATAAGAGAATGTAATGGAAGAGAGAACAATCACAATACATGGGTGCAAGTAAGAAATGAAAAATCCTCATATCAATCTCAGTAAAGGGTGTATTTCCTAAAATGGATTGAGTTTGCTAATAAGTAGCTTGAATGCCACCATAATGCATAAATTTCCTTTTCTCCCCTTAAAATGTGGTACCAATTAACACAAATAATTGGTGAAATTGATCTCCTTTAAACTAAATAATTAGAGACAAGTTACTGGCCAACCTACTGCTAGTAAAGTGAATAGGCATGTGATGTGAGACCAAAGAGACCTGAGCTATATATAGCCTTATTGATTGGTTTGAATAATGCCTATGACTTTCAGATTCTCCACTAGTAAAACATGGATGAGAGTGCCTACTATTGAGCAACTGGTAAAGGTAACTCATAAAGAAATTCTTCTTCTTTGTTATAATATAAATGTGTGTGTGTGTGTGTGTGTTATGTGTGTGTTTTCAACTTTTGTCATTAATTTCCGTTAATTGTACAAAATGTTGAAGATCACTGTGGCATCTTCACAAACAGAACTTACTTAGATCATACAGTATTCTTTTTGGTTTCCATGGTAACTGACTGTCATTTTTTTTTTAATCACACTCAATGATGCCCCTTAATGAGAACTATTTTTGCACAACTGAAAGTACCAGACATAATTCAACAATCTTCATTTAAAATAATATAATATGTGATCAACTACTTTTATACATTTTTATGAGAATTCTTAATGGCCTCACAAAATTCACATTTGTCAGAGGCAGTGTTCTGAGGTGCTTCACTGCTCTTGTAGATTTTTGCAATGAGAAAAATGGGATAAATATTCCTCGCTTCAAACATTTCAATTTTTTCCTGCAATCCCAGGCAGGTGGTGTTAAATAAGAATATCAGGAAATTTCTGTGGTTTGGATGTGGTTTGACCCCTCCAGTATAACAGTGTCCATGGGCCTTAGGATCGGGAGGGTTCCACCTTAATGAAGAGATTAATGTCACTCATCCATGCAGAAGTCCTTTCTTGCGGAAAGAAAGTAGTTTATCATGAGAGTGGGCTGTCACTTTCTGCCACCTTTCCATGTGGCAGAACAATCAGAAAAATGTTCTAGCTTTCAGAACTATGAGCCTATTTTATATAAATGATCAGTTTTAGATATTCTGTTATAGCAACAGAAAGTTAACTAGGGAAATTTACTTTTATGGTGTTCCCATTAGGTACTATGCAATTACATATATTACCTCATTGTAAAAAGATGTATTTTTATGTGTGTGGGTGAGCCTATCCGTAGGCATGTGTGCACGGCAGTACAGTGCTTGCAGAGACCAGAAGAAGGCATGGTTGCCCCTGGAGAAAAAATTACAGGCAGTTGTGCACTGCCCAAAATGGGTGCTAGAACCTGAGTTCAGGTCTTTTATAAGAGCAATACACATATTCGCTTAACCACAGAGCCATCTCACCAGCCCCAACATTATATCATTTTAGCAGTACACAAGTCTTAATACATATGAATTCTTTTTGTCCCATTTTATGGATGAGGAATTGAACTGAATTACCTCAGTTAAATCATTGAAATTCTAAATGACTGAAACAAATCCCTTGCTTTTTTCATTACACAGATCTGAATGGAGTTGCTGAACACCCCTAAAGGTGAAAGAATCAGCTTCAGGTTGTCAAGGCAACAGCAGCAACAGTTTCACTGTATAGAATAAGGTATTTTCTATGCCATACTATACTATTCCTAGACCAGACTTTAAAAACTGTAGTCCCATTTTTCACTTTCTAAGTCCTGTTAACTTTCATAAGTTAGTCAGAGCTTTGCTGCCCATTGTTCTCTTCAGTCTAAAATGTCCTGAGGATTTGCTAATTCAATTATTTTATTCTTCCACTATTGATCCTCACATCGTGCTCTAAGCCTTTGCTGGTCCTGTTCCCTGAAGCACAATGATTTCCCATCAAGTTTTAATTCCGAAGTGCACTCAGCTAGATCAGCATCGGCTCCACGGCACTCATAGGCACAGATTTCCTTATTAAACTATACAATTAGATTTTTCCTGCTGCTGAAGCAGGTCTTTCTAAAACTTTGAAATGGTGGAATGATTTCACCACCACCTCAAGGCAGCTGAAAATGGACCTGCTGCTCAATTTCAAAACAAAACAAAACAAAACAAAAACACAAAAACCAAAAAAACAAAAACAAAAACAAAAAACCTCAAAACAAGGATGGCATGAACCAAGTATGAGCAGTCATTACCTTCAAATGTAAACACATTCTAAAAAAAAAAATGTCGTATTCTATTCATTACTAATTCAGGAATTCTCTTGTTCCTTGGGAATCTTTATGAAATATTCTCTTTAAAATTTTTTCTTGAAAAACCATAATGTAGATCAAGAATGTTATGATTAATAAAGGAATGAAGGAAAATGGCTTAAAATTGGGTCAGAGAACTGGATTTATACTACTTCAAGAAATGATGGTTGATAAATTATATGTCACTTTCATGTTTCTTGTCTTATTTGATCTTACATAATGGCAATCTCTCAGACTCAAAGCAGTTCCTGTATAATTGAAGAAATATGACAGTATCAATCAACATATCAGACAAGAGGCCCCAGACTAGGGTAGAGTGCTATAGCCTCACAAAGAGAGTAGTTTTCATTTGTCAGTAAGAACATGGAGAATAGAAGTCCGGGTTTAAGGAAAAGACAGCTGGTGGAAGAAATTTGTCAACAAGGGTTATATAGCTAAATGGAACTAGGGGAGGTACCAAGAATAAGACATGGGTGTTGTCCGATAGGGATACCTGGAGTGATTGCTTCAGTTAAAATTAAAATTTTAGTACAAATCTTAACATTTTAGTTCTTTATACCAGGCACTATACTTAGCTGGTAAAAATATACTATTTCACTTAATTCTTGAAACTAAAGTTTTTATAGGCAGGAATATAGAGCTCTGAAGGTTGAGTGACTGACTATACAGTGTACAGCTCGTACATAACGTAAGGCTGAAGTCTAGGTATCTTAAAGGTATTATGTGGACTGTAGAGGCTTTAAATATTTTTTAAAAGGACAGAAAGTAAAAAGAGAACAAAAATTCTGGATTTCTTTTCCATGTTGCAAACACTTTGAGTCTTAGTGATGTGTAAATATCTGGCTTCAAAAAATGAAAGTCAATTTTATTTCTCACCCCTAGAAGAAAATGAGCAAGATAGATATAGAGATAGTATAAATTGAAATAAGTGGATTAGAATAAAAATGATTTGTCTATTAATGATATACAAAGATGTTTTCCAAGACAGTGAAGGTAAATTTACAGTGAACACCATTAAGATGATCTCCTAATTTCCTCAGTCCAGGACAATAAAGGCATAAGGTAAAATGGATAAGTGACTGTAAGAAAATAATTAATCCCTCATTGAATTTCCTGGCAATGAATGATAATCAGAGTGAAATTGCAATAAGGCTCTAAACTAGAAGAATGCATAAACCATGACTTTTGCCCTAGGAAAGCCTAATGCCCCCCAAATGGTTAATGTGAATAGAAACTACATGGAGGCCTTATTGATATGACCTTCATGGCTATATCCTCAAAACCTGAGTGGGGTGAAGAAGCAATAAAGGACAGAAAGACACACGGACAGAAAAGATGAGATTGGGTGGGCTATCCCCTCTGATGGGGATGTAACAGCAACAGAAATTCAATGTGCTTATTCAGTACCACTGAGTGAGAAGGTATGTTTATTTTATACTACTTAATGAGGAGTTGGATTTATTACAAAAGCTCACCAGGGGAAGGATTCACCATTCCCATGGGTCTGAGGCATTGCGTTCTTTTACATGGTATGCTTGTGTCAACAACGTGTTCACTTGGGACTTCTTCTGCTCACACCTTCTTAAAATGATTCTGATGTTGTAGATGCAGGATGGGGTTTAAGATTCTCTAATTCAAGAACACTTTCAGAGGACAGCATTTGTGCTATTTTGGAAGGGCAAAAACTTAGCTCTACACTGAGCAATATAGCAGTCACAACACATAATTACAGGATTTCAAAGACTTACTAAAAATGTAAAAAATCATTTGGATACTATATATAAGTTTATTTCAATAATACTATGATAATAAATGGAACAGTATACTATAACATTCCAATTAGACTATTATTTTTAAAATACTAGTAATGTAGTACATTAAACAGACTAGTAATATTAAACCATTTTCATTTTAATAATGATGTGGCTAACAGAAAATGCTAGGTACCATATGTGGCTAGTCAATATCTATTGTGAACATCTTTTCTAAATAGGCAACATCTCTGTTAAAGTCCCATTCCCTCAGTTCCACCTGTTCTTGTTCCCAAAAGTAACTTAGCAGCTTGATGACAAATCCAAATGTTAAAATAACAGAGCTACTTGAAATTTTGAATAGCTTTTCTGTTCGTTTGTTTTTTGAGACAGGGTTTCTCTGTGTAACAGTTCTGGAACTCACTCTGTAGACCAAGCTGGCCTCAAACTCATTGAGCTCTGCCTGTCTCTGCCTCCCAAGTGTGCCACCATCGCCTGGCTTTTTAATAGAGTTTAATTGCATTAATCAATCTCATGCCATTACAAAGTTCCAGTTGTTCTCTTGTTTATCACCCAACAATTATATTTGCACTATAGCCCGAGGTGATTTCACTCAAAACTATGAAACTGACAGCAAGTCATATGGCTCCAGCAGTCAACCTCTCTAACAGCTGAGTTAAAAGACAGGGGTGAAAAGTCTCTGATAGCCATCATGCTAGGATGCCTGCTGAGAGCCTCTGTCTTCTATATGTGACAGGGAAGCCACACCCATGAAATCTCAACAACCTAAACAAGACAGCACCAGTTGAAATATCATTGTGGATAGAGGAAATGGTATAAAACCCCACCCCTAGATGAAGAGCTACAGACAATGGTTACTGCGAGAGGGAGAATAAACCTTTGCCATTGATGAGCCTCCTGATGAGCTATCCAATGTCAAACACATATGCACTAAACAGACTCAGAAAGCTACATTTATATATTCGTGTGTGTGTGTGTGTGTGTGTGTGTGTGTGTGTATGTGTGTGTGTGTGTGTGTCCACAACCATAATTTAAAAATAAGAGATCCTGAATGAGAGAGAGTTGGGGAAAGGTAGGCATGGCAGAAGCTAGAGAAGGAGATAGTAGTGTAAAAATTGATATAAATATAATACTCACGTATGAATTTCAAAAAAAATAAAATATTCACTATAAAGGGCAAAGAAAGAAACAGGTACAGTGGTTCCAGGTAGGTTATATTTAGTAAATAAAAGTATCAGATCCCCACCTCAAATTGAAGTGTTGATAAACTGTGGGTGTGTTCTTGGACAATAAAGATGTCCTGTTTATATAAGTTAATTGTTTTTATTTTTGTGTGTGGGTGTGGATTGAGTCCAGATGTCATTGAACATACTACTTTTCACTGAGATCTACCCTGACAAGTGTGGTTTCTATGTCTATTTTCCTAGTATGTAAGGTATCAGGGTGATTGATTAATGTATTTGGGCATAAGTATAATTATCAATAGCTTCCAGGCAAGAGGAGCTCTCATTTTCTATTATGCTCATCTCTAAGTTGCAAACAATTCCTGTGAAAATTCAATTTTTCTCTTAGAGTTTTTTCAGAGATTTGGTGCTATTATCAGCTCATGGTTCAAAAATTAGGCTTTTGCATTGCTGCTCTTATGTCTGAAATGGTACTTTTTGTCACCCAGTGCAACTGTTACCCTCAAAGCTAATGAAAAAGGAAAATCAATTGAATTAATATTGAAACTATTGAACAAAAGTTTTCTGTAAGATTACTGACTTCCAAATGAGAAACTTTGGCTGGTGGAGTGAAGGGCAAGATAACCTCACACCATCCAGTGATCTGTGATCCCAGACCCCTTCACACTGAACTCAAACTTCTGTCTGGTATCAGTATGCCATTTGAGATACCATACTATCTGGTGGAAAATTCGAAAAAAAAATCAAGCTTCTTTCATTTGTTATATCTGGCTTTGGCATGAACTGGTAGGCACAAAGCACAGTGACTGAGGGAAGGATGAAACACTAAAGTCTCTCTCTTCTGAGCAATACTCAGGACTGGATGGGCCCACATTCTGGTGTTCTCTATTTAGGTACTCCATGACACTTCAATTTCTTCGTTTCTTCTCTCATTGCCACTCTTTTAGAGCAAGATTCTGTTTTCCCTCACAGTAGCTGGAGAATTTTCTCTCCAGGTCCCGCCAAGCCCCGGCAGTCTGACAGCCCACTTTTAAAATAAACACACAGACACTTATATTATTTAAACTGTTTGGCCTAATGGCTCAGGTTTCTAGCTATCTAGTTCTTACATCTTAAAATAATCCATTTCTATAAGTCTATACCTTGCCACGTGGCTCGTGGCTTACCTGCGTCTTCACATGCTGCTTGTCATGGTGGCAGCTGGCAGTGTCTCTCTCCACCTTCCTGTTTTCTCTATTTTCTTCTGTTAGTCGCCTATACTTCTTGCCTGGTCACTGGCCAATCAGTGTTTTATTTATTGACCAATCAGAGCAATTTGACATACAGACCATCCCACAGCACCTCACTTTAAAAGTATAAAAAGGATATAGCAGTTTACAGATCCAGCATACCAAACACGAATATTGTCTCATTTAACTATGTTGGATGAAATCCCTTATGATATGCTTTCATAAGATTTTAGGTTGGCAGATTCCAGATAGGAGGCTGAGAATATGCATTCAAGTCTCATTACCCTAAAGCCATTGAAAGCGCAGAAGTATAAAAACAAACGGCCAGCATTTAAAACAACAGGGATAGTGAGATGGCTCAATGAATGAATGGTTAAAGGTCCTTGCTGTACAAGCCTAAATCTCCACTAGCATAGTAGGGGGGGAAGACCTGACATGTGAGTGCATGGACACGGATGGAGATACACACACACACACACACACACACACACACACACACACTAAAATAAAAATAAATAAATTTAAAAAGGAAGGTTACCAGTAAGTGTGGAACAAATACATGGAACGAAAAGTTATTTTGAGAGCATGCAATGTGACTGAGAGATTTAGTTTCACCCTAAAACTAAAACAGAAAATATCCCTTTTACTGCAAACACATTGAAAAGTTTCAGGTTTTAGCTCAAAAAAAGAAAAATTTGTTTTTTTTCCAATGGAGTCTCCTGAGTATACAAGCCACAGTTAAGGCCACTCCCCAAACCCAGCAGTAGATGTCCAACACAAAATGAACTCAATGGAATGTTGGGTGTTTTTTGTCTCAAAATGCTTTGAGCATTTTTTTAACCATCCAGGTCTTTTGCTTGTATATTATGGTTTCCTATTTTGTGTTTTTATGGGATGTCTATATGTGTGCATGTACATCTCTGTGTCTGTATGTGTTTTTGTGCTTTTTCTTTGGATCTTTTTTCTGCTTATTTGTTGTGTGCTATTTTGGTTCGTTTTTATATTATTATTATTATTATTATTATTACTATTATTACTATTATTATTTTAGATGCCTGTTTGTATTCTAAATGAGAGAAAGGAAGAAAGGGTGTGGATTTGGGTCATTGGGGAAGATGGAAACTATAAACAAAATATATTGGACTAAAAAATTATCTATTTTCAATTAAAAGATAAA
The DNA here is from genome assembly GCF_049852395.1 of Peromyscus maniculatus bairdii. Classification (NCBI taxonomy): domain Eukaryota; kingdom Metazoa; phylum Chordata; class Mammalia; order Rodentia; family Cricetidae; genus Peromyscus; species Peromyscus maniculatus. Next base: position 40,573,619 of record NC_134875.1, on the reverse strand, counting down.
GGATTTTGGCAAGTAAAATGGTACAAAAATGGGGATTAAAGTATATTATACCAAAAGTTTCAGGTTTTAATTTTTTACTTTTTTATACTTTATTTGACTATATAAATGAATTTATGAGTATCTCTCCCTATATACATGTATGAGTATATATGCATATATGTATTTACGTAAAGTTTGTTTGAATAGCAGCATCATTTTGGTAATCAGATACCTTCACAAAATTAACTAGTGAAAACAAGTTTCTCCAGCAAGTGATTTTATATGCAATGCAATAATTTTATATTTTTCCATTTTTTATTATTTGAAACAATTTTTAAAATCAAATATATTTTGATAATATTTTTCTTCTCTCTCAAGTCCCTCCAGGTACTCTCCCCCTCCCTATCCACCCAACTTTAAGTTCTTTCTCAAAAAAAAATAAATAAATACAACAACCAAACCACTCAAAACCAAAAAAATAAAATAAAATTATATCAAAAAAATAAAATAAAAAGTTGTCATAACAAATGGGGAAAGGCAGGTTAGGAGTGGAAGATCTGAGGGATCCACCAGAAATGAGGTATTCTGCTGCAGGCCTGGGAAAGAGGCTAGGGGACTGGACTTGGGGTGACGGAAGGAGAGGTGAAAAATTACAGGTCACCTATATGCTCTCCTTGTCATAGTGGCCTGTGAGTTCCCAAGGAGTGCCTAATGCTGTTGAGGGCTGGATAGAGCAATGAGTAGGGTGAGAGGAATTAGGAGCAGATCTGTCAAGTCCACTGGGGTGGCAAGAAGGGGGTGGCAGGAGGAAATTGCAACAGTCCTTCTGTTGCAGAGCTAGAGATGGTATTTGGAGGAGCAGAAGGAGAGGTGAGACCCTGGCTTTAGTGGCCTGTGTGTTTGCAGGGAGTGCCTGACTGAGGTGGGGGTGGAATAAAGAAACAGGTACGGAGAAAGGGGTTTTAGGAGGGTAAGATCTGTGGTCCTGCGGAGCTGTGAAAGGGAGAAAGGGGGTCTGCTGCAGAGCTCAGAATGAGACTAGGGGGTTCCATTTGGAGGGGAAGAGAGAGAGGTGAAGACCTAGTATTAGCCTACTTGCTTCTCTGACTAGAGTGACCTATGGGTTCCCAAGTGCTCGACTGGGTTACAGGTTTGGATAAAGCAGTAATTGTATATTTTATTAAGGCATAAAATTACATACACATAGCAGAAAATATAGGCTATGTTTGTTAATATATTAAGTACATATATGATGTGAAACGATCATATTGAACACATTGGTATTTTCATCACTTCCTATGATTTCCTTTTTGTTCCCTTCTAAGTGTCAAGCACTCAGTAATCGTTAACTATACTCTCAGTTCTGTGCATTAAATCTCCACAAGCTGTTTAACCTTTGACCAGCATCTCCCTACACCCCCAGTTTCCAGTTTCTGGCATCCATAAAGCTCCTGTTTGCTTCCATGTGTTCCACACATTATTAAGACCATGTCTTTATTTTGTATGATCATATTTTTATGTCTTACATTTAACTTCTTAATCTATTATTAGTTCATTTTTGCATATGGAAGAATGAAACTCAAATGTAAAAACCTAATTTTCTTAACCTCGCTTATTAGGGTGACTGGCCTATCCTCACTGTAAATTTTGGTCACCTTTGTATGAATTATTTGAGGTTTTTGCAAAGTTACACTGTTCATATCTCTACTTTGTGCCATTAATGGCACTTGTGTGCTTCTTATGCCTTTCTTCTTCTTTGTCAAGACTACTTGGCCTTTCAAGGTCCGTTGAGATTCCATGTGTATTTAGGATTATTTTTCTACATTTATGAATAATATTGGTAGTGGTTTTTATATTGAAATTTTTATGTATTTTTTGGTATATTTTAACATAAACACCTCCAACTCCCTCACCAACTCCTCCCAGATCTCTCCATATTTCTCTCCCAGTTTCATGTACTCTTTTTTATTAGCCCATGCAGTACTGCCCATATATGCATATGTGTAGAAAATTTAAGTGATCATACTGAATATGCAAATCAATTATTATGGAAATTTTAACAATATACATTCTTCTAATACCTCAAAACAGTTTGTGGCTTAAAACCTGTTTTTTTTCCTCTTTTGCTTACAAATAATTAAATACAAATGAATTAACTTCCTCCAGAGTGGCTGAATGTACTTTAAAAATCATCAATGATATACTACAAGTGGCTCTTCTGGTAATTACTGATATTTATGGGTTTATCAGAACTTATTGCTGTCATTTTGTTTGTGTCATTGTTTTATACATTTTATTATTCTTATTATTCCTGCTTCTTTCCTACCTTTGACATTAGGTGCTTTTTCTCTAGTGGTATGATTTGACCTACACTTGTAAATTTAAAAGTCTAAAATTAAAAGTCTCTTCTGAGACTCATTTATTTTCTTAACTGTATGTAAACCCCTGTAAAAAAATCAAAAAGCAGATTGCATACTTCCAACATATAATGGATATACATTACCATTCCAAAACACAGGGAAGGGGAAGGGAACACAGTGAAGAACTACTGGACAAGACTGAAAACTAGCTGGCCAAACTCTGCATCTCCATGTCTGATGTCAAAATGCTTTTCACATCTACAACTCCATTTAGTTTTTTTTTGTTTGTTTGTTTGTTTTTTTGTTTTTGTTTTTCGAGACAGGGTTTCTTTCTCTGTGTAGCTTTGTGCCTTTCCTGGAACTCACTTGGTAGCCCAGGCTGGCCTCGAACTCACAGAGATCCGCCTGGCTCTGCCTCCCGAGTGCTGGGATTAAAGGCATGCGCCACCACTGCCCGGCTAATTTTGTTGACTTCTTTCTCTTGGGATGGTTCCACTACCTGTTAGCAGCTCTCCTTGGCAGGTATCTCATGAGACTGGCATCTCTAATATCTTGGGGTCTCCAAAGCAATCTAGGCTTCAACTTCACAGCTTCATAAAATGGTCTCTCCACTAGGCCTCCATTCAGGGACAGCCTTGACACATCCCTGGCCTCAGTGACTTTACTCCATAATTTCTTTCTTCTATCCTTAACTCTAAAGCCAGAACCACGTGGCCGAAGCTGCCATGTTCTGCTGATTGCTGGGCTGGAACATGGTCCCCTTATTCAATTACATCTTTCCCAGCTTTCTGTCTTTCACTGCCTAAGCTTGGCTGTCCTGAAACATGCTCTGTATACCAGGCTGGCCTCAGACTCAGAGATCCACCAGGCTCTGCCTTCCCAGTGCTGGGATTAAAGGTGTGCCCCCATCACATCAGGCTCTAAGCTTTTCTTTAATTCCATTACACAAGCTGGAAACTTAGCTGGGTGGGATCTTACCCTGAGGTCACCACTCTCTTTATTTCATATCTTAATCCATTTATCTCCTTCAACACAGGATTTAGCTCCATTCTACTTCCTGGTGCTCTTTTTCTCCTCAAAATTTACATTTTTAAAATTTACCCTGTTCAGCTAGCTCCTTTTCATTATAAATATTCATTAGAGTTACTAATATCCATGTGACAGAGTCTATAATAGGCTGTTTTGAGTTTTTTTCCCCAAAACTCTTCACTTTAGCCTCAGGCAGACTCTTTGGACAAGAGCAAAAGGCAGCCACTTTCTTCACCAAAATATCACAAGAATGATCTCTAGGCAACAAACTAAAATTCTTCTCCTCTGAAACCTCTTGAGTGAGCCCTGGGCAGTTCAAATAACTCTTAGCACCACTGTCTTCCATGTTCCTACTAGTATGGCTCATTAAGAAGTGCTTAATACATTCCACTGCTCTCATAATCCAAAGTACCAAAGTCCAAATTCCTCAAAACAAACACATGATTAGGCCTATCACATCAATATCCCACTTCTGGTACCAACTTCTATCTTAGTTTGGTTTTTTATTACTGTGAAGACACACCATGACTACAGCAATTCTTACAAAGGAAACATTTAATGGGGTGGCTCAATTACAGTTTCAGAGGATCAGTCCATTGTCATCATAGTGCTATCTTGAGCATAGAAATGATGCAATCACTTGGGCAGCTGACACAGCAGATTACAAGCGTCAATCCAGTCTGGCCAACACAGATAGAGACTGAAAGAGATGGAGGAGAGAAGAGGGAGGGAAAGGGCAGAAGTGAGGAGAGAGAAATAGGAAGGACAAGTGAAATGAAAATAAAAACACACAGGGAACACTATGCAATCTAATGTTGGTGACATTTAATGTTTTGATTTGTGTGGGGTTTTAAAAAAATGTTGCCCATAAACAAGAACTCTGAACTATACACTTAAGATTTATGAAATCTACTCTGTATGCTCAGTGTAAATCCTGTATTTTTCTGCTATGTATTACATAAATTAGAAGGACAGTTTGGCAGAATTTATTGATTTGAAACAGTAAACACACTAAGACCTAATAATGTAATATCTAGTCATACCTAACTGTGGAGAAACTTAAACAGATCCACTAGAAACAGGAGAGATATATTTTGTGCCCTACTTTATACTTTTACCAGAGTGGATGACAGATATTCATTTAACAAAACAAAGACAAAGCCATTAAAACGAATTAACTAGAGCTATTTATGAAGGGGAATAAAATTCAAGAATGTAATTTTGATTTATAAGTTCAATGCATGATACACTAACAGAATTTATAAAATAGTAAAACACAACATTCAGTGATATATGTGCATATATGTATATGGAGATAGGTGTGTTTACATATATGTAATCTATAAAATAATAAGCTCTGAGAATATACAGAAAACTCATGATGTCAATAGTATGGTTGCTGTTGAAATATGATAGGGTCATTCTTTTTAGCACAGTTATGTTACCTATATGATATCTTAAAAACATGAAAAATATTTAAAACAAAAAGAATAAATATTTTTGTTATTTTTAAGTGACTGTTGTACAGGTATCTGGTGTATCATTTTATGTAGTTGTCAGTACTTTTTAACTACTCAAAATGAGAAAGTGGAATGGATGCTGATGAAAGCAAGCTGAAATAAAGTTGAAACAGGTGGGGAAAGCCCCTGGGCTAGAATTTGTTTATGAGTATGTTTCAGAGAAATAGAAATCAACTTAGCACTACAGATTCTGGAGAGACTTTTGCCTCTGTGCATACTGTGAATACTATCAGCATTTGCTCTTGGGTAAGAACAGAAGGAAATGTTTACAGAAAGCTGGAGTTGAAACCCTACAGGGGAGTTTCTAAAACTTTAGCATGCATCAAAGTCATCTGAACTGGTGGTTAAAAAAAATACTCTGAGCCTTACTTGGGAACCTGTGAGAAATACATTTTTTATAAGGCAAGTTCTTGCTATACCCAAGGCTGCCTTGTACCTATGTACACCAGAAAAGCTTTGAACTCATGGCAATTCTCTTGTCTTAGCCTGCCAGGGAGTTATAAAGGGTGTAAACAACCACAACCACCAAATTCTACTGCAAATGATTTACCTGTGATAATCTAATTGTACTGAATTATTATTTTGATTGTATGTTAATAAATAAAGTTGTCTGGGAGTCAGAGCTATTAGAGCCATAGCAAGAGTGTGGCGGTGGTGGCACACGCCTTTAATCCCATAGATATCTGTGTGTTCAGGGTCAGAGCTATTAGAGCCATAGCAAGAGTGTGGCGGTGGCGGCACACGCCTTTAATCCCATAAGATCTCTGTGTGTTCAGGGATACAGCCAGCATTGGAGACATATGCCTTTAAGACCTAGGGGGCTGTACATTCAGACAGTGACGAGGCAGTCATGTGTTTGGGTTTACAACCAATGAGAAGGCAGAACAACATACTTTAAAAACACAAACCGACAGGAAGTAGGTCTCTTTTCGCGAAGCTGGGACAGCAGGAGGAAGGGTGAGATTTTAGCTCTGAGCTCTGACTTCTCGGCTTTCTCTTTTACATTGTTTCTGTGTTTCTTATTTAATAAGACGGTTGGTTACATCTACATCTGGCGCCCAACGTGACAAGAATCCATTAAAAACTGCTTGGCTTGGCGGCAGGTCCGCTTTCCCGCAAGGGCGGCAGGCGGCCCGCGGCGGCGGCGGCGGCGGCGGCGGCGGTGGCGGCGGCAGCGGCGGCACACGGCGGCCAGCGGCGATCGGCTTCTTAGTCCGAGCTGCTGGCGTCCTAGTCCGGGTAGCAACTTCTAGCCCGGGCCTAGGTCTGTGAGCAGCTTGCCTAAAGCCGGTGCTACAAACAACTCAGACCTGCCCTGCCGAACAGGGCCCTGCCTGTAAAGCCAACTCACGTGGTCGGAGCTTAAGGAAGCCAGACCCAAGCCTTGACTCGGCACAAGAGGGAACACGTGGCTGCATTTAAGCTTTAGCCGGCTACGCTTTCTTGTGCGTTCTCTCTTTTCTCTCTCTCTCTCTCTCTCTCTCTCTCTCTCTCTCTCTCTCTCTCTCTCTCTGGATTTACACCTGGGACACTAGGTGGCTGCTTTGAAAATCCCCTCGGATTTCTACTGTTCTACGCAGATTTGGTAAGTCATAATATATCAGATATTTTAAAGGAAACTATCTAAAAGAGAATTTTTTTCCACATTAAAAAACAAATGGGTTTTATGTGTACATTGGAAGAAAATTGGTTTTTGTTCGAAATTTTAGGCAGTCTGGCAATGGAACAACTATATAATATTAGTATTGGTGGAATTATGCACCTCATCACTATAATAATCCACATTTTAATATTTAAAAAGATAGTCAATTTAAGTGCCAGGATAACAGCGTTAGAAGAACTTGTTAAACCTGTAAAAATTCAGACAGAAGAAATTAACAGTGAAGTTGTTTCAAGTCGGGATCATAAGGTTGCAGAAAGAAAGCCTGTTTTCACACAGTCACCCTTAATTTATCCTGTAACAGTACAGCAGATGCCTGATCAAATGGCTACACAAAATACTTGGGCTCCAATTGAAATGTTGGATTTAAAAAGGTTTAAGGAGGCAATAGTATCTTATGGCATGCATTCCCCATATGTAAAGCAAATGTTAAACACTTGGTCAACATATAATAGGATAGTACCACAGGACTGGCGGGACCTCGCACAAGGTGTTCTGGAACCCAGCCAGAGACTTCAATTTCTGACTTGGTTTAAGGAGGAGGCTAAAAACATAGAAAAACAATGGAGGGATAAAGGAGTACAAGTTTGCCAGGATCAGCTTATGGGCGAAGGCCAATATGCTTCAGCACAAGCACAATGTTTATATGATGTCCAAACCCTAATTTTATGTCGAACGGCAGCCTTGAATGCATGGGACAAAGTTGAGGAACCAGGAAAAAAATCTGAGTCATTTACAAAGGTGAAGCAAGGCCCAAAAGAGTCTTTTACAGATTTTTTACAAAGACTGGCTTCAGCAGTAAAGAGAACGGTCTCGGATTCAGAAGCTGGTAAGGCAATAATTGAATCTTTGGCCTTTGAGAATGCGAATGCAGCATGCAAAAGAATAATCAGGCCATTAAGGGCAAGATCTGCACCTATGGAAGATTGGATTAGAGAAACAATTAATGTTGAAGCTGATGAGCATGATGATACATGGGTAGGAGAAGTAATTTCAAAAGTTTTGAGGAGTGTTAGATGTTTTGGATGTGGAAAGCAAGGACATTTGAAAAGGGACTGTAGACAGGTCATTTCCAGAAACAATGTTTCTTCAAGGAACAATGGCAACAGAATGCCCCTTCCTTCTGGAGTATGCAGAAGGTGTGGTAAGGGAAAACACTGGACCAACGAATGTAGATCAACAAAGGACAGAGAGGGTAATCCTTTGCCTCAGTCTTCGGGAAACTCCCAGAGGGGCCTCAGGCAGGCCCCCAGTGCAAATCCAGTTCAAACCTTTCCGGCAGCCATAGAGGAAATGCCTGCTCTGGAGAGCGATTAAATAACCAAATGCCTATTGGAATAAATCATGCTGGTCAGAATGATGAAACAGAGAGAATAGAAAATTCAGGAGAAAACATAAAGAAAATTTTTTGGCAAACTTCTATTAATGAACAAAGACCAAAATTAACGATAAAAATAAATGGTGTTTTGTTGTCTGGTCTGGTAGACACAGGTGCGGACGTTACCATAATAGCACCAGAATTTTGGCATCCAACTTGGCCTCTTCAGGAGGTAAACGTTCAACTGTTAGGAATTGGGACATTATCTCAGGTGAAACAGAGTGCAAGATGGCTGGAATGTATAGGTCCAGAAGGACAGAGAGGAAAATTAAAACCATATGTGGCTAACATAACTATGAACCTGTGGGGTCGAGACTTGTTGCAACAATGGAATACTCAGATTAACATCCCTCCAATCTCAGAAACAAATCATAAACTAGCACATGTTACTGAGAGAAATATTAGAAGATATTGTTCTAATGAGTGGTCACCAGCCATCCATATTATACAAGAACAGGGCACAATAACTGATGATCTTCCAAAGACACCAACAGCTCTACCTTTAAAATGGTTAACAGACAAGCCTGTATGGGTCCAGCAATGGCCTTTAACAACAGAGAAACTCCAGGCTTTAGAAGAGCTGGTAGAAGAACAGTTAAATGCTCAGCATATTGAAGAATCAACCAGCCCTTGGAATTCTCCTGTATTTGTTATTAAAAAGAAATCTGGTAAATGGAGAATGGTAACAGACCTTAGGGCAATTAACAAAGTAATTCAGCCAATGGGTTCTCTACAATCTGGGATGCCTTTGCCTACTCTGTTACCAAAAGGATGGCCTCTCATAGTTATTGATTTAAAAGACTGTTTCTTTTCAATACCCTTACAAGAAAAAGACAGAGAAAGATTTGCTTTTACAGTGCCGACTTATAATAATTCTCAACCGGTTAAAAGATTTCAATGGAGGGTCCTCCCACAGGGAATGTTGAATAGCCCAACTCTGTGCCAATATTTTGTACAACAGCCATTGGAAGTGATACGTAAAAAATTTCCTAAATCTATAATTTATCATTATATGGACGATATTTTACTAGCTGACTCAAATGCAGATACTTTAGAAATAATGTTTGAAGAAGTAAAGAAAATTTTGCCTCGCTGGGGATTACAAATTGCTCCTGAAAAGATACAAAGAGGAGATTCTATTAATTATTTAGGATATAAAATAGAGCTACAAAAAATTAGACCCCAAAAGGTGCAAATTCGGAGAGATAGACTACAGACTCTTAATGACTTTCAAAGATTATTTGGAGATATTTCTCATCTACGAACTATTGTTGGGGTAAAAAATGATGAACTGACTAATTTGTTCAAAACCTTAGAAGGTGACAAGGACTTAAATAGTCCAAGAGAATTATCACCTGAAGCTGAGAAAGAATTGGCCTTGGTAGAAAAGAAAGTGCATGAAGGACACGTGAATCGTATTGATCCAAAGCTGGATTGCATTTTGGTTATCTTACCTTCTAGGCGTTCTCCTACTGGAATATTAATGCAGAGGGAAGATATTATATTGGAATGGATATTTTTACCAAATAAACCAAATAAAAAATTAAAAACTTATGTGGAAAAAATCTCTGACTTGATTTACAAAGGAAAAATGAGACTTCGTCAATTAGCAGGCATAGACCCAGCAGAAATTGTCGTACCACTAACTAAGGAGGACATTGAAAAATTATGGACAGAAAGTGAACCTTGGCAAAGAGCTTGCAGTAATTTTTTGGGAGAAATTAACAGCAAATATCCCAAAAGCAATAGAATTGATCTTATAAAGAGAGCTGATTGGATCTTGCCTCGAATTGTACGGCAAAAACCCATATCTGGAGTTCGTACATTTTATACCGATGCCAACAAAGAAGGAAAGGAAGGTTACAAATCAGAAAATTTAAGTAAAGTGGTTCAAAGTCCGTATAATTCAGTTCAAAAATCAGAATTGTATGCTATTCTGTTGGTATTAATGGATTTTTCAGAACCTCTCAACATAGTAACTGACTCTCAGTATGCTGAAAGAGTGGTGTTACATATTGAGACTGCAGAATTTATCCCTGATGCTTCAGAATTAACTTCACTATTTATTCAATTACAAGACACAATCTGGAAAAGGAATCATCCTTTATATATAACTCACATTCGATCCCATACTGGTCTGCCCGGCCCTCTAGCACAAGGCAATGATGAAATTGATAAATTATTAATAGGAAATGTGCTGGAGGCCTCAGAATTTCATAAAAAACATCACGTTAATAGTAAAGGTTTAAAAAAGGATTTTTCCATAACCTGGCAACAAGCCAAAGAAATAATAAAGAAATGTCCTACTTGTTCCTTCTACAATCAGACGCCATTACCAGCAGGATGTAACCCAAAGGGTACTCAGAGAAATGAAATCTGGCAGATGGACGTGTTTCACTTTGCAGAATTTGGAAAATTGAAATATGTACACCACACTATCGATACTTATTCAGGATTTCAATGGGCAACTGCTTTGAGTTCTGAAAAAGCTGATTCTGTAATCACTCATTTGCTAGAAGTTATGGCCATCATGGGTATACCTGCACAAATCAAAACTGACAATGCTCCATCATATGTCTCTGTTAAAATGAAACAGTTTTTTGCTTATTACAATATAAAGCATATTACAGGCATACCACATAATCCTACAGGTCAAGCAGTTATAGAAAGATCAAACAGAACTCTAAAGGATATGCTAAATAAACAGAAATGGGTAACAAAAACCCCCAGAAATAGACTGCATAATGCTCTTCTAACTATGAATTTTCTGAATGCCAATGAGAAAGGAACAACAGCTGCAGAGAGACATTGGATAATAGAAAAAACTACAGAATTAAATCAGCCTATATACTTTAAGGATGTGCTGACCTCAGAATGGAAACCAGGGTATGTATTACATTGGGGACGTGGTTTTGCTTTTGTTTCTACAGGAGAAGATAAGCTGTGGGTACCATCAAAATTGATAAAGGTTCGATTTGAACAAGAGAGACCTCTTAATTAGAGGAGGTGATAGTTCATCAACCAGCATGAACATCCAATTTAAACTAACTTGTATCAATAAAACATGCCTTTTCATTTCATCAGATAATAACTTGCCAAAAAGGAACATTCCCAAAATTAGTCTTGGGGAAAGGTTTTTGTTTTTGTCTTTTAGGAGAATGAAGGTTAAGGAATCTGAAGAACACTGGACAAATGAGACAACTGAAGAAAAGGGACAAATCATCTATCCCAAGAAACAGAGTGAAACGGTGTATGGGTATATATTATCTAAAAAAATTTTATGTCTTCCTAAATGTTTGTTTCTGCTTTTCTCTAAAGATTTAACACTCTTGGTTTTCTAATAGTCCCAGTTCAATTAAAATTTAAAGCTGACTTTGGAGTTGGAGAATGGCTCTCTCCTTCTTTAAAATCAAGCATGTTGTTAAAAGGAAAATGCAAACTCCCTGTATCATGCCAGAATAAGAGCCATCTTCTGCTATGGTACAGGACAAAAGCAAAATTAATTAAGGGACTATTCTATTACTAATCTCAACTCTTTGATTCTATTCTGATTCTTTAAACTTTTCTCAAAGTATAAATTTTATATCAAAATTTACAAGATTAATATATATATATATACATTTTAAACTTTGTTAAGATATGAATGGTCACATAGAGTACTAACTAATTCTAGAAAAAAGGCTAGCTGCATATATATGTTTTTGTGTTCGAGTCTCTTATCAGTTTTCTGCAGGAAATCATGGCCAGGCCTAACATCAACTGAAGTCTCCAGAAAGAAGATGGGGCCCCACAACAACAACAATTCCACGTGGACAATAATAATATCATTAAGCTGACAAACATCATCCATAGATTAGCTTTGAACTATAAGATGCTCAGAGCAAATTTGAGATGACTAGCTGAGATGATCCAGTCTCAAAGACTACTTGAATAAGGACTTGAGATAAACCCTAAACTTTGGCATTATACACAGACTGGTTAATGAAGGATATAGTTACCTCTCCTAGAATTTGACAATTAACCTAAAATTTTTCTTTCAGGATAAAGAAAACTTCGCCCATACCCAGCAGGAAGCAATTTTAAGAATACGACGCCCACATTCCCAAAGAGGTGGTGTGGGGCGGGTGGTTTTTTGGTCTTTTTAATGGGTTTTGGGTCTGGGATAATTTTCAGTATTTAGGGGGTTTGGTTACAAGTTATTGTCAAGGGTTAGGAAAAAGGCTAAGCAAAGGAGATTAGATTTAAGGTTCTTGTTTAAAAAAAAAAAGAGAGAAAGAAAGAAAAGAAAAAGACAATTACTAGTTTTAAATACTTTACATTGGATTGAATTGTTTTATATTGTACACAAATTTGAAACTGATATTGTTAGAAAATGCTATATGTATATTTCTAATTGTATTTATTCCATCCATTTAACAATGTAATGCAAATTTCTGATCCTTGAATGTTATTATTATCAACTATTAGGATATAAAGAAATGAAAGCTAGTAGTTAGACATTATCATAGAACTTGTAGTCATATTAGATATGTTTTAAAAATTGAGCAGAGATGTTTTAGACAGGTCATCTTCAAACCCTTCAGAGATCTACAGAATATGGCATTTAAAATGTTTTAATAACTTAGAAAATTTTTCTTTTTTGAGACATGTCGGCTCCTGGCAGTACCAATCTACTTTAGAGAAAATATGGGCATTGAAGAAACTGCATATGGAGTCAACTTTCATTCTGGCAAAAGTTAGCCACTGGACAACAAAGTATCCTCGAATCAACAGGACAAAATGGACAGACAGATCACGAAACAAGGGACTACTGATTCTTGCCAAAACAAGTGTGGTTATGGCTTTATCAAAAGGCATCTTCTGAGGCCAGGACAATATGGCCCCATCCCTGAAGTGGCCTTCGCATCCGGAAAAGGTACGGTGCCCTTTTCTTCGAAGGCAGCTTAACAGGCAGAGGGCCGATGGATTCTGTTGTACAATGGAACAGCAGCTGAAAGCTCATGCCTCTCAAAAGTAGACTGGCATTTAATAGAGGGATGTGGAGAAGAAGGGGATGCTAAGATGAAGCCATATATACACAGCCAAGAAGAATGGACAGCTGAATTAAAAAACTGTCAACAATTTCCAGAATTTAAAATCCTGAATCATGACAGGACACTAGTGGAATTCAGGTGTTTCTGGTACGTGGACTGCTCTCACCCAATGTGAGGTTGAACTGTTGACCTTGTGTACATCCTACTTCACAAATGAGTCTGTCAGATACACTAAGCCTATAGGCTGAAGATGATGCCCCAACACCGCGGAGAAACCTCAGGTGACTGCCCAGGCAGCTGGCTGTTTCTGTCAACTCACAAAATTTTTTGGAAGTTGCTTGCATGCACTTCCTGTTTTTATTTTTGTTAGCTACTATTATTCCCTTCTTGGGTCTCTGAGGGAGTTGAAGATTAGTTAGTTATGGTTGAAGATTAGTTAGTTATAGTTGAAAATTATTTAGGATAGAAAGTGCATTAGATACATCTTGGATTTACCAAAATAGGATAGATAATGGAATTGTTTTCTCTGATTTGTCAAATACCTGTTTAGGTATTTATTACTTATATATATTGTATATAGTTATTGTACTTTTGTATATAGTTTTTCTTTTGTTAGTTATAACCTTTTGCTTTCTTTTTCTTTTTATTAAAATAGAAAAGGGGAAATGTGATAATCTAATTGTACTGAATTATTATTTTGATTGTATGTTAATAAATAAAGTTGTCTGGGAGTCAGAGCTATTAGAGCCATAGCAAGAGTGTGGCGGTGGTGGCACACGCCTTTAATCCCATAGATATCTGTGTGTTCAGGGTCAGAGCTATTAGAGCCATAGCAAGAGTGTGGCGGTGGCGGCACACGCCTTTAATCCCATAAGATCTCTGTGTGTTCAGGGATACAGCCAGCATTGGAGACATATGCCTTTAAGACCTAGGGGGCTGTACATTCAGACAGTGACGAGGCAGTCATGTGTTTGGGTTTACAACCAATGAGAAGGCAGAACAACATACTTTAAAAACACAAACCGACAGGAAGTAGGTCTCTTTTCGCGAAGCTGGGACAGCAGGAGGAAGGGTGAGATTTTAGCTCTGAGCTCTGACTTCTCGGCTTTCTCTTTTACATTGTTTCTGTGTTTCTTATTTAATAAGACGGTTGGTTACATCTACATTTACCATTTCAAATAGTACTAATAACAATGATGATTCATGGGACTAGATCAAAATATCAATATTAAAAAATAAGAGGAAAAGGATAACATTATCAACATTCAAGATCTCTCTTGGTCTCCATGGGTACCAGGGACATGTGCACACACATACATGTAGGTAAAACACCCATACACATAAAATAAAAATTAAGAATTAAACAAATGAGTCCAAGTACTTGGTATTGATACCCTGACTGCAAGGAGGCAAAGAAGACTTCTTTCAATTGAGGACTATCCAGGGATAAGTTCTTACCAGGAGGTCAAAGAAAGAGTTGCTTGCAGTTTATCTTGATAAAGTGTGATAAATGGTATTTTACCTGTACAATAGTCCCAAAACCGGTCCAATCCTTAGCAAAACAGGAAGTAAAACATAGCAAAAGAATATTTTACAGGACCTCACAAATACTTTGTTAAATTGTTAGTGTCCATAGAAAAACAATGTGTCACAGCAAATTAACAGTATAGCAGTATCCTACATTGTGAACAGGATTTAAAAAAACCCTACAGGTTAAAAAAATGAAAATGTTGGTTCATTAGTTTTGGTACATGCATTGAACTGATATGAGATATTAATAACAGGCAAGACTGGGTGTGAGCTTTATTAGTATTCTCTGTACTTTTTTCATCTTTTGGGTAAATTTCGGTTATTCTAAAATTAACAGTTCATCTGAAAATAACAGTTTAGAGTTTAATTCTCAGTTTTCTCACTAATTTTAGGGTGTAATTGCAAGATTTCGTGGAGAATGAACAATTTCTAAGCACGAGCTTTTTTTTTGTTGTTGTTTAGAAATTTGCTCACTAATGTTTCAATTAAAGAACAGCAGTTGCTTCCCCAAGTCTGATTGTTCAGAGCCCACAGAGACTAAAATAGATAAAGGGGGTTGTGCATGTTATGATGGTGGAGCCTAAAAACAGCATGAATTTTGCCTAAACAGCAATGTAGAATGCTCTTTTATGGATTGTAGAGAATGGTAGACAGAAGTTATTCACTTGGTGACCACTTTCCTATTAATAATGAATTACAAACAGTTTGGGTATTTCAAGTGTATGCATTGAATGGATCTTAGCACTCTGTGATGCACTAGGAAATGACAATCTGCTTCAGGTAGAAGAATGTTGGGCAGAAATTACTCAGAACATGAAAAAAAAATCAGTAATTGAATTCAATTTGCCTTCTCAAGATAAGAACACAGTGGAAAAGATAGAAATTCCATTTGGAGCAATAGCTCTTTTGAGTTTCACAGATGAATTCTGAAGATACTATGCACTTCGTTTTTGGCAAATGTGATGATTTCTTAAGGGAAGTGTATGAGTGCTCAGAATCATGTGACCAGAAGAGCTTTTAACTTCAACTCCATTCAATATAGATTGATTAAGTATCCTGAAATATCCCAGAGTTGGATCAGAAAGACACCAAGGACTTCTTCATTGGCTACTACAAGCCTTTCATGAGGACTTCTCTAAACGGGCCTTCATTCACAATTACAATAACAAGGGTTGGAAAAGAGATGGTAAGGAGATCTGAAGGAAGAAATGAAAATAAAGAGATCCCTTGAAGATGAGGTCAGATTTAGCACAAAATTCTGGGGTGTTCTTAATTTAGATCGCCATCACTGTAATCTGCTTGAAATTTGGCTACCTACAAATTAAAGTTCACCAGGAATACATTAAGCTTTCTAGCAAACAAAGTTGCTGCTTTCTTTACATTGTGTTGGTGATGGGGAATCTTTTCAGAGAAAGTAGGGAAAATAAAGTGAAAGGTTACCATGGTTACTATGAAATTAGCATACTTTTTCAACTTGTATTTGTTCTCAGTTAGGAACTTTACTGGAGTATCTGTCTGAACTGAAACAGGTGCCTACTACACATACATTGCACGTAAAGGACACTGTTGAAGAATGTTGATGTCAATACAAAATGCACAAACCTAAAATATTTATGTCATCTTGTCCTAATCACCAAATGTTTGGTTCAGTAATAAAGAGGATTATAATTTTTTTATATGGGCTAACATTTGCTTCCAAGCATGATAACTTGAGTTTGTCCCATGGAACTGAGATTATGGAAAGAAAAAATAAAATCCTACAATTTGTCATTTGACCTCCACAAATGTTCTACCCTCTCATCTATCCCCATAAAGTTGAAAATTTTATAATTCCAAATATTTTATATTTATTTCATTTTATGTACAGGAATAATTGGCCTGAATGTATGTCTGGGTACTATGTGTGTGCACGGTGCTCATGGAGCCCAAAAGAAAGCAACCGATTTCCTGTATCTGTAGTTAACGGCTGTGGGTGCTGGGAATCAAACCTGGGTCCTCTGGTAGAGTAGTCAGTGTTCTAAATCAGTAAGCACTCTCCTCAGGCAGTTCTTAGACTTCTTCAAGGAAGATTTTTCTCCACATCATTTGTTTATTAATTAAATTATAGACATGTATAATTTTTATTTTAATTAAGTTCTGTATAGATCATTCTACCATGGGTTCATTGTTTGTCTACAAATATTCTATATGTGAAATCTAAATCCTATCACCTACCAACAATCTACTTGTTTAACATTTGTACTGCAAGTAATAATTTCAAATGATTTAATCCATACTTCTGTGGGGTATACCCTGCCTGCTAGAGTAGAATTCTTAAAGAGAGCCACATTTGTCTTTAGCCTTACAGTCTCTATTGCTGTCTGTCTCAGTTAGGGTTTTATTGCTGTGAAGAAATACCATGACCACAGCAACTCTTATAAAGGAAAACATTTAATTGAGGTGGCAGCTTATAGTTCAGAGGTTTAGTTCATTAACATCATGACAAGGAGCACGGCAGCATGCAGGCAGGCATAGTGCTAGAGAAGTAACTGAGAGTCCTATATCTTTTAAATTTTTTTATTCATTTTACATACCAACCACAGATCCACTTCACTTTCCTCCTCCTGCTCCCCCAGCCCCCAATGTCCCACCCCATCCCCTCCTCCAACAGGGTAAGTTCTCCCATGGGGATATAGCTAAGCCTGGTATATTCAGTTTAGGCAGATCCAAGGCCCTCCCCCCTGCATCAAGAGTAAGCAAGACAGATGATGGGCTCAAGAAAGCCAGCTCATGCACCAGGGATAGATCCTGATGCCACTGCCAGGGGCCCCTCAAACAGACCAAACTACACAACTGTCCCCCTATGCAGAGGGTCCAGTCCAGTCCCATGCAGGTTCCACAGCTGTTGGTCCATAGTTTGTGAGTTCTGACTAGTTTGGTTCAGTTGTCTCTGTAAATTTCCCCATCATGATCTTGACCCCACTGGCTCATATAATCCCTCTTCCCTCTCTTCTCCTGGAGCTTAGCCTGGTGTATGGTTGTGGATCTCTGTATCTGTTTACATCAGTCACTGGATGAAGACTCTAAGATGACAGTTAGGGTATCCACCAATCTGATTACCAGGGTAGGCCAGTTCAAGCCTTCTCACCACTGTTGCTAGTAGTCTAATCTGGAATATTGGAGAATTTATTAAGGCAACTCCATGTAGTTAAAAGGGAGGTTTATTTTGGGGGATAACTTACAACAAGTAAAGGGATAGGTTACAGTGTCCAGGAGAGGTGAGGTGCAGTCCAGTTGGTTTCTCTGGAGAACTCCACTCAGTCTACCATCCAGCATCCAGGATCATCAGGAACCAAGAGAGCCAGCACATCTGGATCTCTGGTCTTAAGGGCTCCTGTCTCAGCCCCACCTCAGGGGGAGATCATAGGTAGGCCTATAGTTTCCTGAAGCCTCACTTCCAAGTCAAAGCTGGAACAGCTACCCACTATACCAGGGTAGGCCAGTTCAGGCACCCTTACCACTGTTGCTAGTAGTTGAATTTGGGGTTGTCCTTATGGATTCCTGAGAATTTCCCTAGCACTAGGTTCCTCTCTTACCCCAGAATGTCTCCTTCTATCAAGATATCTCTTTTATTGCTCTCCCATTCCATCCCTCCCCCAGCTTGACCATCCCATTCCCTCATGGTCTTATCTCCCATCCCCTCCCCTCTATTGTCCCCCACCAGCCCCAGTTTACTCATCTGGATCTCCCTTTCCCAAGGTGATCCATACATCCCTGTTGGGGGCCTCTTTGTTAGCCAGCTTCTCTGAAGCTGTGGGTTATATAATCTGATTGTCCTTTACTTTATATCTAGTATCCACTTATGAGTGAGTACATACTATGTTTGTCCTTCTGAGTCTGGGTTACCTCACTCAGGATATTTTTTAGTTCCATCCATTTGCATGCAAATTTCATTGTTTTTTTACAGCTAAGTTGTGTATATGTGCCACATTTTCTTTATCCATTCTTTGATTTAGGGGCATCTAGGTTGGTTCCAGGTTCTGGCTATTATGAATAATGCTGCTATGAACATAGTTGAGCATATGTCCTTACAGTATGATTAAGTATGCCTTGGGTATATGCCCAAGAGTGGTATAGCTGGGTCTTGAGGAAGATTGATTCCCAATTTTCTGAGAAACTGCCATACTGATTTCCAAAGTGGCCGTATAAGTTTGCACTCACACCAACAGTGTATAAGTTTGCACTCACACCAACAGTGGAGGAGTGTTCCTCTTGCTTCGCAGCCTCTTCAACATAAGCTTTGAAGTTTTTTATCGTAGCCATTCTAACAGATGTAAGATGGTATCTCAGAGTCGTTTTGATTTGCATCTTCTGATGACTAAGGGTATTTAGCAATTCCTTAAATATCTTTCAGCCATTTGGGATTCTCCTGTTAAGAATTCTGTTTAGCTCTATAGCCCATTTTTTAATTGGATTGTTTGGTATTTTGATGTCTAGTTTCTTGAGTTCTTTATATATTTTGGAGATCAGCCCTCTGTCAGATGTGGGGTCAGTGAAAATCTTTTCCCATTCTGTGAGAGTCCTATATCTTATAGGCAACAGGAAGTCGACTGTATATCACACTGAGCAAAGCTTAAGCATATATGAGACATCAAAGCCTGCCTCTACAGTGATGCACCTCCTCCACTAAGGCTTTACCTCCCAATAGTGGCACTCCCTTTGGGGGTCATTTTCTTTCAAACAATCACACTGCCTTATATAAGTATTATAGAGTAATATTGCTCTCTCAAAGTCTACATTATATCTTAAGTTTTAGGGAGTTTTGATAAATACATAATACCAAAAATTTATAATATAGTGGCAAAGAATATCAAATATGCATCCTTTGTCCAGCCCACTTTCTTCCTCAAGACCCTAGAAACCACCCAACTGCTTTACCTGTTGTCTCTTCCATTTTTACAGAACGTTTCATAAATGAAATTACACAGTATGTAGCCTAGATTCTTTAAATTAGTAACATGAACTAAAGTTCTATCCACTTGTCCATAGCCTGTCAAAGATTTTATTTTTCCCATAATAAACTATCCTTATGCAGTGGTGAGAAATAATACAAAGATCACAGGTGCAGTTTGCACCATTTGTTCCCCTCCCCCAAGTAGTAACATTTTTCTGAATTATAGCACAATCTGTAAACAACATGCTGACCCTGATATAGTGAAGATATTGACTACTTCCCAAAACCTAAGTATTCCTCATATTGCTATTTATATCCAAATTTACTTTTCTCTTGGTCCCACTTAAGTATCTAAAATCACTCATCTATACTCACAAAATAATATAGGATAGTACAATTGATCATCTTCTATAATTTGAAAGTTAAGACCATATTACTGAAGACACCACACATTTCAGTCAGAGGGCTTGGAGAAATCAAGAAGGAATTGAAGCAGAAGCCTTGTTCGTCCCTGAGGACTAGTTCTTATAATATTGGAAGGTGCTATGCCAAGAGGGAAAAGCAGTCAATAGTGCTACACTACTTTCAAGTCTTAAGACCACAGCAATTAACAAGCCAAACAAGATATTATCAATGGTACAATAGTGGGGGTAACAAACAGACATCTAATGAAGGCCCAGTGAAAAGGAGGGAATTCATGTCAGGAGAATCTACTAATGACATTTTCCTAAACCAGGAGAATTTCTAACAGAATTGTAAATACTTAGCCTTATACTTACAGGTGCATGTATCTCTCAACACTCATCAAAGAAGCTTCCTTTTCAACAAATGGAAAATACAACAAAGATCCATAACTGGTGTAACTGAAGACAGTGGCTGTGGGGTATCCAGATCCAATTAGCATATTTATAATGGGATGCCTAAATAAACCTCGGTCTCAGGGAATATTAATAGAGGCTGTA
Source organism: Peromyscus maniculatus bairdii (assembly GCF_049852395.1). Lineage (NCBI taxonomy): Eukaryota > Metazoa > Chordata > Mammalia > Rodentia > Cricetidae > Peromyscus > Peromyscus maniculatus. Next base: position 40,553,235 of record NC_134875.1, on the reverse strand, counting down.
AATAACAGAGGCCCAGGACACATTTTGATAGATAGTATCTTCTAGACATAACAAGGATGCTATACCCAGAAAAGTCTCAACAATGTGGTTGCCTTAACAAGACCCAAATAATGGCAACACCATTCTGAACTAGTGTGTGCTGGTAATGATGGGGGTGGAGGATGAATCCCTTTTCTTCAGAGACAAGGCCACTGATAGTTTTTAAAATCTCAGGTGTTTTACAGTTTCAATGATGACTTTTTTTTTAATCAAAAGGCCATTCCCAGTGAATTATATATACTACTATGGTTTATTTTTCCTTCTTTTCATTTGCTTTGGATACTCATTTTATCTTTTCTAATTTCTGAAGGAGGATTTTAGGATACATACATTATTCCCTCATCTATGATTGCCATGCCATTGTACAACATCAAGGAGAAAGGAGTAAAAGTACCTAATAGAAAAGTGTGATAACACTGGCTTTATGCTTAACAGTATAAGAAAACAAAAGACCAGCTAATGTGATCAATAGAAAATTATGTGCCGTTAACATAACAGCAACTTGACTATTACCTGTTTTTCACTGAAGATAAAGAAATCTATTTATTCAGTAGTTACCATGGTATCTATAAAATATTTAGATAAATAATAGTGCACCTTATAATGTACAGCTGGTATTGCTGTGTCTACCATTAAAATGTTTGCTAAACTGATAATATACTAAATTTTGCCCTGAATATTCTTCAACAGACTTAATGAAACAGTGTTTCATAATATAACATTGTAATTTATATGTCAAGATTAGGTTTACTAATACATTTTCTTCCCTTCTCCCCTGCATCTGCTTCTAGAAGGCAATTTAATAATTGTGGCCAATTAAAGACCATTTTTCTTTTTGTTTCTTAAAAGTTCCTAACAAGTGTTGGTATAAAAGGGTGGGAGGGATAATTGCTCTAATAGTTGGCTTCCAGGAAACTAAAAGCTGCAAGACTTATTATTAGGTAATTTCCTCCAAATAATGTGGTTATGACTGGCAGTACATGGAAAGTCATAAACTACCTAAGCAAGGAATAAGAAATATCAAGGAACATTGCTAGCTCTCAAATCCCTGTAACAGAGACCTTTCTGCACTATTTTAAAAGTGGGACATACTTTTAAGAGATAAATGAGTAAGGATGGTACATGACACCCAAATACAGATATCCAGTTCAGAGACATCACTGCCACGATTAGGAAGAGGTAAGCATAGGAAATACAGAATTCATACCCTCAACCAAATGTACTTGACTGACTATTAGGTATTGAGTGCAGTATTGGCTCTGAGACCTGTTTAAGGTTTTGTTTTTTGTTTGTTTGTTTGTTTGTTTGTTTTTGGTTTTTGGTTTTTGGTTTTTTGAGACAGGGTTTCTCTGTGTAGCTTTGCGCCTTTCCTGGAACTCACTTGGTAGCCCAGGCTGGCCTCGAACTCACAGAGATCCGCCTGCCTCTGCCTCCTGAGTGCTGGGATTAAAGGCGTGTGCCACCACCGCCTGGCTTGAGACCTGTTTACAGAGGAAGTGGACATGCAACCCTGACACTACTGAAAAGAAGAATGAGGAGAAATAATCCTCACATTCGGTATATACGAAAATTACTGACAGATGAAATCAGAGAGGTAACAAAATTGCCAGAGCATGGGAGGCAACAGAAGCTACAGAAGGGGATTTTAAAACATGGTTGACACACACAGAGTAAAGACCTTGAGCGTGGTAAGTAGCTACAGAATAGATTCTTTGCATGGCAGGTACTCATAAAAGTTGACATTTATTGAATAAAAAATGTTTAATATGCACAATGTCGTCTGGTCTTGAGTGTAATTTTGTAACAAAGGATTTATCACTGACATAATAATTATGTATACTCACAGGGTATGGGTGCATATATGTATACAATGTGCAATGACAAAATAAGACTGATCAACATAACTCTCACTTCAAATATTTATCTTTCCATTGTGGTGAAATCACTCAAAATTCTCTCCACTAGCATGTCTCAAATACATTTTAGAAAACCCTGTTAACTATCATCATCATATTATGCTTTAGAACAGTATAATTTAATATTCTTTTCTAAGTATATATTAGTAGGCAATAATCCATTATTCTGTTTCTCCCTTTCCTCCCCATCAAGGATTCTGGTATTAAGCATTCTGTTTATTTCTGTGCAATCAACACTGTTATATTCCATGGATAGAACATCCCATATTATTGTCTGTATTTTATAAACCCTCTATCAGTTAAAGTAAGAAATAAATATATTTCATTTAAAACCTATTATAATACAGGACAAAAGACTTCAGTGTGGAACCTGGGCTCAATTCTGAATGCAGAAAGACAGGGGGAGAATTTTAGGAAAGAAGCAGAATGAGAAGGGGGTTTGTGGCTGCCACATTTACTAAAAAGAAATAAATCTTAGGAAGGTTCTTCCTAGGTTAAGTTAAAAGAAGACAGCTTGGAATGATCTGACATTCAGGTCCAGGAAGAACAAAACTAATTAGGTACATGGTAGAGACTTTATAAACATAAAGGATAAGAATAATCCACCCTGTGCTGTGGATATTGCTCTGTATAAATAAAATGCTGATTGGTCAGTAGCCAGGCAGGAAGTTTAGGTGGGACAAGCAGAGAAGAGAATTCTGGGAACAGGAAGGCTGAGTCAGGAGACACTGCCAGCCACCACCATGAGTACCAACATGTAAGATACAAGTAAGCCACGAGCCATGTGGCAAGGTATAGATTTATAGAAATGGGTTAATTTAAGACGTAAGAACTAGATAGATAGAAGCCTGAGCCATTAGGCCAAACAGTTTAAATAATGTAAGAGTCTGGGTGTTTATTTTATAAGTGGGCTGTGGGACTGCCAGGGCTTGGTGGGAGCCGAAGAGAAACTCTCCAGCTACAACCCTGAAATGATTATGGTACATCAGACTATTCCACCCCCAAACACATTTCCTTTGGCTGTAACAATTAGTTTAATCTGAAACTATAAACATGGAAGAAATTCTAAAATCAAGCATATTACTTAGCCCTTAGCAAAGGAAATTCAAAACTCTATAGGAATACTACAGTCAAAAGGTCTATGCCATACTTTTCAACAAGTTGAGGAAACCAAGTCCAAATCACTGCAGATTCTTACCAAAGGAGAAAGCACACTGATCTATTTTGCATGACATGATTTATCCTGTTTTCCTGACTGTCTTCATTACCACCGTCACAAGACCTTCTTTCTTTATTTCAATTGAAGATTGTGCTCCAGGCATTTCTTCAAGGTCAGGGAGTATCCCACATATGTAAAAAATACACATGGCAATATGTTGTTGTTTACCTCTTGCTAACCTATCATTTCTTACAACTGTCTGTCCCAATTAAAAATTATGAAAGACAAAGAGAAGAAAACATTTTCTTCCCCTTCAATAACTTCATAGGATTCCTGCTAGAAATGTTGCAGGCAAGATAAATATATGGCTTAAGGAAAAGTCCTAGAATAAAATATGCCCCATGGATAGTCTCTAGAATCTGTCTCTAAATAGAATCTTTCTACGAAGTCCTCACTCATCAGAAACTTACTATGTAGACCAGGCTGAGCTTAAATTCTGCCTCAAGGTATGTACCACCATGCCCAGCTTGCCTGCCAAAGGAAAGTAGTAAAGCAATAATTAAACCCTAGCTCTATTTCTAGATAAATTTACTCCTTATCCCCAGAATAATACATTTCTGTCAGTGTGAGCTGAAGACATACTAGAAGGGACTAATAAATGCAATGCTTCCTAAACTTAATTGCCCCTTAAATCATGTGCCAGTATTTCACAAATCTCAAGCTCCAAGTCATAATACCCAGAAAAATTAGAAATTAAACCATGATTTCAAATATCAAAGCAAAGTTTGGGTCCTGGTGAACTAATGAGGACCTTAAAGACAAGAGGAAGCACATAACTACACTGTTTAATTTGTTTTAAATTACTACACAAAGTAATGCATTTTCCCCTCTATTATCTTCTCAGCTAAGCTTAAGAACTCATTTACCCCTCCTATAGACACTTTATAGTTTTATCAGAGAAAGGGGATGGGAGAGAGAGAGGAAGAGAGGGAGAGAGGAGTGAAAGAGTTTAAAATCTAGGATACCCATTTGCCTTTCTGGTTCTCATTTATTTTGCTTAATATACTGATTTCCAGTTGCTTCCATTTTTCTGAAATTTTCATAATCTAATTATTATTGATGGCTAAATCAAATTTCATTGTGTATATACAACACATTTTCATTTGTGATAGACATGTATGTAGCTTGGTTCCATTTCACAGCTGTGACTAGAAAAATACTAAAATTGGAGGAACAAACAAGTAGGAGAGAGTACTTTGTGTACATGTCCATAATAGTATAGTAGAGCCTTATTGTTACTCTGTTTTTGGCTATTTGAGAACCTACATACTAAATGTCAAGATGGCTGCTTCTGATTACACTTTAAACAATAGTGAATAAGGGTGTTTCTTTCCCCACAAGCTCTCCTGCATTTGTTATTATTCATATCAAGAACATTCCCTATATTTTAATGTGAGTTGCTCTCACTGAAGTTGGGCGCTTTCCCTCCTGCAGAAGGGAAGGAAGACACATTCTTTCAGAGACGCTTCCAGGTCCATGAGAAAGTATTCCTAAGTTGTGATGATGACAAGAATTTGAGTCATAATAAAGGTGTACACACATTTTTAAATGTGAGAGAAAAAAATTCTGATAGAAATACGTAAGGGAAGAAAAGCTCATTTTCTTACAGTAAGTAAAATTAAGTCTCTGATTCTGAATTTATATCTAACCTCAGGAGGCATCATGATTAAAAGGAACTTTCTTTTCTTTCCCTAGGAGAAAAGGTAAAAGGTTTCCAAGCTGAGAGCAAAAAAAAAAAAAAAAAAAAAAAAAAAAAAAAAAAAAAAAAAAAAAACCCTTCAGGAATAGGGGGTTGCATATGCAAAAGACAGGAGATATTGAAGGAGGAAGTTTCTAAAGAAGGAGATGAGTTTTAGCATCAAGGAAACTTTTAACCTTTTTAACTCTACTCCATGAAGGGCCCATAATTTGAATCTATTGAATAACCCCTAAGTATACAATAATAAAAGAAAAGGACCTAGACTTGCACATGCAAGGGAGCCTCACAATATATACTAGCCAAAGTGCTGTCAGATGACTGACATTTTCTTGCAGGCATGCCTGGTCCTAGTCTACTTTTTAATCACATTTCAGAGATACAAGAGTTTTTATAAACCAATGATACATAGCAACTCTATACTAAGTAAATCTATTGGAACCACTTTTCTAACAACATGTGCCAGTACTTAGTTTGTGTCTGTGTCACAGTTCAGTAATTCTCATATTTTGAAATTCTCATTATTTGTTGTATCTGGTATAGTAATCTTTGATGTCACTACTGCAGCCCTTTAGGGATATCATGAAGAGTGTCAAGCAACACAGAAAATAGTAAATAAATTTGTACTGTCCACTCCACTGACCAGTCATTTCTTCAACTCTCTCCCTGAACTTGGACCTTCCTACTTGCTCACACACATGGTACAGTAGTTTGAATGAAAATGGTTCCCATAGGTTTATATAATTGAATGCATGGTGTCCAGTTGGTGGAAATGTTTGCCAATGATTAGGAGGCAGGGCCTTGTTGGAGGAGGTATCACTGGGGGCAGTCTTTGAAGTTTCAATAGCCCATGCCACTCCTTCTTAATTCTCTCTCTGCCTTCAACTTTCAGATCAGGATATAAGCTCTTAACTACTGCTCCAGCACCATGCCTGCCTGCCTCCATGCTCCCCACCATGATGGTCATGGACTAACTGTCTTGAAACTGCAAGCAAGCCCCCAATTAAACACATTCATTTACTAGTTGCCTTGGTCATATTGTCTCTTTACAGCAACAGAAAAGTAACTAGGACACAGAGCTCTTAGACTTAGGATTGTGAGAGGTCTCTACATATTTTCAAGAAAAAAGAGTCACACATCTCTTAATTTGAATAAAAATGTAGAAATGACAAATCTTAGTGGGGCAAGCATTTACTATTACAGAACCAGGCTTAAGATTAGTCATCTTGTACCAAACATCAGTCTCGTAGAAGAAAAGACCTTCAAGCAAATTGAAAATGCTGCTGCAGTGAAGAACGAACATTTAGAAAACAAACAGATTGTTATAAATATGTAGAACAATTTAGTGGTCTGGACAGAACCACAACATTCTCTTAAGCCAGAAATAGGCTACAGCAAGATACTAAACATTCTCAGTTCTATGACAGGGAGTAATCTGCAAAAGATGAGATTGAAGCTAGGAAAGCATGACTGTTGAAGTTTTCGAAAACAAGTTCTTTCTCTAGAATACAAAAGTGCAAGGTGAAACCACACAAATGCTGTTGAAGGAGCTGAAGCAACACATATTATTTTTATAGCTTAAATGGAGATAGTTACACTCAAACATAGGTCTTCAATGTAGATGAACCTAGATTTTCTAGATTATACTAGGCCAAGCAGTAGTGGCACAGATCTTTAATTTCAGAACTCAGGAGGCAAATGCAGGCATATCTCTGAATTCAAGGTCAGTCTGGTCTATAGAGCAAGTTCCAGGACAGCTAGGACTACACAGAGAAATCCTGTCTCAGAAAACAAAGGAAGAAAGAAAGAAAGAAAGAAAGAAAGAAAGAAAGAAAGAAAGAAAGAAAGAAAGAAAGAAAGAAAGAAAGAAAGAAAGAAAGAAGAATTATACTAAATTTGCTGTGCATGGTGGCATGTGCCTTCACTTCAAGAGGCAGAGGTATGTGGATATCTGTGAGTTTGAAGCTAGCCTGGTCTACATAGTAAATTCAAGAAAAGCCAGAGTTATACAGAAAGACTCTATCTAAAAGAAATCCTAAACAAAAATAGAATTGTACTAAATCTGCTCTGTCTGTGTTCTATAAAGGGAAAAACGAAGTCAGAATGACAGATCTGTTTACAACAGAGTTTACTGAAAATTTAAGTACATTATTGAACTATGTTACTCAATTAAAAAAAGGATTTATGAAAATATTGCTACTTAATGATACTGTACCCAAGAGTTCTGACATGTAAATGAGATGAATGTTGATTATATGGCTGCAAACATAACATACATTCCACAGACCAATTAGTAATTTCATTTTTCAAGTCATATTATTTCATAAATAAGCTTCATAAAGCTATAGATGCCATAGATAGCAATCCCTCTGGAAGATCTGAGCAAAGTAAATTTAAAAACTACTTGAAATAATGTAGAACTTCAAATGGCATTAAGAACATTTATGATTCATAGGAGGATATCAAAGCATTAGGGGGCTGGAAAGATAGCTCATTACTTAAGAAAACTGGCTGCTCTTGCAGAGGACCTGGGTTCAATACCCAGTACCCACATGGTTGCTCACAACCATCTGGAACTCCAGTTCCAGGGGATCTGACACTGACATTCCCTTCTGTCCTCTGTAAATACTGCATACATGTGATATATACACGCAGGTAAAACATTTATAAATTTAAATTAATAAAACATCGACAGTAACAAAAGTTTGGAAGACATGCATACAGACAACTTTCAAGGGATTTAAAATTTCAGTTAAGGACTTCAATCCTCATCATCTAGCAGCCATCAACATTGATACTCTAAAGGCTCTGTGATCATTAGCAATTTTAGCAATAAAATATTTTATTTGGGTGTGTACATTGTTTTCAAGACATAATTAATGCCATATCACACTTGATATTCTGCAGAATGATAATAATGTAATTTTATATGTTTTGTGTTAACAAAGAATTTATGTGACTGGCTGTACTGAGATATTACCTTACTTTTGCCACTCAGGAACTTAACACACGATCTCTCTGAGATATATCTGCATTAACTGTAGCTGCAGAAATAGGAGGGAGCAGGGCTTGGAGCTGCTGTAAGAAGGTTATGGAAAAGAAAGGGGAGAATATACATAATGAACCAATGCTGTATGTACTTGAAAATAAAAGGCTCTGAGTTAGTGGCACTAAGGAGGAATAGATGATAGAGTCAACGGAAGTGTTGATCTTGAGTTTCATTCCTGTTCCTCAGTTGATAAGATAATGGAGTCAGACATCCAATAAAATAAGGGAAAAGAGAATGCAACCACCTTCTAATATACAAGCACCTTTAATTTAAAGTATTTGCATACTAAAGCACCAGCATTCCAAAGTACCTTCAACATCCAAATCTAAATGAAGTGATACATTTCAATAGAGAGAGAGAAAACTTCTTTCTCTGAAGTTAGGAAATGAAGATGCAGAATTATGATTTTCATGAAGAGGATTATTTCTGGAATTTCTTGAGCCCAATTCCAAGAGTGACAGTTCAGTGGTGGCACATTTCAGAAGTGCATTTAATAGAAGCATTCCTTTAACACCTTCCTATGAGGAAAAATATAACAGAAATTTCCAAGGACTTATTTCAATTTGCTTACCTCTACATTCCCAAAAGATCTTGCAACTAGTATCAGAGGCCTTCTGTGGATAGGATCCAATACCTGAGACAACTAGAAATAGGTCAGAATGACTCGTGCTTCCTCAGGTTGCCATGCATGGCTTTTTTTTTTTTTGACCCTCCCCTTTGGTTACATGACAAGGCAAAACACCATGGCAGGCATCAAGGTGGAACAAAGATCTTTGCCTCATAAAGACTGGCAAAGAGAGAGACCCAAACATCCCCCAACCAGACCCCATCACCTACAGTGTCAACCACTTCTCAACTGAATAAAAAGTTTGGGAACATGCTTCAGGGCATATTTAAGATCCAAATAATTTGGATAGGTGTACAAGACTTGTAACTAAAAAGGAAGAAATTCTGTAGGATGTGCCAAAGTCAACTCATTTGACAGAGAACTTTGGGTGTTTTTCTCTGACTAGTTTTTTAATTTAACATATTGAATAAGATTATCCTTAGAAGAAAAACACAAAGAAATTCCCCATATACATCTCAAGTTTAGTTTGCTCTTCCTGTTACCATTCAAGATTTTACTGCAATAATAAGTTAACTCATATGCAAGGTCACTTGAATCAATATTTAATTACTCCATGAAATATTTGTTTCTGGATGTACTTATAAGAGTTGAAGATATTATAAATAAAATCTTATATTTAAAGACCAAACTAATACACACATGATGAATCAAATTGGAAAGGTGAATTAGAGGAAAAACCACAGAGATAAATAGCTTGGTATGTATGTGTGAAGCCATTTGTGTGCAAAGTACATGAAAGAGCTTTGTTTGGTGATCCTCCCTGCCCAAGAATCTAATGGATTCTATTTAAAAATAAACAAATCATTCTCCAGAAGCCAGCTTCACTGGGGGATGAGGAACCAGTGGTTAAAAATGTTTGATTCCTGCTCTATGGGTAAGCAGCTCCCACTGAGGTCCAAATGCAACCTGACCACTACAAAGCTCTGGGTTTGTCTCCAGAGCATTAGCATTTTTATTGCTTTATGATCCATCCACATCCATATAAAAATGATTTATTCCCTTGGTATGTGCAATATAATACTTTAGAATTATCACTGGAATAGCCTTGGGGGTAAATTAACTCAAACCCTGAATAAGTAGTAGAGATTAGTTTCTGGAATGTCTCCCAGTAATTAAATCTATCAATGAAGGTGATTCCACCACTTTCCTAAGTACCTCTTTTGCAACTCCTTAAACTATTACTGAGTCTAATTTTCTCATGTGTATCAAAATCACTTAAGGATGGTTGTAAGTGTTTATATGCACAGAAGTATTATTGAAGATTAATTGTCTTGATGCTTCTCCAAGATGCCCAAGAGAAATTGTGACGCCCCACCCCCCCCTCCCCACAAAAATTTATGGCTTTAGATATAAGCAAAAAACAGAACTCTTTACCTGGAACAACATGTAAAACTTTTTAATAAGGAAAAAGGTTCTTAAAGTTCAGTTTTAGCTTGTATATTAACACACACTGTCAGGGTTGGGGAAGGAGGAGACATAACATGGAGAGAGAGTGAATAAATACAACTTCTGTGTGAAACAGTGCTAGAAAGAGGACCAGGAAATCAGTTATCTCCTAGAAATGACGGGAAAGCTCCACACATAATACTTCACCAATATGGCTGCTTAAACTGAAGAAAGACTGTAGCAACAGCCATACTAATGTGAAAGGGGGAACTGCATGCAGCCCCAACCCTAGACAAAGGGAGAAATGTTGAGAGTCAGAAGATTAATTTTCCCCTAACTGATTATTCAATACTAAGCCATCAGGCCTGAAATCATGTAAGTAACACTGAATGGAATCTATAGGTTGTATTAATTCATCTATACATATGTAACAATAACAAAGAAAGAGGACATGAATGACACATGCCTTTAGTCCAAGCACAGGGAGGCAGAGTCAGGTAGATTTCTAAATTTGAGGCTAGCCTGGTCTACAGAGCGAGTTCCAGGGCAGCTACAGATATATAGTGGAACTTTGTCTCAAAAACAAACAAGCAAACAGAAAACAGAGAGACAGAGACAAAGAAGAAAGGCAGTGAATTGCAGGGGGCATTTGGGGTAAGCAGGTAACAGGACATAAGGAGATTGAAGAAGGAAAGAGAACATAGGAGAATGGTATAGTTATATTTTAATTTAAAAATGGGCTCAGCTTTTGAACAAATAAAAGTACAGCAAGCTTTTTGTATATATCAATTGTCTGAAGCTCAAAATAATCCTGATTACAGAATGGCATAATTGGGGAAGCATGTTTTGCTACTCTTCGCTAACAGCAGTTCAGATATTCACCATGGCAACAAAAGATATTTTCACCAGCCAGGAAGAAAGAACTGAAAAGATACAGAGTATCTAAAGATACAATGGATCTAAGACATAGAATGCCATGAAGAGATACTCACAGTTTCTAACATCCCTCAACCTTGATGTTTACTCAGCTGACATAAAATGCATTTTTATCATGCTTAAACTGCCCTGTCCTAGAGGATGACACTGCATGCATTCTCTGTAAAGCTGAATGCAGCAAGTCCATCTAAGAAGATTGATCAAAATCAGAATGCAGGGCTAGAGAGATGGCTAAATGGTCAAGAGTACCCACTGGTCTCCCTGAGGAATACTTACATGACAGAGAACAACCATCTGTTCTTCCAGACCCATGAGATTCAACAATCTCTTCTGGCCTTCTTGGGCAGCAGACATGCATATGGTCCATAGACATACATGCAGGCAAAACACCCATATGTGTAAAATAAAAATTAAAAATTCTTTAAAAAGGTAAATCCATGTACTTTGTATTGGTACCATGATGACAAAGAGGCAAAGAACAGTCCTCAATTAAGGCAGCTTCTCGCCAGAAGGTAGAGGAAGGAAGGAAGCAAGAGGTCTTTTAAAATGTATTTTTAAAGGAAAAGAAGAATGAACTATATATAACATCAAAGAAGAAATTAGGCAAAACAAATAAACAAAAGCCATCTCCCATCCAATATAGAAACACCTCTGTACCAGTTCAATGGATAAACATTCAGTTTCTGTTCTAATTCTTCTAATGGCTGAACCCTGAATAATACTATGACAAGACTTTAACCACCAGGTTAAACAGGAATCTGCCTTCATGAATTCTATACCCTGACTTGATTTCTGCCTCGGTGAAGCTACAAAGGGCACACAAGGACTCTGCTTTCACCTGACAGTGCTTCACATATTTAAAGACAGGCCTCTTCTTTGTCTAGTAGGAAGATAATATACAAATTAAAATTATAAATTTGACAGAATACATATACATAACCAAACAGTTACTTCAGATACATTTGGGCCAACTCAATTCTCAATAGATTATAAAACCCTGTACTAACAGAATTCTATAAACACAGCTAAAATTATCCTTTTCTAACATACCACAACAGATTGATGGTACTTACTGACTAAAATTTCATGTCTTTTTCTGAAACCTTGCAATGAGGCCTCCTTTACCTTGCCCTTTATATCCTAAAGCTTTGATTTTTAATGAAAGTCACTACATTGAATTTCAAGGTTGAAGGAACCCCTTTTACTGTGAAAAGAAATTACTTAACACACGGTCCATCCTCTTAATATCCTGACCTGCCCCCTTGAAATCCCGCCCTTGGGGCCACCCTGTGTACTGACGTAAAAACCTGTTTTTAAGGAAAAGCTCCACCCCCCCTCTCTCTCTTCTCTCCCTCTTTCCTATCTTCTCTTCTTCTCTCTATTATAATAAATCATTTCCGCACAAATACAGCATCTGGGTTGTGAACTTCCACCAGCCACATGGAGTGGGTCATAAGCAAGCCCTGCTGCTGCAGCTGTCCAGCATGCCAGCATGGTTCCCTGCAGGAGTGGGATACCCTGGCCCTGCCATCCAGGGGTTTCCCAAGCTCACATCATTCATAACATTTCCTATCATGACAAAGCCAGACACAGACCTCCAAAGACACTGCAGAACTACTTGTCCCTCCTGATGATTTGAAAATACTTACTTACCAAATTTTCTTTAAGAATTTTTTCCTTTCTCTGAACCCCAGAAGTCTGGTAGAAACTAACAGCCTTCTATTTTTTTCCCCCAACATAAATTTTTTACTAATTATTTGGGAATTTTGTACAATGAACCCTGATCACACTCGCTTTCTATTCCTCACAGGTCCACTGTCCCACCCTTATGCCTCCCCACCAAATGAAAGAAAGAAAGAAAGAAAGAAAGAAAGAAAGAAAGAAAGAAAGAAAGAAAGGAAGGAAGGAAGGAAGGAAGGAAGGAAGGAAGGAAGGAAGGAAGGAAGGAAGGAAGGAAGGAAGGAAGGAAGAAAGAAGAAAGAAGACCAATTTGTGTTGCCCATATATTCATTGGAGAGCGGTCCAACTCCCAGTGGCCAGCCCCTTAAAAAAACCGAGTGCTTCCCACACATACACCACCCCCCACTCCCATCAGAAGCCATCAACTATGAAGAGCTACACATAAAGCCACTCCTGGAAATAGAATGGCCTTGGGGCAAACTGTTCTTTGATGTACAGTCTGATAAAGCCATGCTTATAAAAACACATCAGCACACCTGGTTCTTTGTAGCCCTATGTGTTTCATTCTGCCGAAGTTAAACAAAAGCATACAAAGGAAAAATAAAGCAAGTTTTATTGGGGAAGAAAAAGAAAAGGATTGCAATCCAGAACACAAACACATATGCCAGGATGACCTCTGGCATATAGAGAGCTGAAGAAAGTTTGGGGATTTTATTAGGAAAGATAAATCTATGCAAACCATTATGGGAAAACAAAAACAAACACAGCTCATTCATATTTTCCTTGCCCGGGAGTGCTGGCAAGCTGTGATTGGCAAGCAGCAGCATTAACTGTTAAAAGTTGGTCTTAAGTTCACAGATGGCAGTTCCATCAAAATTTGTATATATAATCTTAGAAATGCAGTGGGGTGTTTCCCTGGTGTGGCCTAGTGGGGCAATTCCTGGAACAGTAACTTATTACCTAACAGTTTACATTCCAATCTGTACACACAATTTCCACATCTCTAAAAGAAATCGCCTTAGACCTAATTCTACAGATATTTGCAGGCCTTATGTTTTTTCTATTATCACACCACTAATTTCTCTTAAAATAATTCTATGGATGGCCATTCTTTTTTTTTTTTTTTTTTTTTTTTGGTTTTTTCGAGACAGGGTTTCTCTGTGTAGCTTTGTGCCTTTCCTGGAACTCACTTGGTAGCCCAGGCTGGCCTCAAACTCACAGTGATCCGCCTGGCTCTGCCTCCCGAGTGCTGGGATTAAAGGCGTGCGCCACCACCGCCCGGCGGTCATTCTTTATTATGACTATATTTGTTTTTATTGTACATTAAGTATATAACATTTTAATTTCTTACTGTTAGTTTTAACCTATTGTTACGTCTTGCTCAGAACCTTGTACATCTTAGTTCTGTTATTTGATATCTTAAAATTATGCCACCTGAAAACCTCATAAGTATTTTTTTCAAACGCTGATGAAAGTATTAAACAGATTATCATGGTAACAGTCCTTCAGCAGGGGACCACTGTTCAGTTGGACACTGAATTCAAATGATGTGTTATAGGATATAGTGGACTTCTAAAGATGGGGCACTGTGAACACACACTTCTTACATTTAACTGTCAGGAGATATCCTAGACATTGACTTAAGGTGAAGCTATTCATCTTTCAAAGGAATAAAAGAAAAGTTTAGTAGTTTTTTTTTCGTTGTTGTTGTTGGTTTAGGTTTTTATTTTGTTTTCCAGACAGGGTTTCTCTGTGTAGCCCTAGCTGGCCATCAGGTAGACAAAGGGATGTTAAAAAGAAATGTTACCTATTTGATGAGATAAAATTTAATTAATTCAATTTAAATATTATACAATAAATGTATTGAAACACTATGTAGTGTCACATTAATATGTATGATATGTAAGGTATTAATAGTGGGACATACCTATAATCAATCCTACTACTTAAGACACAGAAACAAGATGACAAAGAATTTGAGACCAATCTGGGGTACTTAGGGAGTTCCAGGCCATTCTGGGTTACACAATGAAACCATGTCTCTAAAGAAAATATTACATGTACAATTTGTGTGCTTTTATTCCTCAATCAAAAATATATTTAGACTTTACAAGGTTATTTGCTTATATATTATGGTTTCTGGTTTTGTGGTTTTAGGGAATTTCTGTATATGCCAATACATTTGTCTCTACATCTGTGTGTTTCTTATTCTTTGGCTCCATTTTTCTGTTCATTTGTTTGTTTTGTTCTATTCATGTGTGGTTGTTTTTATTTTATCTGATTTTCTTATTTTTTTCTTTTTTTAGATGCCTGTTTTTTGTTGTTGTTTGGTTTTGTTTTGGTTTTGGTTTTGTTTTCTGAGACAGGGTTTCTTGTAGCATGAATCTTAAAAGCTCTTATTAATAAAAACAAACCTGGACCAGGTACTGGGGTGAATGCTGGAAGATCAAAGAAACAGAACAAGCCACAGCCACCTCACCTTGCCAATTCCTCAGCTGATCCTGCTTCCTCAGACTGGAAGCCTCTGAGTCCTCATCCAGAATGAATCTCAGCTGAACTGCTGCTAAAAGCCTAAAAGCTTAACCAGCCAAATGCTTCCAGTTTCTGGTTTTCGCGCCTTATATATCTTTCTGCCTTCTGCCATCACTCCCTGGGATTAAAGGCTCACTTCTTGGGATTAAAGGCATACATGTCACCATGCCTGGCTGTTTCCAATGTAGCCTTGAACTCACAGAGATCCAGAGGGATTTCTGCCTCTGGAATGCTAGGATTAAAGGTGTGTGTGCCACCATTTTCTAGCCTCTGTATCTAGTGGCTGTTCTGTTCTTTGACCCCAGATAAGTTTATTAGGGTGCAAAATATTTTGGGGAACACAATGCCACCACAGTTTCTCTGTGTAGCTTTGGAGCCTGTCCTGGAACTCACAGAGACCAGGCTGGCCTTGAACTCACAGAGATCTGCCTGCCTCTGTCTCCCTGCTGGGATTAAAGGTGTGTACCACCACCTCTGGCTGCCAGTTTTTTTCTAATGAGACAGAACAAGAAACCATGTGGATTAGGATAAGTGGTAAGGTGGAGAGGATCTTGGAAGAGTTGGGGGAGGGGAACCACAATAAAAATATATTGTGTAAAAGAAATTTATTTTCAATTAAAATATATATATTTAGAAATGTAAAAAAGGTAAGTGTATTGCTCTATGAGTATAATGTTAACTCATTAGGAGTTGACTTAATACTGTATCCATGATGTAGCATAATGGTAGTAGTTTCTCCCTAGCCAAGAAAATTTGCACAGCAAAAAGGACACAAAGTTTGGTAAATAGCAAACAGGGAGTGGAGCTAGGATGAGTTTGGGGAGTGGAGGTGATCATGAACAAAACACATTGTACAAAACTCTCAAAAAGTACTAAAAAAAAGAACAAAAAAACCCAACTGCCTCTGGGATCATTTTACAAGAATGGGCAGAGGAATATAAGATCAATAGAGGACTATGGTACATATGAACTCATAGTAGAGTAAAGAGTAACTAGCCCAAAGAAGACCAAATCCCACCAGAGAGAGGGGATGGGCACAAGTTCCACCCCTAGTTGGAGAGCTATTTACATTTGACATTCAATGGGACAGGAAAAGTCAGTTTTCTCTAATAGATTGGGCCCTGATAAGTAGACGCCCTTCCCCTGCATACACACTCATCAGTGGAAAGACACATATTCAAGAATATTTGGTAAACACACATTAGCCTTGATGAGGGGAAAAGGAGACAAATTTGGGTGGGTTAGAGTTCAGAGAGGGAGGGTTAATGCGAAAAAAATAAACTAATAAAGATATTTTTTAAAAATATACAACTCAATATTGACATTTTCAGGTGAGTTAAAATATATTCAAATTTTTAATGAGAAAATATTGATTTGACTATTTGATAAATACAATGTAACAGGGAATTTATGAAATACATACATACATTTCCCAGTTGATGAATAAAGTACTATTTAAGCAGCTCAGGCTTTGTTTCCTTGACGCCTTTTCTTTTTACCTTTTTTTTTTTCAAGTTTACATGTAAGTTCATGGAGCATTTTGGCATATTTTCTTTCCTTTTATTTTGTTTTACAATACCATTCAGTTCTACATATCAGCCATGGATTCCTTTGTTCTCCCCCCTCCTGCCCCCCCTCCCCTCACCCCCAGCCCACCCCTCATTCCCACCTCCTCCAGGGCAAAGCCTCCCCTGAGGAGGACTGAGATCAACCTGGTAGACTCAGTCCAGACAGGTCCAGTCCCCTCCTCCCAGACTGAGCCAAGAACTCACATGTGAGTCTAGTCCTTCTTGGGTGTTTCTTATTTTTTATATCTTGTGAGGTAACAGTCTAAGTGATTCATCTACGTGTGTGTGTGTGTGTGTGTAGTCAGCATTTCCAACATCATTTATTGTGGTGATTATCATTCCTCATTCTGTACCCTTGGTTCCGCACTATAGAAAATGAATTCTATGGATTTTCTTCTGGGGTTACTATTATGTTCCATTGCTCTATGCATTTGTTCTTATGCCAGGATCAAGACTATTTGATTACAATAGCTTTGTCATCTATTTTTAAAGCTGCTGGTGCAGTTGTTACTTTAAGTATTTAGATTCCTTTGTGGTATGAACATGAGGGTTATTCTTTTCTCTTTCTGTCACTGAAATTGGTACAGAGAAGGGCTGAAGGAATGGCTCAGCATGTAAGAGCACTAGGCATTCTTCCCAACTTCAATCCCCAGCATGCTGCCTTGCAAACCATCTGTAATCCAAGTTCCTGAAATATTTCTGGCCTCCAATGGGTAATGTACACATGTGGTAGAAAAATAAAATGCGAGGAAAACAATCAAAAATATGAAATATGAATAAGTCTTAAAGAAAATTTATATACGGACTATACTGACTATTGACTTTTGGTAGAATGGGTATTTTAACAGTATAAATACTTCCAACCAAGGAATATTGGGTATCTTTTCATTTGCTTGTGACTGATTTCTCTCACTGGTATTTTAATATGTTATAGTATTTAGATGTTTTGCCTCTTTGGTTGAGTCTATTTCTCCTTATTTTCAGTTTTTTTTTGTTTTGTTTTATTTATTATACATAAGATTGTAGTCCCAGTTTCTTTAACCAGTTGATCTTTATGGAAATACTAGTGGTTATGTACATTGGTATTCCATTCTACAGGTTTACAAGTTTTAGTAAAGCTGTAGAATGGAATACCAATGTGTTGTAGTAGAGTCTTTAGTTCAATTTACATTCTTCCTTTTGATTTACCTCAATGTTCTGAAGATGACTTTCAATATTATGTTGAATACAAGTGGTGAGAAACATTGTTCTTGTCTTAATGAACTCTACTGATTTTTATCCATAAGTTTTAACTCTTTGAAAATTGCTTTGCAATTTAAATTTACTTGCATGCAAGCATTTCAAACCTCTGTTCTATATGGCATTACAATGATGTTAAAGGGAATCAATGCTTGAGCAATCCTTCCAAAGGTATCAATTATAAGAACAAAACAGATGCAATTATATTATGATCTCAAAACACAGAAAAAATAATTTCTTAAAAAATGAAATAGCAATTCTGAAAAAGCCAGATAAAATTTCATTTGCTTATGTCCATTTTGACTCCATGGTACTTTCAATTATGTAGTCAATAATCTCATTTAAAATGCTATGATTAATATCTAGAAGTAGTGATTCTATTACTTTTAAATGAATTGATCATACTTTAAATGAGCAATGAGAGACAAGCAGTAAATTCATTTCTACTGTAAATATTGTGGCAGAATTTAGAAACATTTCCCTTCATCAGAACAGAAAAATACAATTTCATTTTCCAAGTTCAACATGACTCACTTCCTAACAGGGCATTCAGAAAAATAACCAAATAAGAATGTCTAAGTCATCAACTTCTAAGTTAAATGTATCCATTGGCAATGTCTGTGATGGAGGAAGACTCATAAAGTATATGTAAATAAAAGGCACACAGACTGAGCATCTGATATATATATATATATATATATATATATATATATATATATATATATATATATATATATATACCAACTCCTGCTTCACAGATGACTACTTAATTCCAAATTTCCAACAATTTGAAATTTGTTACTTTAATTTGCATGGCTTCTAGTTTCAAGCAATTTAGAATATTTGGCTTTGATTTAATGGAAACATCATAAATCTTAAACCAAACTATATATGTATTTGGTCATGAAGGACAAAAGGCTTTGTTTGGATTAGATAGAAGGATGATGAAATCATTTTTAATCAGTCTCCTGACATCTTTTCCAGTGTGTTCTGAGGCACAAAATGCTGAAATCTTGTTTTTTGGCATGGCAGAAATATATCCTATATTTATATATGTTCTAATACCAAACTGAAAGAGGTGACAGTACAATGAAGAGGTTATTTTTATTTCCTTTCTCAGTTAAATGTGGTCATACTCTCATTTTTCTCTCTTGAGTATAAATGCACAAATGATGACTAGAAAAGTCAGCAAATGCATATGCTTATTTTAGAAGTATACAAATTGAAAGATTTAAAATGAAATCTAGTCCAGCCTTTTTTCATTCTCCAGCATCCTTTCTTGATGTGTTATTTATAGCCAAAGCTTCAGGGAAAAAAATCTGAAGACAACTCACAGTGTAGATTAAGCTACTGAAAAGTGGCAATTTTGAGGTACAGTCAATAGTGTTCTGGAAAAGGATGCCTTTCCTCATCCTACCGATGAGACATTGATGCTTGGCAAAGTGATGTCACAGATTTATAGCTTCATCATCTGCTTTGAGGATTAAGAATCTCTTAAGGACAAATGGGCTTTCAACCACACTCATAACTATCAAGGACAATGCAATATTGTATCTACTCTGAATGGTTATGCCATAATTGGGGGAAAGTTGCTAAGTAAACTTAAGTGAGCAGTTATAAAAGGATATAAAAATATCCCTCTTTATTTCTCCCATAAACGATCATATAGGGCTTTCATTTCAAAACATCATCCCGTCTTTCATTAGGTTATGGTGTTTGGTATGGTGTCACTCTTAAAGACGTGTAACTCCACCACTCCTTTTCTTTTAGTGCTGCAGGAGTTCCACAATGACTAAGTCCTCCAGGTACGAATGAGTGAAGGACAGGCAGAGTTTGAAAGCAACACAAAACCTTAAAAAGGAAAATTTGTTTGGAACAGAAGACATCGTGATTCTCCTGAACCCTTATGGCTGGGGGAATATCTGAGAGTAAGCAATGATTAAGCATTAAAAAGAGTTCCTTTCAGTCACCTCTTGACATTTATATGGTATCACGGTGCTTCTGATAATTCTTTGGAGGCTTATGAAAACAACAATCGAATCACTGAAATTACTGGGCAGTTTATTCATAAGACATAGACAATCTGATGAATAGAAAACATTTTTTTAGTTACTAAAGCAGAGAAATTTAGTTGTCAGGAAGCCTGTTAAGGAAGGTAGAGCACACTTTCATAGCAGTATTGAGGGCTTGATGGACGTTTAAGCTATTTCTAGCCTTTTACAAATAGAAAGGATATTGCAAACAGCCTTGTACATACACCTTGTTCCACTGTCAGAGCAGTGCTGTAAGATACAATCCTAAGAAGGAAACTGCAAAATTAATTAAAGGGGGTGTGCATTCAAAATATTCATGAAGACAACTAAATTTTCCAAAGAAGTTATATAGTATATGGGAACACATACAAAAAAAACTGTGAATATTATTATAGAAGTAAATCTGATAGAGGAAAATGGTCTCTAGTCACTGATCAATTTTGTATTTTAATGCTAATGAGTGAAGTTTATCCTTTTTTACATTTTCATCAGTTCTGAAATTATACCTTTTACAATATTTTAGAGCTCTTTCAGGGCAAATTTAAAATTACAAACAATCTTGTATAAAACACGTAATCCTTATAAATGTATTATAATTTAACCAAATACGGATCCACTGATTATACTCATGAGAAAATGCCTATGATTCAATTCAGCTTGAGATTGAAGTCTTTTATCCCAATTTGCAGGGAGGAATATTTCAA
Organism: Peromyscus maniculatus bairdii; assembly: GCF_049852395.1. NCBI lineage: Eukaryota > Metazoa > Chordata > Mammalia > Rodentia > Cricetidae > Peromyscus > Peromyscus maniculatus. The sequence goes on along the minus strand of NC_134875.1, from coordinate 40,532,610 downwards.
AGGTCCATTGGCTATTTATTTTACATTCACATGTGGGTTTTGCATCACATCTAATAGTTTCCCTTCAGCTGTCATTGATGGGGGAAAAAAAACAGAAGGAAAACCATTTCAACAGAAACAATATCACTGCTAGCACTACTACTACAGCTATCATATGCTGAGTCTTCTACACATATTATGTTATGTAATCTCCATAGCAGCATATTCTGTTTATGAGAAAACAGATTCATTAACATCAGGAAACACACATTAGTATTTCTCAAATCCAGAAGAAGAAAAATTTAATGCTAAGGATATATAATCTAAATTAATCATAGTGGCTCATGTGAGTAATCCCAGTATTTGGCTTGCCATAAATTCAAGTCCAGCCTGGGCTGAAAGAGTGAGACCATTGCCTCACAACAACAAAAACAATGTACATGTTAGAGGCAGATTATGTAAGATTTGATAGCTATATGACCTTAATCAAGTTGCCTAAAAATTCTGTACTTCTTTTTGCTCATATGCTATTGGGATACTGGTATAATATTCAATAAGCTTAGATTGCCTGGCAGATAGCAAAAATTATGAAACTGTCACTCATCACTATCCAGATTCCATGCCTCTTAAAGTACTACCCCAGGAAATTAGCTCCATTTGTTCTACATTCTAGTATTGATTAGTCAATCAGTTACAACCAGAAGATTTTTCACTTTAGATACATGGTCTCTAAATTAAGAAAACAGACCTCTCTCTTTACCTTTATTACTTCCCAGCCCTGGTTCCATTCCATCTTTCAAACACCAGCTGCATGGAAATTTCTATAGACATTAAAAAAAAATTCACATCTTTTACATAGATTCTCTCCTGTCTTTCTAGTACTGAAAGTACCAAGAAGGAATGCTACTCAGTGGCATCCCAGAACAACAAAAAACTCCAATCGCAGTTCTCCAGACATCTTGTGCATAAGTGATTTGTGAGTCCATCTAAGGCAATAGTGAATATTATCATTGAAGAAATAAAATATGAGTTATACCAGAAGATCATATCACAACAATTTGTAGCTCCTTAGGAATGGGGACATGAATTTGGATAGAGCCTAGACTATAAATGGTATGACCAGTTTGTTCTAATATTCTAGAAAAAATAATATATTACTATCAACCTACTCACAATCTGCTGACCCTGCTTATGTTTATTTATGGGCATAGAAAACTTAAAAAATGGGCCCTTTAAAATTAACAGAAAAAGTTTAATTTCTTTGATATAAACCTTTGAAGTTTCCACAAAAAATTATAGCAACGCTTTTAGCTTTGAGTGTAAAAAAAAAAACTGGAATGGTTATTTTCAAATTTAGATCAGGAAAAAAGAAAAGAAATGACATACAAAGCGGTTAAACTAATAGGAACCATTGAAATGTTCAGAACAAAATCATAAAACCTGAAATTCCATATGGTATGGAATTGAGTTTGAGTGAGTGTAATGCTGATGGCATTACAGTGTCCACCACTGAAAGATGCACTTCTTAAACTGACATGGTTTAAGAAACTCCACTGAGATGCTTGCTTTAATTCACAACAGAAAAACCATGCTACATCCATTTACTGATATGTATTCATTCATTTACATTCTTGAACATAGTTATTTGTTAATAATCTCTATTAAGTATGGATACTTCAAATATTATGCTGACTTGTATACAAAGTAATTATCGAGAGAGAGAGAGAGAGAGAGAGAGAGAGAGAGAGAGAGAGAGAGAGAGAGAGAGAGAGAACCAACAAGGTGCAACTGATGTCAAACATATTATGGCCAGTGCTGATGACTACAAATTGGATAAAAGAAAATCCTAAACTGGCAAATGAGCCTGAAGCTACTTATAGGTTATCTATTTAGAGTCATGGAAAAGCAGCTGGAAGGCCAGATGTTGTAGAACAAAGGAATTAAAAGTGCTTCATGTGAGATGTATTGTATGATCCAGACTTAAGCCTTGGGACTTAAATAGAGCTTGCCCCCTTCATTAGTCATTGAAATTAAGGGATGCTCCTGACTTGACAGGGTTGATTAAAGGATTAATGAATTGGAAGATATTTCTGAGAAAATTAACCCAGGACATAGTACTAAAGAACAGTGATTTAAAAATATCTGAAAGATAAATTAAGAAACATGAAGTCTATTTCAATAGTTTTCAATGTGTATCTAATAAAAGTTCCTGGAGAATGGTATGGTACAATGTCAGGAAAGGACTAAGGATATAATGGCTGAAATTGTTTCATAACTAAAATTAATTCTTAAGATTTAAAACATTTCACATGCTGTACAGGCTTAATACAAATAGATCTTTCCCTGAGTACATCTTATAAAACTACAAAGCAATAAGATTAAAGAGAGGATAGGATGTTAAAAGATAGAAGAGATTTTTTTAAAGTTTCAGTTGCTTTCTCAATTGAATGAAAAATGAACCCACAGACAATGAATTGTTATCTTGGGTGGTTACTGTGAACTTAGAATTTTATATTCAATTAAATTAGCATTCATAAACAAGGCTGAAATTATGGCAATTTTTAGATGTTGGGAGGGTTAAGAATCAGTAGTTTCTTATTATGATGATGTTGAAAGATATATCCAAAACAGGAAGAACAAGAGGGATGGTAATATTCTTGAATGCAAAGATAAAGAAGAACAAAAACTGGTCAAATATGTCTAGAAACTTGATTTTCATTTAGCAAAATAATGAGTATACTAGAGGGTAGCAATTTTTTTTAGTGTAGGTCTTGATGGAAATATTTTGTGTACTTATTCATTCATTTATACCTTATTTTAATTGAACAATAATAGCACATTTGGCTGTATGCAAAATGATATTTTGAAATACATATACATCGAAAGCTGATGACATTTATCTGATCAAAAATGAGTTCTATCATATAATTTGTAATGAGACTACATAAAACTAACTCTCACTATCATAACTTATAGGCATCTAGCTTCACATTAGGTATTTTCAACTGTATCCTTCCTGTCTGGCTTTTGTATCTCCTCAGCTCTGCCATAGTGTGGCAAAAGCAGCCTTAGACTGTGAAGAAATGTGCATGGCAAAATGTGGCAATACAATTTGATTCTAAAACTAGGTGGAGGGGCAGGCTGGTCAAATGTCTCAGAAGTTAAGAGTACTGGCTGCTCTTCAAGAAGACCCAGGTTCAATTCCCAGCACCAGCTCACAACTGGAATCTCATGCCCTCTTCTGGCCTCTCTGGGCACTGCACACTAAAGGTGCACAGATATACCCACAGGCTAAAGAAACATATACTCAAAAATAAATAAATAAATAGATAGATAGATAGATAGATAGATAGATAGATAGATAGATAGATAGACAGACAAACCTACATGGTTACCCAATAGACTGTAGTGTGCCAACCTTTTCTCTAATATACATGTGTGTATATGTATATGTATATATATTATATATATATATATATATATATATTGACATGTATATATAAGTATGTCAAATCCTTTTTTACCATTGATAAAAGAATGCAAACCTTAGGTAATTACAGTCAATAGAATGTCTCTAGAAGGAAATATGCCTTAAACTTTCAACAGCTGCTACTATAATAGAGCTCAGTTGAGTATAAAACCTTTTATAAAAAGAACAAGAAACTCAAAGGCAAATGTTTGGTAAGGAATGTATGTGTGTCTGAAGGTTTTCTTGTTTTACCAAAGGTTGGTTTTGTAGACTCATTTCAGTAACACTTCCTGATAAGTTATTTTCTACCAATTAACTGTCGTTTATCTTCTATTTTCAGATTTTTCGTTCTACTGATCTTGTTCTTTGACAATTTCATGCATTCTGATTAAACTCATCCTCCAGTTTCTATTATCTCCCTCCCACCAGTGTAACACCCCAACCCCACCACAGACCATCTGGTCCACCACACAAAGCCTTTCCCCACATTCATATCTTGTTTTAACCTCTGTGACCACAGATTTGGAACCTCCTGAACTCACCATTCAGTACAAAACTGAAGACAATTGGCATTATTCCCCAGAATGCACCACCAAGTAATACTTAAGCTGGGAGAGGTAGGACCAGGACCAGTCTTAGGGAAACAAAAACAATTGCTGTGAGATCATGCCTGTAAGGGCAGTGCCATGCTCTGAAGACCACATTTTACAGCAGTTTTCTCTCTCTTCTGGCTCTTAGACTCTCTGTTCTCCCAGGGTTCCTTGGGCCTTTCAAGGGGTTGTGTAAATGTCCTGTTTAGAGTTGAACACCCAGCTATTAGCTATTTTCAGCACCTTGAGCAGCCATAAGTCACTGTATTCTCTGTTTTTACTACTGAGAGAAATTCTAATGCTTAAGTCTCTGTCTGGGTATAAACAAATACTTAGGAGGCCTTTTGGTACTATGTCAAATTAAGTAAACAACTGTACTTAAGATGCCCCTCATCCCAGAGCCTATGAACTATTCAGCATGGAACTTTGATCTACTAGCATTACTACATATGGATTCCCTCCTGTTGAAGATAATTGAAAAGCCACTCCACCATAGTACAAATGGGCACTACTTGCCTAGCAGTTTGGAGTTGTAGTTCACACTGCATAAGACTGTTTGATGCCTTTCCTTCTCAGCAGCCTGCATAACACCTTCCAACACTGTACGAGGTAGCCAGCAGGGAGAAAGCTAACAGCTTATTTCTAGCTTAATTTCTCTATATCATGTAACCAAAAAGCCTGTGGTGTCTTCAATGCCTGACAAATGGTACTTCATGAATTTAAAAACTTTCTATATAGCAAAGAAAACCATCAGTCAAATGAGGAGGCAGCTTAGAATGGGAGAAAATATTTTCCAGATATAAATCTGACTGAAGAATGTTAGCTACACTATACAATTCATTTTTTTAAAGAAAATTAAACATCAAGAAAACAAACTGTATAAAAATGACCTATACAAATAAATAGAGTTCCAAAACTAAGCAATAGTAATGGCTAACAAACACATTAAAACACATTTGACATAATTAGCCATCAGAGAAGTGCAAATTAAAACTATTTTGAGATTCAATGTCAGCCACATCAGAATAGTTGTTCTCAAAGCATCAAATGACAGAAGATGCTGACAAGGTTGTGGGGAAAGGAGTGTCACTATTCATTCTTGGTAGGAGTACCGATTATTGCAGCCACCATGGTAATCAAGATGCTAATTGCTCAAAAAAGCTAGTAATGTATCTAAATGACCCAGTGATACCACTCCTGGGTATGTAGTAATAGGACTTTATATTCTATTATAGATACTTGGTTGTCCATGTTCATTGCTGTTCTATTCACAGTAAGAATAAAAAAGAACACACCTAGATGTCCATCAAGAGATGAGTGAATGAGAAAAATGCGGTGCATATACACAATGGAGTTTAATTTAGCTATAGAAAATGGTACAATTAAGATATTTGCGCCAGGCGGTGGTGGCACACGCCTTTAATCCCAGCACTCAGGAGACAGAGGCAGAAAGATCTCTGTGAGTTCAAGGCCAGCCTGGGCTACCAAGTGAGTTCCAGGAAAAAGGCACAAAGCTACACAGAGAAACCCTGTCTCGAAAAACAAAAACAAAGAAAAAAAAAGATATTTGCAAGTAAGTGGTTACAACTGGAAAAATCCTAGACTGATATAACCATGACCAAAAAGGCAAACACTTCATATTCTGTCTCATTTGTCGAGCCTAGGTTCAAACGTTTAGATTTGTATGATTAACTTGAAGTATCTTTGAAACCAGGAAACTAGAAAGGAGTTATGGGGGAAGTTCTTAATAGTATGGGGTTTAATAGGACATAGGTGATATAAGTAAAGAGTGGAGATATTGGGAGTGGGAGGCTTAAACAGGTATGAGGGTGGGAGGAAAGTGTGGAGGGAACTTTAACCGACTGAAGGTTAAGCGGAAGTCCTGGTTTTCTTTCATTCTTTCGTTTTATTTATCTACTTTTTTGCTTGGTTTTTTGAGACAAGGTTTCTTTAACTGTCCTGGAACTTGTTTTATAGGCAACTCACAGAGATCTCCCTGCTCCTATCTCCTCCGTGCTGGGATTAAAGGTGTGTGCCACCACCACCCAGCTGAAAACCTGTTTTCTGAGCCAAATAATGCATGGTAAGATCACCCTGTTTATTTTTCTAAAAACCATGAAGAAATCAACCGCAGTCAGTCAGGAAACTTAGTCACTGCTGCCTTGCTTTCACAAAGCTAGAAAATGCTAAGCAACTTGCTGGGGATAAAAAGAGATCAACAGTCTTAAACAGCACTGACCAGTGAATACTGCAATAATAATTTGCCAGGCAAGATGTGCTCACCGGTACAATAGTGGCATGATGGTTACAGGACAACTACATGCTTTCCAATTGGATTGGAGACTTCCTCCACAGGAGGAAATTTCATGGTTGACACCATAACTCTGCTTAAAAGCCCATACGTGGTTGGGGAGGTACTAGGCCCAGGAGTAGATGCTACTGTTATTTTGGTCAAAGCAGCTTCTTTTTGAATTAGGAAGGAGACTATGCAGAAATATATAATTGATCAAAGTTATAAAAATAATAGATTTAAGTACTCAGCTCTAATAGGAAATCTATACTAACTGCCCCTAAACTTGGGGAATATTGGGAAAGGAGACTAGAAAGAAATGTATGAGCTCAGGAGTTTGAATGCTTAGTCACCAGGGAGTGGAAGGCTTTGACAGGATTATAAAGATTAAGAGGTGGGATGGGTTTTGAGGTTTCCAAAAGCCCATGCCAGGACAAGAAGCTCTCTCTGCCTCCAGATCAGGAAGTAAAGGTCTCATGTACAACTCGAACTCCTGTCTGCATGCTCTCCACCATATGATAATGGATTAAGCCTATGAAACTGTAAGCAAGCCCCAATTAATTGTTTCCTTTTTATAAGAGCTGCCTTGCTCATGATGTTTCTTCACAGGAATAGAACACTGACTAAGACAGAGCTAGAAGATGCACACGACATGGCTATCACACCCATAGAATTGTAGCAGTTGTGACCAACATGTCAACATTTTGACGTAGAGCAGGTAGGTGATCGCTATACCTCACTTTTCCCTAAGGAGCCATTGTCAATAGTAGCTAAGGGGTAGTTGTTTTCAGAGGATATGACCACTTGAAGGTTTAGCATGCTCTGGTTGATGGCCCCACACCTATACACATATAAATAGTACTAACTGGACTTGATCAGGTATAAAAAAAAGACAAAGTTGTGAGAGAACATGTGGGAGGCAGGCCAGGAAATGAATGGAAAAAAATGGAAAATAGTTCTGATCATATTTCATTGAATACCTGAATGAAATTCTCAGTAAAACACAACATTGGAAGAGCCACAATTAAAACCATTTCTTCTTTTATAACATGTGCTAAAAATGAGTTGGAGGGAATATATCCTGAATGGGTGGGTAACACTGCTGCTAGAGGCCATAATTAATTAAACAAAACTCCAACTGCCAGGTGTAGGAGATTTTCTTCTGAGCTATTTTTCTGGGAGGATCCAAAGGCCACTATGACAACACAGGAACTTGCCTTTCCTTTTCACTGGCTACCAGGAGCAGATGGTAAGTTCAGTTTTCCATACCACCCATGAAAGATGACAAGTTCCAATTACATGTCACCCATGAAAGCTTTACTTATGCCCAATATGGTCTTATATATCTGGTTCAATTTGTTTAGCTGTTTGTAGTATTATATATATATATATAGTTTCAGGAGAGAAGATGTGTTTTGCCCCATCAACTCGTGGCATATACTGCCTACCCTATAGCCCTTACTATCTGGTAGATACTGAACAAATGTTTGTTTAATGAATAAATGAAAGATTTGCTACTTCTTTTGAAATTATGATACATGAGGTTATGTTAAAATATGTCCCCTTTGTTTCTATGGTAACTATTCAATTGATCGTTCAAATTCATTCAACTAACTAAAAATAAATGAATATTCACTGCAGACAGAAAATAATTTTCATTCAAAACACAAATATCAATGAACAAAATGGATCAGGTCCTACCTCATATAGCTTGCCTTAAAATGGTGATGAGGGGCTGGAGGGACAGCTCAGCCGTTAAAAGCTAGGCTCACAACCAAAATAAAATGATGATGGGAGTAGGGTGACACACAGAGTAAAACGTTTTTCCTCTTTTTTTTTTTTTTTTTGAGACAGGGTTTCTCTGTGTAGCTTTGAAGCCTGTCCTGGAACTTGAACTCACTCTGTAGCCCAGGCTGGCCTTGAACTCACAGATATATAGCCTGTCTCTACCTCACAAGTGCTGGGATTAAAGACGTGTGCTACCATACCACTGCCTGGCTGTAAAATGTTTTTCAATACCAACCAAGTCCTTACAAACACTAGAGGTACAGTAATACAATGATTTCATTTAAAGACCCAGGATTTTTTAAACCTCATTGCCCTATAGGTATTATTTTATAAAGCTCTTCTAGGAAATCATTTTATCTCACAGAGCTATAGATACTTTCATCTCCCAACATACAAAAAACCCTACATTTAAATACTGAGTACTTTTTAATATTAAAAAAGAATAAAGCTTATTCTTTAAGTTATCATTTTCTCTCTTTCATTTAATCTTTTTTTGTTTTACTTTTTGTTGTTCTTATTTTTATTTTTCAAGATAGGCTTTCTGCATGTAACAGCTCTGGCTGGAAATTATTTTGTAGACCAGGCTGGCCTCAAACTCACAGAGGTCTGCCTGCATCTGCCTCCCGAGTACTGGGATAAAATGGGTACACCACCCATTTTGGTTGATTGCATAATAAAGTGTTTTTTATATTTTATACTTTTGCAATTTGAATATCTCCTTAAAGAAGATTTGGTTGCATCTTATTTTTCTTGGAAATTATGTCTAACAACTCTCTGCCTTTTACAGGAAATGCTTGGTCATTATGTTTAGATTCATTATTAAAATAATACCTATTGATGTTACCATAATTTTATTTTTTGTTTTGTTTATACAATGTCTAAACTTAAACTTTCAGAATGACACTTAGCAAGGTATGATGTACAAGAGAATTTCTAGATCAAATAATAGTTTCTAATATCAAACCCATAAAGTTACGCTTTATCTTTAGTCATATTATATTATTAATAAAAGAGGAATGTTCAATTGCAAGGAAAATAAGTTTAGGTGTATCTCTGTAAGGGGTGCATGTCAGGTAAATTGGGCTTAAATCAGTTTTTTTAACCATATCATGATGACTTACTAGTTTGAGAATACTAAAGTTTAATAATTGTGAAAGTTGCATGTTTGTCAGGGGTAAGTTGGAGACCTGAAAAAATAAATATTCTCAACAAATTCAAAAATATAAAACATTCATAAACTGGGCGTTTTATCATCATGGTAGTTTGGATGTAATTGGCCCCATAAACTCATAGGGAGCAACACTCTTAGGAGGTGTAGCTTCTTTGGAATGGGTGTGGCCTTGTTGGAGGAACTATGTCACTGGGGGCAGGGCAGGCTTTGAGGTCTCTTTTGCTTAAGCTTCCCTCAGTGTGACTGTTAGTCGACTTCCTGCTGCCTTCTGGTCAATATATAGCCAGCATCATGTCATGTAGCCTGCACATTGCCACATTCCCCATCATGATGACAATGGACTGAACCTCTGAAATCATAAGCAAGCCACCCCAAGTAAATGTGGTAAGAGATGCTGTGGTCATGCTGTCTCTTCACAGCAAAGAAAAAAAAAAAAACTAAGACAGTCATGAACAACTAAATTCCATGACTGGAAATAACACTTCCTTTTCCTCCTCTTTTGGAGTTGGAAACACTCTGAGCAAGAAAGGATTTCCTCCTGTAAAATCTTTTCAGTGTGAAAAATAAAAGGAAGGAATACAGTCATTGGGTTAAATTATGAGACAAATTAATATGGAGGGAAATATTTTAACTGTAGATAAGGAAAATTGGGATCCAGGGTAGTTATCACCAAGTTAAATTAACAGTATAAAATGTCTTGAGATTTTGACTGTTTCAGACTAAAATTAATGCAGATAACTCTCATTAACTGAGTCCACGTCAAACTACAGTTGCTCTTCGAATTATTTGAAACATCCTAGATGTTACAAGGATTCTCATTACCAAAATGAAACATCTGAAAAAACTAATCTATAAAAAGGTTGACTTGACTTCAAAGTTTGGGAGGTTTCAGTTTATAACTGATTGGCCCTGTAAAAGACACGATAGTGAGAGCATGTGGCAGAAAATGGCATGGACTATGTAACAAGTAAATATTAATGCATTTATTGTAATGGAATATTTTGCTAGGATATATCTAATAATACCTTTCAAGCTTACAGATTCTAATAATATAGGATGAGACTTCTATTTATTATATTATATGGATTAATTTTGTGTTGTTTTGAATTAACACATAGTAATTGTACAGATGTATTGGGTACAGACACAGTGCAATATTTCAACAGACATGTATTGTTTAACAATCAGATAATGGTAACTGGGACATTTCCATTACACATTACAGGCTACATTTGGAATCACAGCAGCTGTGGTTGGCTGCACAAGATCTATACAAGTCACAAAATATTCCAACACAGAGGTAAATAGGAGATAATGAACCCTTACCCCTTGTCTAAGGATATGGCCCCTTCTAGGTCAACCAACACCAGTAGTTGGTCCTATACCCAAAAGTGTATGGACAGCATAAAATTGATGAAGTGTATTACTTTTTCTTTTTTAAAGAAAGGGGACATGAAATTGTTAGGAAGTGGCAGGGTAGGGGGAAGAGTAGGCGGTAAATAATCAAAACAGTTTGTATGAATGCATGAAACTCTCAAGAACATAGTAAAAATGTTATTTTTTCAAAAAGACATGAAACTGGGGCTGCAGAGATGGCTCAGCCATTAAGAGCACTGGCTGCTCTTCCAGAGGTCCTGAGTTCAATTCCCAGCAACCACATGGTGGCTCAACAGTCATCTCTAGAAGGATCTGATGCCCTCTTCTGGCATGCAGGCATATATACAGATAGAGCACTCATACACATAAAATAAATAAATCTTAAAATGAAGACATGAAACTAGCCCCCACAAAGAAAGTGATATAAAAGTACAATATACTTAAAATAAATAAAAAGCAACAAAAACAAATTCTAAATGAATGTGATAAATTTAGCAATCATATACATCAAAAAAAGATTTTCATATCATCCCTACAGAGAGAGGGAAAAGAATGATCAAAATATGTTGCATGAAATTCTCAACAATTAAATTTAAAAAATTGCATTTTTTAAAAAAGAAAAAGCGATTTTATGATGAGAATTGGCCTTTGGATATATTTTAACTTCAAATATGCTTTATATGAAAAAGATGAATAGGAAACTAAACCAGTTAGGAAAATTGCTTGTACAAATGCTTCAATATTTCCGGAAAATGATACATATGAAAATATATGAATACACTGAAACTGACAAGTCAAGTGTTTCTCAGTCTCAAAATTTTATCAAGAAAGTTCTGGAAGGTTTCCTGAAAATGCTCATTAAAACTAAATCATATGAAATGCTGTGGGTCACCACAGATTCATGGGCTTCATTCTACTCTCTGCTGCCAAATGCATCTTCTCATTATAGACACAGAATTGGGAAGATGTTGAAGACATTAGTCTTAATAAGGTCATTTATTTTATTCTAGATGGTGACAAGAGCTAGCATGACAAATAAAAGGAAAGAACAGAGAAACCAATGGGATTTGTGTAAATGACAAGAAAGCATCAAGTCATAAGAAGCTCATTCTCCAGCTAAACTATCAAAATTTAAATATATCCTGCTTGTTAAGGGTGCCTATAGGAAAATCTCATTTACCCATTACTCAAAAACTGGCATTTTAAGAATATATTTCCAAAGGATTTATTCTCTGGGAACCTCTATTATCATGGGAATCAATAATGAAAATCTTAGTCTTGGTTTCCTTCGTGCAGTCTGTGTCAGCAAAGATACAAAGCAAAAGGTGGTAGACCTGAATCTCTGGAGGTTTCTTCTGGTTACCACAGGTTTGCACTTTGCTTTTAACATGCATTAAAAAATGTTGAAATGAATGAATGAGTTGTTCTTTGTTCAGTGTACTTATGACATGTCAGCAAATAAAGAGACATGTTCTCTAATGGCCACAGTTTTCAAAAGGAAAATAGGATTACTAGCTTTCATTCACCAAATAAACACTCATTGAAAGCCTAATATGTACCAAGTGCTCTGGTAAAGCCCTAGAATAAGAATCAAATGAGGTAGACATTGCAATCAAGGGAAAGCAGATACTAAATAAACTAGAATGTTGTAAGTATATAACAGTCTTCTTCAAATACCACAGCACAACTGGCTTAAAAAGCATAAAATGTTTTCCATGGTTCTGAAATGCCAGCAGAGTCAGCTTTTGAAGATCTTCCCTCCTTGGTTTGTAAATGGTAGCTTTTTTGCCATGTTCTTATATTATACCTCTGCATCTCTGTGAGTAACACGGAGTGAAGGGAGTCCTGTGGACTTCTCTTCCTACTCTCATAAGAATGCAAGCTCTATGGATTATAGCCTCATTGTATGATGTCATTTTAACATTAACTCTAAGCCTGAGTCATAAAAGCCTTACCTGCAAATTCATTTAAATGAGTGGTAGGGCTTCAACATAATAATCTGGAAGACAAAATGTCTCCATAGTGCATGATACAGAAAATTTGCTGTACAGTATACTTTCATGGCATACCTAGGGGTGTAGTGTTCTAGAAGCTATTTAACCTCAGTTTGAAATAATTTAGTTTGGACAAGACTAAGAGGAGAGAAGCAACAGCAACATATACAATGATAACATATGGCAGGACTAGAGAGCTGGTTAAGCAATGAAAAGCACTAGTTGCACTTGTTGCTCCAGCAGAGGACCCAGGTTTGATTCTCAGCACTCACATGGTGGCTCATAACCATTTGAGTCCAGTTCCAGGGGATCCACAAAACACTAATACATATAAAATAATGAAATAAATAAACCTAAAAAGATACATGGCAAATTCAGAGAAATGGGATAACCTCAAAGTGTAGCATGAATCTTAAAAGTTCCTATTAATAAAATCAAACCTGAACCAGGTATTGGGGTGAACTGGAAGATCAGAGAACCAGAACAAGCCACAGCTACCTCACCTCACCAGATCCTCCGGTGGTCTTGTTTCCTCAGACTGGTGGCCTCTGAGTCCTCATCCAGAATGGGTCTCAGCTGAATTGCTGCTCGAAGCCTGAAAGCTTAACCAGGCCAAATGCTTAACCAGCCAAATGCTTAACCAGTCAAATGCTTCTAGTTCCTGGTCTTCATGCCTTATATATCTTTCTGTCTTCTACCACCACTTTCTGGGATTAAAGGCTCACTTCTTGGGATTAAAGATGTGTGTCACCTTGCCTGGCTGTTTCCAGTGTGGCCTTGAACTCACAGAGATCCAGAAGGATTTCTACCTCTAGAGTGCTAGGATTAAAGGTGTGTGTGCCACCATCTTCTAGCCTTTGTATCTAGTGGCTGTTCTGTCTCTGACCCCAGATGAGTTTATTAGGGTGCACAATATTTTGGGGAACACAATATCACCACATCAAAGTAGTTGGAACAGAGAGGGAAGCCAAGTAGATAGGCAAAGGACAGAGCACATTAGAATTCTCATTAGAGGGGCAAATTCTAGCTCAAAAGCAATGGGAAGCCACTTCATGACTCTCAGAAAAATATGGCATAGCTATATAGAAGGGTTGTATATAGATACAACTCTTGGACATACATGCACTCACAGAACTAAACATCCTACTTCACAGATACTTGCTCATCCATGTTCATTCCTGTTTTGTTCAAAACATCTAGGGATTGGAAACAGACTAAATGTTCTTCAACTCATTAATGGATCACTGTAATGTACCATGTACACAATGGAATTCTCAAAAACTGTAAAGAAAAATGAAATGTACAGGAAAATAGATGAAACTGAATAATATTATATGAAGGAAGTTAACCAGGTATTACAAAGATAAATATTCCCTGCTCTCCCTCATCTATAGACCTTAACTTCTAATTTTTATATACTTGTTTTTTATTCATGAGTGAATGTAGAAGCAAGGCAACTAGACTGGGATCCATGGAACTGAGAGGCAAACTTTAATGGAGGCTGGTGAGGAGGATAATAGAACATGAATGATATGAATTAGAAGGAGCCTTACTAGCAGTGGAAGGACACAAGTACGGGATAGGGGTGGGAAGTTAGGTAAATGGAATAAGCACAAAGAGGTGAATCAAAGAAAACTAAATATGTTTGAAAATTCCATGAAGACACCCTTTCCTTTTATGCTAGTTAAAACATTAAAATATGAAGGTTTCAGCCATGATTTTTGAATGTATATAGTCCTACATACTTAAAGTCCTAGAAAATCTTGGTAGATGGCCTCACTCTGCCAAGAACTTACACATTCGACTTGCAATTGAAGTGTGAGATTGAATTACTCTCATGTCTTTTTATGGAGGAAATGTGTAAAAGGAAGGGAAATGCTACAGTGGGTTTCATGCTTCCTTTCTCTTTTTTTCTTATCTACATAGATAGCCATATTTAAATTTGACTTAATAGCATGGTAATTTGTACTATTAAATTAATATTTCTTAGACACTATAGGGCTCTGCCCTAAATGGGACATATACACCACATCAACTCCCCAACCCTTAAGGATCTTCATTCACAGAAGAGGGGGCAGAAAAAATGTAAAATCCATAGGTGGTAGCCAACAAGGGAAACAGACACAGCGGGACAGGTACACATATGAACTGACACTGATTGTGAGAGCATACACAAGGTCCCAACAAGCAGAATCCCAGCACAGAAGAGAGAAAGTAGGCACAAAATCCCTCCCCTAGCTGAATAGCTATTGACATTTGATAGCTGCTAGGAGAAGGAGACTTGGTTTTCTTTAGTGATGTGACACCTGGCAGGTTAATCATATGGCAGGGGAGGCTCTTCATCCAAGACTAACTGAGAAACACAAAATGGAATTATATGGGGAAGAAAAAAAAATCAAAAAGAAATCTCAAAGTTGGCTGGAAAGGGATGAGAGGGTGATTAGGAAGTAGAGAGACAGGTGAATATGTTTGAAATGAATTAATAAAATATTGTTTAAAATATTGATATTTCTTCATGATATTCTTAATGTAAGCCCATAAGGCCCATTGTTATCAAATGTAATCCTTAAAATAATTCCATGATTCAGGTTCCTATTTTTCTTTTACAGGTCACAAAACAAAGCTTTGAAAACTGGTCCAAAATATGCCACAGATAGAGAAATTGTAAGTAAAGGTGTGATTCAAATTCTAGCAGGACAAGCTACACCGCATTCTTCGCTAGCAGACTGTTTGCCCTTACAATGGACAATCTAGTCTCAGCCCCATTAGCACCACAAGCTGAGGCCTTGCAAAGAAGAAACCCAGTCCTTCCCTGTTTGTGTTGTTGCATTTGTATTTGCTGCCCTTGCAGATTAGAGAAGCAGCTAGCTGCTAGAAAGAATGCAAAAATCAAAGGGTGTAACCTATTTCACCCTCACTGGAGAAGAGGCGAGGACAATGAGTTTTTTTCCATCAAATGTCTGTCAATAGAGTCCTTCACCTTACAAAGCAGAAGGCCATCTGGTCCCATATTCCAGCTGCAGAACTGTTAAAAGAAAATAATAGGAGATAGGAAAATGCCTTCCAATGTTTAATTCAACTTACAGTACAGATTGAACCTAATTTTCTTAACAGATATAATGGTAGTGGCAAATTATTAACAATTTGAATTTCATTAAAAATTTTGGTAATGTATTATATTAAGGTTATATTAGCTAGAGGACACACAAACTATAATCTAGCATCAAAAATACATTTTAATGGCCTTATTGTGAGCATAGATGTTTCAAAATGCCAAGTCATTTGATAAAGAGCCTGATTACAGTCAGATTAGAATAAAGAATAATGGCCTTATTCAAGTATCTATTGTTTTAAAATCCCTGGTGAGTCTTCACTTCTCTGAAATCAGATGGGAAAGTTTTGTAAGCTTTAGAGTTTGAAGAAATAAATAAATAAATTCAAAAACCTAATGTGGCCAATTCGAGAAAATAAAAGGGAAAAGATACATTTTTAGCAGATCAGGGATAAATCAATGACTTACTAGTTAACATATGATAGTGGGAAAGCTTGTTTGGACATAATGTCCCATAAACACAGGCTGAAAGATGGCTTAGTCATGTAAGCATGAGGACGGTAGAGCAGACCAATAGCACCCACATAAAAACCTGGTACAGCTTCATGCATCTCTAACCCCAATGCTGCAAGGGTAGAGACAGATGAGTCCCCGGCACACAAATGTCACTCAGTCTAGCAAGTCAGGGTTTTGTTTTGTTTTTGTTGTTGTTGTTGTTGTTGTTTTGAGACAGGGTTTCTCTGTGTAGCTTTGCGCCTTTCTTGAATCTCACTTGGCAGTCCAGGCTGGCCTCGAACTCATAGAGATCCACCTGCCTCTGCCTCCTGAGTGCTGGGATTAAAGGTGTGCGCCACCACTGCCCGGCCAAGTCAAAGGGTTTAATGAAGACACCCTGTCTAAAAAAATAAGAGGAAGAAATATCAAGGATAACTGACTTCAGCCTGTAACCTCAACTTGCATATGTACACACATGAACACACATACATTCACATATATCATAGTCTGAGAAGAGATGTGGGAGTAAAGTGAGGATTTGTTTACAGTAAATAAGACATTAAAGGAAGGGTGAGCAGGGGTACATTTTTCCCGTTGACACAATAAATGAGCAGATGCTGAAAATGTAAGGGCCTCTGCTCCTGTGAAAATGATCCTTTATTTTCAGACACTAGCAATTATTAAACCTGAAGCCTGCTATGGGTAACTAATGAGGGCAAAGCTAAGCCAGGGAGATGGCTCAGTGGGTAAAGTCTTTGATGAGTAAACAGGAGGACCACGCCCCCCCGCCACACACACACACACACACACACACACACACACACACACACACACACACACACACATAAAATGCAGACCAGTGTTGGAGGCAGTCTTCAGATCCCAGGGGCTTGCTAAAGAGCAAGCCTTGCCTTAACTGGTTAGTTCTAGGCCAAGGAAAAGACACCAAAGTTTGTCTGTCCTCTAGCTTCCATATCAACACATACATGCAAGCAAAAATAGAGATGAAAAATGATCAAAACTAGTGAACATTAGACATACATTGAAGCATATATCTATTAATTACAGCACTTGGGAAGCCGAGCATGAAAATTAGGAGTTCAAGGCAAATATCAGGTACACAAAATGTTTGAGACCTGCCTGATTTACATGATGCCTTGTCTTAAATACAAATAAAACTGATCAGAACACTTTAATTACAGAAGCTCTAAGGAGACAGCTTGTAAGTACTTCAATATAAACAGCAATATGATAAATAAGTGCATAAGTTTTCCAGTCTAACAAAATATGGCTTAAGGCCATTTCCTAGTCTATAAAATAGGTCAAAACATTATTAACCTTATATGATAGTTATGAGGATTAGGTAATGTTAAGAACCAGGTACATAATCAGCACTTATCTTTGAAGGTATCAGAAGCACTCTAGCAAATGTTCACAGCTATAGACCTTCTTGTATTTATACTGATAAGCTTTTAAGAGGGTGAGAAGCATACAAGCGGTGCCTAGACATGCTCTTATGTTACTGTGGTTGCTTTTAGCTCCCAACACTGGCTTTCAGGTGTGTATAACATTCTGAGGGGCTCCTGGATAATTATATACTGTCTTTGTCCAAAATAGACTTAGAGGTATCTTATGATAAGTTAGCTTTAGAGTCTATCTTTATTTGTTACCTTACCAGAAAGCTGAAGTTTGTCATTTACTCTGTGTGCCACAAATACATAATTTGTTGGTGCATCAGTTAACTTTTCTTAAATGTGAATGGTAATAATAGAATGTTAGTATTGTGAGTATGAAATTAACTAGTCCATGTCAAGTCCCAGAAGCAAACAGTAAATAAAAATTAATTATTTGCATTTCTTTCATCTGTTCTCTTAAAAATTCATGGAGCCAGAAATATGGTGCAGGGAATTGGACCATTTGCTGGTTCTTCAGAGGACCTAAGTTCAGATGCTAGCACCCAAATCAGACTATTCACAACACCCTATAAGCCTAACTCCATGGTGTGCAACCCCTCTTCTGGTCTGCACAGCATCTTGATTCACATGTACATATACACGCATACATACACAACTGAATAAAAACAAAAATAATTGTTTAAAAATGTACTAAAGCATACTTAGATGTAGTAGATGAAATACATATCAACTCAAGTACAGTAATGACTTCAAACTGTGAGCATAATTTCTTTAAGGGGGCAAAGAGGTGGGCAGGTGGAGCATGCCACTACACCTAGCACTTGGGAGGTAGAGACAGTAGGGTTTCTGACTTGGAGGCCAGCCTGGTCTACACAGTTCCAGGACATTCAGGGCTACACAGAGAAACCCTATCTCAATTAGTTTATTTCAAGAGCTGTAAATTAGGTAAAATAAAAAAGACTACGAGAAGATATGTTTCAGACTGCTCCCCTCTCTTTATTTTCATTTATATATCATTACCCTATACCCCTCAGAAAATTTAGTTCATCAGATAACTAGACATATATTCACTGTGTATAAAACCACACCATGTCAGGCAGTGGTGGTGCATGCCTTTAATCCCAGCACTCAGAGGGCAGAGATAGGCAGATCTCTGAGTTCAAGGCCAGCCTGGACTACAGAGTGAGTTCTAGGACAGCCATGGATACACAGGGAAACCCTGTATTCAAAGGAAAAAAACAACACTACAACACTACACCAATGTGTCCCTGTCATTTAAAACAAATACCTAAATTTATTCTGCAGCTAAAGGACTACGTAAATGACTTAACACAGGGCTGTCCTAAGTTTCCCAAATGTACAAAATAGAACAGAGTCTAATAGTTACAAATTTCCTAAATTACTTGAATGTGGGTGACATTAAGCAGGAAAGACTACTAACTCAGAAATCTTTCATTCTAGTTGAAATAATTCTGGTATAATATTTAATTTTAATACTTTGGATAAAATATTGAAGGTATTAATTTAGGATCTTACCAGTCTATACTAAAGCTTTGACATATCCACAACTGCATGCTTCCATGTGAGTCTTATGGCAGTTGCTACGCTTTGTTAGTCCTGGCTCTGTTAGTTGAATATCTTTCTATTTATTTCTTCAATACATTCATAGAAATTTAGGTGCTTAAATTTTAAGATCCATAGTTATTGAATAAAAAACACAACAATGTAACTTTATGAGACAGTGTTCATTTAAGGTTTTCCACTACCAAGGATCATCTTCATTAATATTTATTTATTTCATTTTTTGATTATGAGTGTTTTGTTCACATATATATCTATGTACCAGACCCATGGCTGATATCCATGAAGATCAGAAAAGAGCATCAGTTGAGACCTGCTAAGTAGGTGCTGGGAATCAAACCAGGTTCTCTGCAAATCAAATGCTCCTAACTGTTGATGAATTTCTCTATTTTACTTTGTGAATAGGAGGTACACGTACCACACTTCATGTGTGGAGGTAAGTTCTTCCATTCTACTATGAGGATTCCCCTCAGATCATCAGGATCTTACCAACTGAGGCATCTCACCAGCCCAATGATGTCCTTTTGAATGTGTGACATAGGGAACATTTGTGGCTCTGGGTAAGAATCTCAACATTTCTTTTTCATCATTTGTTTGGGGGCACTGGTGCAATTCTTTTTTTTTTTTCTTTTATTCTCTCATATATTACATTCTGACCACAGTTTCCCCTTCCTCTACTCTTCCCAGTCCCCCCATCTCCTCTCT
The DNA here is from genome assembly GCF_049852395.1 of Peromyscus maniculatus bairdii. Classification (NCBI taxonomy): domain Eukaryota; kingdom Metazoa; phylum Chordata; class Mammalia; order Rodentia; family Cricetidae; genus Peromyscus; species Peromyscus maniculatus. The sequence goes on along the minus strand of NC_134875.1, from coordinate 40,512,704 downwards.
CCTCTCATTCCCTTCAAAAAAAAAGAGCAGTCCTCCCAGTGATATCCACTGAACATGGCCTATGAAGTTACAATAAAACTAGGCATAAACCCTCATAGGAAGGCAAGACTGGGAATTCAAGATACATACTGAATTTAGCTGTGTCTCTCTCAAAAATTTTTACAAATATTAGCTGTAAATATATGGTGAAGAGTCATTAATGTAGGACTGACTGGTTTTTAGTAGAGCAATTGTCTAGCATATGCAGTTCTCTGGATCCAACTCCCAACATGACACACATAAAATATTAGATACACAGTGCTCAAACAATGTTAGCTTAATCGGAACCTACATTGGAAAGTGATGAATCATGGAAGAAGAAAAAGTAAAAGTTCTGCACTTCTAAGCATAAATTTTCACAAAGAATAATACACATATATTCAGCTAAACATACATCATAAAATAATAAAACAACAATTAATGAAATGTAATAAAAACCAAGAAGTTTTTGAGAAAATAATAGACATTCTTTTTGGATATGTGGCTGAACACACAAAAATTATGTACAATCCCCAAAGCCTCATATGTTTAAATACTTGGTCCCCAGTTGGTGAAACTGTTTGGGAAGGTTTAATAGGTGTAGCCTTGTTGGATGAGGTGTATCACAGCAGGGAGTAGGGCTTTGAGATTTCAAAACACTTGTAGAACTCTCTGCTTCCTGCTTCATGTTCTGCTGGTTGAGATAGGAGCTCTCAACTGTTTCCTGCCATTATACCTTGTTTTACCACAATGGTCAATCTTCTGGAACCATAAGCCTAACTAAATTCTTCATCTGAAAGTTGTTGCCATCATGGTATTTTATCATAATAATAGAAAATTTACTAAGACATAGGGTAACATGGTAGTAACCAGAAGCAAGAAAAGTTCTCTCTCTTTCTCTTACTCTGTGTGTGTTGTGTGTGGTGATGGGCAATGTGCTGATGTTCAAGCAGTGCAGTTTCAAGGAAGTTAGAGAAATAAATGTTAAAGTTCTATTTAAAAAAAAAAGAAAAATATAAAGATAACCGGAAACCACAATTAACTGAAATTGGCCCTGTAGATACCTTGGAAACTTCTATAACATATGTACTATGAAACAACAGGCAACAAGATTATGGCACTAGCAAAAGGAACTGGGAACAGAAACAGACGAATAAATCTAGAATACTGTCTCAGTTACCTTTCTATTGCTGTGAGAAGACACCATTTAATTGGGTGCTTGCTTAAACTTTCAGAGAGTTAGGCCTTGATCATCATGATGAGGAACATGCTACTAGAACAATAGCTAAGAACTTACATCCTAATATACAGGCAGCGAGTAGAGAAAGAGAGATGGGGCCTATTGGTGTGGGCTTTTGAAACTTCAAGGCTCACCCTCAGTGAAACACTTTCTCCAACAAGGCCAAACCTCTTCATCCTTCCCAAACAATTCCACTAACTGGAAACAAAGCATTCAAACATATGAGCCTCTAGATGCTAGTCTTACTCAACTACCACAAATACTTAAAGTATTTTTTTTTAGTGAAGAAGTAGCCTATCAAACAGACACCATATAATACCTATCCATTAAACATTTCCTTTTATAGTTGTTAGTTCTGAAAACCCAAAAGCTCAGAAAGGAATGATTATTTCTAAGTTTATAGTACTAGAGAAGAAAGTAAACACAAATCATTCATACATGGATATATTTCCATTTATTCTGATTATACCCCAAAAACCCGAACCAAATATGAGCAAAATTTAATGAAATAAAATAGAAAATAAACTTCTCAGCAGTTGAGGCACACACTTTTATTCCCAGAACTTGGGAGGTAGAGGCAGAAGGCTTTCTGATTTCAAAGCCAGCCTGGTCCACAGAGCAAGTTTCAGGACAGCCAGGGTTACAGAGACACTTTGTCTCAAAAAAAAAAAAAAAAACTACTAAAAAAATACTGTCTGAAGCATTCAAAGTCCCCCTAATGCCATGTGACTCAGGCAGATTAAAGACACCCACAGGGCAGCCTGGGTTCTCATGGTTCAGGCTGCTTAAAGCATCCATATGCCTACCCAGTGCCAATATGATGAGCAAGTATACAGTCGTGAAATGGAAGAGAAAGAGAGGTGGAATGGTTCATGTGCTAACAGGGAAGTTCTGAAGAAGCAAGGGCTGTGAGAAATGGGCTCATGTTGGCAGCCTGCTTGCCATCTAGGACCAGGGTGACTTCTGGGCCTGGGCTGCTGCCTATGAGCATGTTGGCATCTGTGACAGCTGGGGTCTGTGTTGACATCATGACTCATGTTGTCATAAAGGTCAGGGGGATGCTCAGGGTATCAACAGCCACCTGTGGCCATTTCAATGTACAACGTTCGTGCTACCACCAGGGCCATGCTGATCTAAGTGAACTATGCTGGAAATGGGGTCATGATGACATCCAGGCCTGGGCTGCTGCCAGGGGCCATGTTTTGGTCCATGGCTCTACCTCAGCCAGGGTCTCCTATTACCACTGAAGGCCATGCAACCATGCCAGGTATAAGACATAACCTGAGGCCAGGTAGGGATCCGAGGTTCATGCTGCAGCCAGAGCCAAAGAGATCTGAGTGACCTGCACTGACACAAGCTGATCTGGTGACATTCAGGCCTGGGATGCAGCTGAGGACTATGTCTGGGTCCATGGTCCTACCACACACAGGGTCTATCTTCTGTGGCCTGTGGTGCCACCAAAGGACACACGGATGCCCAGGATCTAGGCCACAACCTTGGCCATGTTGGCACCTGAGGGCCTTGTCACCAACAGGGCCACACCAATTTGAGTGTTGTCTGAACCAGGGCTGCTGCTGAGGGTCATGTCTGGGTCCTTGGCCCGAACACAGTCAGGATCTCTGTTGACATCTGTACCTGCTGATACCATCAAAGGCAATGCCAATGCCAGGGGTCTGGGCTGCCACCTGGGGCCATGGTGACATCTAAGCTAGGGATGCTACCAAAGACCATGTCTGTGTCGATGGTCCTACCACTGCCAGGGTCTGTGTTGATATCCATGGCCCACAGTACCACCAAAGGCCACATGGATACCCCGGGTCTGGGCTGCACCCTGTGGCCATGTTGGTGTCTGAGGGTCATGATGCCACCAGGGCCATGCAAATCTGGGTGGCCTTCACAGCCACATGGGGTCATGGTGTTGTCCTTGCCTGGGCTACTGCTGTGGTCCATGTCTGGGTCCATGGCACAACAGCAGCCATAGTCTGAGCTGATGTCCATGGCTCATGTTACCACAGGGGCTCATAGGAACCATGTGTGTTGAAATCTGAGGGCTGTGCTGAGCCAGCCCTGCACCTCACTGGCCCTGAAATAGCTTTCCCTGTCCCTGGCTGGTCACTGAAGCAGGAGAGCTGCCTTTGTCTTCCCAGATAGCCACAGGATCTCCATGAGGACCCAGTGATGATGGTATGCCAGAGGCCTTGAAACAGACCAACGAACATTTTGTGCATGGGGCTAATTGGACAAAAGGGTATACTGAGCGACACACTGCATCTCCCAGTGCCACTAGAATGAATGAAGAGGTGTTGGGAAGATGGGGGAATCAAGGTAGGTTCTTCATGTTTTTTTTTTGTTTTGTTTTTTATTAATTGAGGGAGCATGCTGTAAGGGTATGGGGCAGATATGGAGTGACTGTGAGGTGAGCGAGATTGGGATGCATCGTGTGAAATTCCCAAAGAATCAATAAAGAATTATGTAAAATAAAATAAAATAAATCTCACTTTTTAAAGACATGGAAAAATAAGACTAAAAGATCTCCACAAAATAAAGCCATCTCAACAGGGGCTAAAAGAATTTTGAGAATGAGAAATATAATCATTAAGAGTAAATAGTTGGGACTGGAAATACTTCAGTGGCTAAGAGTGCTTATGACTCTTCCAAAGGACTAAGGTTCAGTTCCCAGTACCCACATCAGGTAGTTTATAACTGCTTGTAACTTGAGTTCTAAGAGAACCAATGCCTTCTTCTGGTTCCTCTGGCTCCTCTGGCACCCGCAAATATGTGTATCACATAGATATACTCAATCACACACACATATACATAAAATAATACAGTTTAAAAATATTTTAAAGACCTTCATACATCATAATTTTCATAAATAGAAATAGTTTACAATGGATTATAATGCAATTTATAAAACAGCATATTGGAGGTCACTGACAAGTAAAGGGTCAACATAAAGAGAATAAGAGATCTTGGCCCTAAATGGGACATAGATATCACACCCCTGTTTCTAAGATGGAGGGATCTTCTCATAGAGGGTACAAAACCAAAAGGAAGTAGATAACTTCAAGGAAACTTTCTTTTTTCAGATACAACAAGGTGGATACACATATAAACTCACAGCAATTGTGACAGCATTAACAAGATCTGTACAAACTCCAGCAAAACAAAAACCCATCATAGAGGGAGGGATGGAGGTGAGCATAAAGCCTCACTCCTAGCTGAGGAGGTACTAGAATGCAATAGCAGCTAGGAGACCGAGAATCAGTTCCCTTTAGTGATATAAACCCTAGTAAGTCAACTACAATGCAGAACAGGCTCCACTCCCAAGAGTAGTTAGGCAACACAAATTGGATGCAATTGGACAAAAAAGAACAAATCTCAAAATTGGATGGGTAGGGAGGATATAGGGAGAAAATAGGAGGAGGAGTTTGGGGAGGGAGATAAATATCATGGAAACTTTCAAAGAATTGGTAAAATTCTTTTTTGAAAAAAAGCAAATGCAATGCAATTCATAAAGCAGCACAATGGAGGCAGCTGAAGAACAGAACACAGGAGGCAGCAGACAACCACCAAGACCAGGAAACGTGACTGAGCAGTCAAGAAATGTAAATGGTAACCAAAGAAGGTCCAAAGTACTTAGAGAAATTGTTGTGTGTATAGTAAGATAGGGAGGAGGCATAATTTAAATAGATTATGACCTAAGAAAGTAAAACACTGTATAATAGCAAAGACTTTAAGTGTACAAGGAGAAAAGAATTTCTAAGAGAATAAATTTAGAATCTTTATACTAGCAGATGGCAAATGGCAATGGCAAAATAACCCCACAGGTATGAGAGCATATAACTGTCTATATAGAAATTATTATTTAAAACTGAAGGGGAAATGCCAGCAATAGGCATCCTAAGGGAATACATGAAAGATGTATTATATAAGGAAGGAAACTAAATACAGAGACATAAGTCAAGATGTAAAAGAAAACAGAAGAAAAAACTATTGCGTATGCTTATGTATTTCGAAAGAATTACTGCCTGAATATTTGACTTTTCAGCAAGGACATAACATGAAATTATTAAAATAAAGCATAAGAAGGGAAAATATTATAAAAATTGTAAAGGCATTACTCCTCATGATTTTAAACATAAAAACTAATTAACTCTAGAATTGATTACATGCAGTAAAAAAAATTTAAAAATCTAAGATTTCAAATTTAGAATAAATAAATAAAAAAAAATATAAAATTTCAAATTCAGAAGTAATAAATAACCAAAAGCAGTAACCTAAACTTAAAACAAAGCAAGAAAAAACTACAAACAGAATAGAATTGGTAAAAATCTTTTTTGAAAAAAAAGCAAATGCAATGCAATTCATAAAGCAGCACAATGGAGGCAGCTGAAGAACAGAACACAGGAGGCAGCAGACAACCACCAAGGCCAGGAAATGTGATCGAGCAGTCAAGAAATGTAAATGGTAACCAAAGAAGGTCCAAAGTACTTAGAGCTAAAATTTAGATTGGGGCATACAAAAATACATGAAAAAGATATAACTAGACACCAATGAAATTGGGACATGGGGGCCAGATAGGATATTTGGTCTTTCAGAGGAGCCAGGTTTAGTTCCGAGCACCCAGCTAGTGGCTCACAAATCTGCAGTTCCAGGGAATCCATCATCCTCTTCTGGCTCCCATACACATGTGGTACACAGACATACATACAGATATACATGCACACATATAAATTTAATGATTAGATAGTTATTCACTACTGAGAATAGGAAAAGTATATATCTGCATATACACACACACAGCAATAGATATATAAGTAAAATATTTTAAAAGGATGCAGAAAGGTTAAAAGTGGGAGAATGTAAAAGATGTTAATGATGAACAAGTAAAAATAATCTAATATATATGACAGTTATAGTTAACATATTTAAGCATTTTACTAAATGAATATTCTTCCTACCACAAAACATCTATACTAATGAATACATTAATTTTCTTCACTACATTAACTAACCATTTTATTATCTATGTATCTGATAACATTTATATATTTTAAATATCCAAAATAAAATTCTGTTTTAAAACAAAATTTATATTGAACAAAAGCTTAATGACATTATTTCAAAATACACAAAAGATAATTAACAAAATGAGTAAAAGCAATTATGAAATATATCATTAATTAGACAAAAAAATTAATAAGTCTGAATTAGTCCGTAACACCTATTTTTAAGGGTCTTATAGTAAAAACTTGGAGTAGATATTGGGGTAAATGCTGAAAGATCAGAAAGACAAAGGAACAAGCCACTGCTACCTTTTACCTCTAGGACTCCTCAGCCTGAAAAAACCCTCTAGCCGAAAGGGCTTGAGTTCCTGTCTCCTCACCCCTTATATACCTTTCTCTGCCCATCCATATTACTTCCTTTTTACTGCTGGGATTAAATGTGTGTGACTTCCCAAATAATGGTAGCAGGAGGCATGAAAGCTCATAAAGGCGTGTGATTATCAAGTACTGGGATTAAAGGTGTGTGCCACCACTTCCTGGCTTTGTTTCTCTCCTAGACTGAGTCAATCTCATGTAGTCCAGGGTGGCTTTGAACTCACAGAGATTCAGATTTCTTCCTCCTGAGCTAGCATTAAAGGTGTGCACCACCACTGCCTGGCATCTATGTTTAATCTAGTGGCTTGTTTTGTCCTCACTACATTAGTCAGCATAATTTTCTATTTTAATCTAAAGGATGGAGACCATGCATATACATTTTTAATCTTCTATGCATTTCTATTGCTGTGATGAAACACCATGACCAAAGCAAGTTTAGGAGGAAAGGGTTTATTGAAGATGTATAACTTAAGTTGATCAAATGAGCCTTATCTATTTTGGAGAGGTACATGGTGTATTATTTTTTTTTCTGTCTCTTAGGAATGAAAGGTTGATTTTGACTCACAATCAAAGGATATAATCTATCATGGTAAAGTCATGGTGGCAAGAGCTTGATGCTGCTGGTCACATTGCAACTACATTCCAGAAGCTGAGAGCCAGTTCCCTTTCTCTTTTTTACTCTCCTTTCTCCTTTTCATTCTTTTCTCCAGTCCATGGAATAGTACCACCCATCACACCTTCTCACCTCAATTAACCTACATGAATCTGGATCTTGTCAAGTGGACAGTGTTGACCATCACACATGACACCACACTCTTTTGGACAGTGTTCATTTGGAATTCTCTATGCACACACGTTAAACATAATAGAATACTAATAATTAGTCAAATAAGGTCATTCAAAGATGCCATATCAAATAGGTCATGTGCTTCACCATAGTAAAAATAAAATAGTTTTAAATTAAATTCGCTTTTAAATTGAAAAGCTTATCTTCAATACTGTCTTAAAATGGAAGGGAAATAGAAATTACAAAATGAATATAAAGAAAATAGATGCTGAAATATTATATTACTCAAAACTGTTCACTTCAGGTAAAGTGATAGTGAAATAAAATTTTAGCTTACTTTACATATGCAGGAACTTTGAAGATTTATTCAAAATATATATTTTAATAAATTAAAACATAAAATGGGAAAAATCCAATAAAAGTTGAAGGGAAAGGTACATTTTACAAGCAAGAGGGAGGAATATAAAAGACAATTAAGGGCTGGAGAGTTGGCTCAGTTGTTAAGAGCACTGGCTGCTCTTCCAGAACATCTGGGTTCAATTCCCAGCACCCACATGGCAGCTCACAACTGACTGTAACTACAGGTCCAGGGTATCCAATACCATCACACATACAAAATATCAGTGTATATAAAATAAAAACAATGAATGAAATTTTAAAATCTATTCAAAAAAGACAATGAAAGGCATCAGCAAGGCAAACAAGACTAGCTAAACTGACAAAGTTCTACCAATATTAAGAGAGAAGCATGACTACACATGAATATGATTTAATTTCCCAAGATATGTTTACATAATTAAATAAGCAATTTATATACTGAAATTGATGCAGGGAAAAATAAATACTCAGAATTATCTCTGCCTTAGTGTTTCTGTTATTGTGATGAAACACCATGACAAAAAGGAAGTTGAGGAGGAATAGATTTATATGTTTTACACTTCCTCATTATAGTCCATCATTGAAAGCAAGAATTGCTTTTAAGTACAAGAATTCAAACAGGTCAGGAATCTGGAGGCAGGAACTGATACAGAGGCCATGAGGGGTGCTGCTTACTGGCTTGCTTAGCCTGCTTTCTTAAAGACCCCAGGATCACCAGCCCATTGATGATGACACCAACGAAAATGGGCCAGGTTCTCCCCAACCAATCACTAATTAAGAAAATACTCCACAGACTTGCCTACAATCTTGCCTCCCCAATCTTATGGAGGAATTATCTAAATTGAGGTTTCCTCTTGTCAGATGACTATCATTTGTGTCAAGTTGACATAAAACTAGCCAGCACTGTCCCAAACATTAGAAACATAAACCCATGAATTTAAAATGTTTTCAGCTTTGGGAGATGGCACAGTCAGTATGAATGCTGTGTTTAGATGCATAGTCCTCATGTTAAAGCTGGACACAGGATAGATAGCTCAGTGATCTTAGCACTGAAGGCACCAACACAGGAGGACCTCTGGAACTTTGTAGCAAGCTTAGCCTAACTAATGAAATGCAGGTTCAGTGAAAGGCTCTGTCTCAAAAACAAGAAAAAAAAAAGCCAGGCAATGGTGTGGTAGTGCATGCCTTTAATCCCAGCACTAGGGAGGCAGAGGTGCTGTGGGATGGTCTGTATGTCAAATTGCTCTGATTGGGCAATAAATAAAACACTGATTGGCCAGTGGCCAGGCAGGAAGTAGGTGGGACAAGGAGAGAGGAGAATTCTGGGAAGTGGAAGGATGAGGCAGAGAGACACTGCCAGCCGCCGCCATGACCAGCAGCATGTGAAGACGCCAGTAAGCCACCAGCCACATGGCAAGGTATAGATTTATGGAAATGGATTAATTTAAGCTATAAGAACAGTTAGCAAGAAGCCTGCCATGGCCATACAGTTTGTAAGCAATATAAGTCTCTGTGTTTACTTGGTTGGGTCTGAGCGGCTGTGGGACTGGTGGGTGACAAGATTTGTCCTGACTGTGGGCAAGGCAGGGAAACGCTAGCTACACAGAGGCAGGCAGATCTCTGTGAGTTCAAGGCCAGGCAGATCTACAGAGTAAGTACCAGGACAGGCTCCAAAGCTACACAGAGAAACTGTGTCTCCAAAAACCTAAATAAATAAATATCCCACAAAACAAACAAACAAACAAACAAGGTGTGCAGCAATTGAGGAAGGTACCCAACATCAACCTCCTTAGTGTTCTACTTTAAATGCAACACAAAAGCTGCTCATATTACTCCTTGATGTCCTTCAAATGGATTCTCTTTCCTTCATGATTGTTCCTTATTATATAACATTTAAACAAAATGCATCTCGACTTGAATGCACCTGAATGCTTCACAGGTTGTTTTTATTTGTTTGTTTGGTTGGTTGGTTGGTTGATTTTTTTGTTGTTGTATTTTTGGTTTTTGATTTATTTGACAACACTGAGAATTAAAGTCAGGGATTTATGAATGCCAGGCAACCCTTCTTCACAAATAGGAACTGATACATTTTCCACAACGATGCTAGTAAATGAAAATGATTGTCTATGCTTTCAGTGAGGACATGGAGGCACAACAGCATAAAACAGCTTAATCAATTTTACAGAACTGAGACGGGAACAGAGGCAGTGCAGCTTATCTCTAATAGTCCTCTGTTATGCAACTGAGGTAACCTTCCAACAATGTAAAACCCATCATAAAATTCCACTAACAAAATACTCTTAATGTTTTTAATTTATGTATTAGTGTGTGACTGCTAGTCTGGATGTACACCATGTGCATGGAGACTTCCAATAAGGCCAGAAGAAAGTACCAGAATGCCTGCAAACTGAGTTACAGAAAGAACAGCAAGTGCTTTTAACCACTGAGCATCTCCACACCCCTCTACAAATATTCTTTATTTGATTACTAATCCTTAGTAAATTTAGTAAATAAAAAAACACAAAGCCCATATAATAACCAACAAAGCATTGCAAACTCTGATTCCTACCTATCTCTACTGTATCATGTCATATATTCTAGTTGCACAGACCTGGTCCCTCTGCTGTGGCTGTCACAAATGCTAATTCTTTTGCTCCTCTTTCCACCTGATTAAGTGTAATTCATGAGTCATGCATCAGTTCAAGCATCACTGCTTCACAAAAGTTATCTCTGATCCCTGTTACACATCATAGAATTTGGCACAGCTATAAGTTTGCCTTTTGTCTGCTTTTATTATTTATGATCATCTTTTCCATTAGACTATGATAGAGGACTAAGATCATGGTTTTTATTTTCTTGTGACTGTATCATTGGAACTTAGCACAGAACTTGATTCAATATGATGTGCCTACTAAAAAAGTATTTGAGGGACAGCAATAAGGAGGGAAGGGAGGAAGAAGAATGGGAAGGAGAAATAAGAAGGAAAAACCGAAGGAAGGAAGGAAGGAATGAAGGAAGGAAGGAAGGAAGGAAGGAAGGAAGGAAGGAAGGAAGGAAGGAAGGAAGAGTAATGAGGCATGGAAGTAGGGGAAAGAAAGAATCCTTAAATCCAAGTTTCTCTGACACCAGAGACTGCTAAATAGTTTCCTATGATGTAAAATGGAAATTTAGTATGATATGAATAGCTCCATTCAAAAGGTCATCAAATATGTATTGAGTATCTGTGATGTGGCAAATACTGTACTAAGGCAAATAGTGGTATGTGCATGTGCATGCATATATAAATGTGTCTGGGTCTATGTGTACACCTTATGAATAATTATAAATAATCACTGGATATTAGAGTTGCAGATTTTTGACAATATTTTGCAATAGAGAAAACAATGATGCTCTAATAAAATATATAGCCTAAATAATTGATGCACTCTATAGAACAAGGAAGTGATTCATGTAGATTTCACATTCTCTTTACTCAATATTTTCTACTATTGCTTCTGGGAAAAAGAGCAGTAATATTTCATCAGTTCTGAGGAAAGGATTTTCAAAGGAGATGTTAAAAATCATTTCCGAACTCTTACTTTATGGTTTTTTTTTTTTTTAGAGATAATACAGATATGGATATGGCTCTCTGGTCTCAGGGCACTGGAAATTGTATTTCTTGGTCATGAAAGTCTCCAAGTTAACATTGGGTCATCTAAAATACTCTTCTTCACCACTTAAAGGAAAAAGTATAAAACATCACACAGAGAATTCATATACAGCTTTTACCTACTTTCTTCCACAATCAAAGGGTATTTATGAAATTAATGGAATTTTTTTGTTGATGTTTTGATTTGGTTTTTCAAGACAAGATTTCTCTGTGAGACATTCCTTGCTGTCCTGGAACTTGCTTTATAGATCAGGTTGGCCTCGAACTCACTGGAATTTGCCTGCTTCTTCCTCCCAAATTCTGAGATTAAAGACATGTGCCAAAGACATCAGATCCCACTGAAGCTACCATTACAGGCAATTGTGTGTGACTTGATGTAGGTGCTGGGAACCAAACTTGCTCTAAACTTCTGACACATCTTTCCAGCCTCTATTGTTAAATGTATTAATTTATTGTACAGGGGTCTAGCTAGACTTTCTCTGCCCCACCAGCCAGCTTCCAATTCACAATGCAGAGACTTATTAATTATGGAAGCTTGGTTGATAGCTTAGGCTTGTTTATAACTAATTCTTATAACTGTAATTAACCCATATCTTTCAATCTATGTTCTTTATGTAGCTTGGTTACCTTTACTTTATAATGCCATTCTGTTTGCTCTATGTCCTTGTGTCTCTTCCCTTCTTCTCAGTGTCCTCTGTACCTAGAAATCCTCCCTAGCCATTGTCCATTCAGGTTTTTATTAAACCACTCAAAGTGACATATCTTTACACAGTGTAATCAAATATCTCACAACACATGGGTGCTTTGCCTACATGTATTCTGTGCACAAAAAAAATGTACCTGGTGCCCACAGAGGGCAGAAAAGGATATCCAATTCCCTGGAACTGGAACTACAGACAGTTGTGAGCTGCCATGTGGGTGCTGGGATTAAACTTGGCCCTCTGGAAGAGCAGCCAGTGCTCTTAATCATCTCTCCAGTCCCTTGACTAAAAAGTTTTGGGAATAGGAATATTTCCAGGAGGTATACCAAATGAAAATAATCTACATTACAGCAGCAGTGACTACTTAGCACCCATCTTGGTTATGACAGAGAGTAGAAACCGAAGAGATGACATTGGTGTTGAGGACAGCACTGGGAAAGAATGAAGGAAAGGACACAAATTGAGACTGTCTCAATTAGGGTTTCTATTGCTGTGAAGAGACACCATGACCACAGCAACTCATAAGGAAAACATTTAATTATGGTGGCTTACTTACAGTTTCAGTAGTTCAATCCATTATCATCATGGTGGGGAGCATGGCAGCATGCAGGCAGACATAATGCTGGTGAAGGAGCTAAGAGTCCTACGTCTTGCAGGCAACAGGAAGTGGACAGAATATTACACTGAACGAAGTGTAAGCAAAAAGGACCTCAAAGCCCTTCCTACAGTAACACACTTCCTCCAGCAAGGGCACACCTCCTAATAGTGCTACATTTTTGGGGAACCATTTTTTCAAACCACTACATTCCACTCCCTGGCCCCAAAAGGCTTGTAGCTATATCATAATGCAAAAATGCATTCAGTCCAACTCCAAAGGTCCCCATAGTCTATCACAGTCTCAACAATGTTTCAAAGTTCAAATTTTCTTCTGAGATTCATGTAATCTTTTAACTATAATCCCCCATAGTCAAGTAAAAGAGCAGATCGCATACTTCCAACATATAATGGCACAAGATATACATTACCATTCCAAAACACAGGGAAGGGAGCACAGTGAGGAAATACTGGACAAAAGCTAAGACTGACACCAGCAAACTGGCAAACTCCAAACTCTGCATCTCCATGTCTGATGTCAAAATGCTCTTCAGATCTTCATCTTTGAAGACTGATTCCACTACCTGTTAGCAGCTTTTCTTGGCAAGTATCTCATAACTCTGGCATCTGGGGTCTCCAGGGGAATCTAGGTTTCAACTTCACAGCTTCATGCAATGGCCTCTCTGGGCCTCCATTCAGGACACCCCTGACACATGTGTGGTCTGAGTGGTCTGAGTTGCTTTCCTTAAGCATGTAGGCAAATTGTGTAACCCTTTTCTTCTATTCTTGACTCTAAAGCCAGAACCATGTTCTGCTGCTTGCTAGGACTAGAACATGATCCCCTCTTTAAATTGCATCTTTACCAGCTTTCTCTTTTTGATTGATATCTTTATTGCCTGTCCTTGAGCTTGCTCTGTAGACCAGGTGACCTAAGCCCACCCCAACTACAACACACTTTCTCTAAGAAGGCCACACCTATTTCAACGTGGACAAACCTTCTAATAGTGCCACTCCCTTTGGGGGCCATCTTCTTTCAAACCACCACACAAAGACCAAGAGGGCTTCTTTCTTGCTTTGACTAAGTTACAAATTTGATCAGGTGTCTCTCATGGCTTGGCCATTCCCAAAGTCCTTGTCTCTGAGACCTGCCCAGTCAAAAAGAAATAACAAAAATCCTTGGCTCTGAGAACCTTATGGCATACAGGCTAGGGTGGTGACACAACAAGGAAAGACCTTGCTGCACCTAGAGCCAGGTGTTTTGGCATGCTTCTGTAATCTCAATGTTCCTACAGTTGGGGTGGAGGAGAGACAGGGGAACAGCAATAAACTCTCAGGCCAGCTAGCTTGGCATACACAGTGGTAAAATAACAAACGTTTCTGTCTCAAATGAGATGGAGGGGAAGACTGAGGCACTTGTGCACTTGAGCTTGCATAAACACAAATAACATGAATGCGCACGTGCATGCATGCACACCCCATGGTATACAGTACTTTGGGCAATATTGTGGCTTCATCTTCCAGCCTTCATTTACAACCAGCACATATGATATGACATTTGTTAAAGTATTACTGATCCATCCAATGAAGGAGCCAGCACTAGAAGAAGGAGAAAATGCTATCCAGCAATGGCTAGAAGATAGCAAGTTCAGCAAACCAGCCAGACATACATGCCATAATTGCTATTACTCATGGTACAGAAATTTCTGGGTGGATTCAGACAGTGATAGATATTGAGGGCAGGCTTCAATGAATCTAATCTCCCCAAACCTTCACCGACTTAGACTTTTCTTTACACAGTTAAAGAGGGTTACTATAAAAAACTGCTACAAAGTCCAAACGAATAGTAGTTTCCTACTCTCATTATCACATTCCACATCCTATCTCTTCCCTGTGTATACTCTCAGGAAGACTGAGAACATTGAAAAAATATGTTTTCATTTGTTTCTAGTGCTATTATTGAATCATAATACTTTCCTTCAAATCTAGAATCAAATATCTGTTCCCTGAAGTTTGTGGTGATATTGTGTTCCCCAAAATATTGTGCATGCTAATAAACTTATCTGGGTCAGAGAACAGAACAGCCACAATATTAAACATAGAGGATAGGCAGTGGTAGTACACACCTTTAATCCTAGCATTCCAGAGGCAGAGATCTACCTGGTTCTCTGTGTGTTCAAGGATACAGGCGAGCATGGAGACTCATGCCTTTCATCCCAGAAAGTGAGCCTTTAATCCCAGGGAGTGATGGCAGAAAGCAGAAAGGTATATAAGGCATGAAGACCAGAAACTAGAAGCTTTTAGCTGGTTAAGCTTTCAGGATTTGGAGCAGAAGTTCAGCAGAGATTCATTCTGGATAAGGACTTAGAGGTTTCCAGTCTGAGGAAACAGGATCAACTGAGGAACTCACGAGGTGAGGTAGCTGTGGCTTGTTCTGCTTCTCTGATCATCCAGCATTCACCCCAATACCTGGCTCTGGGTTTGTTTTTATTAATAAGAACTTTTAAGATTCCTGCTCCAGAAGTTCACTCAGTTTTGTTCTTTTTTGGAAAATATCTATCTTATTTTATGGAGTAGAATCATAGATGCTGACTAATCACATGCCTTCTGTATATAGGTAGGTAGGGGGTGGAAGAGAAGAAGAAGAAGAAGAAGAAGAAGAAGAAGAAGAAGAAGAAGAAGAAGAAGAAGAAGAAGAAGAAGAAGAAGAAGAAGAAGAAGAAGAAGAAGAAGAAAGAGCATTAGAGCATTTTCCATGTCCTGAAATAAGGTTGTGATCCTTGATCACTTGACTAGCTTCTATGTGACACTATGTGTATCACATCCTGACCACTCTAAAACAAGTGACGAATATCAGCCCCATCACTCACTTTTCCTGGTTTATCATATAACATAAGGCAGGACCAAGGAAAGAGCCCTGCTGCAGCAGCAATGTATGATCGAATTACTAAATAGAGCCTTTGTGCTTGAGTCACTGCTGGAAGAAAACTCTACAGAATATCACTCATCAATCAATATCCCCCATCTCTCTCCTTTCTCTTTTTTTTGTTTTTTGTTTTTTATTTTTGTTTTTTAAGAAGGGGTCTCACTCTGTAGACTTGGCTAGCCTGAATCTTGCTATGTAGACTTGGCTCAAATCATCTGCCTATTTCCTTCTCTTCTGGGATTAAAGGCACAGGCTACCACATCTGTAAGCCACCAGTATCTTAATATACTGACATATGCAGGAAAATACATTCTGTCGACAAAGTTGTCGGGCTGTTAACTGCCTAAGTCACTAAATGCTGATCAGTAAGTCCTTTATTCAGTACTCAGCACAGTGTCTAGCATATTAGTAAGGGCTTACTATTCGCTAGGGTATTGTAAGTACAATCTGACAAAAAGAAAACATTTAGCAATATTTCCTTTTAATTATTTTTTGCCCCTATGGCATAGAGTTTTAGTATATAAATGGCTATTTTTATTATTGGATAGTTATTTCACTATCCAAAATGTGGAGAAACTTCTGGAATTTAGGTAGGGTGTTCTGCCTGAACACCAGATGAATTTCTGTTAACTCTAAGTCACATCAGATTCTCTTTCATTGGCCTCTTAAACACTATTAATCACAGCTTTATCTAACCCTGCTTTGATCTCCAGTCTTTGCTTGGCAATTGCTTTTCAATTTGTTCTAGATTCTTATCATAGAGGGAAACAGCAGCCAGAGTAGATCTATCACTTCAAGTAGATCTAACATTTCATAATAGCTTGACCACAGAAAGCCACTAAAGTACTTCAGATGTCACTTGTATTACAGCTTTTGTTGATGGTGTGTCTGAAGGACAGAAGGAAGAGACAGACAGCCACCAAAGCTGGTTACCACAAAATTAATGTTAAAAGGCTCTTCAAATACTATATATATTTTTCATATAACTCCTGGAGGTTCTGTTATTTTTTATGTAAAATGAATGCATGGACCCACCTAAAATCTTGCTCTTTGTAATTTATTTTATGCCCCCACCTCTTTGGACAAAGTGGCACTCTTTGGACACCAACATTCATGTGTGTGTATACACGTGTGTGTGTGTGTGTGTGTGTGTGTGTGTGTGTGTGTGTGTGTGTGCCACATGTATGTTGGTGTCCAAAGAAGCCAAAGAATTACAAAGGTAGGATCTTTTTGCACTAATATGAGGGAAAATATACTTCATAATCTTAAATTTTATTCCATAACTTCTAATGCACCACTTACAGATTTCCTTCAATCATAAGAGCTATAGGAAAGATTATCTTAGGTATCTTAGAGTAGTGATTCTCAAAGTTGCTTTCTAGACCAATAGTTACTGTTTCTGAGAACTGGATGAAATGCACAGTCTTGGGTTCAGTTCACTTCATACATCAATCAGAAACTTTGGGGTTTGGTCCCATAAACTATGCTTTATCAGATCCTCCAGATGATTCTGATGCAGGTTCAAATTTGAGGATATCCAACTTTATTAGTATTGTGAAGATGAGGCACTGTGTGTCCTTCAGCATTTTCAGGATATTGGCTCAAAAGCCCCTCCATCTGCGGATATCCCAGCCCTTTATCTAAATGGTAAAGTATCTACATATACCATATGCATATTCTCCAATTACTCTAACTTAAAATACTTAATACAATGACAGAGATTAGAATGTATTTTAGGGGATAACAATGAAGTAAGATGTCTATACATGTTAAGTACTGAATTCATGGATACAGAATCTGAGGGTACAAAGGGATAGCTGTACATAAAGGTGATGATGGTGGTAGTGGTGTCTGCTACTTCTTAAAACCATTACACAGACTCATACTAATCATTTTAGTATAACCAGACCATTTCGTAGCAGCTATAAACAGGATTGTTATTGTTATTACTATCCTAACTATTAGATATAGAAATGGTACAGTGAATACTAGTAATTGGAAACTGAATATGGAATACCTATAAAGATTTCTCAAAGGGGGCTTATGGTAGTTGGAGTGGGAATGTCCTCCATAAGCTCATGTATTTGAATATTTTTCTCCAATTAGTGGCACTGTTCGGAAAGGTTTAGGAGGTGTGATCTTAGGTGAAAGAACTATGTCATTGGTGGCAGACTTTAAGAGCTTAAGTCATTACCCTCCTTGCAGTTTGCATGAAGCAGTTCAAGATGTGATCCCTTGGTTATCTTCTCCTGCCTCTCTATATGCTGCTGCTTCTACCTACCATGCTTTCCCATCACCATGGACTCTAACCCTCTGGACCCATAATTGAAAAATAAACTATTTCTTCTGTAAATTGAGTTGGTCTCGATGATTTACCACAGCAACAGAACATAAACTAATACAGTGGTGGAAAAAATAACTCAGCAGTCAAGAACACTTGCTGCACTTCAGAGCAGCTGAGTTCAATTCCCAGCACCCATGTCAGGCAGCTCACAAGCACCTGTGACTCCAGCTCATTCATCCTCCAGGGACACCTGAACACACTTGTCATAGACTCACACACATAGACACATACACATAAGCTCAAAAAGTTAAACTACACATTAATCAGTATTTCAATGAGTATAATTTTTGAACTATGAATCAGCTATAACCCTTTCCATGTTACATTTCTTATTCTCCAATAAATCGTTTCTAACATTTGCACTTTTTAATTTTTCTGCCCACCAGCCTGTCAAACAGTTTTACTCATCTGTACATAAATGCGTAGGTACACTGCGGAGTTCAGAAACTTGATGTAATTATTTAGTCAAGTGAAGAATACTTTTGAAATGCAAATAATGACCTCTTCCTTGTGAAGTATCTGTTGTTCTTATAGCTGAGCGTTGCTTTAGAGTATTTAACTAACTATGAAAGGTTGAAAAAAAGTATTCTAGAATGGATTAATTTTTCACATCCTGGCACAAAACACTCCCAGAAATTAAATTTCCACATAGATATTAACACTTTATAAGCATTTAACCATTTGGAATAAAAAAGGATCACAAAAATTGTCTAAGGATTTAGTCTATTGTGGCTGAGTGAAGGTTTCCCTTCCAGAAAAAATAGGAGAAGCAAGAAAAATACCCTAACAATTTCAGGGGAAGAAAACAAGGTACTTTTACTCTACCTCTCCCAGGCTTCTACATACCACCAATGCTCTAATGGTCCATGATGATGTGAGATGTTAACTTAAAAGGCTAGATTAGTCATAATCATCATAATTACCCTGTAGAGGAACCTTTCTCTTACAGAAGGTCATACAGCTACAGAGCAAAATGGGTAAGGGCAACACAACTCCTGAGAGGCTCCATTCACAAAGCAGAGGCGAGAATGAATGCAGCATTATTCTTCTGGGTAAGTTCTGAAAAGTGTGACCTCAGTGGAATGGATGTAGATTTACATAATGCTTCATTTCCTTGGAGCAACTCAAAGGTTGGTAACCATTACATGAGTTCAGACAACATCATTGGAAAGATTAATGGGCCAGGGTATCATTATTTCCAAATAGAGGAGAGTCATGCCAAGGTCACCACAAGATTTACCAAGGAAAATATGTTTACTCATTGGAACTGGTGACTTGTCTCTCAGGCTACATAATAAAAGGAAACCAATTGCACATCACTAAATACTAATCTTTCCAGAGAGACCCGTTCATGTTAAGCAATATAACCAGATAGAGCAGGGAACAGATGAGATTTATAATAGACCTGCTGGTTTACATCCATTGGCAAAGACCATGGTGTCAAAACCCTTTGCTAATGAAGAACTATCCCTCCCTCATGTTGTCACAGAAGGAAAACATAAGGAACCGAAGGGAAAACAGACATTTTTTGCTTCAGAGTCCTGACTGCATTGTCTTTTAGTAAAGTAGTATATTGACAAAATAATTGATTGGGCTGCTTAATACAGCATTAAAATAGCCCCCAGGGCCTGCGTGGAAGTGAGATGAAGGACTTAACCCTAACAACATTAAGGAAATAAAAATCAGCACTTATGTCTTTAACAAGGAAGAACCTCACAAAGATGTAAATGGCTTTTCACAGAGAGATCATTTTCTGAGCATTGACTGATCCTATCATGCAGTCATGTCTTGGCTTAGAATCAAAAGACAAGCTCCCAATCAAAGTTATAGCAGGTAAATTTTATGATTTTCCAAAGAGGGTGAAAAGCAAACAGCTGGAAACATACAAAAGTATGTTGTGAAAGAATAAATGTTAATGTTTGGGATGGGGTTCCAATTAATGACACAACTTGCCTGTCCATTACCACCCATCCAAAAACAATTGCTATAGCTTTGGGTTTCTCTAAGCAAATACCCAAATCATAGCTTGCAAACCAAGACTGGCTTGTTAGTGGCCTGGATAAAATAATGAAATATTACAATTAAAAAAAAAGTCACAGGCACTGCACTTCCATGAGTAGAATTCTGTAGGGAGGACTCCAGCCTCTGAAAATTTTCACAAATTTGCATTAGTCTCAAAATAAGGACAAGAAACTAGTACTGCACTTCATGGTATACTTAGGGTACGTTTTCATAAAGAAATCTTCCTGTGCTGGGCATGGTGGTACATGCCTATAATCCCAGCAATTGCTTGGGAGGCTGAGGCAGGAAGAATATGAGATTGAGTCTAGCCTGACCTACCAAATAAAGCCTTCTTTTTCAAAAAGCCCAACAAAATCTGTCTGTTGTTGATTTCTCAGCTCTTAATCTCTAAATTTGGAATAGTAAAAATGTCTTGATAACTCTGTGGCAGAGGTTGACTTGGACTGGTTTCCAGTTTAGAATCTAGGGGGAATCATTAAAATGGGGAAGGGTAGGCAAAAAACTAACTCTTTGACTACTGATATTGTCTGCTATTAAGTTTTAGAATTCATTTCTTTATATCTGATCTGCAATTTCAAAGTAAAGTCTCCTAAGAAACACATATTTACCCTTTTATTTTTAAGAGACAACTAATAGAAACAAAAATAATACGAGAAACTGATATTTGTAGTAGTTCTTTGAGGATAGGATAAATATTGCAGAGTGAAGGGATGACTTGTGTGACTCCTGCAGCAATAAATGGCTGAGTAGCTACATGCAACACCTTGAACATAAAGGATTAATTCTCATATGAACACCAGAATGTTGTTTTTAGTCCAATCCATTTACATGCAGCTATACTCATTTTACTCTTATTGATTGTCTGGGAAAGATAATCAAGCCAAATAAGAAGGAAATTGAAATACACAATCATGGTGACAACTGAAGCAAAGGAGCACCTCAAGGTTAAGTGGTTTGCAGGACCAAATATGTTAATGAAAGGAACTGAGAGGTTCCTGGAAGTCAGGATGCACAAGCAAAACAATTGTCAGAGAAGCTTGAAGAACAGAGTATTTTCAAACACCACTATCTAATTATCTTTCCACTCCCTGTGGTATTTCTTAATAATCAAACAAAACACAATTTCTTTCACTATGTCTATTTGATGTACCACTTTGCCTTTGGGTTTTTTCTTAATGTCTTCTTCATCTCTTTACATCAATACTCTCATTTTCTTCTAAACAAACCCCAGCCTTGTCAAGACTTCATTTATGACAGCATGGATCCCACATAGTTTTGCTAAGCACGAATTTAAAATCATTGACCTGCTGTTGTTTTTCAGGATATTGGCTGAGACAGTCTATTTATTAAACTTTCCATTTCCTATTTGTATGAAAGCTCATGCATACTTTGGACTATTCTGACACTGTCCCCGAAAATTAAACACTCAAAATACCACCTTGTCATATATTGTTATTTTGTTTCCCTAAATCACAACATTTTCTGCACTGGCATTCAATGACTTCATTCATTTGCTATATTTCAGGTAAGATGGCATCCCACAGAAAAAGTCAGAATTGTAAGACCTTGTGTAATCTACAGGTGTGCTTTATCCACTAACTGTGAGGACAGTCAGCCAGAGGAACACTATAAGTAAATCCTTTAAAGTCACAGAAAACAAAATGAAACACTTCAAGGGAAACAAGTAGTCTGTGGAAGTACACCTGCCTGTGTTAAATGGCATGACCAAAACATTCAACCATCACCTTAATGTTGAACACTAATTAAAAAGACTAGACATCCTTTACATCTCACTGTTTATGGCCTTTCTACTCCAGTGAATTCCCCAGTTTGATTGTACTATCTATAGTTCATTCCTCATGGTTCTAATAGATTTAGGAGACAATGTGACAATAGTCTGAATGGCTACTGTAATGCAGTCTTATGAATTCTGCTATAATCTGTTCATACGTACAACTGCCAGTCTCCTCTTCTTAAAGACCCCTTAGTCTTGTGAGGGGTTTGGTATGTAAGTCCCATTTAGGTCTGTTGCTCATCCATCTTTATTGCTGTTCTGGTCATAGTAGGTAGGGAGTGAAATCAACTAATGAGTGGATAAAGAAAATATGCTACATATACATACTGGATTTTATTCCTGCATAAAGATGAAAGTCATGAAATTTTAAGGGAAATTATTAGAAGTGAAATTATTGTATAAGTGAGGTAACCTGGAAGCAGAAAGAGAAATATCATATATTCTCTCACATGCAGGTCCTAGATTCTAACTTTCACATATGTGCATTTATGTGGGAATGAGTGTATATAGAAAAAAAACAGGAAACTAGAAATGGGCCAAGGAAAGGAGGAAGGAAGCTTTAATGGAGGGGCTAGAGAAACAGATGCTGTATTAAAGTAGAAGGAGGAATAATGGAAGTCAAAATGTATAAATAGGGGATGAGGCAGAATAAAAGGGGAAGAAGAAATTTTAGAGATGGTCAACCAAAAGTAAGTTCATACAAAAAATTCTTAAGGAAAACTGCTACTTTGTAAGCCAAATAAAATGAATTTTTTAGAAATATTTTTATTTTATAATTAATTTAATTTTACATATCAGCCATGGATTCCCCTATCCTCCCCCCTCCCACCCTCCAGCCTCCCCCCCTGCCCCCCCGCAACCCACCCCCTATTCCCATCCCCTGGGGAGTCAGCCCAGCTTGGTAGATTCAGTTGAGGCAGGTCCTGTCCCCTCCTCCCTTCACCCAGGCTGAGCAAAGTGTCTCAGCATAGGCCCTAGGTTCCCAAAAGCCAGTTCATGCACAAAGGACAGGTCCTGGTCCCACTGCCTGGGGGCCTCCCAAACAGTTCAAGTTAATCAACTGTCCCACTTATCCATAGGGCCTGATCTAGTTGGGGGCTCCTCAGCTATTTGTTCACAGTTCATGTGTTTCCACTAATTTGGCTACTTATCCCTATGCTTTTTCCAATCATGGTCTCGATATCTCTTGCTCATATAATCTCTCTCTCTCTCTCTCTCTCTCTCTCTCTCTCTCTCTCTCTCTCTCTCTCTCTCTCTCTCTCTCTCTCTCTCTCTCTCTCTCTCCTCTCTCCCCGATTGGACTCCTGGAACTCCACCTGGTGAACAGAGGTAATCTACTTGAATGGATAAAGAAAGCAGCTTCGAGAAACCATGGGGCTAGCAAATGAAAAACTGACAGGGATGGATAGCTCCTTATACATTGTTAGCAAGGAAAGTTATTGAGAAAATCTCCAAAACCATAAAACGTCACTGCTGTTAGTTGCCCATGAGAAGTAGATGGTAAGTTTTACAGCCGAAGGCTCTACATGCTTTGACTATAGATTCAATGTGGTTCTTGCCCTCACAGTGCCACAAAGTAATAAGCATTCTGCTAAGGAGAGAGAACAGATATCACCAATCATACAGAGCTCTGGACCCTGACTAACACATAAGATATTGCCACTATTGCCAACCTACTAGATGATGTAACCAATAATTTACAAGATTTGAGGCCTGTTCCATGGGAGGGAAATTCACATCTGGTACTGCACCTAGTTAAAAACTCATGGCTGCTGTGACAGTTCATGGATTTATTTTTTTATTTATTTTAGATTTGGATTTGAAGGCTGTTTATTTTTGTTTATTTTGTCAGCTTGATAAAGCTAGGGCAGTCTGGGAAGAGAGAACCTCAAATGAGAAAATGCCTCCATCAGATTGGCTTGTGGGCAAGTTTGTGGGCAATTTATTTTTGATTAATCATTGATGAGAGAGTTCACCCACTGTGGGTGGCACCACCCCTTGCTAGGAGGTATGGGGTGGTATAAGAAAGTATACAAAGCAAGCCATAAAGAGCAAGCCTATCAGCAAAATGCTTCCATGGCTCCTGCTTTGGTTCCTGCCTCCAGATTCCTACCTTTACTTTCTGTCCTGACTTCCCTTCATGATGGACTGTGACTGAGACATGTGAGCCAAGTGAACCTCTTTCTCCCCAAGTTGCTTTTCGTCGTGATATTTTTATCACAGCAAAAGAAAGCAAACTAAATACCTGGTAAGGTCAAAGACCTGCTATCACAAAATAAAAATAATGCATCTGTCAAACTGACTTGTAAAAATGTATGTTGATGCTCTCTGCTTTCTTCAGAGAAGCTTCTTTTTGAAGTAGGTGGCCATTCATTATTGCAGAAGCTCCAATCTGGTTGAAATTCTAAGAATGACTATTGAAAGCACAGTTCTAAAGGGGGCCTCTTTATTGATTATTTCACGTCTCAAGAACATTGCAGAAGAAGGGGAGAATAATTCGGGAACCAGATGAAATGTGAAGTGCTGTGGAATGCTATCTTTAGAGCATAGCAGATCTGATTACCTAAAGAACACCTGCTCGAGGTTAGGCATGTCAACATTTGCTAATGGGGAAGAGGCTCATGATGTACCAGTCTCCTCCCTGAAGATGTATAGGCAAACATTGGGTGTAAGTGGGAGGGGCTCATGAGGCCCTGCCCCTTCCTCAGGATTTAGGGGTAAAGACAGATTGCTAGGGAATCAAGACAGATTTTCTTCAACAATTAAGCCCTGGAAAGTTACTAATGCTTTTGAATGCAGCCCTAATTAAACTAAGTAACAGTGGAAGAAAGACATGAAAACAGGGGGAGGAAGCCTGAGTAATGGTTCGGTGGCTAAGAGCACTCACATGATGTCTTATAATCAGCTGTTACTCACGGTTCAGGGAATACAATGTCCTCTTCCAACCTCCACAGGCTCTGCACTAATGTTGCCCATACTTGTAGGAAAAAACACTGATACACACATAAAATGAACAAATCTAAAATATATTTTGAAAAACGAAATAGAAGAGTTGAAAATGAAGGGGATCAGCAAGTGCTTGAGGAGAGACACAATAAGGTACTGGAAAAGTGACTATGTTAAAATGAATTGTGTATGAAAATGTGATAATGAAACCATTTTATATGTAATTAACAATATACTAAAGTCCAAAGGATACAAAATAGCGTGAAACCTACGAAACTATTGTACTGTATTAGAGAGTAATTAGAACTTAGCAAGTCTTGCCACACACAAAATGTAACTAGGCAATATGAGATAGTGAATATATTAATTTGCTTTAGTCTAAAAACTATTTTACTATTTGGATTCTGTAACATCTCATTGAAACTCTCAAATATATAATAAATTTAATTTTTTGAAAAAAGACCTTCTTCAGGCTGCAAGTGATAGAGAAAGAGGCTGTTACCTAGAGGGATGGGCAAGATGTTTTTTTGGTTTGGGCTTTTTTTTTCTTCATTTTTAATTTTTATTGTTTATTTTCTTTT
This sequence comes from Peromyscus maniculatus bairdii, assembly GCF_049852395.1. Classification (NCBI taxonomy): domain Eukaryota; kingdom Metazoa; phylum Chordata; class Mammalia; order Rodentia; family Cricetidae; genus Peromyscus; species Peromyscus maniculatus. The sequence goes on along the minus strand of NC_134875.1, from coordinate 40,487,342 downwards.
GGGGGAAGGTAGATATGGGAGGAATGGGAAATGAGTGGGACTGGGATGCATGATGTGAAATTGCCAAAGAATCACTAAAAATTATGTTTAAAAAAAGACCTTCAATTATCTTCTTGATGCTTAAATAAATTCTGAGCTTCAAATGTTTTCTCTAATACCTATCTCAGAATGTCATCAAAGGAAATGTGAAGATTAGGCCTTAAGATAAACCATCTACTATTTATGTGGGTCAAAATGCTCAAACATATTTCTTCATCTACTATATAGAAAAAATTACTCGGAATCTACCTCAATAAAAAGTAGTTATCGTGACCTTAAAAGAATAAAGAATTAAAGTCATTTAAACTGCAAAGAATGCATGTGAAATACATGTGATCTTTAAAGTCCCTTACAACTCTAAAATAAATCTCATGCCACATAAAGTCATTTTTGAACTTTCATATAAACACTGAAATGAAGCCGGGCGGTGGTGGCGCACGCCTTTAATCCCAGCACTCGGGAGGCAGAGACAGGCGGATCGCTGTGAGTTCGAGGCCAGCCTGGGCTACCAAGTGAGTTCTAGGAAAGGCGCAAAACTACGCAGAGAAACCCTGTCTCGAAAAAACCAAAAAAAAAAAAAAACACTGAAATGATACTGGATTTGGGGCTGGCTCAGTTTTGTAAGAATTATGGCATGCCCTTATATTGCAGTAATTTTTTTTTTTTTACATTCCAAACCTTGCTTATCCAGTGGCACTGTGCAGTTCCCCACAGGAACATTTTCACAGCTGTGTTGAAATTCATTAACACTTCCTTAAAATTTGGATTTGCATCAGTAAAGGACAAGGTCAGTCACACCAACAAGACCACAAATGTAGCAACTGGGGAGTGAAGCTGAAGTCTCTGTGGTTTATCTTCAGCTGGTATAAAGATTCTCCACGGTGGCAACTTTGTCATTGCTGTTTCTTAAAATGTATTTACCCGTGGAAAACTCATATAATGCCAATTTTCCTCTAATTTCATCTATAACTACATTTTATCAACCACTGTATCTATGTTTTTGTACTTTTGTTTTACATTTTATGATTACTAAGTGTTCCTGAACTTAGTTCTATCAAATATAATGATCAATTAAATATGTTTATTCATGCACTAAAAGTAAAATCTCATTAACCTAGGAGAGAGATAAAAATGTTTCTACTATATCAAGCATTTCAGTAAAATCAATTGGAACCTTGGGAGTGTTACATAGCACCTGATGTTGTGATGCATATTTAATAAAAACCTGGAATTATAGAGAAATTGTTTATAGGAAAAGCATGTACCATGAAGCTGGAAAAAATCCTAAATCTGCATAAACTAATTCCATGAGATAAGTTTGATTTTTAGCTTTTTCTCTCTCTGTCAAAAAAGCAAACATATAAAAACCACCTTTGCTGATGTTACATGATTAAAACACATTAATTCAGTATTTAATTCTTCAAGATACAGAGGAACAAAAATAATGTTCAAATAGGAGAGTTAGTAAAATCCAGAGGTCAAAGGAAGCTAGTATAAGATATTGCCTTCTAGACATAATGTGGCTATTGCTCTAACAAACTTAAAACAACTGTGGTTACCTGCATAAGATCAACACCAAAATCAAACCAGTCAACATTCCAGCATGGAGGAGGGAAGGGAGCTGATAAGCTATAGACAGTTAAGTCTGCTGAAGAGGAATAACAAGCTTTCTTTGGGGATGTGGCCCCTGACAGGTTGCCCATGCTTCAGTGGATGGCACCACACCTATGTGCATAGGGCTCACTACTTGGATTCAATGGGTTATAAAGAAGGGCATCACATTTAGAGGGTGACATTATGGGATGGCTCCAAGAGGAATTGGAAGTGGCTAGTTCAGAATGTGTATGATCAGAATATATTACATGCATTTATGAAATTAGAAGGATTAAACAAAACAATGGTCTTCTCTAATAATACATATAAATATGAAGCATGGACTATTAAAATTAAAGTCAAATTAATAAGGTTTACCACATGTCCTTCATTTTAGTGAGTTTCTGGGTAATGGATTTATTGGATTTATTGGACATAGTGCTGAATTAGCCATTGTCCAAACAAACCATGGTGAATTAGAGTGCCGTGGTACATTACCTGACAGGTTGTTTAGTTATCTAAATTTGAAAGAGTTTTAAACTGTGAAATTTGGTTTTAAAGCATTCTTATGCTATTGGGTATCTTTACAACCTCACCAAACCTTTAGCTCCAAGTTTCTTGATCTTAGCCTCACATCTGAACATTTTCCAAAAGACTAACATTTAGCCAGGTTACCAGAATCTCTTTTAAACCTTTTGTAACTGATACAAATGTGAAACAAGCTCAAGATTAACAACCACATCCCTACTATTCATGGAGCAATGTATCTGAGGAACAAATCTCTAAGGTCTTTTTCCCCTTGGAGAGGAAAGGATTTATTTCATCTTACAGCTTGCAGTCCAGTGATTCTCAACGTGTGGGTTGGAAGACCCTTTCACAGGAATTATATATCAAATATTTACATTATTTTTCATA